>NC_082717.1:76320918-76935668 GCF_030144855.1 Hypanus sabinus
CACCATGTCATAAGGGCGTACCTCACTTAAGTTAAAAATGATGTAGACGCACATCTCCTCACTCCATTTTTTTTCTTCCAATTAGTTTTGTGTTTTGGATTACAAAACATAACATTTCTCTGGCACTGTAGAAGCCAATCAAGTTTAGATGGAGAGGAGGTCTAAAAGGACCCCCGACTGCCATGTTGGGAGGTGCTGACATAAGTGCTTGGAAGTAGGAGAAAATGTTTCATCAGGTTTCAGTTTGCAGGAAATTGCACGAGAGAAATGGCATGTGCAAATCTGAAATGAAGACTTCCATTTTTATACAAGCTAATAACACTTAGATGCATGCCCGAGTGCTTTACAAAGATTGGCAAGATGTACTGAGTTATATACATTTTGAGGAAGTTGCTGCATTGTCTATAAAGGACAGATTGTTTGGGGAGTGGTAGGTCAGCAGTTCTGCCTGTTGTCATCGATAAGGTCGGGCAGGGTGGGCAGACATATGAGTGTTGCATTTGGAATTTATCAATGGTGTTGACAAAAGGTTTGGGGAGTACTGACTGGCGGGTTGTAATGGAAATTATTGTGTTTGGAGTGGGTGAACAGTAGCAAGAATACTGCACGTTCTCGCTGTTGACCCAAACACAGAAAATGTTGACTGACATAGTAGGCATCTCAGTCTGACACACTATTGGGGAAGCCAATGACGGTCACTCCTAGCTGGTGGTCCTAGCTCATCTGCCTTATTCCAAAAGGAACATTTTATGGAGCACAACAGCATCCCATATACCCAAATGACAGAAGGACACTGTGCTCAC
This sequence comes from Hypanus sabinus, assembly GCF_030144855.1. NCBI lineage: Eukaryota > Metazoa > Chordata > Chondrichthyes > Myliobatiformes > Dasyatidae > Hypanus > Hypanus sabinus. The sequence continues at coordinate 76,321,722 of NC_082717.1, forward strand.
AGGTGACCATTTGGATTTCCAAGTAATGCAAAATGACCCAGGTTCTGACTGTTATCACCTTCTACCCCAAAAAGGAGACAACCGATTTTCAATTGCATGTGAATTTATTTCTAGGTATGCAATCACAATAAAAAAAATTGCTGCCAAATTTATTATACCATCAAGATATGAAGTTCAATGTTGGTTTGGTACCGTTAAAAAAAGCTAGTCCAATGCAACTTAAACCCCACGTACCTCATGAAACAGCTAGCTACAGGGACCTCCATTTTAGAAAACACTAAACAGATCGCAATACTGCTTGGGAAAGAAATGTATATTTCAGCAGTGGAGGATGGCTTTTACTTCAGCAGCACCCAAGATATTTCAGTAAAACTCTGATCTTACAAATGTAATTCCACCCAAAGCCCCTCAGAATTATAACTAAAACTACTGGGTGCTGTGGAAATACACAACAGAGATCACTGTGACTATTGTACATATAGCGGGAGACGGGCAGACAAAAGCCAAGTAAGGATCTGTGAAAATCACACTACTTGAATTTTGTCCCCAGGATAAATCGAAACTACACAAACAGGTAACTGCACACTTCCAAAAAGAACTATATCACTGCACTGACATTCATTGCTACTGATTATAGTAGGCATAAAATTCAAAGATCAAAGTTGCATGATATATTTTTCCCTTCGCTGCACGAAACATACAGAGAAGCCTAAGTGATAGAGGAAAGTGCTTGATTTAACAAGCCATTCGGACCCATTGCCAATAACGTTGCGGATGTGCTCTCAGTATACAGTAGATTCCAATTAATTGGGCCATCGGTTAATTGGGATGGTGGCTTATTTGGGACCACTCTTAAAGGAGAAAATCTAATAAAGCAAATAGCCAGGATTCCCTTCGTTTATTTGAGCATTATGCCACTTAATTGGGACAGGATACTGTTGCCGAACAGTTTCTAACTCATAGCAGTCATGTGCACTTAAGACACTACACCATGTTTAGAGTAAACAGTTTTTAAAATAACATCAGTTGTACATGTTTATGTTTTAAAAGCACTAACTTTTGTCACTGATAAGCAGTCCGACAATTCAGAACAGTTTTAATCCCTGTTGTTTCAAGCATTCAGGCTTAGAGATGCCAGAAATGGCGGGAGTGAAAATGATATGATTTCACTATTTAAACTAGTTAGGAACTATGAAGAACTTGAAGGTATCGACAATCATCTTCAATGTAACAATGAAGATGAAGATTTGGAAGATGCAATAGCTAAAAACATTGTATCAAGGCAGTCCATGGTCAGCATTTGGTGTTCAATGGTGTTGTTCATTTACAGTCAATCAAAAGAACACGGCAGTGTAAATTGAATTAATTCCTTCACTGATAGATATTAGTAATTAATACTCAGTTTTATAGCATTGTAATAGTATTGGTAGTATTTTAATTTTTTATGTATTTCATTTAAATATATTATTTGTTATTCAGTTAAACAATAGCTTGAAATTTTTATACCCATTTTAACTAATTCCATGAAACTACAGCTATTTGAGACAGCCGCTAATTGGACAAAAATGCACTGGTCCAATTATGGTCCCACATTATCCTATTAACTGGAATCCACTATGTAAGTTACCGAAGATGTCCTCTGCTCTTGGATAGCCAGGTGTTTAGTCCAGTCTTTTTAACAGAAAAAAAATCAGTTAATTATTTCAAGTGTGCACTAACTTTGTCAGCCTTGCGCACTGAAGCAAAACCATATGGGAGATGCCAGCAGTCAGGTATTGTATTTTACAACTTCCAAAGACATTAATCTACATTTAGAAACTTTACTACTTTAGAAGCTCAGAATATTTAACCTCTTCAAACTTCCACTGCTCTTCAGTTTTGTATCAAAACCAATGTGTGGGTTTATTTAATCTTTTTGGTATATTTGAACAAGTAAACTAGAAGATTTTTAAGTTCTCACAAGAATGAAGGATATGACTGGAGATTTCTTGATGCTCTTTACGAGTTTAAATCAAAGTGTGTTTGAAATGCACAGAGCGCACTTCAATTGCATAGCAGAACAGGAGTGAGGGGCAGAATGGCTGACATCACGATTTCAAGCCACGAAGGGCAAAACAAAATAGGACTATTAAAAATCTCGATGATGTTTGATAGGAAGTTCTTGTCTTCACTTAATCCTTCAAGGAAGCCAACCAACTTCACTATACCATTGATGAGACTGAGCTGGATGGTAAAACAAATTTGGTAAACACTAAGGTAGAAAGTAAGTCTGTGAGGCATTAACCGGTCCATTAACTGAACTTTAGTGAGTAAACTTGTTTCCATCTGAACATTTCAATTCTCTACATAAGAGATGACAACCCATCAAAATCATTTTACACAGGAGTAAGAGGACATTCAGCTCCTGCCCCCAATTGACCAAAAGACTGAACAAGGCAACGATTCTTTGGAGAAATGAGGTCCTTCATTTCATATGAAAAGATGTAGTCTTGATTCCACTTCTAAGATCTTTGATAGTTCATGTTCTCTTTTGAGATTTCCCCACTCTGTCCTTGCCTGTGGAGTAGGAGATTGTGGAGTGAGTTGGAGACAGTTTTCATGGATTTTACACACCAGGCTTAAAAAGTAAGTTGGACCTGTTGCGACTTGTCTGTGGAGCAAGAGATTGCTTGGGTTATTAGGAACTTAGAAAGGGCTAATCAAAAGAAGCGAGGTTTAAGTGTAGTGGCCATTGTGGGAGCAGCCATTGTTAGAGTGCGCTAGTGCTCGAGTGGTCAAGCTTTGGCTCAACGGGCCTCAGCAAGAACAGGCAGGGGCTAAAACTTAAACTTGACATATTGGAGCCAAGGATGTAACAATTGTAGGCAGGATGGTAGTTAAGACAGTGGAATGCTCCTCCTGTAAAATGTGGGATTGCAGGGTACCCAACGGTCTCTCTGATGACTACATCTGTGGGAAGTGCATCCAACTTGAGCTCCTGGCAGCCGAGGTCAGGGAACTGGAGCTGGAGCTGGATGTACTCAGGAACATCTGGGAGGCCGAAAACCTTGTCAATGGAACTTTTACCAAGGTGGTCACACCCACAGCGCAGGCTTCAGACAGTAGATGTGTGTCCACTGGAGAATGACCAATTGTGGCCATTCCCCTCAATAACAAGTATACCCCTTTCAATACTTGTAGAGAGTATGACCTATCAGAACAGGGCAGCAGCAGGCGAGCCAGTGGCACTGTGAGCCGCTCTGAGGCTCAGCAGGAAAGGGTAAAGTCTGGCAGTGTGATCATTACAGGGAAGTACAGAAGATTAAATGGCTGCAACAGCAAAGCCTGGATGGTGTGTTGCCTTCCAATTGCTGGGGTCCAGGATTTCTCAGAGCATCTGCAGAATATCCTCAAGAGGGAAGGTGAACAGTCAGAGACCATGGTGTACATTAACACCAATGACACAAGTAGAAAGGGGGGAGAGGTTCTGTTCACTGAGTCCAGGGAGTTAGGAAAAAGGCTGAAAAGCAGGATCTCTAAGGTTGTCATCCTTGTATTACTCCCAATGCCATGTGCTAGTCCGGGCAAGAACAGGATGATAGCACAGATGAATGAGTGGCTAAGGAACCAGTGCAGGGGGCAGGGCTTCAGGTTCTAGGATAATTGGAACCTTTTTCTGGGACAGACGAGGGGCTGGTTGCACCTAAACTGGAGGGGAACCAATATGCTGGCTGGGTTCACTAGTGCTATTCAGGAGGGTTTAAATTCATTTAGCATGGGGTTGGGAACCAGAGCACCAGGTCAGAAAATGGAAGGATGGAAATGAAGGCACCGATAGGACAGATAGTTTTAAGTGTGTGCACTTTAACACTAGGAGTATTATGGGTAAAGGTGATGAACTTAGAGCATGGATCAGTACATGGAACTATGATGTTGTGGCCATTACTGAGACTTGGTTGAAAGAGGGACAGGAATGGGTGCTTAATGTCCCAGAGTTTTGATGTTTTAGGAAAGATAGAGAGGGAGGTAAAAGAGGTGGTTTGTTGCACTTCTAATTGGGACAATATCACAGCTACACACAGAGAGCACATCATGAAGGGATTGTCAACTGAGTCTATATGGGTACAACTCAAAAATAGGAGGAGTGCAATCACTCTGACGGGATTGTACAAAAGATAACCAATAACCACGGAGACACTGAGGAGCAGATATGCAAGCAGATTAAGGAAAAAAAAACAATATGGTTGTTGTCACAGTAAACTTAACTTCCCAAATATAAACAGGGACCTTCTGATTGCAAGAGGTTTAGATTGGGCAGAAATTTGTCAGGTGCATCCAGGTTTTCTTCAATCAATAACTATATAGTCCAACAACAGGATCTGGTGTTGGTTAATGAGCCCAGCAAGGTAACTGACTTTTCAGTGGGTTGACAGTTAGAGAACAGAGACCACAACTCAAGTTTTAAGACAACTTTAGACAGGGATAAATATAGATCTTGCAGGAGGGTGAATTGGGTACAGCTATTTTTGGTTAAGTGTATATCTAACATGTGGAGGGTGTTTAAAGACTAAATGAGGAATATAAAGAAGCCAGAAAAAAATTCAAAAGTTATTGGCAAGATGGATTAAAGAGAATCCGAATTCATTCCATACATACATTCAGAACCAGATGAGATCTCAGAAGAAGGTATGACCATTCAAAGATAAAGGGTAGGGGGAATATTTGCTTGGACGTGGAGGATGTGGATGAGGTCCTTAATGAGTACTTTACATTAGTATTTACCAAGGAGAAGGACGAAGAGAATATGGAGAATAGTAAAGTGTACTGATATTCTAGGGTATTTCAAAGTAAAAGATGAGGTAATATTCAGTTTATTGATGTGTATTAAAGTGGGTAGGTCCCCAGGGCTTGATAGGATATACCCCAGGTTATTCACTAATATCTTTGTGTCCTCTTTAGCCACAGGAGAGGCGCTGGTAAGTTGCTAATATCTTTTGAGAAAGGTTGCAGGAGGCTGCTTTTGAGAGACAACCAGATAAAATTAGGTAATAATATCATTAAAGTTTCAAAACAACAGCTTGCTTTTACATCATAATACCAGATAATAAAACAATACAAAGCATTTTACAGAGTTTGACAAGAGTTCTAAAGAGAACAGAGAGTCTCTTGGAATTCACTCTCTTAGGATCAAGGCAGCGCTTTTAGAGGCTGAAGATGATACAGAGATAACAAGCAGCAAATTGAGGAAAATAAACAGTATATCAAAATTAAAGTGATTTGAAAACAAGGATGAAAATTATAAAAGGGGATAAGCTGTTGAATGAAAGGTAGTCTGGGGCCGGTTAACCATTTCATGGCTTTAAGAAGCTGATGAAGAGTGAGCATATAAGATGAATAGTGTGTTTTTGATCAGTTTCCTGCGGAACAGTCCTGACCCAAGATGTCAACTACCCATCTCCATCCAGAGATGTTACCTGATCTGCTGAGTTTCTCGAGCATTTTGCGTGTTGCTCCAGATTTCCAGCATCTACAGGCTTTCTTGTGTCTCCATGTTGAGGTTACCGTGAATTTTACTGCTTGCAGCAGGGAGCACTACGCACAGGGGGCCAGTATCCAGACTCATGGCCGGCACGCCACAATTTTCAGTTCGGTGACGTGAATATACAAATACTCATGAGCCTGGGGTTATGGGGTTGATGGTCATTAAGGAGGGACTGTAGCGGTGTGCTACAAGCAGCGCTAAAATTACGACACGGAGTCGGTAACTGCAGTCGAAGGAAAAACTTTATTCGAAAACTTCAGCCTCACTTTTAAGCCTCTGTCAACCGGCCCCCCATGGCGAAGAGGCTCCAAAGCTCTGTGCTCGCAAACCCCCGTAGGCTATCTAATTGTGAGTCGGTTCGCATACGCTAGGAAATGAGCCGCCACATAACCCCCCCCCCAGAACCGGCGATACACCCCCCAATGTCCACAGCCTGGGCCAGAACCTGCTTGGGAGGTCGGCCTCTGCGCCGAGGCGCCGGAAACTCGGCCGGTTGCGCCAGGTCCACATGGGCCGGCTTGAGGCGGTCCACCGTGAAAACCTCCTCCTTCCCCCCAACGTCCAGCACGAACGTGGACCCGTTGTTCCGGAGCACCGTAAACGGCCCCTCGTATGGCCGCTGCAGCGGCGGCCGATGCCCGCCCCTTCGTACAAACACAAACTTACAGTTCCGTAGGTCTTTGGGTACGCAGGTCGGGTGCCGCCCATGCTGTGAAGTGGGTATGGGGGCCAGGTTACCGAGCTTCTCGCGAAGTCTGCCCAGGACTGCTGCGGGAGCTTCCTCTTGCCCCCTTGGGGCTGGTAGGAACTCCCCGGGGACGGCCAGGGGCGCGCCGTATACCAACTCGGCCGACGAGGCGTGCAGGTCGTCCTTGGGCGCTGTGCGAATGCCGAGTAGGACCCAGGGAAGCTCGTCCACCCAGTTGGCTCCTCGCAGGCGGGCCATGAGGGCCGACTTCAGGTGACGGTGGAAACGCTCCACTAGCCCGTTCGACTGTGGGTGGTAGGCAGTGGTGTGGTGCAGCTGAGTCCCCAAAAGGCTGGCCATAGCTGACCACAGGCTGGAGGTGAACTGGGCGCCTCTGTCGGAGGTAATGTGGGCTGGTACACCAAAGCGGGATATCCAGGTGGCAAGCAGGGCTCGGGCGCAAGATTCGGAGGTGGTGTCGGTGAGCGGGACCGCCTCTGGCCATCTTGTGAACCGGTCCACGATAGTCAGGAGGTAACGCGCTCCGCGCGACACTGGCAGGGGGCCCACGATATCCACATGAATGTGGTCGAAACGCCGGTGGGCGGGATGGAACTGCTGCGGTGGGGCTTTGGTGTGCCGCTGAACCTTGGCCGTCTGGCAGTGCATGCACGTTCTGGCCCATTCACTGACCTGTTTGCGGAGTCCGTGCCAAACGAACCTGCTGGAAACCATCCGGACAGTTGTCCGGATGGAGGGATGCGCCAAGTTATGAATGGAGTCGAAAACACGTCGCCGCCAGGCTGCGGGGACGACCGGACGGGGCCGGCAGGTGGCGACGTCACAGAGTAGGGATAATGTGGTTGCTGATTGTCTATCTCGATGTTGAATGTACACTGTAATTTTTTTTATGGAGTGGTTTTTTTTCAATTGTAACACTCCTACTGTATTGTGAGTTATAAGCTGTTATATGATGGTGTTGTGGATTGTATATGTTATAAAATTTATACCTTTGTTTTTCTTGTAAGCAATTGTTAAAAATTTTTGTTCTTGTCAGACCAAAAATGTTTTTTTGGAGGGAGGTGTTACGTACTCGTGACACATGACAGTGGAGCCCTTGTCATGTGACTGGGGTTGAAGCTGTACTGGACTTGAGGTGATGGTCTTCTGATGGTGGAATGACATCATTTTCCCGCCAGTAGAGATCATGTGATGGGTTTTTTTTACAGGTTATAAAAGGTAGACCCCACCCTGTGAGGAGGGGCAGTTCGTGGCTGGATTTGCCAGGTTGACTTCATGCCACTGCGTGTTTGAAGTGATGACGCAGTTTAGTTGAAGGATGAAGTTTTTATTTAATGCCTAAAGTTTAAAAGGTTAATGCCAACAGGTTCTTTATGATTCTGTTAGTTTGAGAATTAAAGGAGAGTGAAGATTCAAGGTTGGAAGTTAAAGATCGAGGAGAATCGCTTTCTACGGTGAAACGGGGGCGACCTTTGTTTGATCCTTATTTGGAAGGATTTCGTTGACTATCTTCGTGTTAATCCCTAGGTTTACCTAGAAAGGATTGAAGGTAGTGGAGAAGGAAAGGTCAGTGCCTTTAAGCCGTTCTGTTTCGTAAATTCTTCGTGGGAATTTCGACGTCGGGAATCGAAGCAAGCGACGTGAAAGAGAACTTAAATCGTCCTGTAAAGTCTCTCCTTTTAAATGGACTGTGAGCATATCGAACTTTTGGCAATATCACTTTAAGAACTGTTTTGGAATATCACTTCAAAGAACTGTTTTGGAATATCACTTTACGAACTGTTTGAACAGCCGCTCAGCAGCTGTTTCCGGTTACGGTAGTGTTTGTTTACTTTTGGGGGGTATGTTTTGGCGTTCCACAGCAAGTCCGCCCGGGCTGCCACCTTCCGGGGGTCACGGAAATCCGCGTCGGACAGCAGCAGGCGTATGTCCTCGGGCAGCTGCTCCAGGAATGCCTGCTCAAACATGAGGCCTGTGTGTCCCTCGGCCAGAGACAACATCTCATTCATTAAAGCCGATGGAGGTCTGTCGCCCAAGCCGTCCAGGTGCAGTAAACGGGCAGCCCGCTCGCGCCGTGAGAGTCCGAAAATCCTGAGGAGCAGAGCTTTGAATTCTGTATACTTGCCGTCTGCCGGGGGCGACTGTACGAACTCCGCGACCTGGGCAGCTGTGTCCTGGTCGAGGGAGCCCACCACGTAGTAGTAGCGGGTGTCTTCTGAGGTGATCCGGCGAACGTGGAATTGGGCTTCGGCTTGCTGGAACCATAGGTCCGGGCGCTGTGTCCAGAAACCCGGCAGTTTCAACGAAACCGCATGAACAGAGGCGGCGTCGGTCATTTCTGGTCCAAAAATCGTTTGGACCGTCGGGGTCACCAATTGTAGCGGTGTGCTACAAGCAGCGCTAAAATTACGACACGGAGTCGGTAACTGCAGTCGAAGGAAAAACTTTATTCGAAAACTTCAGCCTCACTTTTAAGCCTCTGTCAACCGGCCCCCCATGGCGAAGAGGCTCCAAAGCTCTGTGCTCGCAAACCCCCGTAGGCTATCTAATTGTGAGTCGGTTCGCATACGCTAGGAAATGAGCCGCCACAGGACCTCCATTCAGGGCCCACTCAGATCCTGTTTTGATCAGACAAAGCATAGATAAATCTGTAAGGAGACCTGGATAAACTATTGGAGAAGATTACAAAAAGGGCGGGATGAGAAGCTCATGTGCAGTACGGCTACTTGCATAAGCTCATTGGGCTAAGGAGCCTATTTATATCCTGAAAGTTCTATGCAATTCCATATAATTGCATCCGATAGTATTCTATTAATAAAAATGTATCCATTATCCTCAAGCCATAAAAGATCACAGAAGTGCATTTTGTAGATTTTGTAGTATTCGCTTAGTACAGATCAGTTCCGTTTCCAGAGTACAAATTTTAACTAACCAAGTGGTTCCTTGCAGAGTTATGACCTAATAAATAATGAACAGCTGACAGAATACTTCACTTTTAATAATCAGAAAGCAAAATATGTCAACTGTCTCTTCTCTCCCAGGCAATAAATTTTAATCTTTAAAAAAATACAAGCCTGACTGTTGGACACTGCCTAAAACACATATCAGAAGTTCCACTCTCACTTACTTTATTACACAAGTCATTTGCCTACTCTACAGCTTGGTACAGATTTTTTTAAAACTATGTACCATCAACAACATAACCCTCCAAATGTATTAATATGGAGACTTCTTACTCTAAGAGGGAACTATTCAGTAATATATTTCAATAACAGCAGCTGCGCCTCTGTGAAGAACATGATACACTAACAAATTCCATTGGTATCTTCTGGTCCACAGTGCACCTATCCAAGGCTATTCAGATTGACATCTGTTAATTTGGTTCACACAAGTCCTGTGCCTGGACAATATTTGAAAAGCTTCTCCTATTCCAAACACAGTTAAAATTAAATTTTAATATTTAAATGACAACCCACACATGAAAATATATTGTTCGGGCCAAACAGGTCACTAAACAGTAATAATGGATTTGTGCACAGTTTAAAACTAAGTCATATCCAATTCAAAAGTCATAAAAAATTCAGGCTTTGCTTGACAAAGAATAGTTCATCAGTTGAAATTCTCATCAACTCATTTATTCCACATTAACTGACTTTGAAAAGATTTCACCAATGTTCCCTGTGAAACAGCAATAAAGCATCAAAAAATTCCTGTATTTGTATTACAGTATGTGAATTCTCCAGAAATTGCTGAGATTTCTTCTGGTATAGAGGGTAAACTGCAAAAGGTACATATTTATACCTATTGAAATGTTGCCATGAGATATAGAAAATAGTTGAGAGCATGACCACAAACGTCTTTAATCTTCTTGCTAGCTTATGCTGATTTAGATCTTGCCTTTTTTTGGGTCATGAATTCCAGAAAACATGTTAACTCTATTTTATCACAGTTCAAATCAGTACTAATATAAGAAACAACTTGGCCAAAATTACCAATAAATATTTTTTGATGTGGAAATGCACGATGAACCAAATTTTGATCCAATCCAGCCCAATATTTCCAGAAAAGTACTACAAATGTTCATGGAAAGCTTCTCCCCAAACTTTTTCACCAATATATTTTGCTTTTCTCTGAGCCCTGAAAGCAATGTTTTCCATGTCCGCACATTCTCCCAAGTCCTTCTTAACCTGCTAAAGACTTCAGATGATATAATTGGAGTTTGGCTATTCCAGGTTTTATTCAAAAGGAAAATGAAAACTATAATTCCAATCAGGAAACATTATTTTAGTTATGCTTTCTGATTCAGAAGTTATGTAATGCAGCAAAAATCACATTTGCAAACTATTTCTGGAACAGACCACACAATTACGCAGTTTGAATGGGCACTTCTTCATGAGTCAGCCTTGTGCTTCAAGATGATTCCCCTGTCAGGTCTGCATACAATGACGTCAATGCCTGCACAACACTCCTTTTCCAGCAATGCTGGAGAACTTGGATCATATTGTATTGCTTGTGCTATTTTAAGCTATTCCTGAAACAACATGGTCTTATCATTGGTCATAGTTGTTTGGCGACTTCGCCCCCGACTCAGTGATTAATAACATAAGCTAGAATTTAATAGAACCAATGTTCCATGACTTTGATATTAAAATGACATTCCTACTCTCTGGCCCAACAATTATCAACAGCTGTCACCAGCCTTCTAAAGTTGGCTTGTGTCTGGAAGTGTCAGCGGGTGCTCACCTGACCGCAGTGCACTTTGGGGCTGAAATTTCCGTCTCAGCCTCTGCAAAGAAGTCCCTCTAATAAAGGTTTCTTCATAAAGGTCCATAACATTCTGGCATTAATTAAAGACCAATTCAGGGGATATAAAGAACAAAGTACGTCACACTCAACATATTTAATGCCACGGATTCATAGAGCAATAAAGCACAGATACAGGCTCTTTGGCCCAACAAATCCATGCCCACCACTGTGCTCACCCAGCCACTACACTCCCTAGTGCCCTAACATTCATATCAGTAGTCCTACTCTAGTTTGATTTTCCAAAACTCATCACTCCACACTTATCTGTATGGAAATCCAACTTACACCTCTTAGCCTGCTTCCCAAAATGATCAAAAACTCATTGTAATCTACAATAACCTTCTTCATCAATAACCTACAACACCTTCAACGTTCTGGCCTTCTGCAAACTTATTGATCAAACTTGCACATTCGCGTCCTAAAAATCATTTATTTAATAGCAAATAAAGAGGATCGCAACACTGACCCTTGAGGCACATAAATAGTCACCAGCCTCCATTCTGAGAGACAATCTTCAGCTACACCCTCTGCTTCCTACTACCGCTGAGCAAAATCTGAATCCATCTATCCAGTTCTTCCAGACTCCACAAGACCTATTCTTCAAGATCAGCCAGCTATGTGGGACCTTGACAAAGTATCTGTTAAAGTCCAAATAGACAACATCCACTGTCCTACCTCCTTCTATCATTTTGGTTACCTCTTCAAAATCTCTAAAAGGTTAATCAAGCACAATTTCCCACAAACAAAGCTATGCTGACGTCTCCTAATCAGACTCTATCTCTGCAAATGTTAGCAGATCCTATTCCTCAGAATTTCCTCCAATAAGCTTCTCAACACTGATGTCCGGATACTAATATCATTAGACCTTCCTGTCTTCAGGAACTTCACCCGTGGCTAACAATTAAGCAAAAATCTCCACAAGGACCTCTGGAATTTCTTCTCTAGCCTCCCAGAAAGTCTGAGGATGCACTCAGTCAGGCTTTAAACTTTAAAAACTCCAATAAAAGACAACTATCACGCTGATAAAAACCTGGCTTTCAAGTATTGAACTTAAAATCGAATATCCTGTAAATCGTTCGCCAACAACATTCACATCTGAATTGAGCTGACTGCTAGTTGGCCCTTCAGGTGAGAATGGACAGCTAACAGCATTCTTGTCCCGGGGGTTCTTGAACTCCGGCTTTTTCACGTGCAACTGTACACAAGCCAAAGTCCAGGCGTCAGGGCATCCAACTCCATCACTGGCCCAATTGGTAGTGCTGAGCAGGAGGGTCAACTTACATCACATCGTCAGCTTTATACCAGGGAGGGCTGGCATACCAACCACAACCCTATTCATTTGAACGAGTAACTAACACTGTGGGATAGAGGCAATTCATTTATTTACTGTATTTTATCTAGTGTTCCATTCAGTCGTTAACAATGTGAAGCTGTTTTACTTGTTATAATTTTATTACTCATATGATTTCAAATCTATCTCAATAGACTTTTAATGTCTCTATCTCAGTTGTTAAAGAGACATTAAAAAGCCTCTGGCGGCCTTTGATAGCTACGCGGCGGAAAATTCCAGGGTCCGTCTTCAAGGTGACCTGCCCAAGGACTGCCCATCTCTCACAGCCCATTCTGCCCACTTGGTTTGGAGAACCAGCTCATCACATCTGGACAAAATGAACACTTGTGGGCAGCTCAGGACTGTAATGTATCAGCTGGGCTGCAGACTGGATCTAGAACAATCCAATTTATTCAGAGGAACAGTTCCTGCAGATTTCAGAAGAGCAGAATGAAAGCAGGGAGTCATGGAGACACACAACATGGAAATTGCCCCTCTGGATTAACACCTCTAAGCCAGCCAAATTATCCAGCTGTATTTGGCCCATATGCTACAAAACCTTTCCTATACATGTACTTGCTTAAATGTCCTTTAAATTTTGTAACTGGACCCACCTCTGAGAAGCCCATTCCACAAAACCCATCACCATCTATCTGAAGAAGCTGCCGTTCAGGCCTCTTTTAGATTTCATCCTCTCACCTTAAACTTATCCCTCTAGTTCTAGACTCCATGGCCCCACTCTGTTTATGGTCCTCGAGGTTTTATTTACCTCTTTAATGTCACCTACTAGCTTAACATCAGTTAAAAATGCTGCGATTACTGATGTAATAACAGGAACAGACAGAAAGGAGTAATAGGATTGAGCAGACCGGTGTGGATTCATGAAAGGGAGATATGTTACGCTGACCTACCAAGTTTTTGGAGTATTTAGCTGCTAAGGTAGTTAAGAAGAATAACTGGATGTGGAATATTTTGATAATGTCCCACTCCAGAGCTGAGGTAACAAAATTTCTATTGGAGGTAATACAGTATAATAGCGTGAATTGCTGATGAGTTCATGGATAGAAAGTAGGCCTTTGTCAGACTGGTGGACTGCATCTCTTGGGATAGCACAGGGATTGGTACTTGGGCCCCAGTTATTCACAATCGATTTGGCTGAGAGGAGAAAATATCATTTTTCTAAAGTTTCTGATGATATGAAATAGGGTGGGATTAAGATTAAGAAGGAGATCTAAAAATAATAATAATAATAATAATGATAATAATACAGGTTGAGTACCCCTTATCCAAAATGCTTGGGGCCAGAAGGGTTTCAGATTTCAGAACTTTTTCAGATTTTGGAATATATAATGAAATAGCTTGGGATCGCCATCATTTTCGAGTCTTGAATTTATGTGCCACTGGTGAGCCGTCTTTGTTTTACACTTGTTCATCACACATATGTATGTACTTAACAGGAAAAATTATTTCATACCATTAATGTAATGAAAACATGTATGCAGGGTACAGCAGCTTGGGGAGAATACCTGAATCAGCCATCGGACAACAAAAGACAATGGCAGGCTTTCAGTCTCCACCTACGATGCCATGTTTGATTAAAAGATTACAATGCATTGTATTCATATTTTACTTATTTTTTGGTTTTATGTAAGGTATAAAAACAATCAGCATTGTAGATCTGTTCTGGTGTTAGATTTTCATCAGCAATGATCATCAATGAATTTCTCTGCTGCTTCATGATTAGCAGATACCTTATCTTTAAAATTTTTTAAACCTTTAAAAAATTAATCCTGTGTCTTTTCTTAAATTTCTGCAACCAGGCTGCTGGATATTCACAATTAACTTCAATTTCATGTTGTCACGATAAATCTTTGTTTCATGATCAGCGTAACTTTAAGCAGTACATGTTCCCTCCGACCCTGACAAATCCAATCTTTCAATACACAATCAAGATCTTTATTTTTCAAATTATGCAGTGCCCTTCAATTTTTCACTAACTTCTGTACATTACAAATGCAAGCACACTGCTCAGAACTGTCTGTGATGCACAGAGACCTGCGCGTTACCTGGGAACCTTCCCAGCGCCTTGTGGAATTGTCCATTTGTCATGTCATGTCAGCACTCAAAAACATTTCAGATTTTGGATAAGGGAATACTCAACTTGTAATAACTACTTATTTGGCAATTTTCAGACAGGTGATGTAGTTCAAAATGCTTTACAATGGGATAAAAGCACAAACATGAAAATAAAGTTAAAAATCAAAATTAATATTAAAACTAAAAGACAAAATGATGTCAGCTAAAAGCAAGGCTTAAATAATTAGGCTTTGAATCGGTATCTTTTACAGTTTTAGGCATTGAATTCCACATTTTAGGAGCGTAATTTGAGGGAGATTGTTTAAATTTAAGAGACTGGCAGAAGAAGACCTGAGAGCTCAATCGGAGGTATAAAACAAAAAATTGTTAGGAATTTGAAAAATAGGCAACAGAACTTTAAAATCAATTCTAAAATTTACAGGAAGCAATGCAGAATAACAAGCATGGGAGTGCTATGCTCCCTCACCCTGGTTTTGCTTAAAAATCTAGCAGCAGTGTTCTAAATGAGTCAAAGTTTATCAATAGATTGCTTTGGAAGGCCAGTAAAAAGTGTATTGCAGTTATCTAGTCTGTTCCATGTAGATACGTGAATTAGCTTTTCAGCATCATTATATGACAGAAATGGATGAACCTTTACATTATTAGGTGAAGAAATACTGCTCTTTATGTAGGGTTTAGAATTCAAATCTGAATCAAGGATAACATCTGGGTTAGTTCCTTTTGGCTATGGGATCAACCAAAAGTAATTCAGTTATATCTTCGTTTAGATTTAGGAAAGTATTACTCACCCATTTGTTTATTGTAGCAATGCTAAAAGCTAAAGAAGATAAGGTGTTATCAACATCAGGCTCAAGTGAGATATACAATTGTGTGACACCTGTATAACACCAAAAAGTACACTGTATCTCTTAGAAAACTTACTCCTCTCCAAAACACATGAAAAAAAATCAATTAAGGGCATTATGACAGAGGCCAATCCAGTTCTCAAGGTACTTTAGGATAATGTTGTGGTCAATTGCGTTGAAGGCAGCACTAACATCAAAAAGGATTAAAACTGAGATTCTGTTGACATTAGTGCTCAGCCTAAGATCACTGATGATCTTGGTCAGGGCTATCTCTGTGATCTAAAACCAGACTTCCAGACAAGATAACACCTGCGTACAATGCTCCCATGGTCAACAGCTTCGGGATAGAACAGGAAACCATATATTTCACTTCTTTTATATCCTGTACATCTGTTTTTTTTTGTGCCAGGAGAATGTTACCAAGGTTCTCTGTGTTTTGGATATGGACTTGGACTACGGACTTTTTTTTTCAGTCTTGTAGTTTATATATTTTGTTTTTCCTGAACTTTCTCGTTTTTCTGCATGCAGGGAAAGGAGATTTTGGGTGTGGGGGGGGAGGCAGTCAATATTCCACGTTTGTTTGTTGTTTTGTTTGGGGAGTGGGTATTTGGGGTGGGGGGTGTCAATCTGCTGTTCCATGTTTGTTCATTGTTTTGTTCGGGAAGGGGGTATTTGGGGTGGGGGGTGTCGATGTGCCTGTTCCATGTTTGTTCATTGTTTTGTTCGGGAAGGGGGGATTTGGGGTGGGGGGGGTGTCGATGTGCCTGTTCCATGTTTGTTCATTGTTTTGTTCGGGAAGGGGGGATTTGGGGTGGGGGGAGTGTCGATGTGCCTGTTCCATGTTTGTTCACTGTTTTGGTCGGGAAGGGGGGGATTTGGGGTGGGGGGAGTGTTGATGTGCCTGTTCCATGTTTGTTCATTGTTTTGTTCGGGAAGGGGGGATTTGGGGTGGGGGGTGTCGATGTGCCTGTTCCATGTTTGTTCACTGTTTTGGTCGGGAAGGGGGGGATTTGGGGTGGGGGGTGTCGATGTGCCTGTTCCATGTTTGTTCATTGTTTTGGTCGGGAAGGGGGGGATTTGGGGTGGGGGGTGTCGATGTGCCTGTTCCATGTTTGTTCACTGTTTTGGTCGGGAAGGGGGGATTTGGGGTGGGGGGTGTCGATGTGCCTGTTCCATGTTTGTTCACTGTTTTGGTCGGGAAGGGGGGGATTTGGGGTGGGGGGTGTCGATGTGCCTGTTCCATGTTTGTTCATTGTTTTGTTCGGGGAGGGGGTATTTGGGGTGGGGGGTGTCGATGTGCCTGTTCCATGTTTGTTCATTGTTTTGTTCGGAAAGGGGGGATTTGGGGTGGGGGGGGGTGTCAATGTGCCTGTTCCATGTTTGTTCGTTGTTTTGTTCGGGGAGGTGGTATTTGGGGTGGGGGGGGGGTGTCAATGTGCCTGTTCCATGTTTGTTCGTTGTTTTGTTCGGGGAAGTGGTACTTGGGGTGGGGGGGGTGTCAATGTGCCTGTTCCATGTTTGTTCATTGTTTTGTTCGGGGAGGGGGTATTTGGGGTGGGGGGGGTGTCGATGTGCCTGTTCCATGTTTGTTCATTGTTTTGTTCGGAAAGGGGGGATTTGGGGTGGGGGGGGTGTCAATGTGCCTGTTCCATGTTTGTTCATTGTTTTGTTCGGGAAGGGGGGATTTGGGGTGGGGGGGGTGTCGATGTGCCTATACCACGTTTGTTCACTGTTTTGTTTGGGCAGGGGGTATTTGGGGGCTGATGATCGTGCTGCTTTTCCTTTCTTTCTCGGTTTCCTGGCTCTCTGGAGAAGAACAATTTCAGAGTTGTATACTTTGATAATAAATGAACCTTTGAACTGTAAGGGACTCTGTGAAAAGATATCTAGATACTTAGCTGTCTTTGTACTTGCTGAAGAGGAGCACGGCAATCATTCACTAGACAAATACCTAGGAAGGCCGGTTTGCCATATGAAGAAAGATCGAGAGGAGTATGCATGTATTCATCAGTTAAAAAAAAGAGACAAAATTCCTACAGGTCTCGACAGGATGTTTTCCCTGCCAAAGGTGTGTAGAATCAAGGGTCAAAGTCAAACAATTGGCTGGTTAGGGCTGGAATGAGAATGATCAAATTTTGAAGTTTTCTATTCTGGAGAGCTATAGAGGCTCAGTTGTTAATTCATTCAAAACAGAACTTTCAGCAGTAACAAAATCAAGGTATTTGGAGGCTGGGCTGCATAATGACATTATGGTAGAAGATCAGTCATGATATTGATGAATGGCAAAGCAGGCTCAAAGGTCCAGATGGTTTGCTCCTGCTCCTCATTCTTATGTTGCAGTGCTGTGTTCTGAAATCAGTCCAATGAATATTAAAACTAATAAAAAGATTAATGAAGTCAGGTGTGAAGTATTAATTACCAAGACCTTGTTGTGAGGTTAAAAGACTCAAGATACCTTTAAATGGTATTAAGTTATCTATACACCAAAGCCATATTATCTTTTCACTACCACTGTGTAAAATTAATTAGGTGATCATCAGGAGACTAAAAAGGTGTTTCTTCAGATTTATTTACCAGAAGCTTCCCAGTGGTATTTCTGGCAACATGCTTCACAGGGCAGATAACAAAGCAGGAAAGAATTGTATGGTGCAACTGAAGATGTGAGCAATTATTATTGGTCACGCAGCATATCAATTTGAAAGAGATCACCTTTGTTAAATAATTTAATCAAGCAATGTTTTCTACACAGACAGTAAAAACAAAGTGGTCAATTGAGGATATGATTGAACTCATCATTATCTCTAACTCTGAGAACAATCTTTAATGATATACTAATTGATTTTTAATTCAAATTGCTCATGTTAATTTGTACGGTATCAGGTGCCAGAAAGTATTTGGGATTATTCCTTCTTAATCATGACCACAAGGACGATTGTGATTTGCAGTGAGACTATTGACGTGAATGTAACCACGGCCTTCATTCTCCATTGTGGGTCCCTGCAGTCAGTTTGCAAATTCAAGATTCAGTCCAGAGGCTTGAGAACCAGCGCCTTGACTGATCCAAGCAGTACAAAGCAGGTGTTGCATTGCTGAAGATGCCACTCTTGGGAGAGATCCTGGGGTATTATTGCAAATAACAGGGATCCTGGCCTAATAATTCTCCCTCAACAGACTTGTTGGCCAATATTACATTATTGCTGGTGAAACCTTTCTTCAAGTCAACCAGTTGCCATTTTTCCTACTATAATGGACAATATATTTCAAGACTTGGCCTGTCATGCCCTCTACAAATGCTGCTCTCTGTGCAGCAAAGTTGTCCTTGATTGCTTGAAAACAGAGCAGCAATGTGATTTTTTTGATAAATTTGCAACTATATCCGAGAATTATACAGCTGGACAGCGCAGAAACAAGCGCTTAAACCCACCGAATTCCTGCCAATAATCAAACATCAGTTTTGAACTTCCTCCTCAACTCCCCACAAATTCTACCACTCACCAGGACACTGGAGATGATCTGCAGTGTCCTTGGGATGTAGGAGAGCCATGCAGTCACAGGAAGAATGTATAAACTCCACACAGACAGCACCAATGGGTCGGGATCTAACCTAGGCCACCAGAGTTTGTGGTTTAGCACTTCTACCAGCTCAACAGCCACACTAGTTTTGCCTTTAAGTTATGTTTGCCCTTTTCAGCTTCTCCATACTGTATGAGGGCACCTGCTGTCTGAAAATACAGCAGTCGCCTACAGCTTGGGCACAAAATGTATAAGAGATCAAAAGACTATGAATAGGTCCCTCCACTAGTTATAGCAGGTTTCCATTCCTGTAAACTGTTCACAATCTGAACAGTTCTCAAGCTTAAAATACGGACTGCAAACCAAGTTCCCAGGAAACAGAAGATGCTCACAGTAACCAAGGCAAATCCATCCCACCAGAACCCAAATGCCCAATTGTATGCACGTTGCTTGTAAACTGGGAGTTCTTCAGCAGTGGAGGACTGGTACTTGTTGAAGATTGGGAGACCAGAGCCCACTCTGCTTAACTCTCAAAAAATATTTTATGCAATGTACTGTACAGGTTGACCTTCTATAATCCGGCACCATTGGGGCCTGAGGAGCGCCCGATTAGTGAAAATGCCAAATTACAGAAAGATCACATTAAGCAATAGCTAACTGCCTCATCATACCTTTAAAATATCAGGTAATTCAGTACAAGTTAGATAATAATGAAACAGAAATATTAAATGAGTAGCAAGTGAAATTTTAAAGTAATATACTGTACAGAAACAGATAAAATAAAGGGTACAGGTAAATGTACAGGAATGAACTTATACAGAACAGTTCAGCACTTACACTTCTAAAGTGAGACATTTAATATACCTTCAGGCAAAGTTACATGGCTGCAAGTGTGGGGTTGTCAGGATCATCAACATCTTCATCTTGAAAAATGAGTGAAGCAGCAGGAACTGGTGCTGAGACTGGCACAACGGTTTCTTCAAAAACTGTTGATGATGGTGGCAGCACATCTGGGTGAGCAGAAGCAGAAGTCGGAGAAAGTAGATCTTCTATACGCCATACTTCACGAGACTGCCAGGCGGCCGGGGATTCGGCGCTGGGCTCTTCCCTCTTCACTCGCAGTTACTGAGGGAATCCTTGTTAGTTTCTTTTCCTCCGCTTAGTAACATGCTTAAATTCAGCGAGTCACCCCGTCTGATCTGAGGTTGTAGGCAGAAGAGAACGGAGCACCGGCCGGGCGATGATGGAGGGCGGTGCGCGACTGCTGGCAGGTGGGCGAGAAGGCGGACCAACCCAGCGCACGCCAGCTCCCCCACCGCTGGCGGGTGAGACGGGCAGGTGCCTGGTGGCCACGCTTCACACAAATGACATTAATAAATGTAGGAAAACAAGCAGGAATCGCCTCACTGTGCTTACAAGAGCGCACCAATACATGAACAGATCTAACGCAACCAAAACAATGCGCAGCAGTTTGGTACGGTGTCCCCAGAAATTTGAAATTACAGTTGCACGGAAAATTTGAAATCAGTGCCGGATTATTGAAGGAACTGGATTACAGGTAGCTGGATTAGTGAAGGTCGACTGTACTGCTGCTGCAAAGCAACAAATTTCTTGGCATATGTCAGTGAAGGTGGCATCCATCATTAAGGATCCCCACCACCCAGGACGTGCCTTCTTCACACTGTTACGATCAGGAAGGAGGCACAGAAGCCTGAAAGCACACACTCAGTGATTTGGAAACAGCTTCTTTCCTGAAAGAAAGAACAGCTGTTCTGAATGAACATTGAACCCATGAACACTATCTCACTCACTAACTTCCTTATGTTTTTTGCACTACTTATTTTAACTAGTTTATAAACATATATGCTTAATGTAACTCAGTGTTTTCTCTATATTTATCATGTATTTCATTATACAGCTGCTGTAAAGTTAACAAATTTCACTACATATGCCGGTGATATTAAATCTGATTCCGATAATAAACTTGAATCCGATTCTGAAATGATTACTGAATCAGAGTTGAGACCTCAGTGCTGTAGTAAAGGTGCCACATTCAAAGAGGCAGCGAGGATTCAGCTGTAAGTATACCTGGAAACATGTTCATCGCCTGCAACCAAAGACAATTTTGTCCCTCACCGATTTGAAAAAGTGCCTTCATCCCTCTCATTCTCTCATGAAAGGTCCTCTTTGAATTATCCTGCTAATATTCCTGTCAGTCGTCACCACACGGTGTAGATGAGTTGGTTGTTTACCTTACAACTGTCTGTAGGAATTTACTACGTGAAAATTAGATGCTATGTTGTATTAATAGAGATCAGCTCTGGGAACTCCCATGTTTGAAATGGAGGTTCCATAACTAGTGAAGCTGCTGAAGCCCTGAATATAACATTGAACACTAGAGTATAGCATAGAAACAGGCCATTTGTCCTATGTTATCTGTACTGAGTTTGATGCTAAATTAAATTAATTTTTTCTGCTTGCACATTCGAAGGCATCTTGAACATCACTATTGTATGGTTCTCCTGCCATCCCGACAGCGTATTCGAGACACATAAAATAAATGCTCCACACATCTCATTTTAACTTTCCCTCTCTATGCCCTCCAGTATTGAGGTTTCTACCTTGA
This sequence comes from Hypanus sabinus, assembly GCF_030144855.1. NCBI lineage: Eukaryota > Metazoa > Chordata > Chondrichthyes > Myliobatiformes > Dasyatidae > Hypanus > Hypanus sabinus. The sequence continues at coordinate 76,343,169 of NC_082717.1, forward strand.
GAAAAATTCTGGCTATCTACCCAATCTCTGAATACTGCAAGACCATAATATATTGGAGCAGAATTAGACCATACAGCTCATCAAGTCTACTTTAGCTACACCTGATTTATTATCCCTCTCAACCCTGTCCTTCTACCTTCTCCCTGTAACCTTTGGCACCCTTACTAGCCAAGAAGCTATCAACCTCCACATTAAATTTATCCATTGACTTGGCCTCCATAGCCATTTGTGAAATGCTTTGCCACAGTCTCACCAGTTGTTCAGGGTCAAGAAAGTGCAACTGTGAATGAGGCATGTAAGGAGATTCGGGAGATCATTTGTCCTTTGAGAAGGTACCACAAGGGAGTTGCTTGCTGGACCACTTCAGTGAGAATTTTTTAGGGGTGAACGCTCCTGCGGTTGTCCATCGGAATCCGATGACAACGTCCACTCCTCTAACGGTGAGATCTTTGATGACTATATGGTCCTATCCTGGACCCACAAGTCCTATTGCAGGTGGGACATGTATATGTGGTAATGGGGGTAGTGATGGCAACCATGGCTACATTTCTCCTGGCTCTCTTCCGCTGTCTTCTGGTTGTTCTTTCCATCTCCAGAATACGAACCAAGTCCCTACACAGCTGTCGCCAAGTGTTACAGTCAGCAGTAACATCCTCCAGGTCCTCGGGTCTGATCTTCCACTTCCTTGAATTATTCTTCATCTGATCCTTATAGCGCTTCTTCGGCCCTCCAGCTGAGCGTCAACCACGATGTAGCTGGCCGTATAACATTCTGCGGGGTAGACGACATGGGGGCATCCTTATCACGTACCCCAGCCGCTGCAACTGGGTGGTCATGGCCTCAATACTTCTGCAGTTGGTGAACTATATGGGATAGGAATGGCATCAAACATAGTCCAGACCAAGGGAGAGCAGTTCTCTTCCCCTGTCGGGCATCAGTGAATCACACAGGTTATTACAAGAATCCAGCTGGTTTTAATGACTACTGAGACAAGTTATTATCTCACATTCCCGATTACTGACTGGATTTCCCAGTTGTAGTGGCGAGAATTGAACTGTGGTCTTTGGATTATTACTCCGCTAGATTACTAGACCCAGAGGAGTAGCATCTAATTACAATCTAATTCAGCCAGGGCCACCAGCCCTGCTCTGAGTAGAAATTAATCAATTCATTTTACAATTATTTAGCAATTCCAAGAAACAAAAGCAGCTGCAGCGACACCACCATAATAAATGCAAGTGTGTGGAGTGTTCCTCAGTTTACTGACTAGGGGGACAACTACTGGAGTCGCTTCAACAGCAACGATCTACAAGCGCTGGATCATGTCCAAGGAACATGACTGTGTGCCATTGTTCTGCAGCCTGACGTGAACAAAAACTTGCTTTCTTCCAGGGTGGATTGCGGTCGCCACAATTTTCAGCTCAAATCACCTCATTCTGAGAATCTAGGTCACAACTCTTTCAGAGCAACTGTCAGTGGCCGTGGCTGTAACCGTAACCATCATGCATTCCATACTTTTGTGGTAAAGTTACTTAAGGACTTTTCTGAAGCATGTCTGTTCATTCAACACTAGAAACCCATCAATTTTATCTCCTTTAAATTTTCTTTCAGACAGAGATTCCTACTTCTGTCAGATCTCAACCCACTTCACCTGGTCCCGACAGACAAAAAGCCCCACTCTCAGTTCCTGCCACCCCCCACTATGATGCCTGCCAAACTTTCTGATCACCAGACACTACACCCATTCCCTCCCACAATGAAGTCTGTAAATTTTGGATAGTCCCCACACAGCACCTCAAACTGCTGACCCACTTTCTGCCCCATCTGCCCATTGCCAGACTTGCAGTGGTGACCTTAAGCTTCATGGAAGTGAGCAAAACACATAAATGGAACCTGTCACCTTGGGACAAGGGTACCTGCAGAAGGCCCACAAATGACAAGGGCCTTGGCAGAAGTTACAGAGGCCTTTCAGTACACTTCAAAGTACAGATGAACGTTAAGGTTTTTCCCTATTATCACCAAGAAAAATGCACATAATGTACAGTAATTGATTTATTCAAGAAAATCCCCAATGACCCAACTTGTCACCATAGTAACTGAAGGAGAGTTAAACTGCTTTGACAAAATTTAACACTGTACCCTTTTTGTCACATTAGTTATACAGATATTTTAGCAAATACAATAAAGTAGAAGATGCATAAGTCAGTGACAAGAATTGATGCCAACAATTCCATGGGGTATAATGCAGCTCCTCACATTTGTCTGGAGGTCATTTGGAATTTTTGTGTTTATAAAGACATTAAAAATAAAACATTTACAAAGCTGCAGTGATTCAATGTACTTATATCAACAGCTAACTAACTCAACAATACTAATTGAGTGAACTGCCTCTCTTCCTTGCAGGTGATATTCTCTGCTGAAATGAATGGAGGTGGATTCTTCCAAATAGTTGCTACATGACAGAAAAAGTTCTCCCTCAGACTCTGCTTTCATGTCTCTGGATCTGAGGTCCGAGCTCCAGCGCGTGATCTGGGATTTCCGAGCAGGTCTTGTCGCATGTCTACAGAGCTCCAGCGTTAAACAGCCACTCTTCTGCACAGCCTTCTTTTGAGAGAAGATTTTAAGCCATTGTTGTATTCATGGCATAAATATTTTGATAGTTATCGACTTGAACAAGCTGGCAACATCACGTTTCCCCCACTCCTCACCCAAGGGACGGATCTTGTACAATTATACGGTAAACACACACATACACACACACTATGAATTCACAACTATATACAAAGAGCAAAAACATTAAAATATTCTCCCCATCTGTTTTATATGAGCCCTATAATTACAGCAGCAGCATACACATGCCCAATGGAGCATTGCTTCCTTTATCCTAATTATGCTCTCAAGCTCCCTCAGGACAGCATCAGGTGCAACATAAAGTTCACTGTGATCACGTCTTAAATTCCAAATCAGTTACTCCCTAATGGACTTCACTACATTTTCTCCTAAATTAATGACTCACTTGATGCTTGGATTCACTCCTTGAACTGTTTCAGATTAAGTTGTGTGAATTATTTTCATCAAGCAAGCATGATCAACAAGTCAGTCTGATTTCATTTTGTTTTCGACCACATACCACAGAGAGGAAGGGGGATTATAAAGCACATCAACAAGTCAATATTTCCCAGTCACTAGTCAGTTCCCCAACTGCTTCTTGCTTCTTGAATGATTTCTTCTTGTACTCCTTTTGAGATTATCTCTCTTTCCTAGTTGTCAAATAATTAGCTTGTGTGCATGCAGTTATGTTCCCTAGGTGTAGTTTCGTACTTCTGCGCACACACACACACACACACACACACACACACACACACACACACAAAAGTATATAAAATCTGAAAAAGAATCTAGTGTTTTCCAGGCGTATATGACAAATAAACTCTTCTCAGGCTTCAAGTGGGTGCAGTTCTCAGCTATAGCTGACGTTTCGATGACAAACTCTGCCATCATCTTCAGGGATGATATCTAGGCAAGTTGAAATATCACCAGACTAGACTTGCCCAGGCATCATCCCTGAAGACAACAGCAGAACTTGTCATCAAAACGTCAGTTAGAGTCAATACCTGTACCCAGCTTGAAGCCTAAGAGTTTATTTGTTAGATAAATTTTCAACATTAAGTTGATCTTAATATAATGTTTTTTGAAACTTTATACTTGCACTGATCTATCTAAAATCACCATCAGTCATTGAAGGTGCAGCAGAGAGACAAACAGCCACGGAACATTGTTCTCCAATAGTGAACATGGTTGTTCCTGAACAGTATGAAAAATTAGTTCTATAAGTACTAGACAAGACCAATCAACATCAAGTCTAAACACATCCTTTGCCATTCACCAACATTACTTTGATATATCCCGTATTATTAGCATTGTGTAGATTACCTAAATCAAAAGTCAACTGGACCAACCATATCAGTTGTACAGACTTTTATTTTGAAACATACCTCGGTAACTTTCAGTTTGATAGTGATGCAGCATTTAATTTTGAAATTCAGGAGGGCAGCCATATGGTATTTCATCATTTTTTCAGCCAGACTGAAGTACATACGGCAATCCTGTATTGTCTTTCTTTTTGTTTGTGCCATCGAAATCACAGTCTGTAAGTGTTGTTTTAGTTCATAAAGGAGAAAGCTATCTGAGCAACATTTTGCAATAATAACACATAAAAGTTTATCTCTGATTATCAGTACTGTATAGTGTTTAGCTAGCGACAATTTAATGGATATTTACATATTAATCTCACAATTTTTAAAACTTTGCTTTCTCATGTTATGCATAATTTGTGGATATTTTACATGCATGTCTAGATTCATATATTCCTAATTCCTTATGAATGTGTGACTTAATGGTAAGTTTTCTGCATTAAGTACATAGTATTTTCTGGTTCTTTCTCGGTTTTATTCGTACTCAATTGCAGGTGTGTGTGCTGCCCAAATGAAGCACCCAGAGCTTCGACACTATATCCTGAGTGTTCAATTGAGTGGAGTCTGGCTTACTGCTGAATTGTGTACTTCCTGCTTCACACACAACGAGAGCAGCACAGTAAAAAGATGCAAATGCTGCTGGTCAAACAGCACAAGGACAGTCAACGGCAGTGAGTAACTAGCATTATGGATGAGAGGTACACAAAACACACAGCACCACAGGAAAGACAACGCTCACAAGAAAGAGCATCTGACAACAGTTCTCATCGCAGTTCACTGTGATTGTCAGTTGGTACTACAGCAACACAAGCCAGAGCCAAGGCAGAGGCAGCACAAGCACGTGCTACATTTGCCATTAGAACTGATAAAGCTCGGGTAGAGGCTCATCTGTAAGCACTGCATCTTGGAAAAGAGGCTGCAGCTGCTAGCACCTAGGCAAAGATATTGGAGGCGGCTGCAGAGCATCACATCACATCTTACACTTAACAGCAAGGTCTCATTAAAGTGTGATGAATGCAAGGACAATCGTCATGTTACAGCCCTAAATCCTGGTCCTCCTCCATGGGCATCCAAGATTTAGGTTGCACTGCAGAGCACAGCAGCGAGGAAGTGGAAGAAACTTTGCTAACTGTGAACTCTTTATCCACAGAGGTTTGTAATAGCAGTCTAGTCACTGAATCATGTTCCAAGATATGCTTAGCTAAAGTGTATCCTAAAAGGCAAGGAAAGAATGCCTTCAAGGTGTACCCTATGCTCAGAGACTAGAGCAACAGATCATTAGCCCAGTTAGAGTACCTGGATCTGTTTAGCATCCATGGCAATTCACCATCCTACATTTTCAAGACTTGTACTCACATAATGGTAGAAATCTGGTAGAAGAACAACAGGGAATCAGATTGAAACATGGAATGGTGACATTACTCTTATATTTCCAAAGATAATTGAGTGTAATTCCACATAATCATGAATAAAAACCAATTCCTGAGGCTGCTCTCTATCAGACCCACCTCAAGTCTGTTGCTGAACAGATCCCACCTCTAGATGATAAAGCTCAAACCTACCTCTGTCTGGAAGGAATCTCCTCACAACACACAAGATCAGGAAGCATATCAACAGTCCTGGTAATGCACCTTCATACAGAAGCTGGACCTAGGATGGGTCCTTGTTGATGATGATATATTCAGGGAACATCCTCAGACCTACTGTTCACAACTTTAAGACAAACATACTGCAAAACAGGAAGTCTTCACACAAGCCATGTTAATCTTAAGGAAAATATAAACTCCAGTCCACAGCCACAACATGGTCTCCCGCAAAACGTCAGTATCAGAAGAACAGATGATTAGGAAATGGCTTCCCCTGCCGCTGGAAATAAGTCACCAGATCTATCCAATCAAATTCTTCGGACCAAGTAAATAAGGAGTGAGAAATGGGCTTCTGAAAATAGTGACTTTACTGAGAGATGAGGTAGAGAGAACAGAACATCCCAGAGTAGCGAGCCTACTGGGGTAAATGGAGCAGACACTGGACTTAGGCAGAGAAAAGAAGCATCTAAACACAGTTTCTCTAGACAATATCCAATTGCTAAGCAAAAGCACAGAGCAAATCCAGGATATGGTGGAAAATATCCAAAGGTGAATAGAACTGTTTCCAGGGTTCAGCATGAAGAAATCAAAATATGAAAGAAAACATTGACTCAAATGAAACAAGGACAGTGGAAGTAGACAAACCAAATGTGTTTGTTCTTGCCATGTGGTGGAAGAAATGAAGGCTGCCATTTCGTGGAGCTGCTCTGTAACCTCCATTTTCTGAGGTGTCTTATGAACTGGTTTTACTCAGGAATAGTTTTAAGAAAGTGCTTCAAAATGGACACAATGATGCTCCTGACAATCTGCTTAACTAGAGATAATTTCCAAATGAGAAGTTATTGGTAAGGTGTTCTTTGGTAAGGTAGAACATGCAGGTTTATGAACTGGGAGTCTGTGTCTGACCTGAGTAAACATCTGGTCTGATTCAAAACAAAGAGATATTATTTACAAGTTGTTAGTTGTGAGTAGTGCAATAAAATACTTCTGGCTTGAATTAAAAGCAATGGGAAGCTGACACACTTTAGTCAGATAGGCCAGAGCCAACAAAGTCAAAACAGAGCATTTGAACTTATCAGAAGAGTGTAAGAATGAGGTCTTTTAAAGCAACGACTATGACAAGAAAGACCCCCACAGCAGGGGCTGGGAGAAGGATCAATCACCGAAATCCCTCATTTCAGTGCTGTAAATTGGAGAAGTGGTCTGAGTGAGGATTGGCAAAGGGAGCAGCAGAATTCATGATTTAAATTGTTGGCCCAGGGCCAACACAGTTATGATGATATTTGTGCAGAGGCAATAATGTGCAAGCTTTGTTTAATTAAGAGTTGTGTCATGAATTGCCTAACCTAGCTTAGTTGATGATAGTCAACACCAGAAACAAAAAAGATATCCAGACAGCCATCAAGATACAAAAACAATGTAGAAGAACAACTGTGTGATCAGATAGTAGTGAATGGAGGGAGCGTCAACAAAGTGTATTGAATAAAGCATAAAGCTCCCAATGACCCAGCAGCTGTACACAGTGAAGGAAGTATCAATTTTTAAAAATCCTGCTGCAAAAAAAAGGTAAAAGAGAGGACTGATGCTTTGGCCCAGTTTCATTTAAATAATTATGCAAGTGTTATCATTATTGATGATCACCAAGCTGTAGCTGTGGAGGAGCAAAAGTCTGTTTTGATTGTGAATTATAGTTTTACTGAGGTTATCTTAAAAAGCACTGTGGCATGCTTGAAGAAGAGCAAAGCGAGAAAGAGCAAACTTTGCAGGTACCTTGAAAAGCTTAGAACGAGAAGAACTGGACAGTTTCAAACAAGATTCCACCTCATTGTTAAAAAGCATGCAGGTTTGCGCAGCTCAGAGAGAAACCCCACTATTTTGCCCGGCAATCGTTAAGTCTCCACATTGCTCATATGCCACTATCAGCAACAGGTGGGGAGCATCAAGGATGCACATTCACCGAAGGAGCCATTAGAGCTGCAGATTGGTGGCAAGTGATGTGCAAGTAGCATTACTCATGACCGCGTCACGTGTCGCGAGCTGCAGGGTAAAATGGAAAAGCAAATGATGTCAGACTTGTCAGAGGAGCAACTAGGCATCTCTCCACCCTTCACATTCACCGGTCTGGATGTCTTTAGTCCTTGGACTTGGTGAGTAGTCATAAAAGAACAGGTCAAACTTTCAGCAAGTGATGGGCAGTGCTCTTTACTTGCCTGAGCACTCCAGCTATTCACATAGAACTAACTGAATATATAGCTGCATTCATACTGAGACAGTTCTCTGCCATCTCTTGTCCCTCAAAATGACCGTGCTACAAATTCTGTTAGTTCTCGCCACGAACCTGAGTTCCAGGAAGTGATGAAAGACTCTAAAGTGCAGGGGTATATCAACAGCCAAGGCTGCACTTGTGATTTAATCCACCAAACTCCTCTCATATGGGAGTGCATAACTGGATTGATAGGAAAACCTTAAGTTCATCTACACTGATGCACACAGGATCTTTCAGCTTGAGTCATGAGATTCTGTGCACTCTCATGGCAGGTGTAATGGCAATTATCAACTAGAACTAGAAACTTTACAGAAAAGGACCTCTATAAACAGCAATGGCTTCATGCGCAGAACTTAGCTGATCAATTCTGGGAGGCAATGGAAGCATGAATATCTGCAGACACTGCAAGTTCACCACAAATGGCAAGAGTCATTGAGAAAGGTGATGTTGTGCTTCTGAAGGACAGCATAGTAGCCCAAGATGGCCAGCAGTTGGTCAGACTAAAGGACATACACATAATACTGTATTGTCTGTCTTTCATTTGCACTATCAAAATCATCTGCAAGTGTTGTCTGAGTTCATAAAGAAGAATAGCTGAGCAATATTTTGCATTAATACATAATATCCCTGATTAGCCACAGAGTATTTGACCATCCTTGGCAATTTGATGGATGCTTACATGATATTAATCTTCTCACTATCTTTGAAACTTTGTTTAGTCATATTGTGCCTAATTTTTGGATATTTTACATGCAAGTCTAGCTTCATACATTCCAAATTCTTTTAAGAACGTGTGACTTAATCATCATATGTTTTGCTGCACTAAATACTTCTGGTACTTTTCTGGTTCTATCTCAGTTTTACTCTCACTCAATCGTGTATGTGCGTGCTGACCAAATAAACACCTGGAGCTTGGCCATTATATCCTGACCCCTGTGTTCAGTTGAGTGGAGTCTGGCTTTCTGCTGAATTGTTCACTTCCTACTTCAGACAAGGAGAGCAATATATCAATGATGTGCTGCAAAGTAGGTCACAGGTTGGGTATCCAGTGGAGAATGTCCAACATCATCTATCTCAACTTCTAAAGCCCTTCTACTACCAACGGGGCCGAGGTCAGGAGTTGATTGGAACATTCTCCATTTTCTTGGACGAATGCAGCTCCAGCATTACAGAAGCTCAATAGTATCCATGGCATAACAGCTCAATTGACTGACACCTTAAGCACTTGGATCTCCACTAGCCATCCTCTCTACCTGTGCACTGCATCAACTTACCAGGACTTCACTGGAAACTTTCCCTAAACTATGATATCCATCACCTACAGGAACAGCAGAGGTGTCCCGCAATGATAATGCCTGCGATAAATCACTCCAACTTGCAAATGCTCTTCATAATTTCATCTATTATTAAGTTACTGGAATGGCCTCAATAGCAGCTTTGTGGAAGCCCCTAAAATGTAGGGACCTCCGCATTCCAAAACAGCAGGGTCTCATCACTTTATCAAAAGGGATTTGTATTGGTAATAAACATTAGCCTTGCCAATAACTCACATGTACTATGTAAGACTGTTGCCTCACCAATACACCCCATCAAACCTGTATTCAACAGTTATATAGTCATAGACACACTGAAATTGCATAAAGCTATCTGTTTCCAGCTACTTAAATCACTTGTGTATTCCTACCAATGTGGATCTTTATGATCACTGCTTCTATCATTTGAAATGTTTCATATAGCAAGTTAAGTCTAAAATATTATAGTTGTCACCAAAAATCAAAAATTTTTGACTTTGATTTTTGGTGGGCCTATAAAATCTTAAGAGCTAAATTTCCATATTTATAAATGGTACTATGGTAGTCATGCAATCTGTGACATAAACTTGTCAGACAATAATATTAATGCAACAAAGCTGATGAGTACATTTTGGGCTGGCGTGGTCTTTGTTCAATACCAAAGATAAGTTGGCACTATATGAGCATGAGGAACAGTGAAGAGAAATTGTACTGTATGTGCAACTGTAGCAGGCAGTGAAACAAACTGGAAGAGAAGCTTTCAAATAAAAATCAAAGTCTCAGAAAAGATTATGGAAGCTGACATTTAGGTTTGAATGTGCTCAAATTCAGTGATTCTACCATCTGCAACAGTCTGGACAACTGAGCAATAACATTTTTTTTTAATTGAACTGATGTTCTTACATCCTTCACATACAAGAGTAAAAATCTTTACATTCCATCTCCACCTGAATGTGCAATGTACAAGTTATAGTAATTTGTAATAAATAGTATGTACAGTAAGATATACAACAGAACAGTTAATATAGTTTAGAAATACAATTGTCTTGAGTGTGAATTAATCAGTCTGATGGCCTGGTGGAAGAAGCTGTCCCAGAGCCTGTTGGTCCTGGCTTTTATGCTGCCTGAATGGTAGCAGCCGGAACAGTTTGTGGTTGGGGTGACTTAGGTCTCAAATGATCCTCTGGGCCCTTTTTACACACCTGTCTCTGTAAATGTCCTGAATAGTGGGGAGTTCACATCCACAGATGTGCCGTGCTGTCCACACCACTCTCTGCAGAGTCCTGCAATTGAGAAGTACTCTTCCCGTACCCTCTCAACCCCAGATCCATTGATGTCAATAGGGGTGAGCCTGTCTCCATTCCTCCTGCAGTCCACAACCAGCTCCTTTGTTTTTGCGACAAGTTGTTTTTTTTTATTTTTTATTTTTTTTTATTAGTTTTTCAAAACATTTTACAAATTAAAAACCCCAAATCCCAATAAGGACCATTAAAACAGTGCAAAATTAAGCATACAATAACAATATACTACAAAGGAAGAGAATTTAGCAAAAAAAAGCACCTAAATTAAAGACAAGTAAGCTTAGTGTCCTCCCCAAGCCCCACAACACAAGACAAAAAAACAGCAACTCCAGACCAACAACAACGCAATATAGAGAGTATAAGTCAGGACAGCCAAACTCCCAGACTGTGAATACACTCAGCAACAGAGGGTAATAATGCCTTCTACCAGAAAAAAAAAGGAGCTGAAAGCAAGGGACTGAAAAGAAAAAAAAACCCTAGTCAAGAGGAAGGTTATGAAAGTACTCGATAAAAGGTCCCCAGACCTTATGGAACTTTAGATCCGAATTGAGAACTGAATAATGAATTTTTTCGAGGTCCAAACAGGCCATGATGTCGTTGCGACAAGTTGTTTGAAAGTACCATTATACAATTGCTGTGCTTGTGTCAGCTGAACTTCTCCACATCTAGGCAACATGCAAGATCAAGTACTGGTTTTCATTCAGCGAGTTGTGGTCATGGGTTACAGACTCACTCCATTGAATTCAACAGAATCTAGTCTGATGCTTCAGATGCAAGACTGAAGGGGCACAGAAATTTAAGAGAGAATTGAAACCACACACACAAAATGCTGGAGGAACTCAGTAGGCCAGGCATCATCCATGGAGAAGAGTAAACTGTTGGGGGTGAAGCTTAGGAGACAATGACGCCTAACGGCTACTCCTTTGTTTGTATCTTCCGAAACAGCTCTGCTTCTATCTTCAATATCTCTATTTTTCCCTTTCAGGGTTCTTTTGAAGACCCTGACCTGGAGTTCCACGCTGACTTTGGTTCTTCGTAGGAATGGGACCTATTCTCAGGGTTTCACGACTGGCCATTATTCGATATACCAAGGACTCGGCCTAGAAGATTAGATCACCTTCAAAGTTTCGGGATTTCGTGGCTCTGGAGGCAGACAGTCGGTGCCTCTGCAAGGAAATCAGTGTGTCGTGGGAGATGGAAGATCGAAAGCAGCAAGCTGGCTGCGTGCCCAGAGGCCCGAGCTCTTTGGGCACAGAGCTCGGAAAAAGTGATGCAATGGACTTTTAACATCATAAATCAGCAAGTTGTTTGTTACGCCTCTCCTTTTGCTGTGGAACAGCCACGCCTTTTTCTCTTATTAGGGAGAGAGTGAGCCTGTGGTATGTCAAATTATTGGGTGAACATGTAGTCTTTGGGGTGCTGCAAGTCTTTATTGATGCATTACTGCACACTTGAGTGCTCTGTGGTGGGGGGGCGATGTTGCTTTGCTGGTGGGGAAGGGGTATTGTTGCTTTGCAGCTGCTTGTGTGTGGGTAGGAGGGAACTGGGGGGGGCTTTGATCTTCCAACATTTAACTGTCATTCACTCTTTGGGGCACTCCTCTGTTTTCGTGGATGGTTGCGAAGAAAGAGAATTTCAGGACGTCATTTCTCTGACATTCAATGTACCTTTGAGTTGACGTTTCAGGCCAAGACCGTCATCAAGACCAGAAAGGAAGAGTGGAAATCAGAGTAAGAAGGTGGGAGGAAGGGAAGAACAAGTACAAGGTGGCAGGTGATGGGTGAAATTGGAAAAGTAGGAGGGGTGAATTAAAGAGCTGGGAAGCTGATTGGTGAAGGAGATAAAGGGCTGGAGGAGGGGGAATCTGATAGGAGAGAACAGAAGACCATGGAAGAAAGAGGAGGGAGAGGAGCACCAGAGGGAGATGATAGGCAGGTAAGGAGATAACGTGAGAGGGGGAAAACAGGAATTGGGAACAATGAAAGGGAGAGGGGAGTGGAACAATTACCAGCAGCTCGAGAAACCGATGTTCACGTTATCAGGTTGGAGGCTACCCAGATAAGGTGTGGCCCCCTCCCAACCTGAGTGTGGCCTCAACAGGGCAGTAGAGGAGGCCATGGACTGATATGCTGGAATAGAAATGGGAATCGAGCATTTTGAGCACATGTTGCTTTGGATCTCCATCATCTGCATATTTTCTCATGTCTGTCAGACTTTAAACTAAGGCTCCATCTGATTACTCCGATAGACACACAAGATCCCATTGCGCTAATCAAGATTAAAGGGGTAGGGGAGTCCCTGTAGTATCGGGGTTAGTATTGCTAAATTAGAGTATGGCCACTATCGTACTGCTGTCCATGAGACTTACCTTCATTTGTAAAGAGGCTGCTATTTTTCTTACATTTCAATAGTGATCATGTTCAGTTGTCCAAGCCTTTCATGTTCTCCTACCTGCCCTAAGGTAGTGAAATACAAACATTTTTTCCAAACACTTTATTGACAGAGCTGCCCTCATTGGTGACTTCATGCCTTCAAATCAACTTCAATTGATTGAGGACTATAAGTGGATTAGCAAAACCTTCTTGGTGGCTTATTGATGGTACAGACGAGTGCTAGTATAAACTAAGACTTACGTTGTGCCAAAACAGCAAGCAAGCAATGAAATACGGTGCTTCTGGTGTTGAGTGCCATTCATCAACTCTTCTATGTTCCACCCATACTAATTACATTATTAACAATAATAGCATTTAAAATCACTTGGATTATACTTAAAAGTTTATTGCCATATTCAATCCCTCCAAACAATGCAATGTTCCTCCAGACCAAGGTGCAAAACACAGTAACTCACACACAACACAAAAACATTACCACAAATAATAAAATATATTCCAGAAGACTGACATTTGGCACAAGGTGCCTTTACGACATAAGCCATGGTAACACAGCAGCTATGGGACACTATTACAACTCAATCATGTTCAATGTCTGTAAGGAGACTCTGTACATCCTCCACATGGACTTTATGGGTTTCCTCCAGGTGCTCCAGTTTCCTTCCACAGTCCAAGGACATACCGGATAGGTTACCTGGTCATTGTCAATTCTCCTGTGATTAGGTAAGGGTTAAAACCAGGGTCGTCAGGGTTACTGGGCGGTCCATCTTGCAGGGTCAGAAGAGCCTATTCCGTGCTGTTTCTCTGAATAGAATAAAAAGTAAACGGCATAACACTACAATTTATTAGTTTTCAATAGGTACCTGCAAATAGAATGTAATAGCCACTAACAGCTACTAAAGTGATATGAACAAAGAATAAACAACTGTTGTGTTTACCTGTCACCTCTGTTCACAAGCAGCTGACAACTAAACTTGCTTAGCTATAAGCAAGTGATGGAAGGCCAGTGTGCCACTTTTACAATAGTTGACTAGAAACAACTGTTTAAGAGGTGGAGTAAATCATCTAACGTGTTCTCAGGTAATGCATCCTGAGAAGTTTTACAATGCCAGAAGTGTTATTTCTAAAACAAGTTGCTGTTTCTGCACATTCAATCAACAAATTATTTTGCTTGCAATTATCAAAAGAAAGTTAATTTACTGCCTTTGCAAAGGATTTCAACAGCAAAATGTAACAAGCCAATGTACATCCACTGCAGCTGAATCAGAAGTATTGAATCTGAAGTACAAATCCTTTCCATGTTAGTTCTTTTTTAAAAGAATTTTTTATTGAATTTTCAAATGGTTACAGAAGGAAAAAAAAATTATCAACCCTTCCCCCCTCCTCCCTAACATATTCCTGTAAAAAGAGAAAAAAAGAACGCCTGGATATCGGAAGATCCCCACATGCTCCATGGAGTTCATAATAGCTTTAGTATATATATTTATTTCTTTCCCCAAATAACCAATAATATTAGCTTTGGAGCACCTATATATTTAATCCTATCTTTTGTAAATAAGGGCGCCAAATTTTCAGAAATATTTTGTATTTATCTCTTAAATTATAAGTAATTTTTTCAAATGGAATGCAGCAAAAAGCTATATCTATTTTCATTTTCTTAATTATGTTAAAATTATTTTTCTTTTCACCGGTCCATTAAGCCAATTAACATTAAAACTTTAAAAATTCAGTAAATTAGTTATTATTGTTAACAGGGTTACTCCAATCTATAGTAATATCTAACTAGTACCTTGGGGAATCTTTTTTAAAATTCTCCGTGTTGCTATGTGTCTTCCCCCCACCCACCACCCCCAATTGTTCAGGCAAAGAAAGATAGATTAAAGAAAAATAGATTATAAAGAAAAAAATAACAAAATACCCCCCTACTAATGTTGTGAACAAAGAAAAAACACAACATTACCCCCCTCCGTTGTGCGGGTCATGGCAATCCCCATGATTACACACGTGAATCCCGTAGCAATCGATCCGAAGGTCCCCCAGCTCCCCCATAACATAAAAAAGTATATATGAGAAGAAAAAATATCACTACTCTCGATTAATATTTCTCAAGTTTTTACCTTTCTCCCCCTGTATCATATAATTAAGAATATATTTAAATATTCTTCTGTCCTTAGACATCCATCAACTCCATTCACTGTCCCTGTCTTCATCTTTAATCCGTTTCACTTTTAAATCTTTGGCTGTGGTTAGCGAATATTTGGGAGTTCTTGTGCAAATTCTTCCTGTTACGAAGGATGAACAACTCTGATGGGCAGAAGGGTGCAGGGTTGCCCATGTCCCCCTCCCCTGGGAGAATTACAAAATGTTACTGTTGCCATGCTGCTAATGAGAGAGAAAGATGGAACAAAAACATACTGGGACTGGAACATTTGCTTCAGAGAAGGGAGAGATAAGAGGGAGGAGAGGAGCCATTGATTTACTGTTATGTCTTTTGGAGAGGGCTGTTTACTTGGTACCATTCTGTTCATTAAAATTCCTCAGTGGACAGCCGGAGTGGGCTGGTTTGATGGACTAAGCCATTCCAAACTGATTGACACCTGAGACCCCGTGAGTAGGGATAATAGTGAGGTCTGGGGAGACACCCCTCAGACGCACCAAGAAACACACTAGTGAGCACTGCTTAAGTGTTGGAACCCACAAGAAAGTGTAGGGCATCGGAGACCGAACGAAGGATCGGTCAATTTTAACTCAGTGTTTATAGTGAGGCCGGTGGGGACTTGTGTGTGTGTCCACCCTTGCCTGGGTGACGAGTCCACCATAGAAGAACGGTCTAGCTAAAGGACAGAGGGGTCATCCCTGAATGGCCACAACAACACATTGACGGATCAAGAATGTAAAGGAAGGTTTGACTGGGTGTCACTGTTTGCTCGCTCTCTCTCACCCTCTCTCTCTCTCTCCCTCCAACAATGACAACACATTGACCAACAACTACCTCAGCCTGTATGAACTGAACTGAACTTTATATTCACATATGACAATTCATTATCCCCTAGACATCAATAGAGCTTCTTTATTATTGATTATTATTATACCCACACTTCTAGGTTTAGTATTGTTAACGTGTATTATCTGTATATTTGCATTGTTGATATTGATTTGTATATTTTACTAATAAACACTGTTTTGCGTTACGTCCGTAGCCCCCTCCTTTGTGAGAATCGCCAGATCACTGTTGGGTTGTGTCAAAAGGGGGGGCCCCAAGACATGAGGGGGAGACGTGCAGGATGTCACGTTTCTCCCCTCCATAGCGATGTAAAGCTACGGGACATGGCCATTGTCTCTTGGAGACAGATTTGTGGATTGAGATGCTCTGCTACATGAATGCCCTCGGGCAAAATGGGCTGATTGAAGGAGAGATTGCATCACCCCCAACCTGATTGACGTCTATGACCCTGCGAGTCAGAATAAAAGAGGGGCTGTAGGAACAACCTCTCAGACGCAGCAGAAGAAACGTTAAGCGACCACATAACAGCAGACGGTCATCCGAAACCAAGCCATGTGCGTTCAATTCCGTGGCTGGAATTGGTGGCTGAAACCAAGGAAAACGGCTTTTTAGCTAACAACGGGGAAACCCGCTCCCGACTCAACGGATTGGCATCATAAAAGACTTGGGCAAGTTTAAACGCCTCCCTCTCTTAAACTTTTATGTTAAACTCTCTTATGACTTTTATATTTCCATCGGACAATACCTTATCCCCTAGACAACAATAGAGTTACGTTTTATTGGTTATGATCATACCTGCGCTTTAGATTTAGTATTGACGACATATATTATCTGTATGTTTGCATTAATCTTATTTTTGTGCCCCTTTATCAATAAATACTTTTAAAAATAGTACCATCAGACGTCAACAGATCTTTGCTGGTAAGTGATCCAGTTACGGGATTACGTAACATTTGAAAATAGTACCAGACTCCAACGAACACTTCTATCTTTGCTGGTAAGACACCCAGTTACGGGGTACGTAATATTCTGCATCCCGATAACCAGTAAAAGATCTTTTTCCGTCATCCAAAAAAATTATCAGGGTTGCCAGGTGGCGCAATATGAATTTATAACTCTTTTCCCATAAAACTTTTTTCACTGGGTTAAATTCCTTCTTTCTCTTCAAAAGGTCATAACTTATATCAGGATAGAAAAGAACTGTTTTCCCTTCTATCATCAATGGTCCGTTTCTCTTTCTGGCACGTTGGGCAGCCGCCTTCAGGATCTTTTCTTTATCTTGATATCTTAAGCATTTTATCAAGATTAATCGAGGGTTTTGATCAACTTGAGGTCTTGATCTTAAGGCTCTGTGAGCCCTTTCAATTTCAATTAACTGGGTTCCTTCTTCCATTTCCAAAATTTCCAGAATCCATTTTTGAAAAAAAATTATTGGATCCTCTCTCTCTATATCTTTTTTAAGTCCAACAATCTTAATATTATTTCATCTGTTAAAATTTTCAAGTACATCCACTTTTTCCAACAACCGTTCTTTCTGATATCCATGCAGAAATATTATCTTCCATTTTATTCACTCTATCGATGGTGTCTCCCGTTATGTCTTCCATTTTTAATTTTCTTGTCCATTTTGTCCTGTCTTTTCATCATTTTATCAAACATAATCTTCATATTTTAATACCTTTTTTATTACTTTTAATGCTTTTAATTCATGCATCATTTGCACCAAAGATTTTTTTTTATGTCTCCAGTATCACCTCCAACCTCTTCCTGTTGCTCTTCTTTGTTTGTCTCTTCATCTTCATCTGATTTATCCAGAGAATCAGATTCCATCTCATATTCACTTTCACTTTCAGTTCCGATCATAGCTGGGATTTGTAGTTTGGGTTGCTCGTGTTTGTGCATGCCCCTTGCTTCATGCATGCACAATTCCTGTTGCTCTTTTTTTTTGTAAACGGTTGATGTTGCCGCAGTTTCCTGTTCTGTATCACTGGAGGTAAAATGCACTTGAGCCCGAGGCTCTTTCATGGCTGCCGGCCTTAATTCTTTTCCAACTTGTGTTGTCTTCAAAGTAGTAGTTTTCTTCTGCTCCTGTTCAGGAGACATATCTTAAGACAATCCTGAGTAGTTTATAAGTAATTTTAAAAAAGTATTTACTAACTTTTCTTCACTTAAACATTATTTTACTGGTTTTTTTTTATGGGAGAGCTGGATTTCCTCGTCTCAATCTATCACGTGACGTCCCCCTCCATGTTAGTTCGAAGCAAGCAAACCTTCAACATTGCCAACATTTCACCAGACCATCGACAGCCTACTCAGCAGAAGATGCCTCCTCTGATCTTTTTTCATCTGTCATCAATAGCCCTCTAAGAACTGTGAGTAACCTGAAACCACTTTTTTGTTACTGTTGGGAGTGGAGGGGTGCAGATGCTTTGCAATTGAATAAAGCACGCATAATACAAAAGAGGTGATTTGGCAAAGTGAGTCAAGATCGCCTCTCCCCCTCCACCCCACCCTTCCTCACCCAATTCTATGAATCATAACCTTATGCTCTCTTTCCTTCTCACAAACTTACCCAATGTCCCTTAAAATGCACCTGCATATTTTCCTCAATCACTCCCGGCAAATTTCAACATAAAAGAAATGCAGCTTATTTTTCCTTTCCTCATATCCTTGTCCTACTTGTTCCGTCCTTAAAAATATTTTTGGATCCTCTCCAGTGTCTCTATTTACTGCTAATATGACAATCAGAATTGTCCTTGATCCACTAAGCACAGTCTCTCAGAAGTCTGACATGGGTCTTACGTGGTTTCTCTTACTTTTTAATTCAATCTCTCAGAGAAAAGCCCAGTCCAGCACTTAATTTCATGTACGGTCTCAACAATCTACTTTTTGACCTATTTATGTATCTTTATATATTTTATTTTCTGCTGCATCTCTAAATAAAATAAATAAAAATATGTATTTGTAAGTTGGTTCCTCATTTTCATCAGTTCCAAGGAACAGCCTTGCCTATTTACTTATGTGTAACACCCAGCACTCAGTGATGTTGAAAGTCCATAGCTTGCAACATAAGTGTTGATGTTACCAGCACCAGAAGAGTGTTGGAGGAGTTACTGAGGCTGATATTGCAAGAACCCTCCTTTAACAGATGCAGCTTAAGTGACAGGAGCACTTTCCATTAACAGCTATATCTCAATTCAGCTGTTACGCTTGCCAAAATCCTGCAAAGCAGCGTCCTAATGATGATATTTGGAAAAAAAGCAAGGAAGGATAAGAATAGCAAAGAGGATCACAATTAGTAGTAAATATGATATTTGAACATTAAAGCTGCAGATGGCAATATTTTGAGCATTTGATTTTTTTCCTTTCTTTCAGAAGAGCCACAGATGGTAATGTTCCTTCTTTAACAAGCTGTACTCATGCCAGGCCATAATGTGGCATGATAATAAACTGATGATATCATGATACTTCATTCCCCGGTGACCCAGCTAATTATTTCATAAGGATGTTTTTTTTTAAAGTATTTTTTGCTGCTGTGAAAAGTAAATTATATACTAGGAAACTCCTATGGCTCAATGCTGCACAGTAGGGAACAGAGCATCTTTCATCTTGCTTATTATTTGTCTTCCTTGCCTTCTGTATCATTTCCCTTCTGCCTTTCTGTCCCTGGGTCTCGCTGCTTTCCTCCCACCTGCTTCTCCCACTTGCGTTTCAATTCTTTCCTCTTCTCGTTCAGCTGGTATACGCCTACAGGGGAGAGCAAATCCCAGTGACCACGTGCTGTTTCCAACTGCAACATCACACAAGATGCTGGAGGTTCTCAGCGGGCCAGACAGCATCTATGGAAGGAAAAGGGGCAACATATTGGGTCAAGGCCCTTCACCTGACTTCTACCAAGAACTGCAAGCCCAAATTGTCCCACACCTCACAAGTTCCCAATCCTTTAAATTCTCTATTTACTCACTTTCTTAGTAATTCCTCCTCCCCTTTTACTCCGTATCACTTATTACCCACACACTCTCCTTCCCTTCGGTCTATTCTTACCTGCCACACTTATTTTCCTTGTCAGGAAGGTCAATATTTTTCCTACCACAACAGTCCCCTCATTTCCCTCAAAATTGTATTGATTGTATTACGTTGTCAGTCATCAATTTAAGAAAAATAACCTGGCCTTCAAAAATACAGTGCCTAATGTGGATTTTGGTATGGCCAAATGGGCAGGCATATAGTTGTCAGGGCAGAGTTCTCAAGTTAAAGATTCATAGAGTGACACAGCAGAGAAAGAGGACGATTAACCATATGCATCCATGCAATGGTAGTCAACCAAGCAATGATCTAATTTCAACCTGCCTGCATTTCCATGAACTCCCTGTGTACTTTGGCACTCAGCTACACACTTGAGGCAATTTTACAGTGACCAATTACCTCGCACTTCTGGACAGTACTGTGCACAAGGCTGAGGCACATACATATAGCTAGGATGCCCAAGACTTTTGTATAGTACGTACTGTGCTTGTCAACATGGAGCAAAAAGGGTGGTTGTAAATCTGGTGGGAGGAAAGGAAGTTGGGAATGGCGAGGGTGGAGTGCTACGGGAGGGGTGTAGGACAGGTGGCAAAGAAGGACGGGGAGTTGGCGCGGGTGCAGACATACCCAGTCCTGAGACACCAGGCAAAATCATTTGATTCCAAACGATTGATCTATTGATCACTACAGAATGTCTCTCTGGTGCTTTCCACTGCATCCCCTCTCCCTTCCCCTTTTCCCAACCATGATCCCCCTCTCCCTTTTCCCTTCCCACTCTCGGTCCACAATAGAGACCCATATCAGAATCAGATTTATCAACACTTGCATACATCACGAAATTTGTTATTTTTACGGCAACAGTACAGTTCAATACATAAAACTACTACAGTACAATGCAGAAGTCTGGGGCACCCTAGCTATGTATACGTGCCTAAGACTTTTGCACAGTACTGCACATCTCCACTTTATACGGACTTCACTGGTGTTTTACAGGAGCAAGAGCTGAGCCATCCTAGTATTTACTCACTAAAAACATCAAAACGACCAGAAATGAGACAACCCTGTGACCCACCACAATGACGTCCTTTTATCCTTTCCTTGTAAATCGCCTCTTAAATACTTCACTCTGACGTCAAGCTTCTGGACAAAAGCTCAAGTACTTCCTTTGGTATTTTGGCAGCAGTATGTCTGCCTGGTAATTTTTTTGTTATTCATTCGAGGGTCGTGCCTTTCGCAGACGGAGCCGGCATTTAGTTCCTTATCCCCAAAGGTGGTGGGCCCCGCCTCTTGAACCACTGCAGTCCACGATGACCCAGCGACAGTGCAGGAGGCGCAATAGAGCTCAAAGTCAGGGTGGTGTTGTGGGCTGAAGTCAGGTGGCAGAGTCCCCCATGCTTTTGCTGCGGATGTCGTTTTAGCTGTTAGCAATCGTGGGTTTGGAAGTTGCTGTTTAAGGAATTTTGGCGAGTTGCTGCAGTGCCTCCTGAGGGTGGTACTTACAACTGCTGCAGCAAATCAGTGGTGGAGAGAGTGGAAATGAAAGGGCTGCCCCACCACTGGGCTGCTATGCCCTGTATGATAACAAGGATCTCCAGTGTTGTTAAAGCTGCAGTCACCTAGACAAGTTACATCAGCAACATTACACAAATGTAGTTTTGCTGGGCTGACAAATTCTCACTGTGACCAGTGGTCACAGATTCCTCTTGTGCAAGCTCCAGGTTCAGCTATCAGCAGACCTCTCGAAAAATTTGCCATCACCTCATGGGCACCAACGTGCAGAATTCATTCAAGGAGAGGTATTTTTGGGTAACAGTCCTGTGGCACACCACAGAAAGGATGTGATTGCGTGGGAGGGAATGCAAGGAGATTCACCAAGGCAATGCCTGAATTGGAGGATTTTAGGTTTAGGGGGAGGTTATATAGGTTGGGCTTGTTTTGACCTGACAGAAGCACACATGATTATGAGAGGCATGATAGGGTGTATGGTCAGAATTATTTTCTCATGGTAGCGGCAGCAAAGAATGCTTGAGTTTGAGTTAAAAGGAAAGAGTTTTTATTCGGGTTCGTACAGGTTTTGACTTACGCACGAGAATACTTGATATCTACAATACAATGTGGTGCTGAGATCAAAGAGAATTGCTGCATTTTAGAGGCATTTAGAGAGGTATAGACAAGGCATAGAAGGAAATGGTCCTATTGTGGGCAAATGGAACTAGTGCAGCTTGTAAAGCTGTCTACATGGTTTATGACTGTTACCAAGATGGCGCTGGTGATACACAGCAGCTGACAGATCATCTATTTGATTTGAGAGACATGATTTGAGAGTTAGGGGGCAGAAGTTTAAGGGAAACACAAGGGGGTATTTCTTTACTCAGAGAGTGATAGCTGTGTGGAATGAGCTTCCTGTAGAAGTAGTAGAGGCCAGTTCAGTTGTGTCATTTAAGGTAAAATTGGATAGGTATATGGACAGGAAAGGAGTGGAGGGTTATGGGCTGAGTGCGGGTAGGTGGGACTAGGTGAGATTAAGAGTTCGGCACGGACTAGGAGGGGGAGATGGCCTGTTTCCGTGCTGTGATTGTTATATCTAGATATACTTCTTCTGAGCTGCTATATTACTACAGTCTGTAACAACTCTGTGCTTTGAGTCTCTAATGCTGACATGACAGCATCCTTCAGGAGGGCGAGACCACAGAAAGCATTTGACCCAGATGGCGCATTTGGCCGAGTACTGAAGACCTGTGCTAATCAACTGACTGGTGTGCTCACTGACAGCTTTAACCTCTCTGCTCGGCAGTCTGAGGTACCCAACTGCTTCAAGCAGGCTTCAAATATACCGATGGCCAAGAACATGGCAACCTGCCTCAATGACCATCCTCCTGTAGCACTTACATCCGCACTGGTGAATTGCTTTGAGAGGTTGACCATGAAACACATCAACTCCTCCCTGAGGAGCGACCTGCACCTGCTCCAATTTGTCTACCATCACAAAAGGTCCACAGCAGATGCCTTTTCATTGGTCTTCACTCAGCCTGGAACAAACTAACACTGAAGATGCGTTCATCAGGATGCTCTTCACGGACTAAAGCTCTGCATACAACACTATCAACCCTTCAAAAGTAATCAATAAGCTCCAAGACCTAGGCCTCAATGCCTCTTTATGCAATTGGATCCTCAAATTCCTCACTTGTACACCCCAGTCAGTTTTAATCAGCAACATTCACCACTAGCACAAGAGCACCACAAGGCTGTGTACTTAGCCTTGCAGTCATCAATATATTGCAAATACAGCAGGAATCTAAACATAGCAGCACCTCTACTTCTTTAGAAATGTGCGCAGGTTTGGTAAAATTCTATAGATGCACAGAGTAGAGTATCCTAACTGGTTGCCTCACAGCCTGGTATAGAATTATCAATTTGCATAAACGGAAAAGCCCGCAAGTAGTGGTGGATTCAGCCGAGTCCATCAGAGGAAAAGCCCTGCCCACCATTGATCACATCTACAAGGAGCACTGCCACAATAAAACAGCATCCATCATGAAGGACTTCATTATCCAGGCCATGCTCTCTTCATATTGCTGCCATCAGGAAGGAGGCTCAGAAGCCTTCATCCCACACTACCAAGTTCAGCAACAGTTATTACTCTTCAACGATCAGGCCCCTGAACCGGTGTAGATAGCTTACCTCACCTTGACACTGAACTGATTCCACAACCTGCACTTTTCAAGGACACTCCAACTCATGTTCTTAGTACTATTTATTACTATTAGTTGTTTTTTTTTAGTATTTGCACAGTTTGTCTACTTTTGCCTATTGGTTACTTGTCCATCTTTGAGTGTAATTTTTCAATGATTCCATTGCATTTCCTTCTATCTACTGTGAATGCCACAAGAAGATTACTCTCAGGGTAGTATATAGTGACATATACACACTTTGATAATAAATCTATGTGGAACTTCAAATAGTGGGCTAAGGGCCTGTATATGTGTTGTAAAACTCCACGACAACAAAGGTTTCAGGACTGGAGTGACTCATTTGAGGATGGTCTTGGGTTGGACCAGAAAGAGATTTCAATCATTTTTCTCTGAAAATGTTTGGGAGTTTTAAACACTGTTTTGTTTAATTTCTTTTCCAAGATGGTTTTGGATGGGATTCAGACATCATAAAATTAAGTAGATTTGAGAAGGATAATTTAAGGATCATTATGCATGAATTATTGTTATGTTCTGAATGTAAGCTGCAGGCAGTACGAACAGGTAAGCTAACACGTTCGGAGCTTTGGACTTTATCACAGAATCCTGGATGTGAATTAAACAACTTCAACACCTCATCCACATTCTTTCTGTTCATGCAAGTTTTCAACTTACTTGATTTTACAGTTATAATATTTACCATAGAAATAGTAGTTTTTCAGAAAATAGTTTTAAAAACTTTTTTTTTTAACCAATCATTTTGATCAATTTCCAGCACATTACACAAAGGCGTACTCTTAACTTACAAATGTGAACCTTGGCATGCCTTTGCAAAAGCTAACCTAGTACATCTCCACCTACAGGAGTAATGTATACTGCAGACATTTCAGACGTTTCAGCAACTCCAAAGTGCACACATTGATTCTTATATATGACTGACAGACAGGCAAGTAAAACTTTCAACAAGTTCTAAAATCAAAAGCTAACAAATTGGAACTGCTGAAAATCAGGCTATTGTTTTACCACATTTTCACCTTTTCTGAGCTTTACTGCATGATCTAGTGGCACTGATATATAATCACATGTACTAGGCAAAACCTATTTATTAATGTTTGTGATTTAATCAGAAATATACCCCATATAGGAAAAACTTGCTCCATATTTTAATCAATTCATTTTTAAAATCTATTATTTCTGGAGTGTGATTTTAATTTTGTTTTGACATTTCAAAATATATGACATTCATTAAAATTTCCATGCACATAATGCAAAAAAATTTCAGTCGACAGTTTCATCACAAGTCACATTATTTCAATTACTTAATGTTAACATGAGATCAGTTATCATTTATACACGTTGGTAGCTCATAGGTTTTATTTCTGCAATCCTTTTCAAGCAATTAAGTTGTGACTATCATGATTCTGGAGCAGAGGGAGTGAGGAATGAGGAAGCTGGAGATGAGCAACTTCTCTTCACTGTCCAGATGGCTCCAAAGTGTCATGTCTGGTGATGGAACTTTGGAACCAGGACAAATTCAATGGCTGACCTGCAACCCAAGGCAGGCAAGGTTTGCATTAAATTTGACAACTGACCAGCTATCACTAATCACCGCTGGACACTAGAGCAAGACTTAGTAACTTTGACCAAAATCTTATGCGAATAAAATGAACGTGGCAGCTTGGAATGAACAGAATCTTGTATTTAAACACAGGCAAATTGCAAAACAGAATTATCCATAGCTGAAGTTTCAAGGTTTGTCCTCACACATTAATGGAAATGTCTATTACTGTCTATTACTCTTTATTGTACATGTAAACAGAAGTCCACAATGAAACTCTAGATGTTACTCAGCACATAAATAGGACAAGATAATTTATGCAGACTATCACCAGTTAGAGTAGCACTTCAACTGGACTAGAAATTCAGAGGCAAAGTGAGCAAAACAAAACACACTAGATAAAGAGGAATTTAAATTCAGGTGATTAAATGTAGGATGAAATCATAGGATTGATATCAAGACACACTTAGTTCACTAACATCCATAGGGAAAGTAAAGCACCTTCCTTACACAGTATGGCTAGTAGAGGTTGGTTTTTAGCTACCCTCTGAAATAGTCCAGCAACCACTCTATTTGAGGTCAGTTAGGATGAGTATTAAATATGGATCTATGCAGTAACACCCACATTCTTCAAGTGAATTTTAAAAAGCGAGTGACAACAATTGATGAAGTAAGCTGGTACACTGCATGCTTCTGCTGGATAAATTCCAGAGCTAAACCTCTGTGGCATTTGTCACTATGCATCAGAAATGCAGAAACTATGGTCACTCTCGGAGACCCTAGAATGGAATCTTGTATATATTTTCTTCTCTTTTCCTTTTCAAACCTCCATGTTCTTAAGGTAAAGAAAACTCAGTTTACTTTGAGGAAAATTTTAACCAAGAACTCACAATAGATTATTGATCAGCTTCTGAAAAGAAGCTAGGGAGAGCATTCAAAAATCTGCTTGGCTCCCCTCCTACTATCACTCCAAGGATTTATCTAACAGTTTCCAAGATTTTCTTCAGACACAAATTGCTGGACTCCCCACCAATGCATAAATTAAAAACTGAAACAATCTTCAGAACCAGTGGGCCTGTGATGAAATCAGATCTGTTGCATTGCTGAAATTCAGAACACAGACATTCTGCAGAAGGGCTGATGTAATACAATTCACTAATTTAAGAAAATGCCACCAATTGATCACAGGCTAATTGCTGGTGTAGGTTATATCACATCTCCACATTCCCCTCAGCCATCCACAAACAAAATGAGCATCTTGCAAGCCGGCACTTCTGACGATCATCGTTTTATGATCAAATAACAATCTACCGATCAGCTTTAATTCAGATTCAATTTTACTTCAGGATTTCATCATTCTTGTCTTTACCTTATCTTTATTATTTACCTTGTTTAGTCTATCTAAAACAACATACTGGGAGTAAGCTGGTTGAAAACTCGAGTTGTTCCTTAATCAATTTCTTTAACAAGCAAATGTGGCCACGCAGTCCTCCGACAGAATACCACACACAAAACGCTTCTCAAAGTTTTGGTAGTTCTTCAGCTAAATGGCTGCTTTCATCCGGAGCCTGAGGACATCCCTATGACTTGTCGGAGCCTCCCTGGGGACAAAATATCTTTGACTGCTAGAGCTGGAATTTTGTAGCATAAAAATAGAAACAGCAAAACACAATTTGCATTTCACAGTGGTCTGAAAATAGTATAAAGCTTTGTGCTCAAAATTAATTGCATGACATTGCTGTTTTCAGCAGTTGTTGCGATCAAGAATTATTCTTGTTCTTAAAACCATTTTTGCAAAGCTGCCAGAGAAAAAGAATTAGTGCAAAAAAAAGACACATGCTGAACTTATAAATAAAAAAAGAAAACACATTGTTAAATCAACAACTACACAGAAAAAAGTGTCAAAATTCAAAGTGTAACCCTTGGATAAATTTGAGCTAACACATTGTTATGGAACCATTAATCTATATTCTTTCAAGGTAGGAGTGAACAGTCGGCGTCATACTTCCAACACGTTTCTTTGTAAATACAAAGTACCTTTCTACATGCCAATTACAACATGGCTCAGAGCAATCAAGATAGTTGAAAAGTGCCCATTTATAGCTCTCATCATTTCAACTGTTTTTTGTTGTGTCTCCACATTATCCAAGTGGAGGTCACATCTATTTTAGAGTTTCAAATTTCGCAGACCACAAGACTTCTCAAAATGATTCCCTGGCAAATCATAACTGCTTCAGCACAACATTTAAACCGATCATCAAGTAGGACGAAAATGTAAATGTCCTTCATCTTATCACTCATTGTGAAAAAGTATGCTTAATATTGTTACCGTGTAACATCCAAGATAACTGGTAAATAAAGCTTCCAAATCTGTGCACATGGCAGTGCAAGCAGTCTAATTCTATTACAATAATGACATTGGAAATCAATTGTTAGTATCACTTGCCAGAAGTCGATGAGTTAATGAGGCACTGCTTACCTGTTAAAAGTTTTCTGGGCAATAAAATGGGTTTATGTTCCTACCTTATTTTGATCTGTCCAGTAGAGGAACAATCCCAGTGGATCCACTTTCAAGGTAATGGGAGTTACATTTGTGGAGTCCTGGCAACAGGAAAAAGAGTGAACATAAAGTTCCTTTTTCACATGTCGTGATTACTTAACTGTTAAAAGGTGTTAATGAATAACACCAGTTACTTCTGGATGGAAATTTCTGAGGGCATGTCACATGTACATCCAAGATTTATGCACAGTTCACTTGTAACACTCTGATAAAGTAACTTAGAACACTTCACTTATGATAAAACCCAGTATAAATTCAAGCTACAGGATTTTTAGATGCACAATATTGAGTAACGTTTATGCCATCATACATTATTTGATTTATTGAGATACAGCGCAGAATAGGTCCTTCAGGACCTTCGAGCCCTGCTGTCCGGCCACCCCCAATTTAACCCTAGCCTGTTCATGTGACAACTTACAATGCCCATCTAACCGGTACATCCTTGGACTGTGGGAGGAAACCAGAGGAAACCCTCAGCAGTCACAGGGCAGAACGTACAATCTCCTTACAGACAGCAGCAGGAATTAAACCCGAGTTGTCTGTACTGTAAAACATCGTGCTAACCACTATGCTACCTTTTGACAGAACAACTCTTAAACCACTTCAAAAATCTTTAAAGTAATGATGGCAATTGGCATGAAATAAATGCAAATAATAACTTGATTATTTTGCTTCTGCTTTAATTAAGCCACAAGAATATCTGAGGATATGCACTTTACAGACTACCTGTGTGTCTTGGACAAATTTAAATCCTTCTGGGTTTGGTCTTGAGAGTATTACAACTCAAAGACTCCACACTTCTTGGTACATCTATATTTGAATGACCACAAGGAACAGCAAGTGGTGTGAAAATGAGAAAAGATGAGCTGAGACAGCTCAGTTGGGAAGGAAAAATTTGTGCCGATGAAGCAAAAAATAAAAAGTTTAACACTGCGGCAGCAGTTTAAGATGATCAGCTTCAGCTCGTGCAAGTTTCTCTTAAGTCTGCGCATTAAGCCAAATACATTCTTTCTGTTATCAAACTAATAAATGGTCCAAAATGCTCAGAAGAAAATCACTAGCGAGAGACCCCTCACTAATGCATTCCTGACTTATTCTCCTGCACAATACGGCATGGGAACAGGGAATGTGCAAGTGATCAGTACTTCTGACCCTTGCTCTGCCCTGGAATCTCCACTGAGCCCTGGGGCAGTTCTGGACCATCCTGAGCCAAGGGGGCCGGATGCAACTTTTCTGTTGCCCCACTTGTGTGGGGTCAGCAGTCCGAATAAAAAAAAAGTGAAGGTTTTATTTTTAAAAATCATTAATGATTGTAATCAATTGACATTAGATAGTATTTAAAATTTAATTAACTTTACGTTACAACCAAAACATTGTGTTTATTTCAACTGTTTTAAAATATCTGATTACCCAAGGCATCCAAAAACATTTTTGAGAGCAGGAGCTGCCAAAAGGAACTGACAGCAGTCTAGGGAAGGGGCTTCGAGGTCTGGATTCCTGGTGTTCGTTCTACCTATGCAGCTTGCAGCAAATGAAAGTCTCTGGCCACAAGAGGTGTGCAGCAGACAAAGATTAGTGCAGACATGGGAATCAGTGTGAAGTGACATGGGAAATCCAGCTGCAGTCCAGGTTGGGCACCAGCCAGCCCATTCAATCAGCACAGTTATGAATGGATTTGAAAAGGTGTGCATACCAGTTGACAGAGACTGAGAGACAGAGAAGCAACCGACTGCACAGACTTGAGGTGTGCATTTTGCCAGCTGCCTTTCACTCCCCAGCTTCACAGAGTCAGTTTGCAGCTCTGCCAACCCAACAGTGACCAATAGATTCACACAGACCAAATAACAGCTGGCTGAAGTATAAACATACAGACATTGGACACCCAGAGCCTCATACATATTGACATTAAGGACACACAGGCTCAAATGCACACTAATTACTAGAAAAGACACTCTCTGATGGATTCCAGACATTGGACAGAGAGTTTGGTACAAACACAGGGCAACTGTTGGACTTACACACCCCAATACACACCGACCATTAACATGGGATCAAATGGAAATGTTGCATCAAGCACACACTGTCGAACATAAACACCAACTGTATTGATATACAGTATGCACACAGACTCAATCGTCTGCTGAAGGATTGAACACACACCACTAAATACAGATTCACATATGCACTGACCAAAGATGACATTCACACACAGGCTCAAAACACACACCTGCGAAGTTGCACAATGTTATTTGCTGTTAGGTTCCTTTACAGAGAGACCAAATCTCACTCACACACATACACACTATATATATTTATATACACACACACACACACAGGTCTCTAACAGAATGTTATCAGCTATAAATCTGATCACGACATTTTACTGGAAACACAACACAAAAATGACGCTTCCCAAGTCTGCCTCTTGCAACACAAATTTATATAAATGACACGAGTTGCATCTCGCAAATCGATGCGAAAGGAGCTCGGAGCACCACGCAAATGCAATTCAACACATTAAAAAGGGTGGGGGTGGGGGAGACAACAGGAGATCTGGTGGAAGGGCGGGGAGAAATGGAGACATTGAGCATTCGGAGGGGTTGGGGCCAATGCGTTCTGGTTCTCGCTGACATGGGACCAGTGATCTATTTTTAAAGCACGTTTCTCCTCCTCCGTCCTCGCAGCGGCCAGTAAGAGATTGCGGAGAGACCGCTCTCCGTTCGCACGCTTTGGGCTGGAGCCGAGCTCAGCGCTGCAACGGCACCCAAGGCATGGGCAGCGTGGTGGGGTTAGCCACCGAGCACAGGACCCACACGAGAATATGTACAAGGATTACATGCCGAGGCCAAACATTGATCACGCGTCGGTTCCACCCGCTGCCCCTCCCCTCGTTACAAATTATGTTTCACCTCTGCTGCTGCAAAGCTACTTGAAGCTCGCCTCGCTGTCAATACTCACATCATCCCATTTCATAAATTTGTTCCCTTTCTTTAAGTGCTCAGGCACGCAGATGGGTTTGAGCTGTAGAGCGTGGACCCCGGGCTGTGCTCCTGCCATTGAGATACATTGAAAGTTCCTCAAGATGCAGGTGAGGGAGGGAGGAGTGGGTGGGGGCAAATAAATGGAAACAGGGAGCGCTCAAAACAGTGGGGGCGATGACTCCAAGTGTCAGTTCCTTCTTCCTTCCTTCTTTTCGCACTCCGCGAAACTGGCTTGGTAGCTCACACACACGCACACTGGGATCACTCCAACGTCCCACGTTGTCTCCTCAGTGATCCTGAGAAACACCAAGCTTTGAAGGCTGCACTCTAATCCCGGAGACTGCACAGGCAAAAGACAGCAACACTACTTGGCGGGGGATAAAGAACTAGAGACTGCCTCTCCGTTGAATACAGCTCTCTCCGTCTCTCTCTGGCTCATTCGCGCACACACACACTCACACAGACACAAACTGTGCACCTATGTATACAGTGCACAGCGACTCCAAGCGAACAGCTACAATCACGACCAATAGCAATCCAGGCACAGCACAGAAGAACGGATGTTTCCAAACATCCTTTTAACTTGTTGGGGCTTTGTACATATACGCGCGCACACATATTCACGGACTCATTCTGTAACATATACGGTATCTCTCAATGGGTGCTGGAACCAAGTATAAAACCAGTCTTAAAAACAAAGTGTAAATTATGATGAACTATCACCAGAAGTTGCACTTGCTTTGATTTCCTCTTCAAAGCCTTGTATTGACAAACGCAGTGATTGGACGAAGATTAATAATCAACAATCTGATGTTCATTTATTTCCTCTTTTATGGCGCTCCTTATCACCGTGTTCTTAGAGCAAGTTTTCGTCCTTATATGGTTTGGCAACACGTCGAATTGCCTTAGGGACATTTCGCTCCTAAATCCAAAGGCAAGTTAAATTTTGCGGTTACTTTTAAAGATGATCTTGCACTGTAGTAAGATTTTCTTTTAATGATATTGTGGCGTGAAGTGAGACCCAATCTAACAGCGAAACACTTGGGCGCTATACAATATCATAAAACTGTTGTTGGAGCGCGGCGCATCAGGAGGCAGAGGTGGAAGAGAAACGGTCAGTGTTGCATGTTATAATCAACTGACTTTCAACGCTCAGGAACTAATTTTAATGTGGATTTATTTATTACATTTCCCTTAGTTTAATTTTCCTCTCTCTTCGAAGAGACCCCAAACATGAGCTTGAAGGGGATCTGAGATTGGTGGCTTTAGATGGGCTGTTCAGCGGGGGGGTGCTTGCAGTCTCTGAGGATGTAGTCGTTTGTTCAGCATGGTGCGTTATTCCTCACAGGTGTAGGATGGGAGAACTCCGGTGCAGTTAGAAGTCGTTTTATTTCTGCAGAGAAAGTGAAAAGATTTCGTTTACACAACACCCGGACACGTGACGTGCAGGAAAAAATGCAGCGCAGGTAGAGTGGCAGGCAAATAAGCAAGGGTCATTCAAGTGCAAATTTTCTCTATAGGTTAGGCCCATCATCCACTGCCTCTTTCCAATTTAGCAAATCCTAGCCCTGCATTGACTGGGTCCAGGTAAAAGTGCATTGTGCATCTTCTAGAGACTTCCCTGCCAATACATACAAATCCAGGAGGCTACCCTCACCCTTCTTCAATGAAGGGTTTGCCTCTTTTCCCTTCTCTACAAGCCTTGCTTCTGCCCTCCCATGTTCTGTCCATCACCCCCAATCCACCCCAATTCCTGCAAGCTCTGTGGCATCTCCAGCATCATCTTCCTGTCAAGTTCCAACAATGGCAAAGAAAAACGAGCCAAGTAGCAAAAGCAGGCTTTAGATTCACAATTTCCAATGTGGCGCAGAGGCTCAAAGGGCAGTAGATAAAGAAGCTGCTGAATCTACATTAGTATTATTTATCAAAGCGGATTTGATGATAGAATCATCTCCACCTCACAGATGATCAGCACAAGGGCACCTCAAGGCTATATACTTAGCCCCCTGCTCTACTCTCTCTGCACATGACTGTGTGGCTAAGCACAGATCCAATACAATGTACAAATTTGTACTGACGATACCACTGTAGTTGGATGGATCACAGGTGGTGAACTTACCAGAGCAAGATAGGACACCTGGTTGAATGGTGCCACACAACAAACTTCCTCAGCATCAATAAAACTACTTTCAAGACTGTTGACTTCAGGAAGGGGAGGGACGACAAACATGCACCAATCCACATTAGGGGAAAAAACTCAGCTGTGGAGAGAGTCAGCAGCTGTAAATTCCTGGGTGTTAACTTTAACAGATGACCTGTTTCAGACCAGTATCTTAGGTTTCTTAGGAGGATAAAGAGGTTTGGCTCATCTTGGAAACACTCTGACAAGCTTCTACAGCTGTACTGTTGAAAGTATATTTACTGACCATGGTCAGGTATGGCAATTTGAACATACAAGAACACAAGAAGCTGCAGAGAGTGGACGCCACCCAATACCTCACAAGCACATTCCTTCCCCACCATTGGTAGTAGCTCCAGGAGGTGCTGCCAACATCCATCTTCAAGCATGGCCACCATCTGGATCATGCCATCTTTTGCAGCTACTATTGGACAGGAGGTACAGAAGCCTGAAGTCCCACACCATGAGGTTCAATAACAGCTACTTCACTCCAACCATTCAGCTCTTGAACCAAGCAGAATCACTATAGCTTAAGCAAAACTGATCATTATGAACCCAAAAGAGATCTTTGCTTTTGGTCCAATTGTATTTTTTCTTGTAAAAAATTGTCTTATCTATGTTGAATGTGTTTTCCTTGTAAATGCTATTTATATGATGCTATGTGTCCACTTTTCATTGTGCCTGCACATCCAGATATGACAATAGACTTGACTTTTAGAAGTGGTCTTTTGGATCAACCACCAAGTGAACAGCAGGACAACTTGGCAGTAGATGCAGGTGGTTCTGGAGAACAACATTTTTGTGAACTCTTGGACAGAGTGACTTGCATCAAACCCTCTAACACCATAGCTGCTCGTCTCCAAAATAGCACTTGAGTGGAGCAGGTGGCTCTTGTGTGAAAGTGTTTTACCAATTACACTCGAATCACTTGTGCAGGATTTAGGCTAAGTGTGGGTATAGATAAAATAATTCAGCTTAGTGGGAGATGAGAGAAACCGATCAGAGGAAACACATTGAATTATGGAGAGGTGCTGGTGCCGGGAACAGGTAGAGTGGAGAACCTCAGAGGGTCAGGTTTGGTACCCCTATTGCGTCAAGCTTGCAACAATAAATTTAGAAACAAATATAAAATGAGTTGAATTGCAGGAGACACGTTACGAATTATGCAATGCATCTCCAAAACTGTGAGTGGGCTGAACACTGGCAGATGATAGCTAATGCAGGAGGTGAACGAGTGAATATACTGTATATTTTGAAATATATTATGCTACGTTTATGTCACGAATGCTGTTGAATTAACTCTGATGGTGTTGAAGATGAATGAGACCCAGATACCCAAACATATTCAAATGCCAATGCAGAGTATCAATCAAGAAAATCAAGAGTAGTTCAGCTATATTGATTAAAGAGAATGAGTCAAAGGGATTTGTGAGATATACTGCTTCTCCAAGCCACATTTTTTTTTAGCACTCATCCATTCTGGTTTGCAAGAAACAAGAACTCTATTTAAATATAAAAGGCAGTTTGAAGGATGGAAAAGTGAATTCCATCTCCAAGGATTTGGGTGAAGTGCAGAGAGCAATGCTCTTTAATTTGGAAAAAGAACCAGAATAGTTTTGTGCAAATTAGATAACAAGCAGTATAGAAGTAAAATTTAATGTAATGTACACTTAAACCAAGGACAAGGGCTGAGATGTGTAAAATTAAATTTACAACTTGCATATACCAAATGCTGAGGGTGAGCAATGGACCCTCCAAGGGGAGTAGTAGAGGTGAACAGTATACTTTAGGACAACTTAGCACAGAAATGGATAAATTAAGTCTGCCACAGACAAAGGCAATCCAGTTTGTCTTCCACAGAGCGAACGTTGGAGAGTCACACCCATGGGACTGATTCCAGGATGCCAGCAACACCTCTCTTCTCTCACACACTACTGGTGCCTTGTCCTTGTAATAGGCGATGCTGTGACAGGAAAGCCTGTTCTGTACAACAACCAAGGCCACACAGCTACCCCACCACTGGTTTCACCAATAAAACAGACTTGTATTATTTTATATTACCAATGTCCAACAGGGTCTTGCAATCACAAGAAAAACACATTTTCACTATTTGTTGGACCCTTAAAGACCACTGCATCCAAGCATTGCCATCTAATGCCAGGTTCCCTTCCACTACATTAATAAGGAGCACAGTGAAAAATCAAGGTGGCAGAAGCGCTCCTGTATGTATTGCATTGTTGTGGAAATGACTTTCATCTTCTGTACTTGGGCAATAAAATGACAGCTTGAAATAAAGCTGCCTATTGCAGAGCCTCTCCAGGTTAACAACTACACTCAACAACAGGCTGCCCATCTGATTCATCAGTGTATTGTCTGATCAGTGAAGTTGCAAATGCTCTCATCTGTGTCAATTTACACTACAACCAGGGAGATATTCCATGGTTTGATACTAAAAGTAATTTTCATCTAGAGGATGTAAATTTTGGAACAGGGTGCACTTACTGAGCCGTTCATGGTCCTGAAATAGTGCAGCAGTCCCTGCATTATCTCATCTTGGAGTCAACTGGGAGAATGGACGAACTTGAAATGGGAGGATGCTTAATCCTTTTCTCTTCAAGTTGCTTACACTGCCACCCCGGGGATTTTGATGATCACTCATTGAGTGAGCACTAGCAGATCAATGGATCACCTAATGCAGTTCAGGATCTGCATGTACAAGAATTTAAATTGGTCATAATTTCCAAATTACCTTTTACATGGTCTCGTCTGTGGTCAACAGCACCACAAATTGTGATCTCAGTTAGCTCTTACACTACATGCTCTGCAGTCCAGAAGGATTGCGGCCCAAAACATTAACTGTTTATTCCCATCCTCAGATGCTGCATGAGCTCCACCAGAACTGTGTATTGCTCTAGTTTTCCAGCATCTGCAGTACTTCTTGTGTCAATGTTCTGCATGATATAGCCTTCACTATTAACCTTCCAGAATCTGGACAACCAAACATCTCAATCTTCATACAGTAGCAACCAATCTCCACATCACCTGAACAGTTCGTTTTTATGAAAGCAGTCCTCTCCTTGGACACCATTAGCTCATCACATAAGCAAGCTGCTATGATGCAAGCAATCCCCTTTAAACAGTGATGTTTTTACAGCTTCTGAATGGTTCAGTCTTGAATCTTTTGCTATAATCATAATTGCTGTTCTGACAGAACAAAATGGGCATATTGGAAAAGGCCAGATGGTTGTACTAGATTTGTGTGTCCCCAGCCCACAGGTTATCTCAAAGGGTAGGATACAGGTGCTTTCTCTCATCATCCTCAAGTTTTTATTATTATTGTGCAGGCATGTTGCAATTTTCATCAATTGTTCTGGATTGGAGGACTTAATATTTACTACAGAAGATCAACTATATTATAATAATTTGTCTGGAGGAATAATCTGTGCCTCTAATGATAGATTCTTTAATGATGACATTCAGACCTCTACTGTAACGTATAGTCCAAAAACATCAGTCCCAGTGTTGGTAGTGCAGTACAGAATCCAATATAGATTCAGTTGTGCAAATGACAAAGTTGCTATACATCAGTCATGAATGTAAATCAACACCTCACATTTTATACCATGTTTCTAAAAATAAATTTACAGATACTTCATTAATAAATTGATCCCCAAAGATACAACTGAAAGACACTGTTAGATTGTTTGGTTCTAGTGGGTGCTCATGAAAGACTGGGTTATAGAGTAGACTCAGTGAGCAAATTTCTCATAGTCCAAAATCCTGTTTGAGGCATTTTTTAAAAAAAAAACAGGATTTTTAAATGAGCTTAAACAGAGTTCATATTTAAATTAATTGAACATAGGCAGATATGTATAGCTTATGGGATCAAATCACCAGAGTTCAAATGAGAGAAAGTCCTGGACTTTTGTGCGTGTGCTGTGAAACAAGGAATTTCAGAACCCACAGAGATTCAGGAAGTCAAGTTCTTCAGGTCCATCCATCAATGGACTGTATATGGTAACAAAGGTGTAATCATCTCTTGCATCTCATGCCAGATTTGACCAATAAAAGGATAAGAAATCACATTGGGGTTTCTCAGGCTCAGATTTAGCTGGTTACTTTTAAAAAAGAAATTTACTGCAATATTTTTCCTTTTTAAAATTTTTACTTCAATTTTATTAGTTTCCAAATACCTCTAAATGTCAGAAACATCTAAAAACTTAAAATTCACTCACAGCTGTGACAATCTACTTCCAGCATTCAAAATCTCATTTCTGATCACCACAGTTCTCAGTCACTTTTCCCCCAGTGCAATATATTTTTGCACATTTGCCATTTTATTTGCTGAGTCAATCATAATTTGTTGTAATTTCTTACCAAATATGCCCATAAGGTGGCAATGTACAATCACTTCAACATAATTCACGAAATAATTTTATAATAAATTCTTCATCCACCATTTTTGTTCTGTATCCAAAATAGAACCCCCTAAACCAGTGATTAAACAAAGTTTGTCAATGATTATGTTTATTGATAAGGCAATTAGATTTCCCCATGCATTGACTTGTAATTGAAAATTTTGCTTTTAATTTGCAGAACTTACTGTAATACTGTGTCTGGATAATATTTATCCTTCAGAGCCAATTCTGTTAACTAAGTACACATTAGGACTCTAAACATGTGCATCTGTTCAATTTAAAGGAACACATAGCCAACTGTACAACTGCCGGTGGCAGTCAGAAGCATGACAGAATAAAACACAAGGCAGGTCTGCTACTAATGCTCATGTTCACTTTGGAATAATCTTAAGTTTGATTGTAATCAATAACCTTTATTTGAAAGAGAATATTAATAATATTCCTCTTTAATCATTGCCTCTGCAAGTGAAAATCTCACACTTGAGCAATACGAAAAGATTTTTCTACGAAAGATGTGTTCAGTTGAAAAGAAAAACGTTTAAGATTTCTGTGGAGATCCTCAAAACTTTTGGATATTATAAAATATTTCATAGCCATTAAAATGTAGCCTATTCATGCACCTACCACTGTAACACTGAAACAAAGTTCACCAAGGAATATTTATTGACATTGTCACCAGAGATACCTTAATTTAAAAATAGAAAATGCTGGAATCACTTGGGTCAGGCAGTATCTGTGGGGGAGAAAAGAAAATTCAAATTGAAGCCCATTCATTAGAACCAAGAGAGAAAAATTGATAGCTGCAAATTAGAGAAGGAACAGATAGGATTAAAAGAATTCTTTCTGAGATCACAATATTAGGGTTGTGAAGGTTGTTCCATTGTTTGTGAAGGTTGCTCCATTGTTGGTAAAGGAATCTGGTTAGCAAAGTAAGGAGGGAAATTAGAGAAAGAAAATAACAGCAACATGTAAAAGCAGGACAACACACGTACCCTATCCCTAGATTCAAATCATCCTTTAAGGTAGTGTAGCTGTTCCCTTGTACTTCTTCCAGTCTGGTGTTCGAGAACTGGTTTCCACTATATTTAAACACATCACATGTAGATAGTGTTAACTGGTAGCAAAACAATATAAATATTTGAAACCATTGGGGATTGTTAGGAATGACAAAGATGGGTGACAGAAAGAAGAATCAGAATGAATTCTGCAACTTCACTTTCTGCGGCGGATGACTCATTCGTCTGATTCAGGCATTGTACCGGATGACTGGAAAATTGCAAATGTTACTCTGCTATTTAAGAAGGATGGGAGGCAGCAGAAAGGAAACTAGTGATTGTGAAGCTATTGGAATTGGTTGTTAGGGATGAGATTATGGAGTACCTGGAGGCACATGACAAGACAGGCCAAAGCCAGCATGGTTTCCTGAAAGGAAAACCCTGCTTGACTAACCTACTGCAGTTCTTTGAGGAAATTACAAGCAGGGTAGACAAAGGAGATGCAGTAAACGAGGTGTACTTGGACTTTCAGTAGACCTTTGACAAGGTGCCGCATATGAGGCTGCTTAGCAAAATAGCAAAATAAGAGTCCATGGAATTACAGGGAAGTTATGAGCATGGGTGGAGGATTGGCTGGTCGGCAGAAAACAGACAGTGGGAATAAAGGAATCCTATTCTGGCTGGCTGCCGGTTACCAGTGGAGTTCCACAGGGGTCGGTGTTGGATCGGCTGCTTTTGACAATGTATGTCAATGATTTGGACTATGACATTAATGGATTTGTGGATAAATTTGCCAATGATACAAAGGTAGGTGGAGGAGTGGGTCGTGTTGAGGAAAGAGAGAGCCTGCAGAGAGACTTAGATAGTTTAGGGGAATGGGCAAAGTGGCAAATGAAATACAATGTTGGAAAGTGTATGTTCATGCACTTTAGTGGAAGAAATAAACAGGCAGACTATTAAAACAACACACACAAAATGCTGGTGGAACACAGCAGGCCAGGCAGCATCTATAGGGAGAAGCGCTGTCGACGTTTTGGGCTGAGACCCTTCGTCAGGCAGACTATTATTTAGATGGGGAGAGAATTCAAAATGCAGAGATCCAAAGGGACTTGGGAGTCCTTGTGCAAGATACCCTAAAGGTTAACCTCCAGGTTGAGCTGGTTGTGAAGTCAGCAAATGCAATGTTGGCATTCATTTCTCAAGATATGGAATATAAGAGCAGGGATGTGATGTTGAGGTTCTATAAGGCACTCATGAGACCACACTTGGAGTATTGTGTGTAGTTTTGGGCTCCTTATTTTAGAGGGTTCCTTATTGGAGAGGTTTCAGAGAAGATTCACAAGAATGATTCCAAGAATGAAAGGGTTACCATATGAGGAATGTCTGGCAGCTCTTGGGCTGTATTCCTTGGAGTTCAGGAGAATGAGGAGGGATCTCAAAAACATTCAGAATGTTCAAAGGCCTGAATAGATTAGATATGGCAAAGTTATTTCCCATGGTAGGGGAGTCTAGGACAAGAGGGCATGACTTCAGGATTGAAGGACATCCATTTAAAACAGAGATAAAAATAAATTACTTTAGTCAGAGGGTGGTAAATCTGTGGAATTTGTTGCCTCGAGCAGCTGTGGAGGCCAAGTCATTGGATGCATTTAAAGCAGAGATAGATAGGTTCTGATTAGCCAGGGCATCAAAGTGTATGGATGGCAAAAAGGCCAGGGGCGTGGGGATGAATTGGATTAGCCCATAATTGAATGGCAGAGCAGACTCAATGGGCCAAATGGCCTGTTTCTGCTCCTATACCTTACGGTCTAACTCATTGGTATGTTCTTTTACTTCATAAGAATTGTACCTGTGTTTGGAAATCCTTTGTAGTTTATAAATCTTTTGGAATTTTGAAATTTTATAAATCAGAAATCCTTGGAGTTTTAACTTTACCTTAAGAGCTATTGATCTAAATTTAAATGTGTATTATTAAAAATTAAATAAACTGAGTTTAAACTACTTTGTTAACTGGAAGTAGCTCCTCCTTGGTAGGAGGGGGAACCCACCACTCAACTAGATCTTGCCACTGGGACTAGAGAGAGTAGGAAGCTAGAGGATAGGGTTTAAAATCTCTGAGTTTATGATTTTGAGGACAGTGAACACAATATCATCACATCCCTCCCTGCACTACTCTAACTTGCTTCCCCACTTCCACAATTCTGATGAAAGGACTCCAGCCCAAATTGTTTAACTGCATTTCTACAGTTGCTGACTGATCTGCTTGGTACATTTAGCTTTTTAAAAAAAATTGCATGTAATTATATTTTAAGAGTCATTTAAATGGCTCAGGTATGGAAGAAGACAATGGGGCAAATCAGATTTGCCTAGATGGACGTGACGCTGGCATGGAAATGACGAGCTCACAGGTACTCAATTTCACATTTCCAGCATCTACACTTCTTCAATTTTCAACAAGGGAATTTTTTCCCTCCCCAATTGGTGTAGGATTAGTTATGTCTACTCAAGAGCACTGTTTCAAGACTCTTTCAGTGGGGCTATTTAGGAAAAGCAGCATTGTGTCACTGGTTCATCAGAAAACCATTCACAATTATTGTATTATTATTGTGTCTCTGAAACAGGACATCAGCTCTGAATGAACCAAGTTAGAGCCAAAAGGACCATTTCTAAATACTAAAATTTCTCCCTGACACCCAACTCTCCCCAACCTGCCTATTTTCAATGACATTTCAAAGTTCCTTTCATATCGGATTCCATCAACCTTTTAAGTAGGACATTCCAGAGCTTTATTCACAGTGCATATAAGGCTAATACTGTAAATTACAGGCCCTTACTAATGTTTTCTTTTAAATAATAGGCAGCTCTCATGCCCTGCCAACTGTTAGGAGATTTTTCCATATCATTTTGAAAATACAAGTTAAGCTTAAACAATGACTATTATAATGCAAACGCCAGTGCATTAACAATATACAACAGCAGGTGCTGCATGCCCTTAAAACTGTGCCTTAGCTGAGGCTGAAATTTCCAAAAGCAATAAAAGAAAGAATATGATATAAAGGCCTGCACCCCCCTCCAACCCAATAAAGAGAAATAATGGAATTGAACAACTGGAGAGATGGAAAAGTATTGCTTCACATTGGCTGTGCAGATAAGAAAAAATTCTGCTGGGCTATACAATATCCTTTGTCAGTATACTGTGTTATAGGTTAACTTTGAATCCCACCACAACAACCTCTGATTACAAGAACTTGTTGCAACTTTGCATCCAAACCATGTGATCCATTAACTGTGACAATGACTTTTGCTCAGTTTTGGCCCCTGCACGGTAAGATGGACACATTGGGTCTGCAAACTATTCAATATACAGTAGTTCCAATACTTTACTGAATGGCTTTCAGTTGTTAAAGCTATGCCAATAAACTGTGGAGATGGTGGTAAAAGTTTAGACTTTCAAATGATGAAATGTTTCTGTGGACTGGCCATTTGGACCTGAATAAGTTAGCTTAGGTCAAAAAACTAATTAAGGCATATAATAAAAGCAGATGGCTCATTCTTCCTTCCCCATGATGGACCCCCCCCCCCAAATATTGCTCAAATATTAGAGGAAACAGGTCAAATGTTTGCTAAAGATAAACATATCTATCCTAGAAAGGTCAGCTGGCTATTTAAGATTTAATAACCAGATCAACATAGCCCACGAGAGATTTTCGATTGTTCAGAGAAATTGCTCAATCTTTTAAAAAAAAAGATTTAGCTTCTTGAAACAAATTAAGTACATTTGCAATGTTTACATTTATGCAGGTAGGGGTGGAAATGAAAGAACAAGGTAACACACAAATAATGCTGGAGGAACTCAGCAAGTTATACCAAGAGTTAAACCAAGCCGTGCAATGGAAAAACATGAAGGATTATCAGAATCAGATTTAATATAACTAGCATATGTCTTGAGATTTGTTAACTTTGTGGCAGCAGTACAATGAAATACATTTTTACAAAATAGAGAAAAAACTGATTTACATTAAGTTTATGTCTATTAAATAAGTTAAAATAAGTTGTACCAAGTAACAGAAATAAAAAAAAAGTAGTGAGGTAGCGTTCATAGGTTCAATGTCCATTTATGAATCAATTGGCAGAGGGGAAGAAGCTGTTCCTGAATCACAGCGAGTGTGCCTACAGGTTTCTGTACCTCCTACTTGATGGTAATGATGAAAAGGGCACATGTCCTACATGGTGGGCATCCTTCATGATGGACACTGCCTTGCTGAGGCACCACTCCTTGAAGATGTCTTGGGTACTAGCTCTACCCATGATATAGCTGACCAACTTTACAAGTTTCTGCAACTTATTTCAATATTCTGCAGTAGTACCCCTGTGGTGAACTACATATACCTGTCTGGACACGCCCCCTGCTGACTGCTCCTGTGGCACCTCCCACAGACCCCTGTATAAAGGCGATCAAGGCCTGAGCCCGGCCTCCAGGATGTAGTATGATGGTCACTCACTGCTTGTTCCTTCTTCCAGTCAATAAAAGCCGATATCTCGCCTTCACGTCTCAGAGTGAGTTATTGATAATGCATCAACCCCCATACCTGATAGTGATGCAGCAAGTCAGAATGTTCTCCTCAGTACAATTGTAGAAGTTTTCAAGTGTTTTTTTGACAAACAAAATCTCTTCAAACTCCTAATGAAATATAGCTGCTGTCTTGCCTTCTTTATAGCTGCATCAATACCTTTGTCTTCTTTGCTAATGTCATACCAGGAGCCTTAAGTAGCAAGTTTCGGAAACCAGTATGTTTATAAATGCACAAATATTGGTGCCTAGGCACAAGCTTTTTCTACATATTCCTTTATCTAATATAGCACTCTTTCATATTTGATTGACAGCTATGGGTCACATACACAAAGCCAATTGTAGACAAAAACAATGGGTGAGAGTTTTATGCTGCTCTTGACAAGTAGTAAGATTATCAAAATTCTGGTCAGAGTCAATAGTCTTCTCCAATCATTTGCAGATAAACTGTTTTTGTTTCTTTTTCACATTCATTTACTCATTCATCCCTTGACATACACAGAACCTAACTGTCATCTTCTGCTCCCCGATTATTTGCACTCAATGACCTGATTGGCTCGCATTTAAACACACTTCGATCTTTTGACTATGGCCCTCGTTTACAACTTGCATTGCCCTGCTGCTACTGATCAGGTATTGCCTCCAGCTCTACAACCTTTACCATACCACCAGACTCCAACAATGTGTCATGACTGTTCACGACTTCAGATGCTACAATCGAGGTCTGGAATTCCTTCCCCAAATTCCCTTGCAAGACACACCCTTTAAGCTACCCAGTTTAACCTAATATTTGATAATCTGTCTCCGTTTTTGTGTGACTCAGTGTCAACGATATTCTTGTGAAGCACTTTGGGATACTTCACCAGAATAAAACAAATAGTTGTTATGATTGTTGCAAAGTGATGAACCACTTTCTAAAATGCTCTCTTCTGGACCTTCCAATTCATGATAATGTTCATTTCACACTTGTTATTATATGTGTCCAAGCTGTCATAAATCTCATCACATTTGATCCTTGGGGAATTTTTACAACTAAGTGACAGTCTTACACCCATCAATGACTGGCTAGTCTCACTGGACAAACTTCAACTAATGTAATTTTCTTTCTTTGTGCAAGGATTTCTAATTTCGCAGAGCACAGGATACCATTATGGACATTGGTCTCCTTAGCCACCCCAACTCTTTGTGAATTCCTTTCCTTTTCTGCAGTGCTCTCTGGATTCCTTCATCACCCAAACTCAACCAGCATGCAGGAATTCTCTCCAAGTACCGCCATCAGAAGCACAGTGGCAGAATCTAAGTTTGCCTTGACCATCAGATGAGGTACGCTTTAATATCAAAAGCAGCAGGTTGATAGGACTTTAATACTTTGCTCATCTCAAAGAGATACAAGTCAAACTCAAGCAAGTGGGTGCCTTGGTCAGCATGGATACATTGGGCTGAAGGGCCTGATGCCATCCTTTATGACTAAGGCATATAGGGCACATGCAAAATCCTGATGTACCTGAACCTTGGGCAAGTCACTGGCACATTGCATCTTGATATGTCCTGGATTTCCAGGAAATATTTCAAAATAACACGGAGTCACTTATCAAGGCCTGGTAGGTCAGTCTATATAGATAAAGAGTCTGAAATCTCATTCTACACATCAAAAAAAAAAAAATCAGGTCTGTGACTCTATCAATGTTACTATCATAAGGATAAATTGTGTGGGGTTGTTAATTCTCCTATGTTACACCCAGACACATGAAGTGTTCATATCAATCATATGATTCAGAACCA
Source organism: Hypanus sabinus (assembly GCF_030144855.1). Classification (NCBI taxonomy): domain Eukaryota; kingdom Metazoa; phylum Chordata; class Chondrichthyes; order Myliobatiformes; family Dasyatidae; genus Hypanus; species Hypanus sabinus. The sequence goes on from NC_082717.1 coordinate 76,387,740, forward strand.
ATGCAAATTGAATGAACTGGTTAATAATGCTACTAAAATAGCAACAGCTTGTATGCATTTGGCAGTCTAAGTGGACTTATGTAATCATGATTTTATTTTTGACAAGCCAATTAAACGACTTTCTCTCCCACACTCTCCTTCATTCTAACAATTTCTCTTTTAAATAATTCTTGTTAAACTGGAGACAGTCAAGAGAGATGAACACTTTATTTTTCCAAACAGGACAAAGTTCTGCCCTAAAGTAATAAGAAACATTTTTATTTGAGGTATGGTGTGCCAATAAGTGTGCTCTGGGTTTGTGATGGTATTTGCTTACTATCCAAAAATCCCTAAAGTCAAAGAGATTTTAAAACCTATTTGATATGTACAGTATATCTATGAGTACTCACACTATAGGGAGATGATAATGTGTCAGCCTTCTCTTCAAGGACTAGCTTTTGCCCTGTCTAGCTACAGATACTCATATCCAGTTAACAAATTAGTTTAAACAGTTTAAGCAACACACACAAAATGCTGGCGGAACGCAGCAGGCCAGGCAGCATCTATAGGGAGAAGTCAACGTTTTGGGCCGAGACCCTTCATCAAGACTGACAAAGAGTCTCCACCTGAAATGTCGACTGTACTGCTTCCTATAGATGCGGCCCGGCCTGCTGCATTCCACCGGCATTTTGTATGTGTTGCTTGAATTTCCAGCATCTGCAGATTTCCTCGTGTTTGCGTTTTTAAACAGTTTATTTTATTTTCAATGATACACGTATAAATTTAGACAGAGTTCCCAACATGCATTTAAAATTCAGAAGAATTTTGATTTAGAAAAGATTTCCAATTCTAAAATATTTATAAACTATAAAGAATTTCCAAACATAGGTACAGCTCTTATAAAAGAACCTATCAAGGTGTTGCAGATGAACATGTCATCTGTCACAGAAACTGAAAGTTGAGTTAATTTTCATTCTTTTTTCTCTCACTGTCTTTCTGTCACTCTCTTGGTCAATTTTAACAACACCCAATGCTTTCTAACATTTGTACTGTTTTGTTACTATCTGCATGTTATGTTTTTTCAGATACCATTACTAGGACAAAGTAATTCACACAGATGGTCTAAAAGGTTCTGAAGACAGAGATTCCAGATACCAAAAACTAATGCTGTGACAACTGACTCATGGAGTACACAAATATCTCAACTATTAATTGACAAGTCATGACAATGTTTGATGTGGTAAATAACAAGAAACAGTCTGGTCTGCAGACTTCACTGAACTCCGTCACAGTGGTGGAAATAACTGTGTCAGTATTGTCTGGTTTGATGCAGGCATGTTAACATAACCCCATTGCTTTACATTGATTAAATATGGGCCTGCAAGACCCCACTTTACTTTAGCTGAGTGAGGAATATCGATTAGAAGTTTAACTGTCAAACACTCTAAAACTTCGGAAAGGTCATGCTGTTGTGCCAGAAAACCAAGGTTAGCAATGAGCCTCTTGGGCCCTGGAAAGTGAATATCCATCACAGGTTCAACTAACAATCTCAAGCCCAAAATTCTGGGTCACCTGCTCTGCTAGACCAGACAGAAAAGTATACTCCTTGGTCACAGCTGTACACACACACACACACTACCCAGCTTGTGATCCTCTCATCATTTCTACTAGCTAAATTGGTCTTACTCAAAAAATGGTTCAGCAGTTTTCTCATTGGCTAGGGCTCACTGCCAAAGCTCTGTGTGAACACAAGACCAAAAAACCTGATTCAAGTCCAACCAAATGATGGCCAATCTGAACTTGAGTTCAGGCAGAGGGCTTGCAGTTGTTTCCATAAACAACCTGATCATTTGAACCAGACGAGTGATTGGTGAGCGTGTAATACAGCATTGGCCTAGATTCTATGGGCCAAAGGGCCCATTTTCATGCTGTGTGATTGTATGTCACATGACTAAACATTCATCAGGAACAGAAAAACAAGCCATGAGAGTCAGACAAAACAGAAGCATATCCTTGTCTGTGTTGCCCATCATACTCAACCTACAGTTATCTCATTTATGCCCAAATGATTTATCAGACCATAAATCCATAAGACAAATGAGCAAAATTAAGCCATTTGGCCTATTTGATCTGCCATTCCATCGTGGCTGATTTATTACCCTGTAACTTCTGACACTCTTACTAACCAAAAACCTACCAACCTCTGCTTTCAATATATCCAATGACTTGTCCTCCACACCCATCTGTGGCAAAGCATTAAAAAAATGCATCACCCTCTGGCTAAAAAAGTCATCATCTCTGTTCTAAAAGGATGCCCTTTTACTCTGAGGCAGCACCCTCAGGGCATCCACTGAGTAATGCCTTATAAAACATGCACCCATTCCAAAATCAAACCTGACACCTCTGGTCATCTCCTGTCTGGCTAAAATAACCAGAGTCCACCCACTGCATTGAGCTATCCTTAATTTGGCTCTATTTGCAACCTCATCTAGTAAAGTTGGAGCTATAACACATGAGCAGATGAAAACCCGTAATCTATAGATGGCCCAGAAAGAACAGACACTGGATGACTGAAATATCCACCCACATTGTTTCAGTTGCTTACCTATTTCACCTTTGCAAAAATTCTACAGAAATAAAAAGTACAGAAGTTGCATCATATGTAATGCATTGTTCAGGTTAATGACATGCATTAATAAAAATCTTGAACATTATACATGTCACTATTTTCCCTAGTTTACTTGAGTATGTATGTGACAGTTTCCAACAGATTGAGAGAATGAAAACAAATTCAATGATATGAATTAAAGTATGCCTGGCATTTCCAATTACATTTCGTGAGCCAGCTGCTCATCTCTAATGACATGAATTCCAAAGTTCAAGCAATTCTGCAGGTACGCCATTGGTTTCAAGATGAGTTTCTTTTTGTGAGTAATCATTGCCTGCAAATTTGGAATGCTGCATCTACTTCTCCCAGTGATCTGCGTTCATTGTTACAACATTTCACTGAAACGGGTTCGATACGTCAGCAAATAAGCCATGTGATTTTCTGCAATGTACCTGACCCTACCAAATGTCTTACTGTCTGATGAATATTCTTTTGTTGAGAAGTCCTAATTAGCTACTCAGGAAACTACTGGATTTGCAGCCTCCCTGATATTACTCCAAAAGGTCAGCATTGTTCTCCAATTGCTTTGGATTCCCACTCATTTAAAATTGCACCCACCCACAACAAAGATTCCTAGATGATATGTTGCCTCCTGGGTGCCAGGATCACTGAGATCATGGACCAAGTTCACAGCATTCTTAAATGGGAGGCTGAGCAGCCGAGTCAAATATTGTGTGCAGCTTTGGTCACCTACCTACAGCAGGGATGTGAACAAGGTTGAAAGAGTACAGGGAAAGTTTACAAGGATGTTGCCAAGTCTGGAGGACCTAAGTTATAAGGAAAGATTGAATAGGTTAGGCCTATATTCTTCAGAACATGGAAGTTTGAGAGGAGATTTGATAGAGGTATACAACATTATGAGGATATAGTTAGGATGTTATGAACCCTGTAACTGGGTTACTTACCAGCAAAGATAGAGGCATCCGTTGGAGTCTGGTGATACTATTTTTAACAGTATTTATTAGCAAAAATACACAAAAATATCATCAATGCAAATATACAGATAATATGCGTCATCAATACTAAACCTAAAAGTGCGGGTATAATAATAAGAAGTAAGCTCTATCGTTGTCTAGGGGATAATGAATTGTCCAATGGAAATATAAAGTTTGTTTCAGTTCACACAGGCTGCAGTGTTTGTTTGTCGCAGTGTTGCAATTGTTGGAGAGAGAGAGATAGAAGAACGGGAACAGTTACCGCTACTGTTTTTGCCAACCTTCCTTTATGTCGGTGTCTCGTTGTTGTGGTCGTTCAAGTATGGCCTGTCCTTTAGCTAAACCATTCTTTCGTGATGAGCCCACCACCCAGGCAAGGGAGGACGCACACGAGCTCTCACCGGCTTTCGCTATTAAACCGCTGTCACTGGATTTCTAGCATTTCTCCTGGTGCATCTGAGGGATGTTCCCCAGACCCGACTTTTATCCTCACTCACCGGGTCTCAGATGTCAATCAGGTTGGGATGATGAAATCCCTCAACCAGACCACTCTGGCTGTCCCCTGAGGGGTTTCAATGAATAGTACAGTATTCAATACACAATTTCTTCTCCAAGAGACAATAGCAGTAATCAGTGGTTCCATTCCACTTTTGTTAGGAGACATTCCACCACCTTGTGTATGCTGTGTTGTCTATAACAACTGCCTTCTCTGTTATCCTGCATCTCTCTCATCTCATTACTGACATGATGTGTATCTCTCTCATTTCCTGGGCATCAGACCCGAAATAATAGTGATCTTGCGATTCTCAAAAAGGAGGGGGGCGACTTTGCACCCTTCGGCCCATCAGAGTTGCTCCACATTCGTAACAAGGGTAAGTGCAAGTGGACTACTGCCACCGAGGTTGGGTGGAACTAAACCAGCGGTCATGGGTTAACAGTGAAAGGTGAGAAGTTCTAGGGGAAAATGTGGTGAACGTTCTTCACTCAGAAGATTGAGTGTATTGAATGAGCTGCCAGCACAAGTGGTGCACGTAAGCTCGATTTCATTGTTGAAGAGAAGTTTGGATAGGTACATGGATAGTTGGGGTCTGCAGGGCTATGGTCCTGGTGCAGGTTGATAGGAGGAGGCAGTTTAAATTGTTTTGGCATGGACTAGATGGCTGAAGGTCCTGTATCTGTGCTGCTCTTCTCTATGATCCTGTAATATTGAAGAATGAAATCAGGAGGACTAAAAGAAGACATGAAGATGCTCTAGCAGACAAGGTGAAGGAGAATCCAAAGAGCTTCTCCAGATATGTTAAGAGCAAAAGGATTGCAAAAGGCAAAATTTGCCCTCTTTAAGATCAGAGTTGTCATCTATACATGAAGCTGAAAGAGATGGGGCAGATCTTAAATAGATTTTTTGCATCACAGTTCACTTGGGAGATGGATACAGAGTCTATAGATGTGAAGCAAAACAGAGAGGTCATGCTGCCTTGAGGAAAATTCGGATGGATACATTCCAGGGCCTGACAAAGTGTTTCGGTGGGCCTTGTGGGAGGCTAGTGTACAAATTGCTGGGGTCATAACAGAGATACTTAAAACAACCTTAGAAACAGGTAAGGTGCCAGAGGATTGGAAGATAATTAGTGTTGTTCTGTTGTTTAAGAAAGGCTCTTAGAGTAAGCCTGGAAGTTATAGGCTGGTGATCTGACATCAGTAGTAGGTATTGGATGGTAGTCTAACGAACCAGATATACTGTTTAAGTATTTGAATAGATGAGGACTGATCAGGGACAGTCAACATGACTTTGTGCATGGTAGGTTATATTTATTCAATCTTAAGAGTTTTGAGGAAGTTACCAAAATGTTGATGAAGGCAAGGCAGTGGATATTGTCTACGTGCACTTTACCAAGGCCTTTGAAAAGGTCCCACCTCAGGGGTTGGTCAAAATGGTTCAGTTGCTTGGCATTCAAGACGAGGTAATAAATTGAATTTGATGTTTGATTTGTGGGAGAAGCCAGAGCGTGGTGGTAGATGGTTGCCTCTCTGACTGAAGGCCTGTGACTAGTGTTGTTCCACAGGAATCTGTGCTGTGTCTGTTGTTGTTTGTCATTAACAAACTGGATGATAATGTACTAACTGGATCAGCAAATTTGCAGATGACACCAAGATCGAGGGTGAGGTAGATAGTGAAGGCAGCTATAAAAATTTGCAGCAGGATCTGGACCAGCTGGAATGTAGACAAGTATAAGTTGTGCACTTTGGGAGGAGAAGCTGGTGTGGAACTTGCACATGGAATGGTAGAGCACTGACGAGTGTGGTAGAACAGAGATCCGGGAATACAGATTCATTATTCCCTGAAAGTGGTGTTGCAAGTAGATAGGGTTGTTAAGAGAACTTTTGGCACATAGACCTTCATAAATCAAAGTATTGAATGCAGGAGGTGGGACGTTATGTTGAATATGTATAAGACGTTGGTGAGACCTAATTTTGAGCATTTTGTGCATTTCTGGTCACCTACCTATGGGAAAGATGTCAGTAAGATTGAAAGAGTGCAGAGAAAATTTACAAGCATGTTGCCACAACTTGAGGACTTGAGTTATAGGGAAAGGTTGAAAAGGTAAAGTACTTTATTTCCTAGAGCATAGGAGAATGAGGAGAGATTTCAACATTTAAGAGAAATTTGGATTCTGTAAAACCAAGTCAATTTGTTAACTAGGAACTGATGTACTGCACTATTCCTCTCCCTCTTAATCCCCTCCTCATTGAACAAGATTTTGATCATGTACCTAAGTAATTCCCAGGAGGTTCAACATAACTTTTTTGTTTGATAACCCTGTTGTGGATCACTTTTGGATGGTTTGCTTCATTTAGCAATGTTAACAAGAATTAGTATTGTTGAACAAGCATAACAGTTAAACGTAGAATAGTACAGTAGACTATTGCCCTCCGGCCCACAAAGGTCTGCTGACCTACTATACATAACTATCCTCCATGATCAGTCTAACACTTCCCTCCTACACATACCATAGCCCTACATTTTTCCCTCCCATCCTTAGAGGTCTTTTAAATGTTGCTCTTGTATCACCTTCCACCACCACCACCACTGGAAATGCTTTCCAGGCACCCATAACTCGGTAGACACAAGAAAAACCTGCCTCTGACATTTCCACTCACCTTAAATGATTGTCCCCTGATACTGGCCATTGCCACTCTGGGAAAAATTCACTGGCTGTCCACTCTATCCATGCCTCTCATAATTAAACACTCTTATTAAGTTGCCCCTCTTCAGGCCGCTGTACCTCCTTCCTGATGGTAGCAACGAGACAAGGCATAACCTGGGTAGTGGGGGTCCTTAATGATGGATGCTGCCGTTTTGAAGTATCGCTCCTTGAAGATGTCCTGGTTGCTACGGAGGCTAGTGCCTATGACAGAGCTGACTACACTTACAACTCTGCAGCTAATTTCGGTCCTGTACATTAGCCAACCTACCCACCCGCCCATCAGATGGTGATGCAGCTGGTTAGAATGCTCTCCACAGAAGACTTGTACAAACTTACGAGTGACTTTGTTGACAGACCAAACCACCTCAAGCTCCTTATTAAATATTGCCGCTGCCACACCTTCTTTGTAGCTGCATCAATGTGTTGGGTCCAGGTTAGATTCTCAGATATTAATACACAGGAATTTGACATTGCTCACCCTTTCCACTTCAGACCCCTCTGTGAGGACTGGTGTGTGTCCCTTTGTCTTACCCTTTCTAAAGTCCACAATCACTTCCTCAGTCTTTCTGACATTGAGTACAAGGTTGCCGCTCCTATACACCATCTGAAATTCTGCCAACAGCAGTTGTATCACCAGCAAGTTTATATAAGGCATTCGAGCTGTGAGTTCTCCTTTCCAAGTATTCTCCAGATAAAGACGTTTTATGGAATTCCTTGGATTTATTAGTCATCACTGTGTACTTAAAGCTCCTCATCCTCCAGGGAACAATAACAAAACCATGAGACATTGGAGCAGAATTAGGTCATTTGGCCCATTGAGTCTACGCCACCATTCAATCATGGCTAATCCTTAGTCCCTGCCTCAGCCCCACTCCCTGGCCTTTTCACCGTAACCTTTGAAGCCATATCCAGTCAAGAACCTATCAGTCATTTGCTTAAATACACCCAACAACATGGTCTCTACAACTGTCTTTGTTAACAAATTCTGTAAATTCACCACCCTCAGGCTAATTAAATGTTTCCACACCTGTTTTAAATGGATGTTTCTCTATCCTGAGGCAGTGTCCTCTTGTCCTAGACTTCCTCATCATGGCAAACATCCTTTCCACATCTATCATGTCTATGCCTTTCAACATTCAAAAGTTTTCAATGAGATCTCCCCTCATCCTTCTAAATTCCAATTAATACAGACCCAGAGTCAAACTTTTTTCCATATGATAACCTTTTCATTCCCCAAATCATCCTTGTGAACCTCCTCTGAACCCCCTCCAATGTCATATTTTCTTAGATAAGGAAGCCAAACCTGTAAATGATACTTGTGAGGCCTCAGCAATGCCTTAAAGCCTCAGCACCAGATTCCTGCTCTTACATTCCAGACCTCTTGAAATGAATACTAACATTTCATTTGCCTTCCTCACCATTGACTCAACCTGCAAGTTAACCTTTAGGATGTTCTGCACAAGGACTTCCAAGTCCCTTTGCATCTCATACTTCTGAATTTTCTCCCTGTTTAGAAAATAGTCTGAACATTTATTTCTTCTACCAAAGTGCATGACCATGCATTTTCCAACATTGTAATTCATTTGCCACGCTCTTGCCCATTCCCCTAATACAGTGGTTCCCAACCTTTTCTATGTCCCACACCCCTAGGAAATATTTGATTAATGTTGGCACCCCCTGCAAAAGTAATATCACATTTGAAGATAAAGTCTAATTTTTAATTTTTGAACCACAAATTGAACCATATGCAATACTGTGGGTGAAAAAATAAGCTTTTAACTCAGTGCATAAAATGCAAATATAAATTGAGCAATTAGATTCTAATTTATTCAGGAAAAAATTGTAAACAGTAAATTGATGAGACTCCTCAACTCTGAGGTGTAACTTCCCAGGTAACACTGATGAGAATCCTCAATGCTGACTCGGGCAGCGGGAGACTGGAGTGTGCTTGGGACAAACGTTACTACCACTTCTCAAGGCACACTGGCAGCTGGCTGAGTGATGACTCGTGACTTGTCACTCAAGCCACTCTTTGTCGCACCCCCTGAAATACCATCTTGCACCCCCGGGGGTGTGGGCACCCCAGGTTGGGAATCCCTGCCCTAATATGTCTATGTCCTTTTGCAGCCCACTTGTTTCCTCAACACTATGTGCCCCTCCTTCAGTCTTCATGTCATCTGCAAACTTGGCAACAAAGCCATCTATGCCATCACCTAAATCATTGACATACAGAATAAAAAGAAGTGGTTTCAACACCAACCCCTATGGAACACCACTAGTCACTGGCAGCCAAACAGAAAAGGATCCTTTTTATTCCTGTCTGTTGCTTCCTACTAATCAGTCAATTCTCTGCATGACAATGACTTCTTTGTAAGACCACGGGCTCTTAACTTGATAACCAGCCTCCTGTATGGCACCTTGTGAAAGGCCTTCTGAAAGTCCAAATATACAACATCCATGTATCCCCTTTATCTATCCTATCCTACTTGTAATCTCCTTAAAGAATTCCAACAGGTTCATCAGAAAATATTTTCCCTTAAATGCTGACTTTGTCCTATCTTGTCCTGTGTCACCAAGTACTCTATAACAATTCACTCAAATATCTTCCCAATCATTAGGGTCAAGCTAACTGGTCTATAACTTCCTTTCTGCTGCCTTCCAATTCCCCACTCCTCTGACACCATGCCAGAGTCCCATGATTTTTGAAAGATAATTACTAATCTCTCCACAATCTCTACTGCTACCTTTTTCAGAACGCTAGGGTACTAGTTCATCTGGTCCGGGTGACTTATATACCCTTGGGTCTTTCAGCTTTTGGAGCACCTTTTCCCTCGGGGAATATGCTGTATGAGAATAGGTTCAGTGAGCTCAACCTTTTTTCCTTGGAGTGACGGAGGATCAGAGGTGACCTGATAGAGGTGTATAAGATGATGAGAGGCATTGACCGCGTGGATAGTCAGAGGCTTTTTCCCCCAGGGCTGAAATGGCTAACACAAGAGGGCACAGTATTAAGGTGCTTTGAAGTAGGTACAGAGGATATAACAATATAACATATAACAATTACAGCACAGAAACAAGCCATCTCGGCCCTTCTAGTCCATACTGAATGCTTACTCACACCTAGTCCCACTGACCTGCACTCAGCCCATAACCCTCCATTCCTTTCCTGTCCATATACCTAACCATTTAAAAAAAAAATGACAATATTGAACCTGCCTCTACCACTTCTACTGGAAGCTCATTCCACACAGCTACCACTCTGAGTAAAGTTCCCCCTTGTGTTACCCCTAAACTTTTGCCCCAAAACTCTCAACTCATGTCCTCTTGTTTGAATCTCCCCTACTCTCAATGGAAAAAGCCTATCCACATCAACTCTATCTATCCCCCTCATAATTTTAAATACCTTTATCAAGTCCCCCCTCAACCTTCTACGCTTCAAAGAATAAAGACCTAACTTGTTCAACCTTTCTCTGTAATTTGGGTGCTGAAACCCAGGTAACAGTCTGTACTCTCTATTTTGTTGACATCTTTCCTATAATTCAGTGACCAGAACTGTACACAATACTCCAAATTCGGCCTTACCAATGCCTCGTACAATTTTAACATTACATCCCAACTCCAATACTCAATGCTCTGATTTATAAAGGCCAGCATACCAAAAGCTTTCTTCACCACCCTATTCACATGAGATTCCTCCTTCAGGGAACTATGCACCATTATTCCTAGATCACTCTGTTCTACTGCATTACTCAATGCCCTACCATTTACCATGTATGTCTTATTTTGATAATTCCTACCAAAATGTAGCACCTTACATTTATCAGCATTAAACTCCATCTGCCATCTTTCAGCCCACTCTTCTAACTGGCCTAAATCTCTCTGCAAGCTTTGAAAACCTATTTCATTATCCACAACACCACCTACCTTAGTATCATCTGCATACTTACTAATCCAATTTACCACCCCATCATCCAGATCATTAATGTATATGACAAACAACATTGGACCCAGTACAGATCCCTCAGGCACACCATTAGTCACCGGCCTCCAACCTGACAAACAATTATCCACCACTACTCTCTGGCATCTCCCATCCAGCCACTGTTGAATCCATTTTACTACTCCAATATTAATACCTAACGATTGAACCTTCCTAACTAACCTTCCGTGCGGAACCTTGTCAAAGGCCTTACTGAAGTCCATATAGACAACATCCACTGCGTTACCCTCGTCAACTTTCCTAGTAACCTCTTCAAAAAATTCAGTAAGATTTGTCAAACGTGACCTTCCACACACAAATCCATGTTGACTGTTCCTAATCAGACCCTGTCTATCCAGGTAATTATATATACCATCTCTAAGAATACTTTCCATTAATTTACCCATCACTGACGTCAAACTGACAGGCCTATAATTGCTAGGTTTACTCTTAGAACCCTTTTTAAACAATGGAACCACATGAGCAATATGCCAATCCTCCAGCACCATCTCTGTTTCTAATGACATTTGAAATATTTCTGTCAGAGCTACTTCTACACCAACTTCCCTCAAGGTCCTAGGGAATAACTTGTCAGGACCCAGAGATTTACCCACTTATATATTCCTTAAAAGTGCCAGTACTTCCTCCTCTTTAATCATCATAGTTTCCATAACTACCTTATTTGTTTCCCTTACTTTACATAATTCAATATCCTTCTCCTTAGTGAATACCGAAGAAAAGAAATTGTTCAAAATCTCCCCCATCTCTTTTGGCTCCACACATAGCTGTCCACTCTGATTCTCTAAGGGACCAATTTTATCCCTCTCTATCCTTTTGCTATTAATATAATTGTAGAAACCCTTTGGATTTATTTTTACCTTACTTGCCAAAGCAACCTCATCTTTTAGCTTTTCTAATTTCCTTCCTAAGATTCTTTTTACATTCTTTATATTCCTCGAGTACCTCATTTACTCCATGCTGCCTACATTTATTGTAGATCTCTCTCTTTTTCCAAACCAAGTTTTCAAAATCCGTTGAAAACCATGGCTCTCTCAAACTTTTAACCTTTTCTTTCAACCTAACAGGAACACGAAGATTCTATACTCTCAAAATGTCACCTTTAAATAACCTCCATTTCTCTATTACATCCTTCCCATAAAACAAATTGTCCTAATCCACTCCTTCTAAATCCTTTCACATCTCCTCAAAGTTAGCCTTTCTCCAATCAAAAATCTCAACCCTGGGTCCAGTCCTATCCTTCTCCATAATTATATTGAAACTAATGGCATTGTGATCACTGGACCCAAAGTGCTTCCCAACACATACGTCTGTCACCTGATCTATCTCATTCCCTAACAGGAGATCCATCACTGCCCCTTCTCTAGTCGGTACCTCTAGGTATTGCTGCAAAAACCTATCCTGCACACATTTTACAAACTCCAAACCATCCAGCCCTTTTACAGTATGGGCTTCCCAGTCTATGTGTGGAAAATTAAAATCTCCCACAATCACAACTCTGTGCTTACCACAAATATCTGCTATCTCCTTGCAAATTTGCTCCTCCAATTCTCGCTCCCCATTAGGTGGTCTATAATACACCCTTAGAAGTGTTACTACACCTTTCCCATTCCCCAATTCCACCCAAATAGCCCCCCTAGACGAGTTCTCTAATCTATCCTGCCAGAGCACCGCTGTAATAATTTCTCTGACAAGCAATGCAACACCTCTCCCTCTTGTCCCTCTGATTCTATCGCACCTGAAGCAACAAAATTCGGGAATATTTAGTTGCCAATCACACAACTCCTGTAATCATGTTTCACTAATAGCTACATCATCATATTTTCCGGTATCAGCCCATGCTCTAACCTCATCCACCTTTCTTACAATGCTCCTAGCATTAAAATAAATGCATTTAAGAAATTCTCCACCTTTTACTCTGTTTATCCTTAATGGTGCAAACAACTTTACTATCTTTTTCTTCCTTCTTCCCTACATCTTCAGTCTGAGTGCTCCCCTTCTCTATCACCTGCCTATCCTCCCTCACACACTGTCTACAAGCTTTCTCTATTTATGAATTAACCTCCTCTCTCCTAGTCTCTTCAATTTGATTCCCACCCCCTCCCCAACCATTCTAGTTTAAAGCCTTAGCAAATCTCCCCGCCAGGATATTGGTCACCGTAAGATTCAAGAGCAACCCGTCCTTTTTGCACAGGTCACACCTGCCCCAAAAGAGGTGCCAATGATCCAGAAACTTGAATCCCTGCCCCTTGCTCCAATCCCTCAGCCACACATTTATCCTCCACCTCATTCCATTCCTACTCTCACTGTCGCGTGGCACAGGCAATTATCCTGAATTTACTACCTTTGCGGTCCTTCTTCTCAACTCTCTTCCTAACTCTCTATATTCTCCTTTCAGGACCTCTTCCATTTTCCTACCTATGTCATTGGTACCTATATGTACTACGACCTCTGGCTCCTCACCCTCCCACTTCAGAATATCTTGGACGCGATCAGAAACATCCCAGACCCTGGCACCAGGGAGGCAAACTACCATCTGGGTCTCCTGACTGCGTCCGCAAGGGTAAGTATTTTTTTTAAAAAGGCGCAGAGTGACAAGTTCTTGGAATGGGCTACTGGTGACAGTGGTGGTGGAGGATACGATAGGGACTTTTGAGAGACTCCTGGACAGGTATACGGAGCTTAGAAAAATAAAGGGCTATGGGTAACTATAGGTAATTTCTCAGGTAAGGACATGTTCACCACAGATTTTTGGGCCGAAGGGCCTGTACTGTGCTGTGGGTTTTCTATGTTTCATCTTCTTTCACTCCAAAGAGAAAAGCCCTAAATGGTCTATACTTTTCCTCATAAAACATGTTCTCCAATCTAATTTGTCTTTATAGACCCATAATATCTGAGGACAATTTTATAATATATAAATGACAGAGCTCTTCAAATTCTCTGTTATATTTCAGCTGAAGAACTGAAATAGCTTGGACCTAGTGGAAACATGTGATGTTTGAGGCAAGTTTATAGAAAATTGATCCTTTATCTACGGTGTTGCAGCAATGTGTGGAAAGAGCCAAGCAGTGTTGGTGGTGAAGTTAATGTTCCAATTTCTTCAATTTGATGCATAGATATTTTGCTGTAAAAGTATTAAGGGAAAATTAGCAAGGGGAAAATAAGCTTGTTTTAACTTAGACAGATTTGAAAACCAATTTTAATTTTGTTTTGGATTGTAGCCAAATGGAAAACATCCTTCCAAAGTGTTACAAGCTGAATAATAAAAGTTAAATTTACACTCTTCCAATTAAAACAATGGCAACCGCATAAGGTGTTACTGCTGAGTGCAGAGAAATGGAAGTATCACCCAGAACATTTTCTTGCTCCAACAAAAGAACCCTTAACCAGAGTAAATCCGTCGGTGGCTCAGTTAATGGGCATTATACACTGACACCACTGCAATGAAATACACCTGATCCACAAATGGACTGGTCTAGAAGTTAGAGGAGTTTGTCGTCGAGCTGACTAGGGGATCAGCTATACTGGATTGGGTGTTAAGTAATGAAACGGAGGTGACAGTGATCATAATATAATTGTGTTCAACTTGAAACATGACAGGGAGAAAGTCTGACGCAGTGATAGTTCAGTGGAGTGAAGGAAATTACAGTGGTATGAAAGAGGAGTTGGCCAAAGTAAACTGGGAGGAGATGCTGGCAGGGATGACAGCAGAACAGCAACAGTGAGAGTTTCTGGGGGAAAGTGAGGAAAGTGCTGGACAGATGTATTCCAAAAGTGAAGAAATATTCAAATGGCGCAGTAGTACAACAGTGGCTGACAACGGAAGTCAAAGCTAATGTAAAAGCAAAAGAGGACATACAACAAAACAAAAACTAGCAAGAAGATAGAGGATTAGGAAACTTAAAAACCTACAGGGAGCAACTAAAAGAATCATTAGGAGGGAAAAGATTAAATATGAAAGCAAGCTAGCAAATAATATCAAAATGGATAGTAAAAGCTTTTTCAAGTATGTAAAAAAATAAAAGCGAGATGAAAGTGGATATAGGACCTTTAGGAAATGAGGCTGGAGAAACAATAATGGGGGACCAGGAGATGGCAGATGAACTAAATGAGTATTTTGCGTCAGTCTTCACTGTGGAAGACACTAGCAGTGTGCCAAATATTGAAGAATATGAGGGAAGAGCAGTGAGTGCGGTTACTATTACAATTGAGAAGGTACTCAAAAAGCTGAAAGACCTAAGGGTACATAAATCACCCGAACCGCATGAACTGCACCCTAGGGCTCTGAAAGTGGTAGCAGTAGAGATTGTGGAGGCATTAGTAATGGTCTTTCAAAAATCATTGTACTCTGGCATGGTGCCAGAGGACTGTAAAATTACAAATGTCACTCCACTCTAAGAAAGGAAGAAGGCAGCAGAAAGGAAATTATAGACCAGTTAGCTAGACCTCACTGGTTGGGAAGATGTTGAACTCAATTATTAAGGATGGGGTTATGGAGTACAGTACCTGGTGACACAGGACAAGATTGGACAAAATCAGCATGGTTTCCTTAAGGGAAAATCTTGCCCGATGAACCTGTTGGAATTATTTGAGATTACCAGTAAGATAAATAAAGAGGATACAGTGGATGTTGTATATTTGGACTTTCAGAAGGCCTTTGATAAGGTGCCACAAATGAGGCTACTTTCCGAATTAAGCTCATATGGTATTACAGGAAAGTTACTGGCACGGTTAGAGTGTTGGCTGATTTCTAGGAGGCAGAGAGTGGAAATAAAAGGGTCCCTTTCTGGTTAGCTGCCAGTGACTAGTGGTGTTCCACAGGGGTTGGTGTTGGGACGGCTTCTTTATATGCTGTGTGTAAATGATTTAGATGATGCCAAGTTTGCAGATGATTCAAAGATTGGTGGAGGGAGAGTTAGTGTTGAGGAAACAGGCTGCGTAGGGACTTAGTCAAATTAGGAGAATGGGCAATGGAGTGGCAAATGAAATACAATGTTGGGAAATACATGGTCATGCACTTTGGTAGAAGAAATAAATGTGCAGACTATTTTCTAAATGGGGAGAAAATCCAAAAATCTGAGGTGCAAAGGGACTTGGGAGTCCTTATGCTGACACCCTAAAGGTTAACTAAGTAGAGTCGCTGGTGAGGAAGGCGAATGCAATGTTGGCATTCATTTCAAGAGGTCTGGAATATAAGAGCAGGGATGTGATGCTGAGGCTTTTATAAGGCACTGGTGAGGCCTCACCTCAAGTATTGTAACCATATAACCATATAACAATCACAGCACGGAAACAGGCCATCTTGGCCCTCCTAGTCCGTGCCGAACCCTTAATCTCACCTAGTCCCACCTACCCGCACTCAGCCCATAACCCTCCACTCCTTTCCTGTCCATATACCTATCCAATTTTACCTTAAATGACACAACTGAACTGGCCTCTACTACTTCTACAGGAAGCTCATTCCACACAACTATCACTCTTTGAGTAAAGAAATACCCCCTCGTGTTTCCCTTAAACTTCTGCCCCCTAACTCTCAAATCATGTCCTCTAGTTTGAATCTCCCCTACTCTCAATGGAAACAGCCTGTTCACGTCAACTCTATCTATCCCTCTCAAAATTTTAAATACCTCGATCAAATCCCCCCTCAACCTTCTACGCTCCAATGAATAGAGACCTAACTTGTTCAACCTTTCTCTGCAACTTAATTGCTGAAACCCAGGTAACATCCTAGTAAATCGTCTCTGCACTCTCTCTAATTTATTGATATCTTTCCTATAATTCGGTGACCAGAACTACACACAATATTCCAAATTTGGCCTTACCAATGCCTTGTACAACTTTAGCATTACATCCCAACTTCTGTACTCAATGCTTTGATTTATAAAGGCCAGCATTCCAAAAGCCCTCTTCACCACCCTATCTACATGAGACTCCACTTTCAGGGAACAATGCACAGTTATTCCAAGATCTCTCTGTTCCTCTACATTCCTCAATGCCCTACCATTTACTCTGTATGTTCTATTTGGATTATTCCTGCCAAAATGTAGAACCTCACACTTCTCAGCATTAAACTCCATCTGCCAACGTTCAGCCCATTCTTCTAACCGGCATAAATCTCCCTGCAAGCTTTGAAAATCCACCTCATTATCCACAACACCTCCTACCTTAGTATCATCGGCATACTTACTAATCCAATTTACCACCCCATCATCCAGATCATTTATGTATATTACAAACAGCATTGGGCCCAAAACAGATCCCTGAGGCACCCCACTAGTCACCGGCCTCCATCCCGATAAACAATTATCCACCACTACTCTCTGGCATCTCCCATCTAGCCACTGTTGAATCCATTTTATTACTCCAGCATTAATACCTAACGACTGAACCTTCTTAACTAACCTTCCATGTGGAACTTTGTCAAAGGCTTTGCTGAAGTCCATATAGACTACATCCACTGCCTTACCCTCGTCAACATTCCTCGTAACTTCTTCAAAAAATTCAATAAGGTTTGTCAAACATGACCTTCCACGCACAAATCCATGCTGGCTACTTCTAATCAGATCCCGTCTATCCAGATAATTATAAATACTATCTCTAAGAATACTTTCCATTAATTTACCCACCACTGATGTCAAACTGACAGGTCTATAATTGCTAGGCTTCCTTCTAGAACCCTTTTTAAACAATGGAACCACATGAGCAATACGCCAATCCTCCGGCACAATCCCCGTTTCTAATGACATATTAAAGATCTCCGTCAGAGCTCCTGCTATTTCTACACAAACTTCCCTCAAGGTCCTGGGGAATATCCTGTCAGGACCCGGAGATTTATCCACTTTTAAATTTCTTAAAAGCGCCAGTACCTCCACCTCTTTAATTGTCATAGGTTCCATAACTTCCTTACTTGTTTCCCACACCTTAGACAATTCAATATCCTTCTCCTTAGTGAATACCGAAGAGAAGAAATCATTCAAAATCTCTCCCATCTCCTTCGGTTCCACACATAGCTGACCACTCTGATTCTCTAAGGGGCCAATTTTATCCCTCACTATCCTCTTGCTTTTAATATAACTGTAGAAACCTTTCGGATTTACCTTATTTGCCAAACCAACCTCGTATCTTCTTTTAGCTTTTCTAATCTCTTTAAGATTCCTTTTACATTCTTTATATTCCTCGAGCAATTCCTTTACTCCATGCTGCCTATATCTATTGTAGACATCCCTCTTTTTCTGAACCAAATTTCTAATATCCCTTGAAAACCATGGTGCTCTCAAACCTTTAACCTTTCCTTTCACCCTAATAGGAACATAAAGATTCTGTATCCTCATAATTTCACCCTTAAATGACCTCCATTTCTCTATTACATCCTTCCCATAAAACAACTTGACCCAATCCACTCTCTCTAAATCCCTTCGCATCCCCTCAAAGTTAGCCTTTCTCCAATCAAAAATCTCAACTCTAGGTCCAGTCCTGTCCTTCTCCATAATTATATTGAAGCTAATGCTATTGTGATCACTGGACCCGAAGTGCTCCCCAACACATACATCTGTCAGCTGGCCTATCGCATTCCCTAACAGGAGATCCAACACTGCCCCATCTCTAGTCGGTACTTCTATGTATTGTTGCAAAATACTATCCTGCACACATTTCACAAACTCTAAACCATCCAGCCCTTTTACAGAATGAGCTTCCCAGTGAACAGCTCTGGGCTCCTTATCTAAGAAAAGATGTGCTGGCATTGGAGAGGGTTCAGGAGGTTCACAAGGATGATTCCAGGAATGAAAGGGTTATCATATGAGGAACGTTTGATAGCTCTGGGTCTGTACATGCTGGAATTTAGAATGATGAAGGGAGATCTCATTGAAACCTATTGAATGCTGAAAGGCCTAGACAGAGTAGATATGGAAAGGATGTTTCCCATGGTGGGAGAGTCTAGGACAGAGGACGCAGCTCAGGATAGAGGGGCATTCATTTAAAACAAATATGGAGAAATTTCTTTAGCCAGAGGGTGGTGAATTTGTGGAATTTTTTTTACCACCGGTAGCTGTGAAAGCCATGTCATTGGGTGTATTTAAGGCTGAACTTGATAGGTTCTTGAATGGCCACACAATCAAAGGTTATGGGAAGAAAGCCGGCAGTGGACTTGAGGAGTGGGGGGAGAAAAGGGTCATCCATGATTGAATGGCAGAGCAGATTCGATGGGCCAAATGGCCTAATTCTACTCCTTCGTCTTATAGTCTTATCAAATACAGAACTAAATATGGGCTGCTGTCTTGTTACATTGATTCTTGCAATGACCTTAAATTAATTAATAACAGATTTTATGATCGTTAAAGAAAGCTGTAAGAATCAGATACTATCCACCCCACCCCTTCCAAGTACAATGGGGCAGCACAGTAGCATAGTGGTTAGCACATTACTTTACAGTACCAGCAACCTAGGCTCAATTTCCTCAATAGCCTGTAAGGAATCTGTGCATTCTCCCCATGACCACATGGGTTTCCTCTTTTTGCTCCCATTTCCTCCCATTTTCCAAAGAGGTATTGATTGGTGGATTAATTGGTCATTGTAAATTGCTCCATGACCAGGCTAGGATTAAATTGGGAAATGCTGGGTGATGCGACTGGAAGGGCTGGTAGGGGCTGTTCCACGTTGTATGTCATAAATAAATACATTTCCATTTCAAAGCTTAGCAAATAGAAAAAGGAAACAAGTTATGTTTTCTACTTTCAAGCAGAAATCATTTTATGAAGTCCTATCTGATAAAAGTGAATGAGGTGGGGGGGGGGGGGAGCTTTAAGTTCACTATTAACAACCTTTCAGCTCTTTTCAAGATTCATTTTAAAATGTTGTCATTTCTTGTAATGGGTTATTTTCTACTCAATACCTAACCTTGACATACTGTTATACATAAAGAAAATTGCATCTTCCTCTGTTTCATAACTACCACTAGAAAACAAAGATTTACTCAAAATGCAATATATTCCAAACTTCACCCTATGCTCTTGTGTGCTTTAATTTACAGAGGATAATAGAAACATTTGCAACAAACCTGTAATTACAGCTTCCTGAGATTTGCAAGTAGCTTTAATAACAAAGTCTCCTCAGATTTCCTATATAGAATAGAGAACAGTGCATCAAGCAAGGAGAATATATGTCACGGGCAATGACAGATTGGATTACATTAGCTGAAGGTGGCATCCACAGTGCTTTGCTTACGCATCATTTAACCACATGTTAAAGCCTTAGCAGAATGCAACATCCATTATAAGTTGTACCATTTCACCATAAGGCACGGGGATTCACATTAAACATTCTTTCAACTTATGCTGGTATTGTGTAT
The DNA here is from genome assembly GCF_030144855.1 of Hypanus sabinus. Lineage (NCBI taxonomy): Eukaryota > Metazoa > Chordata > Chondrichthyes > Myliobatiformes > Dasyatidae > Hypanus > Hypanus sabinus. The sequence goes on from NC_082717.1 coordinate 76,407,871, forward strand.
GTTTAGTGATGTCATTGTTCCAAGGCACTGAAAGTAATCAGTCAGAAAGGAGAATAAAACGAGCTTGGAAACTCTATCAATTATTTCAGAATTAGAATACAATTTGAACACCTGGGATACATTCTTGAAATTCAGGCACACACTTCCTGTCATAAGTCAAGGAGGAGAAACAGTCATATTTCTTGGGTACTCCCAGGATAGATGGAATACCTGGCCATGTGCTCAGAGTCTGTGCAGGGCAGTTGGACAGGGTCTTCACGGACATTTTCAATCTGTCCCTGGCCCAGGCAGTTGTCCCCACAAGCTCCAAGATTGCCACCATCGTGCCAGTGCCGAAGCATTCCACTGCCACGAGCCTGAATAACTTCCGTCCAGTTGCACTCACCCCCATCATTGCAAAGTGCTTTCAGAGACTGGTTCTATCACATCTGAAATTCTGACTGCCCACTACCCTGGACCCCCATCAATTTGCCTATCACACCAAACAGGTCAGAGGACACCATCACCATGGCACTTCACACTGCCCTAACCCACCTAGACAACCCCAACTGTTATGTCAGAATGCTGTTCATTGACTTTAGTTCAGCATTCAATACTGTGACTCCTTCCAAGTTGATTGTCAAACTTCAGCAGCTTGGTATCAGCTCATCCCTCTGCAATTAGACCTTGGATTTCTGACTAACAGACCCCAATCTGTTAAAGTTAGACAATATCTCCTCCTCCACTCTCACCCTGAACATCAGCTTGCCTCAAGGCTGTGTGCTGAGCCCTCTTCTGTACTCCCTTTTCACCTGTGACTATGTTCCTGTACATGGTTCTAACTCCATAATCAAGTTCGCAGATGACACCACGGTGGTTGGCCTGATCAGAGGGGTTGACGAGACGGCCTACAGGGATGAGGTCCAGCACCTGGCCGCGTGATGTGCTGACAATAACCTGGCCCTTAACACCCAGAAGACTAAGGAGATCATTGTGGACTTCAGGCATGCTAGGAGCCACACTCTCGTCCCCAACTACATCTGTAGTTGAGTGTGTATCGAGCTTCAAATTCCTTGGTGTCCACATTTCCGAGGATCTCACCTGGTCCCTGAACTCCTCCATCCTGATCAAAAAGGTGCAACAGCGCCTTTATTTCCTGTGGAGCATCAAGAATGCTCACCTCTGTCCCAGGATACTGGTGGACTTGTACCGCTGTACCATTGAGAGCATACTCACCAACTGCATCTCAGTGTGGTATGGCAATTGTCCCATATCAGACTGCAAAGCATTCCAGCGTGTGGTGAAAACTGCCCAGTGGATTATCGGCACCCAATTGCCCACCATTGAGAACATCTACCATAAAAACTGCCTGGGCAGGGTGAAAAGCGTAATCAAGGATATATCTCACCCTAACCATGGACTTTTTACTCCCTTCCCATCTGGTAGGCGCTACAGGAGCCTCCGCTCCCGCACCAGCAGGCTCAGGAAGAGCTTCTTCCCTGAGGCTGTGACCCTGCTGAACCTCACATCACAGCACTAAGCAGTCTTGCACCCATATTGTACTGTCTCAGTACTTTTATATTTGTGTGCTGTAGCACTTACTTTTTAATTCAGTTATTTTCTAAATAACATTATTCTTTGCATTTCTGGTTAGATGCTAACTGCATTTCATTTGGCTTTGTATCTGTACTCGGCACAATGACAATAAAGTTGAATCTAATCTAAATCAATGTTTTCATTGCAGTGTCAGACTGGGAAGCAATTTAGCCATACGATTGTATCCTTTACCTCCCCCCATTACCTACCAACCTCACCCACCAATTATAATTAGTTCAAGACAGTCAGTGGTCAAGGCCATATGACTGAAAGATTCCCTGATTCAAATGTCTCCTCTACTCCCATTCAAGATTCCAGAGGAGGCTCAAATTCCACTCTATTTACTCAATCAGGTGATGGCCAACAACTCCAGTCTGACACCCTCAACATGACGACCAACATTCCAATATCTCTCATCTCCTCCAATTATGGAGACAACAGCCACACCCCCATCATTATTTGGCCAGTCATCTTCCCAGCTTTGATCCTCTATTAGCAGAGACATTCCCTCTGGAGGCCAACTTGAGTCACCTTTGCTGATACCTTACAACATTGCGCCAACTAATAAGCTCTCAGCAGTGATCCCCATTTCCATAGGTGCATCATACTGTGTGTGATCTACAGGACAAGGGAGAACTTGCAACACTATTTCGATCAGTCCCAAGTACCACACTGTGCACCCTCAATGACTGTTAACACCTGAATTCCTGCTTCCAGGTCACTTTATTAATCTTTTGTAAGGCAGGTGAATATCATCATACAACTGAGGGGATATAACATTTATAAATTGCATCCAGCTGCAACCCAATCATGAAAACTGTTCTCTCTTCAAAGATTTCAAGTTCCCTGGCCCCCACCACCTCATTTTCACCATGGACGTCCAATCCCTATATACCTCTATCCCCCACCAGGAAGGTCTCCAAGCTCTCAGTTTCTTCCTGGATTCCAGACCCAGCCAGTCACCTTCTACCACCACTCTTCTTCGCCTCGCGGAATTAGTCCTCACCCTTAACAATTTCTCCTTTGACTCCTCCAACTTCCTCCAAACTAAAGGTGTAGCCATGGGCACCCACATGGGTCCGAGCTACATCTGCCTTTTTGTCGGCCATGTGGAGCAATCTATGTTCCAAGCCTACACCGGTATCTGTCCTCCTCTTTTCTTGCATTATATCGACGACTGCATCAGCGCTGCTTCCTGCACACATGCTGAGCTCGTCAACTTCATTAACTTCACCTCCAACTTTCACCCCACCCTCAAATTCACCTGGTCTATTTCCGACACCTCCCTCCCCTTTCTAGATCTTTCTGTTTCTATCTCTGGAGACAGCCTATCCACCGACGTCTACTACAAACCTATCAACTCCCACAGCTACCTAGACTATTCCTCCTCCCTCCCTGTCTCCTGCAAAAATGCTATCCCTTTCTCTCAATTTCTCCGCCGCATCTGCTCTCAGGATGAGGCCTTTCATTCTAGGACAAAGGAGATGTCTTCCTTTTTTAAAGAAAGGGGCTTCCCTTTGTCTACTATCAACTCTGCCCTCCATCGCATCTCCCGTATTTCACGCACCTCTGCCCTCACCCCATCTCCCCCGCCAGCCCACCAGGGATAGAGTCCCCCTGGTCCTCACCTATCACCCTACCAGCCGACAGATCCAACGTATAATCCTCCGTAACTTCTGCCACCTCCTATGTGATCCCACCACCAGCCACATCTTCCTCTCCCCCCCCACTCTCGGCTTTCCGCAGGGATCGCTCCCTACGCGACTCCCTTGTCCATTCATCCCCCCCATCCCTCCCCACAGACCTCCCTCCGGGCACTCATCCCTGCAAACGGAAGAAGTGCTACACCTGCCCCCACTCTTCTTCCCTCATCACCATCCCAAGCCCCCGACAGTCCTTTCAGGTGAGGCACCACTTCACCTGCGAGTCAACTGGTGCGATATACTGTATCTGGTGCTCCCGATGTGGCCATTTATACATTGAGGAGACCCGCCGCAGACTGGGAGACCGTTTCACCGAACACTGGCGCTCAGTCCTCCAGCAGGGGCGGGATCTCCCTGTGGCCACACACTTCAATTCCACAGACCACTCCCACTCCGACATGTCTGTCCATGGCCTCCTCTACCGTCAAGATGAGGCCACACGCAGGTCGATGGAGCAATACCTCATCTCCCGCCTGGGTAGCCTCCTACCTGCTGGCATGAACATCCAACTCACAGACCTCCGTTGATACCCCTGCCCCCCCTTACCCCCATCCCTATCTATTATTTCAGTCTGGTTCTCTTTCTCTATCTTCCCCCCCCCCCCCATCACTATAATCTCCCCCGAGCCCTACCTTTCTTTCGCTTTTATTTCCCATAATTCTCCACCTTCCCCTAGCCCATTTCCCTTCAACCTATCACTTCCCAGCTCTCTACTTCATCCCTCCCCCCACTTCTTATCCCCCCTCGACCATCCCATGTTACTTCACTCCTGATGAAGGGTTTCGGCCCGAAACGTCGCCACTACCACCTCCCATAGTTGCTGTCTGGCCTGCTGAGTTCTGCCAGCATTGTGTTTTTATTCTCCCTTCCTTCCGTCACTTATCTTGCCTCCAAATGGTATCGATGGACTTGAAAATATAAATGCTCAAAGTAAGATCTTTACCAGTAAATAAAAAGTTTCAGCACATTGCCAAGATGCACTACAGAGGCCATCAACAGATCAGACATTAGCTTTCAGACAACCTGTCAAATTTGGTTTGCATGGAATGAATCTAACAAAATCACAGCAGTCAATTCAATTACTGGCAGATATTAAGGAAATGGATGATTTATTTTCATAAATGAATGGTGCGACACACAATGGGAAGGAATAAATAGGACAAAGGGTTAGAGGGCTCAGATCTCTTTTAATACTATGGCTTGCTGGAAGGAAAATGAGCAAAAAGTCAGCTGGTAGCAAAACTAGTGCAAAAGCTATCCATTACGTACAAAATTTGGAGAGAAAATATACTATGTGAAAAGTTCAAACAGTTGGTACAGCGTGGAAAAACTATTCAAACGGAATGCCGAGTACATCTAATTTTACTTTAACATCCACAGTCAATGGTACAAGGCTTATTACTTTATCTAGAAAAAGGTAAATCCAAGGTTGAGCACCTTGTAGTTCATCATCTAGATAATTTGTTGCTTTATGGTGACCCAGTATAGGCACAGTATGTTCTCAACTGGCTGAAGAAATTGAAGCTGATGCAAAAGATCAGCAAAACACGAGATATAAAACTCAGTTGGCCTTTACTTCTCGGGCTATTATCCATGATTGAGACCATAACACATTATTGCTCTGCATAACATCTCAAATTTTGTGGCCCCTTGATGTGGTTGACAATAATATCCTTTGCTAACAGCTCTGCTCAGCATAGTGCTATTGCCCTCACCCGATTCCCCAATGGTCCTCTACTGCTAATTAAGTATTTCTATGAAACAAGGCGCTCAAGGAGAAAATACAGATGCTACTTAATACTTTATGATTACTTAACATTGGTTGTATGGTTATTGGCTAGGCTGAAGCTACAGAAGATTCAGGGAAACATGGGCCAAATGCAGGCAAATGTGACGGGTAACTTAATCCTCAAGGGCAAGCTAGCCCAAGGAGGCTGTTCCTGTTTGTAACTCTGGCCATAATTCACGGTCTACTCCCACTCTTGACCTTGATGTTTTGAACTTTAAATGCACCCCTGAATGCTTTAGACCAACCATTCTAGGCTTAAACTGGCATTCAATTTTAACCTTTCCCAATCTCTTTTTTTTATGAAATAGGTCTATTGTTGCTGCTCACATTTCATCCTTTTATCCATCCACCCCTGCTTGGTGTAAGAAACTTCCCTTTTAATTCATATTTCCTTCCCTCCCTAACCCCATTACCCTCCCCCCTATGCTTTTACAGTTTGCACTTAAGTTGCCCAACTATTTTTTCCCTCAACTCTAAGGTTAGTAGTGAGAAATGTTGCCTTTATTTCCCCTCCTCCTCTCCCCCTATGCTACATAAACTGTTTATTATCAGCATTTTTTTCATATATTCCTTGAGAGGAGGGATGAAGACCATCTTTCTGTCCCATATGGCTACCTTTTAGTGACCAACAAACAAGCTTTAAAACCTGCATGTCAGAGTTCCATCCAATGGCATCAGGTACGATGAATCTAATGCTGGCAAAAGAAAATGTGCAAGAAAGGTAAAAGTCAAAATATTTAGAGAGTGCTTTTTCATATAATTTGACGACAAATTGAATCCACTTCAGTAACTAACTGATGAGGTAATACATATGATAAATCAAAAACACCAAAGCATTTTCTTTCCATTTAACAACTTAATGGACAATTTGCTTGCTTAAATAAATATGCATATTAAAGCAAAATCTGCAAAAGCCATTTATTGCTAGATTTATTTAATATTTTGCACCCACAATATTCCAACATGATAACAGCCTGCATACTTTGAAATTTCAACAATGTATGCAATGTTGTTAATAATTTCCATTAAAAGGGATAAGTATCTCTTCAAGGACAGGACAAGTAATTAGAAGGATAAGCAACAACAGGTAGGCTCATGCTGGATCTAACCATTCAGTCTTCTCACCACGTACCTTTACAACCCAATTGGTGAAGCAAGCCGAAGAGGCACTGGAACACCAAGGACCAAATCCCAGGTTGTTGCATGGTCTCAGACAGGGTCTCACCATCAAACATCTTGGAATTATTTTTAAATGTCTTGGATAGGAAAGAATTAAAAACATGCAAGTAGAGTTTCAGAGATAATTTGAAGTTGAAAACAAAATTGAAGCTCCACTCTGCCACATCAGGAGTCCAATGTCAAGTTTAGCAAATGTCAAGCAGAGGACTAGAAGGTTGGGCATGCCAGCCCGTGACTTAAGGTTTCTTGACTAGCTGACTGTATCCACAAGCTCACAACTGGTTAGCACATGAATGGTGAACATCTGCCAAACACATAATCTGCTCTAGCTCTTGCCCAATAATCTCAAAATATCATTGAAGTGGAATCTGTCTATGGAAGTCAATGCTCTAATTAAAACACTTCTTTTTTTAAAAAAAGCCAGAGTGCATAGTATACAACAACATTAAAATTGCAGGGAGTCAAATAGAAGATTAAGCCTGGCAATGTAAATCTTGTGTTAGGAGGCCATAAATATAAGGAAGAAAGCAAGAGCTATAAAGAGCAACAGGAATGTGAGTTGTGTCTATAACCCAATGTATAACAAATCTGCCCCAATAGAATATATAGTATGCCTTTCAGTACAGCTATATTTCTACCACCAAGGACAAATGCGCTATGCTCTTTGGAACACCTGTGTGTATCTCTCCAAGTTGCACACTACCCCCAAGTGGTAACATATCATCAATCATTTCATAGCTTCGTCTAAATTCTGGAAAACTATGCAAGAGCACTGTGGGCATTCAGTCACTCCACTGATACAAGACAGTGACTCACCCTCTGCTCCCCAAGATAAATAAAAACTGGCATTGAGTTCTAGAATCAGAAAGTTATGTTGCAGCTTTATGAAACTCCAATTAGAAACCTGTGGATTATTGCATTCAATTCTGGTTGCCCCATAACAGGGAGGATTTGGAGAGTGTGCAGAAGTGTTCTAGCAGGATGCAGCCTAAATAAGAAAATATGAGTTACAAGGATAAACAAACTTGGGCTGTTTTCTCTGGAGCAATAGGGGCTAAGGGAACACCTTATGGACGTTTATAAAAATGAGATCCACAGGTAGCCACCTGGTATCTTCTCCCCAGGACCAAAATATTGAATACTAGAGAGTATGCATTTCAGGTGAGAGGAGAAATGAGTGAAGGACAAGTTGAAAATAAAATTCAGTGATGGGAGGGTGCATGTGATGCACTGCCAGGGGCAGAGGTCGGGGAGAATATGACAGGGTCATTTAAGAGATGCTTGGAATATGCAGAGAATGGAGAAATATGAAGGATTAGAATATTTAGGAATTTAATGACATGTTTTATTATTTCAGCACAAAATTGTGGTCTGAAGGCTCTGTTCCTGGGCTCCACTTGTATTTTACTTGTTTAGTTTTTGCACAGATTGGGACGGCTTTTCAATGCTGCTCAGACTTTAAACTATTTTTTCCCCTCTGAATAAAGCATTTGTCATTGAAAGTAGATGCTTGCACCATTAGTATAGCTTTCAAAATTTATTAATTTCTGGCCATTGTGCCTGTGGACAGCCAAATACCATTGCTGGTTTTCCATCTGGAGACCTTTTAAAAATGTGATCTTAATTGTTTTCGGTAATGGAGGGCAGATAATAAAAGATACTAATCAAAAAGATGCTGAACAGTCGGTGATTTGATTATTGTTATCATTTTCTTTCTCTGAGATGCTTCTAATAACACATCTGGAGACATTACAAGGCAGAAATGAGACAGATCAACTTGGAACATCCTTAAAGTTTATTGCTGGGTCACACACAAAATACAAGAATTAGAATAAGCCTATTTTCTCACACAGCTCCAATTGGACCAGCAAAGGACAGATGGATGTTAAAGCAATAAGAATACTCACAATCTCAACCCAATTGTCAAGGGAGACAAACATGGACATCTTAACAACCTAATGGAACACAGCAGCCAGACAAAGTGGTAGACATGGGTACAAACACAAATGTTTAAAAGATACACATTTGGACTAGTTCATGGATATGGGTGCTTTTTGAGGGCTAAACACAGGCAAATAGAATTAATATAGACAGTTCAGCATGGATATTTGTCCAAATGATGGCCCATTTCTGTTTGTAAATGCCTGAAACACTGCCAGGGTTGGTATCTGCTGCTGCTGCTACCTTTTGTGAGGATTTTAGATAGGCACAGGAAAATGCAGTGACTGAATATTATATGCATCATGTACAGGTCAAACGGATTAGTTCAATGTGCTCAATACAGACATTGCAAGGTGAAGTGCACGTTCTGTGTCCCAGCTCATTTCGTAAGATAGCATCTGTGAGGCAAAGGAATGGTCAATGTTTCAGGTCAAAATCCTGCACTAGGAGCTCAGTCCAAAAGGTTGACCATCTCTTCCCTCCACAGATGCTGTCTGATCAATTGAGATAATTCAGGTTTGTTTTTGATAGTGCGGTGGGGGGGGGGTGGGGAAGAGACAAGATTTATTCCGACAAATGCCATGGAATTTGTTGTTTTGTGGCAGCAGTGGAGTGCAAGATATAAAAATAACAAGCTACAAAAATATATAGCACAAGAGGAAGAGCAATGTTCATAAGTTTGTGGGTCTTTCAGAAATCAGATGGTGGAGGGGAAGATGGTCTTAAAACAGGAGCTTCAGGCTCCTGTAGCTTCTCCCAGACAAAGGTAACATGAAGGGGGCATGTTCCAGATGGGGAGGGTCTTAAATGATGAATGGCACCTTCTTGAGGCACCACCTCTTGAAGATATCCTCCATGGCAGGAAAGGTTTTCCCTGCAATGAAACAGGACCATACTCCAACATCAACAGTCTCACATCGTCAATCCAGTAAACATTCATTGCAATCCCTCTATCATAAACATTTTATTTCTTATGAAGGACGACCAGATCTCAGTCAGACTTCTTTACACATGTACATGGAAGTCCTCTGACAAAAGGCCAAAATATAATTTACCTTCATGTTGACCTTCCATAAATAACAAAATGTACCCCTATAAAAATTACTTGTTGCTGTAGCCACATGGACATTATCAAATTTATCTACATTATATTCAGCCTGTTACATCTTGCTCATTCACTCAGTCCATTTAGATTCCATCAAGTCTATCCATCCACTTCACAACTTGCTCTGAAGCCCAGCTTTGGAACCTCAGTAGACATTGATACGTTACACTTGATGGACAGCTCAGGCCCCAATATTGATACACACCAGACAAAGCCTTCTAAACTTAATGAATCATTTATATCTGTTTGTTAACCAATGCAGAATCCACACTTGCATGTTGGCACCAATCCAACATGCTGTATTTTGTTTAAATGTATTTTTTTTTTGCAGCACCTTATTTTGAAGTCAAAACAAGTTATATTACTAGCACCCCTTTATCCAATTACAGCAAATCCATATTAAGTCTACCCTATCCTAATATTACTACTTGCCCCACTACCATAGAAGACTACAGCACAGAAAACAGGCCATTTAGCTCTTTTATTCTGTACCACTTAATGATGGACTTCAATATTTTCCTGCACCTGTCAAAATTGTTTCAAAATGCAGTTTTCTCTCCCCTTTCTTTCTTCAATAATGGCGTTACATTTTCTTTTTTTCCAATTTGTGGGAATTGTTCTGAAATCTTTGCAGTCCATGATTTTGGCAATCAGTGCAATCCATTGCATCCTAAGCCAAATTTATTAACTTTCAGTCCCATCAACTTTTCCAATATTTTTATTAATAGCAGTTTCTCAAGCTCCTCACTCACTTTAGAGCAGGGGTTCCCAAACTGGGGTCCACGGAGCCCTTGCTTAGTGGCATAGGTCCACTGAAAAAAATTGGGAACCCCTGCTCTGGAGTCCAGACTTGCTGTTCTCAATTATTCCATGGATATTTTGTTAAACTTTCTTCCATAAAGCACAAAATATTTCTTGAATTCCTTTGCCATTTCCTTGTTAGTCTATATAATTTACTTTCAAAGCAATTCTAGGGATTGAGCCTCATTATTACAATTTGAAAGACTTTCCTTTGCTAAGCCTTGCTATTATGCAAAAGGACTTGGACAGATTAGGAGCATGAGCAAGTGTATGGCCATGCACTTCAGTAGAAGGACTAATGATGTAGGCGATATTCTGAACGGGGAACAAATTCAGATATTAGAGGTGCAAAAGGACTTGGGAGACCTCAAGCAGGATTCTCTACAGGTTAACTTGCAGGTTGAGTCAGCGGTAAGGAAGGCAAACGCAATGCCTGCATTCATTTCAAGAGGTTGAGAACATAAAAATCGAGGATGTACTGCTGATGCTTATAAGGAATTGGTCAGACCACACTTGGAGTATTGTCAGCAGTTTTGGACCCCTTATCTAAGAAAAGATGTGCTGGCATTGGAGAGGGTCCAGAGGAGGTTGATGAGAATGGCCTGATTCTTCTTGTATGTCTTATGGCTTTAAAAGTACCCTGCCTTTACTATACATGCTTATCTAACTTTCTGCATTTATCCATTCTGCCACTTCACAGCTAGGAAGAAGGAAGGGGATTGTTCCTTTTCTAGCAAACCGGAGGAAATCTGCAAATGCTGGAAATTCAAGCAAAATGCTGGCAGAACGCAGCAGGCCAGGTAGCATCTATAGGAAGAAACACTGTGGTAAACCATGTATACCTGTCTGGACACACACCCCTGCTGACTGCTCCTGTGGTCCTCCCACAGACCCCTGTATAAAGGCGATTGGAGGCACTGCTCCCCCCTCAGTCTCCAAGATGTTGTGGTCTCTTTTGCTGCTAACAAAAGCCTACCGTTCGCCTCCTGTCTCTGAGAGTTATTGATGGTGTGTCAAACACTGTCGACGTTTCAGGCCGAGACTCTTCGTCAGGACTAACTGAAAGAAAAGTAGTAAGAGATTTGAAAGTAGGAGGGGGAGGGGGGATATCGGAAAAGGTAAAAGACGGGAGTGGGTGGGGTGCAGTTGACAGCCAGAAAGGTGGGATACAGAGCTGGAGAAGAGAACGGATCATGGGACGGGAGGCTGAGGGAGAAAGAAAGGGAGAGGGGAGCACCAGAGGAAGATCTCCCTCTGGTGCTCCTCTCCCCCTTTCTTTCTCCCTAGGCTTCACGTCCCATGATCCTTTCCCTTCTCCAGCTCTGTATCCCTTTTGTCAATCACATTTCCTGCTCTCAGCTTCATCCCACCCCCTCCAGTCTTCTCCTATCATTTCAGATTCCCCCTCCTGCTTTCGAATCTCTTACTTTCTTTTCTTTCAGTTAGTCCTGACGAAGGGTTTCTGCCCGAAACGTCGACAGTGCTTTTTCCTATAGATGCTACCTGGCCTGCTGCATTCTACCAGCATTGTGTGTGTTGCTTGCTCCAACGTACATGATCACATTCTGAATTTCCTTATTGCTTCAGTAATTAACATGCTAGTTAGATAATCTAGATATTGTGCTCTGTTGCCCAAATGTAATTCCTAAACATTAACACGGGAACCTGTACCTTTCCTTCACAAGATGCAACAAGAGTCACCAACAATAATGGATGTGAAAAGACAAATATAAAAAGCTAAACTTTCTGCAATAAGCTACAAATGGTCAGGAGAGGAGCCACAATGGACCTGCCTCCAGTGAACTGAAGCATTTATTATTGGTGATATTCTGTTAACATTACCATATGCTCAAAAATTGCAGTTTCAATCTCACATGGGGTGATTCACATTAAAGTCTGTCTTAATGTGAAAAAAAGTGTGTAAAAAAAATCAATGAGGGACCAGGTGCTTTCAAGCAGAGCTGACCAAAATGTTCAAAGGCTGAAAAATAAATTAAAGAAATGATTGATCTGTGACAAGTAAACTGCAATTTTTAAATGATTCAGTTTACTCTTTGGACACAAATACAAAATAAGGCATTTTCTGACATTTTACCAAAATTGTTGCAACTTAAGTGGTTTGGCACAAATATTGGACTGGTGGATTGATTGCAGTCTGACCTTTTACCCCTGTTTATGGGCCTCAGCCACAGATATTAGTGCTAAAAAGAGCTAAAAGTAGTCCACCATTTGTGTGAAAATAAGGAATGGCACATGAAGTCATTTCTCTTCCCTACTCATTCCACTTATTGATTATAGGTTCCTGGCTTTGCAGCACGGTCAAGCACCTCAAGGGATGATTTCTCATTTAGATTCAGATGAATGCCCCCTAAGTGACCATTTAATAAACATCTCTCAGCTAAATTCGCAGAGCCAAAAGGAAACATCTGAAGCCATTTTCTAAATGAATAACTTTATTGTTTTCTTTTGAATACTGTGATAACCAGAATACATATTTAGCTATCTGGCTTGCTGCCCAAATTCCACAAACTTACTCTTAACAACTGTTCTATTCACACAGTATAATGTGCAAAGAGATTACACTAAGTGTCTATTCCTTTTTAATATGGATACATTAGCAAACACTTGTGGGTACCACAGAAGCATGACCTGTCAGTGTAGCAATTCAAATGAATTAGATGGCTCAGATTTGCATTGCTGCTCTATTAAATTCATCTTTGGCTCCTTACAATGGCAAAGTATTAGCTATTCCTCTCTGAAAAGGAAGCATCCAATGTCATGTCTTAACAAACCCTCAGTGTGTGAGTAAAAGCTCAGCAGAGGTAACAACCTACCTAGTGATGGAGGAACAACCTACCTATTAAAGCTAAGACATAGAAGGGTTAGAGTAAGGAAAACATAGTCTTGTATAGGCACCAAGAGATCTTTTTAAAAAGGGACAAAAAAAAACTTATTTCAGCTTTCAATTGCTGTGGTTCCCTCTGATATCCCAGGGCTGAGAGTTTATAGTTTAAATTAGCACGATAAACTCCTTCTAGTGTGAGTGAGTGTCAATCTGGAAGGATGCGATGAGGAAGTGGGGATATCAAAATGGAATTATTGCGGACAGATGTTTGATGGTTGGTGCAGCCTCAGTTGTCTGAAGGGTTTGTTTCTATTTTCTGTAGTTCTACAAAAATTTGATTACTTTATAACACCACCTATTGGATCTGGTCCCTTGATATGTCTGCCAAGCTAAAATTCTATTAATATCATCTTTAAATTTAGGAGGATCTGGGGATCCGGCAAGTACATCTTCCACCACCATGTAACTACAGAGATCCTTCCTGAATTGTCTGGCTCCTCACTCATACAAACAGCACTTAATAAAAATGATTACATACAATTGCAACAAATCGTAGAATGGAGGACAAAAATAGGATTTTGAGAAGAATTTAGGCTTTCATGGTCTTATAAAACCCCACTTTGCGATGTGTTACTTAGCTTAGATTTTTACCTGGTAGGATTTATAGCAGAGGTAGTGGCTCTTTTTTTAAGGTTACAGTTGTACAAGCCATTGGTGAGGCCACATGTGTTTAATTTTGGTCACCTGTTATAGGAAAATTGCCATCAAGTCGGAAAGAGTGCAGAGGAGACTTATGAAACTGTTGTTGGAACTTGAAGAAATGAGTTAAGGAAAGAGGTTGACTTGACTCATTGGAGCAAAGGAGAATGACAGGTGATCTCTTAGAGACACGAGGGGCATAGAACAATCTTTTCCCCAGTGTTGGTTAATCAAGAACTTGAGGGCATAGGTTTCAGGAGAGAAGGGAGAGATTTCAGAGCTTATGGGCAATTTATTCACCCAGAGAACAATCAGTATATAGAATGAGCTGCCAGAGGAAGTGCTTGAGACAATACACAGAACAATGGTTAGAGGCACTTGGACAAGTATGGTTTAGGGATATGGGCCAATTGTGAGCAAATAGGACTAACTTAAGTGGAAATCTTGGTCAACATGGGCCAGTTGGATGAAAGGATCCATTGCCATTCTGTATACATCTATGACACAAAACAACAAATTATAAATAATAAGTTTATTGCAATATTCTAGTGCCATAATGCATTGAAAATCTCCATGCCAATCAGCAGTCAGAGGCAATTACAAAAATATTTGTTAGCAATATACTTCACACCTGTGGGTGGCACTACAATAAAACTTAAATGCTCAAATTAAAACTTTTTTGGCATTACCACAACTTCATAAAACACGAACAAAAAAAATGGAACTAATAGAGTAGTTTTGACAGTAAAAAAAAGCCAAGTCACTGGGTATATTTACAATGGAAGTTGATACAGTGCCCTTAAGTATTCCACCCCACCCCCCCCCCCCATTGGAAGTTTCTATGCTTTAGAATATTGAATCACAGTGAATTTAATTTGACTTTTTTGACATTGACCCTAAAAAGTCTTTTCTCTTGCTCAAAGTGAAAACAATCTCCACAATTTGGTCTAAATCTATTACAATTATTACACAAAATAATTGATTGCATAATTACTTATCCCTTTCAAGTCAGTGTAGATAGGTCTCTCAGCTTTGCACATCTAGACATTGCAATTTTACCCCCTCATTCTTCTTCACAAAACTGCTCAAACTGTCAGATTGCATGGGGATTGTGAGTGAACAGCCCTTTTCAAGTCCAGCCACAAATTATTAATTGGATTGAGGTCTGGACTCTACTTGGCCACTCTAGGATATTAACAGTTGTTTTTCAGCCATTCCCATGTAGTTTAGATTTTATGTTTAGGGCTCATGTCTTGCTGGAAAAGAAATCTTCTCCCAAGACACAGTTCCCTTACAGACTGCATCAGGTTTTCCTCCAGGACTTCCCTGCATTCATTTTATCCTCTAGAACAGTGGCTTTCTCTTTGCCACTCCCCATAACACTACAACTGATAAAACACCCAGATTCTAAGCAGGTTTACGACTATGTCATAGTCTTTCTATTTCTTGGTGATTGACTTAACTGTACTCCAAACAATATTCAGTAAGTTGGAAATATTCTTGTATCCAGCTCCTGACTTTTCAATAACGATTTCACAGAATTGCTTGCAGTATTCTTTTGTCTACATGGTGTGGCTTTTACCAGGATATTGACTCACCTGCAGTTAGACCTTCCAGATACAGGTGTACTTTACTATAAGCAATTGAATCACCTTGACTGCACACAGATTATCTCCATTTAACTAATTATATGACTTCTAAAACCAACTGGCTGCACCACTGATGATTTGATGTGTCATATTAAAGGGAGTGAATACTTATGCAATCAATTATTTGTGATTTATATTTGTAATTAATTTTGATCATTTTGTGGAGATCTGTTTTCACTTTGACATGAGAGTCTTTTTTGACAATTTTTCAGTGTCAAAAAAGCCAAATTAAATCCACTGTGATTCAATGTTGTAAAACAAAACATGAACACTTTGGGGGGGGGGGGGTGAATACTTTTTATTGGCACTGTAGGTACTTACTTAGGTAGGATGTCAAAGGTTAAGGGGAGAAGGCAGGAGAATGGGCTGAGAGGAAAAATAAATCAGCTATGTGGAGTAAACTCATTGGGCCAAATGACCTAATTCTGTTCCTATATCTTATGGTTTTTTTATTAACCCATTTTTGTTTCCAAAATTTGTTACCATTTGAAATTAATAACAAATACTGTAAATAATTTGTGAGATGTGCAGTTCAGGTGGTTGATGGTTGTGCTGAGTTGATCGCTGATCTTGCTAATTTACTTGAAAATATTTCATCACCAGGCGAGGAAACATTGTCAGTGCTGTGGCTCGACCTGGCAAATGCATATGGCTCCATTCCACACAAGCTGGTGCAGCTCACACTGACAAAACATCACGTCCCCAGCAGAATCAGAGACCTTATCGCTGATTGTTACAGTAACTTCAGGATGAGGGTATCTTCAGGAGCAATTACATCAAGCTGGCACAAGGTGCAGATTGGCATCATCACAAGGTGCACTATCTCAGTGACACTGTTCTCTCCAGCCATGAACATGCTCACTGAGTCTGCTGAACCAGAGTGCAGAGGGCTCAGAATGAATTCCGCTCAACGGCAACCACTCATCAGGGCATTCGTGGATGACCTCACAGTCACCACAGAATCAGTCCCAGGCTGCCGGTGGATTCTGCAGGGGCTCAAAAGGCTGGTGGAGTGGGCCCGGATGCGTTTCAAAGCAGCCAAATCAAGGTCGACGGTGCTGAGGAAAGGGAAGGTGCAGAACAAGTTCTGGTTCAGTATCACAGCTACAGCCATCCCAACCATCACAGAAAAGCCAGTGTAGAGCTTTTTGGCAGCTCTTTAAGGAATACGACATCCATTCAGGCGACCGGCACCAAGTTGGTTGGCTGGCTGAAATCCATGGACAAGTATGGCCTACCTGGAAAGTTCAAAGCCTGGGTGTATCAGCATGGCATTCTTCCCAGAATCCCGTGGCCCCTCCTCGTCTATGCAGTTCCGATCTCGACAGTCGAAACCTTAGAGAGAAGGGTCAGTAAGCACCTCAGGAGATGGCTAGAGTGCTAAAGAGCCTGAGCACTCTATGGACACCACAATAAACTGCAACTGCCCTTCAAATCCCTGGAGGAGGAATTCAAAGTTACAAGAGCCAGAGAAGTGATACAGTACAGGGACTCAAGTGACCCGAAGGTGGCTCGAGCAGGGATCCAAGTGAGGACTGGCAGGAAGTGGAGGGCAGAGGAAGCTGTTCAGGAAGCAGAGGAAAGGCTGCGTCACAGGAGGCTGGTGGGAGTGGTCACATTAGGCCAAGTTGGGCCAGGATCCTTTCCGACTCCCCAAATGGACGCCATTAGAGGGAAGGAAAGGCGCCACCTAGTTCAGGAGGAGATGAGAGCAGCAGTGAGGGAGAGGAGAACCTGCAAGGTGGTGGGAATGAAGCAATTGGGAGCTTGGACAGGATAGGAGAATGCGGTGGAAAGGAAAGTGACCTGGGCTAAGCTTTGGAAAGCCCAGCCACACCGCTTCCAATTTCTCATCCAAGCCCATCAAACCTGCACACATGGGGCAAGGCAGAGTCATCTGCGTGCGCACTGTGGTCCAAGCAAGGAACCCTGGAGCACATCCTCAGTGGCTGCACAAGGGCACTTGGTGAGGGACGGTACCAATGGAGACATGATCAGGTCCTGACGACCATCACTGAAGCCATCAGCGCAGGAGTTCAGTGGGCAAAGTGGTCCTGACCCTCCAAGCCATTGCCTTTGTCAGAGCTGGGGAGCAGCCAATACCCACCAAAAGAACATCTGCAGGCATCCTGACCTCTGCAAGAGACTGGCAGCTGTTGGCAGACCTCAAAAGGCAGCTGACGTTCCCCAACCATATCGCAGCCACCACCCTGCAACTAGACACTGTCCTTGTGTCTGAGTCTACGAAGCAGGTGGTGATGCTGGAGCTGACAGTCCCATGGGAAGATCACTTGGAAGAGGCCTTCGAAAGGAAGCTATTGAAGTATGCAGGACTGGTCAGCAACTGCCAGCAGGCTGGATAGAGAGTGAGGTGTTTCCCAGTGGAAGTTGGTTGTAGGGGATTCCTTTGCAAGAGCCTTCAGCAATTTGGGCATCGAGGGAGAGAGGAAGAGGAGCCCCATCCACAATACCACCAATGCGGCAGAGAGGGCCTCAAGATGGCTATGGCTCAAGAGAGAGGAGCCAGGGAGTCATCTGGACACAAGCTGGGGTCTGATCAGCCCCGGCTGGGTCACCCGGAGGAGGGTGTATGATGTTGAAAGACCCGAAACACCCGATGATTCCAGGAACATCACTGATGATGTATCCAGAGGCATCAGTAGATGTATGCACACAGTGGAGTGTTCTCCAAATGCTTGGCCTTTATATACCTCCGAATTAGCCGATTGGTTGTCATTCTGTAAACTCAACTGTGATGTGGGGAGGAAATCTCATCATTGATTGGCCCTATTGCGAACGTTGTGTGATGTAGGCAAAATTCCAGACCACATCGGCTCATAAATAGGTTTGAGATCTAAGTGTCCGTTCACAGAACTGTCCGCAGAAACCATGCTTCTAAGAATTCTCTTGCATTTCAGTGTTCATTTGTGCCAAGACTTTCACTGAAGTCCAGTTGAATTTGTCACCCTCTCGATCTTCATGGGTAGAAACTAGGGAGACAACAATGCACAAAGTTCGCCACGTAGCCAATCTGTGTCTAAGTCAGCTAATTGAAAAGTATATAAAGGCCAAGCGTTCGGAAACACACCAGTGCACTAACAATGTCTCCTCACATGGTGATGAAACACTTGCAAGTAAATTGCCAAGATTGCTCCAACTCAGCCCAACTAACAAAAAATATATTTTTAAGTAGGTTAAAGGGACAGCACAACCTTATGAGCCATAGGGTCTGTACTGTGCTCTACTGTTCTGTGTTCTATCAAGCATCCAGAAAATCTCCAAAACAAGAATAATTTTAAATATGCTTGTTTAAGAGGAGTATTCTGTTGATGTAGAAGGGTGAAAGAAACATAAAATTAGTTGATTTAAACAAATCAACACATATAAACCGTAACAAAGGGGAAAAATGTGAATAAGATAGTTTTTGCCTTTTGCTCATCAGCAGCAAAGGTTGTTTTTAAGACCATAAGATAGAGGACAGAATTAGAACATTCAGCCCATCAAGTTTACTCTGCCATTCCATCATGCCTAATTTTTTTTATCTCTCTCAACCCTAATCTCCTGCCTTCTCCCTGTAACCTTTGATGCCTAGACTAGCCAAGGACCTATCAGCCTCTGCTTTAAATATACTCATTGATTTGGCTTCCACAGCCATCATTGGCAATGAATTTCACAGATTCACCACCTTCTGTCTAAAGAAAGTCCTCTTCATCTCTTTTCTAAATGGATGTCCCTCTATTCTGAGGCTGTGCTCTCTGATCCTGGACTCACCCACGATCAGAAACATCCTCTCTACATCCACTCTACCTAGGCCTTTCAATATTCGATACATTTCAATGAGATCCCTCCTCATGCTTCTAAACTCCAGAAAGTACAGAAGGCCCAGAGCCTTCAAACCCTCCAAATACATTAACCCTTTAATTCCTGGAATCATTCTTGTGAACCTCTCCGAGACCCTTTACAATGCCAGCAGCTCTTTTCTTAAATAAGGAGCCCAAAGCTGCTCACAATACTCCGTGCAGTCTGACCAATGCCTTATAAAGCATAAGTATCACATCCTTGGTTTTATATTTTAGACCCCTTGAAATGAATGCTAACATTCCTTACCAGTGACTCAACCTGCAAGTTAACCTGTAGCAATCCTGGACAAGGAGTCCCAGATCCCATTGCACCTCCGATTTTTGAATTTTCTGCCTTGAATCTGGAAGTCCTATATATTAAAATCAGGGAATCTTTCTAGGTCTCTTCTATCCTTTTACATATCCTTGTCTTTCCCCTGCCTCCTCCTCTTTTGATGGCATCAAAATTCAATTAATCATTTAGTCTCTGACCAGCGGAGCTGAATCAGGTCATGTCTCAGGCTCCAGTTTCCCCAAGACTTTTCCAACAGTTTACAGGAAAGTACCAATGCTGTAGCCTCAAATATGCATAGTTAGTATAAAATGGGTTTTGGTTGGCCTACATCTCCAAGTCATTTGCCCAGGCATCCACAATGCTTTTCTCACAGGAAAATTTGAAAGGGTCCCAAGTGACAGGAGAGCTTTTCATGGAGGTTTGCTGTGGGATACCGGAATAGCAAATGGAAATCCAGCAAGGCAACAGCTCCCAACAGTTTTGACTTTCCTTAAGTACAAAGAACTGCTTGTTAATGAATCGATCACTGTTAAGCATACTCTGTTTTTGAAGCCGAAGGGTTCAAGGTCCATCTGCAAGGAGTGAAGTATTGTGAAAGTAATGCAGGAACATTTAGACTGTAAATCATAAGATATAGGAGCAGAATTAGGCAATTTGGCTCATCGTGTCTGCTCTGCCATTTCATCATGGCTGATTCAATTTTCCTTTCAGCCTCAATCTCCTGCCTTTTCCTGTATCCCTTCATGCCCTGACCAATCAGAAATCTTCCTTAAATATACCCAAAGACTTGGCCTCTACAGTTGCCTGTGTCAAAGAATTCCACAGATTCACCACACTCTGGCTAAAGAAATTTCTCCTCATCTCCATTCTAAAAGGACGCCCCTCTATACTGAGGCTGTGCACTTTGGTCTTAGACACTCCCACCATAGGAAATATCCTCTCCACATCCACTCTATCAAGGCCTTTCACCATTCAAAAGGTTTCCATGAGGTCACCCCTCATTCTTCTGAATTCCAGTGAATACAGGTCCAGAGCCATCAGATGCTCTTCATATAACAAGTAATTCAATCCTGGAATCATTTTCACAAACCTCCATTGAATCCTCTCCAGTTTCAGCACATCCTTTCTAAGACATGGGGCCCAAAACTGCTCTCAACACTCCAAGTGAGGCCTCACCAGTACTTTACAAAGTCTGAACATTACATCATTGCTTTTATATTCCAGTCCTCTTGAAATGAATGCTAACATTGCATTTGCCTTCCTCACCACAGACTCAACCTGCAAATTAACCTTTAGGGAATCCTGTGCAGGGACCTCCAAGTCCCTTTGCAGCTCAGTTTTTTGTACTTTTTTCTCCATTTAGAAAATAGTCAACCCTTCCATTTACTTTATCAAAATGCATGACCAAACACTTCCCAATACTGTATTCCATCTGCATCTTTGCCGATTCTCCTAATATATCTAGGTCCTTATGTAGCCTCTCCACTTTGTCAAAACTACCTGCCCCTCCACCTATCACATGATTGGTTGAGACAACTGCAACTTTCTTGGAGATCAGCCTAGCATTTGCTTGCCACATCCCCTGCAACAGAATCAATTGAATGCGAATTAAGGAAGGTATTGGATGATGCCACAGTGGTGCTGAAGGATGGCAATGGAAAACTCAAATATAGCAAGGGGAAAATAGTATTAAAAGCAAATGCCACATCCAGGTTTTACAAAGCTCACTCGGTTCCTTAGATAGATATTTCATTGATCCTAAAGGAGATTACTGTGTCAGGACAGCATTATAAGTGTACAACTATACAAATATTAGAAGAGAAGAAAGAATAAAAATTAAGCTACCTCAAACAGTTTAACGTGAGGGAGTTGTCACTTCCCTGGCTATAGGGTGTCTCATTAGAGAGCCTAATGTCCAAGGGTAAGAATGACCTCACATAGCGCTCATTGGAGCAGAGCAGTTGTCTTAGTCTGTTACTAAAGGTGGTCCTCTGTTTATCCAAGGCGGCATGCAGAGGGTGAGAAACATTGTCCAGAATTGCCAGGATTTTCCACAGGGTCCTTTGTTCTACCGCACCCTCCAGTGTATCCAGTTTGACTCCTGTAACAGAACCAGACTTTCAGTTTGTTGAGCCTGTTGGCATCACCTACGTTGATGGTATTGTTCCAGCACACCACCGCATAGAAGATTGTACTGGTGACAACAAACCGGTAGAACATGTGAAGGAGAGGTCTGCATACTCCAAAGGACCCCAGTCTCCACAGGAAATAGAGGCCGCTTTGGCCCTTCTTGTACACAGCCTCTGTTGGTGCTCCACTCCATAATAAAGCAGCCAGTGAGTTAGATCGCATGGAAGCTGTCAGAATTATTTCCAAGTTTGAGTGGAGCCCATGGGCAACACCTTTTGTCCCAGGAGACAGGAGCTCAGGAGCTCAGGAGATGAGGCTACCGAGCTCAGGAGAACGGGTCTGTCAGGATCTGTTGATATTTTAAGGTTACCATTTAGTCTGTGGTGGCCAGTGCTATCATGTTTGCTGTTGTGTGCTGGGGCAGCAGGCTGAGGGTAGCAGACACCAACAGAATTAACAAACTCATTCGTAAGGCCAGTGATGTTGTGCTGGTGGAACTGGACACTCTGACAGTGGTGTCTGAAAAGAGGATGCTGTCTAAGTTGCATGCCATCTTGGACAATGTCTCTCATCCACTCCATAATATACTGGTTAGGCACAGGAGTACACTCAGCCAGAGATTCATTCCACCGAAATGCAACACTGAGCGTCATAGGAAGTCATTCCTGCCTGTGGCCATCAAACTTTACAACTCCTCCCTCGGAGTGTCAGACACCCTGAGCCAATAGGCTGGTCCTGGACTTATTTCCACTTGACATAATTTACCTATTATTATTATTTAATTATTTATGGTTTTATATTGCTATATTTCTACACTATTGTTGGTTGGTGCGACTGTAACGAAACCCAATTTCCCTTGGGATCAATAAAGTATGTCTGTCTGTCTGTCATTGACCCAGTACTGAAGGCAGATTAATACACTCTGCCCAGGATAGAGGATCCCTTTGCAAACCTTTCTGGAGTAAAACACTTCAACAAAGTGGACTTAGCTGAGGCTTACTTACAGATGAAAATGGAAAAAGAGTGCAAAGTGTTTCTTACCATAAACACCCACAGAGGGCTTTATTGCTATAATAAGCTATTATTGGTGTAACATCTACACCTGCACTCTGGCAGAAGGGCTAAAAGTCTGCCCAGTAATGTTTCCTCTAATTTGTAATGACCTGAGTGTGCAAAAATCTTGTTCTGTGACAACATTATGTATATAGAATTTTATATAGAAAGGTAATCATTTTAGAAGCTAGCAAAACATTGTCAATAAGAACTTTGATCTCCTCTGGGTTTTCATCATTTTTGTTCTTCTTCAAATGTACCCTTAAAAACATACATATCAGGGCTGTAGCAGGCAATGAAGGATTTTAGCGACACGTGCAACAAGCTGGAGGAACTCAGCAGGTCGGGCAGCATCCGTGGAAACGAGCAGTCAATGTTTTGGGCCAAGACCCTTTGTCAGGACTGAAGAAGGGGGCAGGGGCCCTATAAAGAAGGTGGGGGAGGATGGGAAGGAGAAGGCTGGTTGGTGTCAGGTCAAAAATCAATCAGAGGAAAGATCAAGGGGTGGGGGAGGGGATAGGCAGGAAAGGTGAAGAAGGAATGTAAGAGGAAAGCACTATGTGTAGTAGAAGAAGGCAGAATCATAAAAGAAGTAATAGGCAGCCGGAGGAGGAGGCAGAGTGAAACTGGGATGGGAGAAGAGAGAGGGAGGGAATTACCGGAGGTTGGAGAATTCGATGTTCATGCCAAGGGACTGGAGACTACCCAGACAGTATATGAGGTGTTGCTTCTCCAACCTGAGTTTGGCTTCATCATGGCAGTAGAGGAGGCCATGTATGGACGTATCCAAATGGGAATGTGAAGCAGAGTTGAAGAGGGTGGCAACCGGGATTTTCTCGCTGGAGCTTTTGCATACCATCCATATGTGATTTGCTTGCTAAACAACGATTTAAAAAGTCAAATTTCCAAATATCACTTCAGTTTCTACTGTTTCATTAAGCCATTCCACTTTAAATGAACCAGCAGTTCTTTTGCACTTTATGCAACTTTGCTTCTTTGGAATTCGACATAGTGAATGAATAATTTCTTCAATAAAACATAGTATAAATAAGCCAGTTCTAAAATCTGCACACAAATCATTGCAAGCTCCACATTGTCAACACCGTCCTCATCAGAAACCAGAAAAAGGAAATGTGATTGTGCACAATTGTGAAATACACTTAACATGCCAATGAGGTAGACAGTGACAACATTTTGAGCGCAGTTTAAATTCCTTTGTGCGCTAGTAGCAAAAGATGTCTGTATACACACATGCATAAACTTTAGAGAAAACATTGCTGTCCAGGTACTCAGTGTTACCTGGATGACATCATTGTTACCAGTAAGGCTGACGAGGAACACCTTGAAAATCTCCAGAGTTAAAAAGATTAGAAGATTATGGACTCCGAGTATGGCATGATAAGTGTGAATTCTTTAAACCAATCATCATTTACTGTAGTTAACAATTGACATGCAAGAATTACACAAATGTGCTGACAAAATTCAAGCAGTGGTGGATGTCCCAAGGCCAAAGGACATGTCAAACCTGGCAATTGTGCTCAACCCCTTGAACTCATTACTACAGATAAGGAAGAAATGGCAAAGGACGATGAGGTGGCTTTCCAATAGGTAAAGGAAATGGTGACCTCAGACCCTGTACTCACACATTCTGAACCATATCATCCAGTGAAGCTATCCTGTGATGTCTCAGCTTATGGTCTAGATGCAGTCATGTCACATGTTATCAGTGATGGCAGTGAATGTCCCATAGCTTTGCATCACTTTCCCTTACCACAGCAGGGGAAAATTATGCAATGATCGACAGACAGACCTTGACTCTGGTTTGGAATGTAATATGTTTCAACCAGCACTTGTGTGGGAGAAGGTTTACCCTCATTACTAATCATCAACCACAAGTGTCCATCTTCAATCCACAGAAGTGTGTTCTACTAGCAGCAGCACAGATCCAGAGATGGGCTCTGTTTCTTGGAGGGCACAATTGCAAGCCAGAATTCAAAAGGACAACTAATCATGGAAATGCTGATGAATTGAAATACCTGAAACATTCACGAGAAAAGACACTCTTGACATATTCTCAAAAATCTCCCTATTACAGCACAGATGATTCAGAGTGAAACCAGAAAAGATCCCACACTGTCTAATGTCTACAAGTCCACCCTAAAACTGCACAAATTCCAGTTCCACCATTTTTCCCAGTGCTGGGATGAACTTGCAATTGAAGGGGGTTGCCTTATGTGGGAATTGAGAGTCGTCGTACCATTAATGCTGAGAGCTAAAGTGTTGGAGGAGTTACATGGCAGTCATTCGGGTGTGGTCAAGATGAAAGCATTGACTTGAAGCTTTGTTTGGTGGCCTGGGATCCATCAGCAGATTGAACCACTTGCCATACACTGTGTGGAATGCCAACACGTTCAGAAGATGCCAAGAGCATATGGGAAAAGAAAGGTGTCCAGAGTGGTCAGAACCACTTCCAACAGTCCCAGAGCCAACTCCTGCAACCCTAGAACCTGAAGTCAGAGTTCTCCTCTTCCTTTCCAGTCCTGTTGAAGGGTCTCAGCCCAAAATGTCGACTGTTTATTCCTTCCCGTAAATGCAGCCTGACCTGCTGAGTTCCTCCAGAATTTTGTGTGTGTTGCTTTGGGTTCCCAGCATCTGCAGATTTAATCATGTCCAGGTACTACTTGGCCAATTTCTGGATTCCTTTCTTGCATTATTGCTGACAATTCTAAGAATTGATGGGTTTAGTTTATCCAAGAGTCAGTGAAGTAAAAAGACAAAAAAGCAAGATCATCCATGGGAAATGGACAATTGACAAAAAAGTGTCTCTTTCAGCTCTGTTTAAAAAAATAATAATTTAGTTGCTTTACTGCAGAATAGTAGTACAACTGAAGCTCATGTAAATCAAATAGGATGAGGATATTTGCATAAATAATAGGGGAATCAGAAATGTTGAAGAACAGAAACAGCTTAAGGTTCAAGTCCATAGTTACCTGGAAATGGCAACACAGGTTGAGAGAGTGCTGAAGTATCCTCTCATAGAACAAGAGGGATTGGGTTTAAGGTGAGAAGAGGGATCTTTTAAAGGGATCTAAGGGATATTTTTGTTGAATACCCACAGAATGTTTGATATCTGAAATGCACCACCAGAGGAGATGGTGGAATCAGATACAATAGCTATACTTAAGAGACATTTAGACAGACACTTGAGTAGGTAAGGCATAGAAAGATACCTACCTAAAGAGGACAAATGGGGTTTGTGTAGTGCAGGGGTCACCAACCTTTTTTGAAACGCGGACCGGTTTAATATTGACAGTATTCTTGTGGACTGGCAGATGGAGGTGGGGGGGGGGGAGGGGTTGGCATTAAACACAACCAGAATACAGCGATACTTGAAGAAGGTTCCTTATGTCCAGTCTGTTCCACAATTTAGTTTATGTGGTCCAGCTTGCTCATGTTTTTTCCGCTCAAAAAAACTCAACAGGTTTGTCTTTAAGTGCAGGGTGCTTCAACTCAAGGTGCTGAAGCAGTTTTGAGGGCTTCATTGCCTCATTAGACAACCTCTGGACCCGAACTCCAGCCTCCCACCTGCCGCCAGACACCTTGGCCAGGTGCGGCTAGTCGTGGGTGGGGTGAGAGTATAAGGTCAGGGCTGGAAGTCCCCGTGCCAGGACCTTGGCAGTTGCAGTCCGGAGACAGCGAGCGACTGAGCGAGGAGTGCAACAGGGCGACTGCCCACCCCTTGCAGGTAGGTGGAATCTATCAGCCAACAAAAGTTTGGCTCAAAGGATGACTTTCAGTAGATTGCAGCAAGGTAGCTGCTCTGCTACTTATGAAAGCCTGAACCTGAATTAGGTCGTCTACGAATGTTTTAGCACTGGGTTTCCCACGGATATTCAGTGCGCTAAACAGGTTTAGAGGCCGCGTCCATCCGTCCGCAATCCAGGCCAGTAGCAACGGCACTTCTCACCAGCTTCCCAAGTCCGCCGGTTACCAGAAGCTAACCAGTGGTCACTGGCGTGAGGGTATCACTGTGTTTAGGAGACTGATGACCTTTGCGTGGGTAATGACTTTGTGTGCTTTCAAGTTCAACAGTGGGCATGACAAGGAAGGAGGAGAGGTGCCGCTGACTCATAAAGTTTCAGTAGTGGGCAAAATGGTTGTCATGGATGCAGTGGGTAGAAAGACCTGCTCCTATGCTATATAGATAATGACTCCAAATGAAATGGAAATTGTCTCTAAGTTTTGCGGCATGAACTAATCAATTAGTAGCCCATTGGCTGTCAGCTAAGTAAAGGGCTGTCTTAGTGACAGGTGTTGGTGCAGATAGCAAAAGGGAAGAGATCACTGCCACTGTACACTGGTGGAACAGAATGAAAAACCACTCAATAGAAAATATTACAAACTTGACCATAAGTTCCCACTGCAAACTTGCTTTGGTTTTAAATTAAACAAACAGTGTGATTTCTGCATGAGAGAAAGGTCAGGTCACCAGATCTATATTTTTTCTGTATGTATCCCGTCCTCAGACATGTCTTCTTGAGCCATCAACCTTCATCTCAGCTGACTACCCAAATTCTTCAGTGCCTTCATAGCCCCATCTCCTATAGCCCTCAGCACCTTCCAAACCTCAGTCTTATATCTGCCCTTGTCTAAATAGACCAGCATCTAACAAATCTGTGATGGCATTTGGGATACAAGCAAGTAGGAAGGGTGAAGTTTTACCCTTTCAATACATCAATGACAAAATATGAACTTACCTTTGGACGCATTGACTCATCAAGAAATTGAGATACATCGTGGGGATGGGGCCTGCTTTGAGTTTTGCATTCAATTTGTTACCAACCTCAACAGTTTTGCAACTTTGAGGAAAGGCAGAAACAGACTAACACATACAAAGTGCTGGAGGAACTCAGCTAATTAGCCAGCAACTATGGAGAGGGAAAAAAAAGAGCCAACCTTTTGGGCCAAGACCCTTCACCAGGACATATTTTGTGTGTGTCATTCTGGATTTCCAACATCTGCAGAACCTCTTGTGTTCAAAAACACAGACTAACTTGAGTCATCTCATATGGACAAACAAAAAAGAAGACCACACTGTAAGAACCATCAGGCTTGGGGTATCAAACATTATACCATCTTTATTGATAAAATAGAATTTATTACAGCTCCAAAGATTGCAAACTTTGATTTTTTTTTCTGATGCCTATTGTTTTGGACAATCTAGCAGCTCTGATTAAGCCATACCCTTTTTCAAAATGTTCCTTGGTTGATGCTAAATAGGACAAAATTTTGTATTCTTTTTCAGGCAATAAAATCCACTGCTTATGATGATCTTATTCTGATGAATATTTATTTCATTCCTGAAATTAAGTTAAGAGACGCAACGAATCCTAAGAGCTGCAGGCTTCAACCTAAACCTGTCTGTAGTGCATCATCAGATATGTACATATGTTTTATGTAGATAGATTATTTTTCTGTGGGCAGACTTAGCAAATCTATAGAACAATAACTATAAACAGGATCAATGGACAACAAACTATGCAAATGCAGATGCAGCTTGAACCCTCCAGTATCCTGCACATGTGCATAGGTATTACAAATGTAATGGCACATTTCCATGTGGAATCCAGCTCACCATCCTTTGAAACTTTAGGTATGTAGCTTGAACTGGTGCCCTGATCACATGGATGTGAGGGTGCTGCCATTTGTCTCAAAACCAACAACTGATCTGCCAGCACTGGCATGTAATGATGGACCATGTACAATGTTTGCCCCAATGGAAGGCCTCAGATTTCAAAGCATTACCCTGAAGGGTATCCTTATGTCAGCAAACCAAGCTGCAGATTGTGTAACCTAACACACAATTCACATCATTCAAAGTAAATCAAAATTACAAATGTTCTTAAAGCTCAGGTGGCATTGACTTCAGCTGCATCACTAAGATTTTCTGCTGAATTCGGCATTTGATTTTTATTGGAAATGTAGCTAGGATGTTTTACAGACGATGGTAACAAAACAAAATAACCATTTGTGGTTAGCCAATGAAGAAAATAATGCTGATAAATTCAGTAACTATGACATATGCAGTGATTAGGACAATAAAGCATATACAGGCTGCTCACATAACATGGACTTAATCTTCAATTATTCCAAGCACCAAGGTACTGGCAGTCCTGAGAGTGCTATTTTTACACTTCCATCATCATCTTTCCATTGTCAATCAAAAGCACAGGGAGACAGTGAGCCCAATGTGGACAGATATTTCAGGAAATCTGACTACAAAAATAAAAAGTAGGAAAAATCTATTCCATTTGACATTTTTCCTCTTTGAACTTGAAATATCATAAAGTTCACTGCTGTTTGCTGGCAATCGATACTAACTGGTACAGTGATATTTAATCATTCACAGTTAATGTCAAGCATATCTGCACCACTTTGACAGTAGCCATCCTTGCTGTTGCAAAGGGCTAAAGCTCTCAAATTTCCACCTTTAGTTCCTCCACTACAGTTACTTTAAAGGCTACCTTGTCAACCGTACTCTAGTTCAGCAGATCTAATCACTGTAGGATAGGTTATACTTCCATTTTGGATAACATAGGGACCACGAAGGGAGATTAGATCATTCGCAGTTTGTTGAGAAGGTCAAAGAAAGAGGAGGTGCTTCTCAATACGAAGTGAACTGGGAGTGGACAGGAGGGGTAGTGGGAGAAAAATAAGGAAGAAATACAAGTCCAGAGCTACGGTTCAAGGAACCTCAGGGAGCTTAGTCTGATCAGGAAGCAGGAGATAAAAAGATGGTCTCAGTCTTAGCAATAAATACCTGTTGGTCTATTCTATCTGTGGCAGGGGTGGGGTGACTTTAAATGATTTATAGTAAAGAAATTAATTCTGAGTTATCTTTATCTTGCAATATTATCTTGGAATAACAAGGTCCAAGTAGACCTGGTAGCAAACAGCTTGATATAAGCCATATCTCAGTATTCTTCAGAGAGTGGAGGGGGTAATATCAGGAGCAGGAAGCCTGGCAAGAACATAGAATATACTGAATGAAAGGGCACCGGAGTTGGAAGGTGATCAAACAGAGATGCTGTGGTGACTGAAAGCCAAAGGCTCTATCTCTTAAAAGATCAGTTGCAATTGATGGAGAGCTGATAGATTTTTATGGCAACTAATTTGGCCTTCAAGTGATAGCATCTGAGATATATACAAGAATTTTAATTTGCCTTTTTGGAGGAGCACATTCACAATGTTCACATTGGGCTGCATCACAATGAGGTGCGGAATACTCTCGGTCTTGCGAGTTATGGATCACATGATCTCCATCTCACCTCTCAATCTCACATAGCATCACCCGTCACAACACAACCAAATGAAACAATGTTCCTCTGGACCAAGGTGCACCCACAAAACACCTATCACTCACCACGATGTTACCATAAATAGTTTTAGATAGTTTTAGAATAATTGTTTAAGATAATTCAAAACGCATGTAGTTTGCAGCACAGGTAAACAGTTCGCTGTCCTAGTGAGGAGACCTCAGTCTCATGAATTCATTAGTCTCACAGCCTGAAGGTAGAAGCTGTTACCCAGTCTGGCAGTCCTGGTCCTGATGGTCCTGTACTTGCTTTCTGATGGTAGTGGGTCAAAGAAATTATGGAATGGCTGGTTGGTATACTCAACAATGTTTCCCGGTAAGTGCCACAAATGGTGAGAGGGGAGACCCCAATGATCCTGTTAGCAGTTTTTACTATCCTCTGTAAGGTCTGTGATCCGATGCCTTGCAGTTTCTGTACCACACAATGATACAGGCAGACTGAATGGTGCTGCTGTAGAAAGTTGTTAGAATAGGCGTGGGGAGACCTTTACACCTCCATCTCCTCAGAAAGTGTAGATGCTGCTGTGCCTTTTTGACTAATGAGGGGGTATTGTGACTCCAGGTTAGGTCGTCTATTATGTGCACGCCAAGGAACTTCGTGCTCTTCACTCTCTCCATGGCAGAGCCATTGATGTGCAATGGAAAATGATTGCCCTGTGCTTTCCTGAAGTACACAATCGTCTCTTCTCTTGTCCAAGTTTAATCTCAGGTGGTTGTTCTCACACATTGACAAACCTCTGTACCTCCTCTCTGTATGCTGACTCATCATTTTTGCTGATGAAGCCAACCACTGTTGTATCCTCAGTGAACCTGATGACGCAGTTTGAACTGAATCTGGCAGTGAAGTTGTGAGTCAGCAGTGCGAACAGCAGAGAGCCTTGGGGGCACCAGTGTCAGTGTGATGGGGCTTGAGGTGTTGCTGCCAACCTTGAGTGACTGGAGTCTTTCCGTCAATAAGCCCAAGATCCAGTTACAGAGGGGGTTTGAGTCCCAATGAAGATAGTTTACCCACCAGTCTCGGAGAGATGACTGTATTAAATGCTGAGCTGAAGTCTATGAACAACATTCTGGTGTGTCATCGTGTAACAACAACATTGCTTTCTAGGTGGGACAGGATGGAGTGTAGGGCTGAGGCTATGGTATCATTAGTGGGCTGGTTTGAGTGGTGGGTGAACTGGAAAGGGTCAAAGTAGCTGTAAGGAGAAATTTTATATGATTCGTTACTAGCTACTCAAAACACTTCATGATTGTTGAAATCAATGCCACTGGGCAGTAATCGTTTAGGCCAGTTACCATCTCTCTCTTATGCACGGCAATGATGGTGGCTACCTTGAAGGCTGCAGGGACAGTGGACAGTTTCAAAAGAGATATGAAAGATGTCTGTTAAGACCTCTGTTAGCTGGGCCAAACAGTCCCTCAACACCTGGCCAGGTATGTTGTGCAGCCCTGCAGCTTTGTGTGGGCTTACCCTGCCTTGGATCTCCTCACCTCAGCTGAAACCAGAGATGGTCCTGCTCCCCAAGGGGGAGAAGGGGCTTTCCTTGATGTTACATCATTCAATGCATCAAAGGTTCAAAGGTCCAAGAAGACATTCATTCACCCTATCAGGAAGGGAGGCATCATTGTCTTTGTCGCACAGGGTGGACTTGTAATCAGTTATGGTTTGTATACCTTGCCATATGTGGCTCATGTCCCTGGTATCACAAAGGCGTCCTTGTATTTTCTGTGAGTACTCATGCTTTGCCTTCTTGATGGCATGGGAGGGCGGGCTCATTGACCTTAGAGTCGTCCTGTTTCCTGATCTGAAGGCAACGTCACGATCCCCAAGCAGTGCACAAATTTCTAGTGAGCCATGATTTCCGATTTGCCCTGGCAATGTAGTATCCAATCATGGCAACATCCTCATTGCATTTTCCTGTGTAGCCAGTCACTGATCCTGCATATTTATTAATGTTGACTGATGATTGTTGGTATCCACCCCCCTCCCACCCCCCCAAATATGCTCCAGTCTGTGCTTTTGAAGGAGTCCTGCAGTTCTGAGGTGGCAACTTCTGGTCAGGTCCTGATTTCCTGTAAACTCATTTGACTCACTTAACCAGTGACCTGTCTGCAGGCATTACCAAAATGGTTATGTGGTCTGAGTATCGGAGTTGAGCATAGGGGGCATCTTTGTAGGCTCCATGAATATTGGTATAAACTTAGTCTAACATACTGTATTCTTTCCTCTGGTTGCAAAGTTTACATGCTGGTAGAACTTTGGCAGAACTTTTTGTAAGTTGAGATGATTGAAGTCACATGTAACAATGAAGACACCATCGTGGTGAGTGGCCTTGAGTTCTCAAATGGCACTATAGAGCTTCTAGCACGGGTGTGTGGGTGGTGATGGACTGTAAACAGCAATAATCAGAATGGCCTGCACTTCACCATTAAAAACTATCTACAGTGAGAAGTGGCCATTCTTACTGAGGAGTTCACACCACAGTTCTTATTGACATCCTCTGTGGGTCTTGCCGGAGCCGCAGCACTTCCGTCTGCTCAAGATGAGATGAGGCCTTCCAGCTGGATGGCTGAATCTGGAAATGGTGTCCTGGAGTCAGGGTAAATGTGCAGCAGTCCCTCAATGCCCACTGGTTCAGACACAGACACAGGCAATCCAACTTATTTTTTCGCAATTGGATGTTAGTGAGTAGAATCGTCAGGAGTGCTGATTTGCAGGGACCTGCTTTAATTCTTGCTGAAGAATTCGTGCTTACTGTGTCTCTGTGTTCCCGACCACCACTTCTGACGTCTGCTTCCCTGCCCAGCTACAGTAGACCATGGCACAGAGTGTGGGACTGTTCTCTGCATTACTCCACAATGGCACAGCGCCTTCATTATTCCGCTTGCTAGAGAGGAGACTTACAGATTTTAGTGTTCTTTAGGAACAGCAGTGTTTCTCGTAGAATAGACAAACAACAAGAACCTTCACTGTTGATCGGGGACTGAGTGGCCGCTGCAACCATGCATGCCACCATCTAGAGACGTAAATACATAAAAATATATAGCTGGAAAATGGACTTAATTGTGAATGTGTTCAATTATTTTAATCCTCTTGAAATATTTGTAATTACGTCTCATCTACAAACATTCAAATGAAGTACAACAGCCCTTGACAGCATGGAGTGGTGAGTTGACAAGCGGTTTGGGGGTGGAATCTTTGGACCTTGTCATTTTTCAACCTCCTGTAATGTCCTTGAAAGTGAACTTAGAGCTCAATATGGAGAGGAGTTGCAGAGGGTTCACATGACCATGACTATAGCATAAAGGTGTGATTTAGGCCAGTGTAGTCTGGCCAATCAAATGTGTACTTACTCTCCTTCATGCTATCTGTACCCATGCTGATCCGTGTGCACCCCCAAGATAGGGTCCAAATAAATTAGCAACAAAGGACGTGATTAACAAGGCAGCATAGATAACGATTATGCTGTCAGAACTTTCCTGATCCCTTTGAAATGACACAGACCACATGCTGCTATGTTGTTGAGCATTAGCTACAACATTTGGGATCTTCCTTCTGTGTTCCACTTGTCCCCTCTCCTTCCGCATTCTACTCTCAATTCTTGCACTTTGGTACGGTCCTTCATTTCTCCCCATCTATTTTCTGCACAATCTAAAACATGGCTACCATCTGTTTCATTGGTTTCAAATCCTGACAGTCTTAGTAAACAATTCTGTAACAGATGGCTTGTTGTAATAATTCAAGGTCTAAAATAATTAAAGGTTGAAACAAAATAGTGGGATTGAAGCCCTCACTACCTTCTGGGTGATTGCCAGAGCCTTTGGATGGAGCTTGGAAGGCAGGAGTTCTGAAATAAAATATATATTTAGCCTTTTTATGTGGACAGAGGATTTTCTTTTACCTTTGCAAGATGTACAGTGCACACAATGAATCAAATGGAACAATGATTTAATTTACTGTGATGAAGCAGAGACCTTTTAAAATGGACCTCTTTTCACCACGAATCCAAACATACAAAATTACTCTTTTCTAATGAATTAGTAATTATTACAGGAAAATCTCTGCTCATTAATCACTTGACAACGGGCACAAACAAGAGGCAGTCAGTTTCCACAGATCGTTTAGGCTATGTTCATCAAGGCATAAAATGGATGAAAATCGACTCCAGGTACCATGAGTAAGATTTACCCACTTGGACAAAGTGAAGGTTGAGCCGCAATGGATCACCTGTCGAAACCAGAGCCCTTAAGGGGAACCCAGTACAAATGATTGAACTGTACCAGTGTGGAAGCTCATTCACAGCCACTTGCATGAAAGGACAAGCTGCTCTTTCCACAATTTGGCTCCGTTGTTATCAAGAAACTGAAGTTTAGCAATGCAGCAATACACATAGTTGTTCCATACAGGTGATCAACACACACTAAGACATAGGAGCAAAATTAGGCCATCTGGCCCATCAAGTCTGCTCCGCCATTCAATCATGGCCTTCTTTTTATCTTCTCCTCAACCCCAATTCCAGCCAGCAGGTGGTGTAGTGGCATCAGTGCGGGACTTCCGAGTGAAGGCTCCTGAGTTCGAATCCATCCGGCCCCCTTGCACTTTCCATCTGTGCTGGGTTGACCGTCGAGCTAGCAAATCGGCCTCATAAAGATAAGAAAGCCTGCTAAAAAAAATGTCATGACGACATCTCAATGACTCCACTCAGAGTTAAGGGCTTTCATCTTCTTCTTCAACCCCAGTTTCAGGCCTTCTCATAATCTTTGATGCCATGACCAATCAAAAACCTATCAATCTCTGTCTTAAATACACCCAATGACCTGGCCTCCATAGCTGCATGTGGCAACAAATTCCACAAATTCACCACCCTTTGGCTAAAGAAATTTCTCTGCATCTCTGTTTTAAAAGGGTGCCTCTCTATCATGAGGCTGTGCCCTCTTGTCCTAGACTCTCCCACCATGGGAAACATTCTTTCCACATCTACTCTGTCTAGCCCTTTCAACATTCAAAAGGATTCAATGAGGTCCCCCAAGCCTTCTGAATTCTCCCGAGTACAGACCCAGAGCCATAATAACCCTTTCATTTCTGGAATCATCCTTGTGAACCTCCTCTGGACCAATGTCAGTTCATCTTTTCTAAGATGAGGGGCCAAAATCTGTTCATAATACTCAAGATGAGGCCACACAATTCCTTCTAAAGCCTCAGCATCACCTCCTTGCTCTTGTATTCTAGACCTCTTGAAATGAATGCATTTGCCTTCCTCACCACTGACTCAACCTGCAAGTTAACCTTCAGGGTGTTCTGCACAAGAACTCCCAAGTCCCTCTGCATCTCAGATTCCTGAATTTTCTCCCCATTTAGAAAATAGTTTGCACATTTATTTCTACTTCCAAAGTGCATAACTGTGCATTTTCCAACATTGTATTTAATTTGCCACTTTCCTGTCCATTCTCCTAATCTGTCTAAGTCCTTCTGCTTCCTCAACTCTACCTGCCCCTCCACTACTCTTCATATCATCTGCGAATTTGGCAACAAAGCCATTCATTCCATCATCTAAATCATTTATCTACAGCATAAAAAGAAGTGGTCCCAACACCGACCCCTGCGGAACACCGCTAGTCATTGGCAGCCAACAAGAAAAGGATCCTTTTATTCCCACTCACTGCCACCTACCAATCAGCCAATGCTTTAACCATATTAGTAACTTTCCTGTAATACCATGGGCTCTTAACTTGGTAAGCAGCCTCATGTGTGGCACTTTGTAAATTCAGCAGGTCAGGCTGAAATTGGAAATTAATAAACAGTTGACATTTCTAGCTAAGATCCTTCATCAGGACTGGAAAGGGAAGGGAAAGAAGCCAGATTAAGAAAATGGAGGGAGGGAGGGAAAGGAGCACGAGCTAGAAGGTGATGAGTGAAGCCAGGTAGCTGAGGGAGGGGGAATGCAGTAAAAGTTGGGAGGTGATTGGTGAAAAATATCGAGAGCTGGAGAAGAAGGAATTTGACAGAAGATGAGACAGACATGGAAGAGGGGAATCAGGAGGAGGTGATAGGCAGGTGAGAAGAGAACAGGCAAGGGAATGCAGAGTGAGGAATTGAAGAGGGAAGGGGGAGGGGAAAAACTGTCAGTCGTTGAAGAATTCTATTGTTTGTCCATGATCATGTTGGAAGCTACCCAGTCAGAATATGAGGTGTTATCCAACCTGAACGTGGCCTCACTGTGGCAGTAAGGAGGAAATGGACTGACAGTTTGGAATGTGAATGGAAACTGCTTTAAAATGGTTGACCTCTGGGAAATCCTGCTTTTTGTTGATGGAGCAAAGGTGCTCAACAGTACGTATGAATCTACAGTATGTCAGGTATTAGCAATATAAAAGATCTGCTTTGGGAGCATCTTCCTGCTCATCATGTTAGAAATAGAAAAAAGAAGCAGTCAGTTTTAACCACATACCACCTGGATCTATTTCTTTTAGAGCAATGACACCCCCTACTTAGCACTATGTATTGATCTGTTGTCTGCACATGCATTGTTGTCTATGCATGTGCGTTGTTCTCTCTCTCCTTCACACTGCAATGTTCTCCAATCTCCCGCGTGCGTGCTTTTATTTTATCAAGATACAGTTGTGCACAAACATTACAATTTAGCGATAAGTATGAACCTGAGTGTCAGAGAATCCCACGAACTGCTTCGACGGTTATGGGATGAAACAGTGAGAGTTAAGCAGTGACAAAGGACTACAACACACATCAGAAGAATTCTAACTGTTCATGAAGAAAAATAACATCAGACATTTTAAGTCGGCTCCTCACCACCCAGCAGTGAATGAATTAGCTGAAAGGGTTAGCCAAACCTTCAAAAAGTCCATTAATGTGATGGGCAAGGAGGATATTTCTCCCCAGCACAAGGTAGATGATTTTCTTTTTGTGTATTGGAACTCTGTTCATGCGACGACAAATCAAGCACCTGCAATGCTGTTCATGAGCAGGAATCTGAGATCTTGCATAGACCTGCTGAAACCAGGCCTCTGGAGGGAAGTACAGAATAAACAGTTCAGCCAGTTGCCAAGTGAAGCAGCAAGGAGCTTCAAGATTGGACAGGAAGTCCTAGTGTGTGTTTACTGAGAAGTTGAGTGGACAGCTGGTAGGATAGCCACAAGTACTGGACCACTGATGCACACAGTGGATGTTGGAGACGTCATGTGGACCAGGTACCGGATGCTCAACAGAAGAACGCACCTGAATCGATTGCTTCCAACAAGACAGACACAGTACAGTCATTGGACTTACCTCTCAGTGATGATGATGTCACTGACAGCAACGTGACATCGGAAACCGAGAATCTGATGCTACTCCACAGGTCCAGAGGTGCGACGAAAACGTTATCTTGCCGAAACTGAAAGGGAAGAACTGTGAAAAAAAAATCCCAAAGAATAGCTGTGATAGGCTAGAGTCCAAAGTTGTCCAGGTAGAAACTGCTTTCAGATCTGTTCGGCTAATAGGTGAACCGAAGCAATTGGAGAGAAAGAAAACAAACATACTCTGTATGCACAGTTCCATACAGTACGTGGATGGACTGAAGGGCTGATTCAATGCAGTATGACTCG
The DNA here is from genome assembly GCF_030144855.1 of Hypanus sabinus. Classification (NCBI taxonomy): domain Eukaryota; kingdom Metazoa; phylum Chordata; class Chondrichthyes; order Myliobatiformes; family Dasyatidae; genus Hypanus; species Hypanus sabinus. Next base: position 76,445,448 of record NC_082717.1, read on the forward strand.
ATATACCGCACATGGTGCCATGTTGCTGCTTACTCTAGGACCTTGCTGAATCTGTAAATTTCCACAATAATGTATTCTCAGTGTCTACGCTAGTTTCAAGATTTGCCCATGCAACATCATAGTCCTCTTGAAATCATTCATCTTCCTCCCATCAGCATGCTTCACATAAATGCTACTTTAAATGCATTCTTCATGAGCCCTATTGAATTTATTCACAGCAGCATACTTACTCTGGTTGCTTGTTAGATTGTAACCATATCCCACCACTGTGCTTTATCTGACTTTGCAGGCTGACACTCTGCACCTCCATCTTTCTGTAGTTATCCCACCAAAGCTGGCTTATCCAGCCACCTGACTTAAGCCCAATGACTTAAGCTTTTACTGCAAACTTACATACTGTATCCACAATTACATCCTGAGCGAGCTGAAATACTTTTGCAATTCCTGACACCATTTCCATGGCAACAATAATTTATGCAGTTTGTCAAAGATGAGATCCTATGCATTGAAAAGCTTTGTCTGAATGTACTTGTCAGTGAACTCTCATGCAAATCAATATCTGAATATCCAATATTGAAATATCATGAAATGACGGTGTCTTACAAAATATTTTTACATAACATTAAAAATGTTATATTATTTATTAGGAGATACGATAACAGGACTTTCCGGCCCAACGAGCCTGTGCTGCACAATTGCCCCACGTGACCAATTAACCTACCTATGCATACACCTTCGGGATGTAGGAGGAAACTGGAGCACCTGGAGGAAACCCATGTAGTCACAAGGTGAATGTTCAAACCCCTTATAGATAGCATTATGCTAAAGGCTAAACTACTGTGCCACCTCTATATAGTGAGAATTTCTTTAGGCTTTTGGCTGCAAGTTCCATATTTATTGCTCTCAAAATTTTTTAATAGCACAGCATTAAAATGATTCTGCAGCATTTTGACAAACATACTTCATGAGATGGTCCTGAAAATGCTTTGAAGTTCACCAATATTGACCATATATTCAACCCTTCTGCGTTAGTAGAGCGGTTTATTTTGTTTCAAAATTGCCTTGTTAGGCGTACTGATGTTTTCACCTGCTTTGATGTTAACATGGAAATATTTGCTTTGATTGGTGATAAGTTATAAAAAGGTCATGGCAGTAACCTAACTTCCCCAATACCAACCACTCCTGGTATCAAACCGGTTCTATTTTTTTATTACAGATGTCCTTCAGTCAATGTTGCCCATAGGTCACAAACATACACAAAAATCACTCAATATCGTAACTGTACCTCCACAGTGGTTCCTAAGGTTGTCATAGCTGGGGTGGTAGTAGCTCCCACTACCTATAAAGTGCTCCAAATGGCGTGCGTCTCTAACAGCCTCTGAAAACCAAGTCCAACTCTTGGCCTTCACGTGTGGCATTAGTTGCTAGGCCTGGTGGAATTGTTTCTATTGACAAGAGAAGGGACAAAGGTGGGCCACTGGTGCCTCAAAACCAGCTGCGTTGGGCAGGTGGGGCTCGTCAGCCTTGGATGACAGCCCACCTGGGAGAAGGAAAACTCTGATTTTAAACCTCTGCTGCCTTGCAGCCAGACCCACCCATGGGAAAAGCTTTTGGAGTAAATCCTGAGAAAAAAATTCTGGAGCCGTGGTCCCTAAGGCAGTTTGATGTTGTTTACAACTTCACTCTGGCAACCTCTTTGACGACACTGGTGCAAAGCTGTATCAGTGCTTGGACCACAATAGTGATGTGGAGAGGGGGAACCTGCTACATGGGCAACAGCCGGTTCTTCAAATCTTTCTCCACCCCCCAGGCTTGCACCCTGGAGAGGACACAGTCCACCGGAGGCACAAAGTGATGATTCCCTGGGATCGATGGCTGCCTACCACTAACCTCCACAGTATTGTAATGAACAGTATCAAAAGCACAAGACTGACAAGAAAAAACAATTACCCAAGGTAGAGAGAGACAGGAAATCAGTTCTGCCTTTCATAAGAACAAATATATGTATGTCAGACTTCTGAATTTAAATATATTATGGGGGCTTTTTTTTCATACATAGCAGTGTCCCTAACCGGGGAAACCCTGTATACCCACTTGGAGTCTGGTCTGCTATTTCTCTCACGTTCTATTTCACATGCATGCATTTAAAGCAGTCAACCTTCCAGGAGGTTTCCAACTCTTCCAATTAATATCATAAAGCATGTTATTGTGATTTTGCACAATCCTATTTCTTGTCATTCATGCAATTCCTGACAAAATTAAAGCAACACGTGCTTAAAGAGTATATACTAGGTGATGCAGTGCATTCAAACCCTTCTTCCAATGACTCATTGCAGTTGGTTCAGGCCATGTGACAGACATGATCAATATTTGCACACTCTGCATCCAGTCATGCATGATCCTCATTTCCATGGATAATACTTGCTTCTACGTCAAGAAAGCAGGAGGTGACATGTCATGAAACACGTATATAGTCCAAATCTCTCTTTAAGTACCACTGTTTGCTTCCTTCCACCAGAATCTTTTGCGTTTTATTTTTGGTGTACATTCCAGAGCATTAGACCAGGCTTTTAGAAAGATACAGACAGAGACAATGCAGTTTGAACTCAACTTGTATCTGTTCCTGTTTCACATAACTGACCTTGAATTTCAGGTTATTTTAACTCTCTGATCTTGGTGTTTGTCACTGTTCCAAGTAGCTCAACACAAGCTGAGGGAATGCATCACCTGACCAGTCACCATGAAAATTTTTTTTAGAATTTCCACAAGGTCTCCATGTTTGTGCACAAGGCAGGATTTGCATGCATATCGCAGATTTTTGCCTTCCAGGCTTAATTTCTGCAGTAAGAATTACAGGGTAGGAGGAGGGAACTTCAAATCTTCTTCCCTTTAATTTTTAATTAATCTAACACTAGAAGCATTGAAGTTAAATGCCATCTGCTAGAGATTTGCATTCAGCTCATTCATTCTGTTGTTCCCATTTAGATATCCCATTATATATATATGCAATTATTTTACTTGTACCAATATCACCTTGCACCAGATTTCTATTGTAGGAGTTAAACAGCATAGAAACAGGCACTTGAGCCCACTGGGTCTTTGCTGACCATCGTGCTCAGCTATATTCTTCCCACTTCTCTGCATTAATTCCATAACTCTCTGTGTCCTGCACATTAAACCACCTGTCAAGATGCCTCTTAAGTATTGTTGCTGTACCTGCCTCCACCACCTCCTCTGGCATTTTAGTCTAGATACCAATTACAAATATGTTCCAGCTCTTACACTCAATAGCTCCACTGATGAAGGCAAGCATGCCATATACCTTCCTCAACAACTTGTCTACCTATGTTGCCATTTTCGGAGATCCATGTATTCCAAGATCTTTCTGGTCAACAATACTTCCCAAGGTGATGATTTTCACTATTTATGTCCTGCCTTGGTTTAATTTCCCAAGATGCATTACTTCACACTCAAGAGTTAAATTCCACTTGCTATTCTCTTGTACATTTTCTTGGTTGATAAGAGCAGGGGTTCCTAACCTTTCTCATGCCATAGACTAATACCATTAAGCAAGGGGTCTGCAGACCTCAAGTTGGGAACCCTTGATCTACAGCCTTCGACATGTGTTCTCATTGTCCACAGTACAATGAGTTTTGGTGTCATCTACAAACTTGTAAATCATGTAACTTACAATCTTAACCAAATCATTAATATGTGACAAACAACAAAGGGCCCAGCATTAATTTCTGTGGCACAGCGTTTGTCACAGACCTTCAGTCTGAAAAATGAACTTTCACCTTCAACATCTGCCCTCTATCACCAACCCAATTTTCTGGCTTATGTATTCTCACAATCAGCCAACTATGGGAGACCTTGTCAAAAGAGCCAAAAGAGATGGTAATCTATGTGTGGAGCCAAAAGATATGGGAGGGATCTTAAATAGATTTTTTTGCATCTGTATTTATTCAGAAGAAGGACACAGAGTCTGTAGAAGTGAGGCTAAGCAGCAGTGAAATCATGGATCCGATACAGATTACGGAGGAGGAGGTATTTGCTGTTAAGGCAAATTAGGGTGAATGAATCCCCAGGACTGGATAAAGTGTTCCCTTGTGACAGGCAAGTGCAGAAATTGCTGGAGCCATATCAGAGGTATTTAAATCATCTTTTGAAACAGCTGAGGTACTGGAGGATAGCTAATGTTGTTCCTCAGTTTAAGAAAGGCTCTAAAAACAAACCAGCGAGCCTGATATCAGTAGTGAGAAAGTTACTGGAAGATATTCTAAGGGACCAGATATTTCAGTACTTGGGTAGACATGGAGTGGTTAGGGATCGTCAGCATGGCTTCGTGCATAGTAGGTCATGTCTAAACAACTTCATAGAATTTTTCAGGGAAGCTACCAGGAAAGTTGATGAAGGCAAGGCAGTGGATATTTTGTACATGGACTTTAGTAAGGCACTTGACAAGATCCTGCATGGAAGGTTGGTCAAGAAGGGTCAGTTGCTTGGCATTCAAGATGAGGAAATAAATTGGATTAGACATGGGTTTTGTGAGAGAGAGTGGTATATATATGGTTGCCTCTCTGATTGGAACCCTGTGACTAATGGAGTTGCAGGGATCATTGCTGGGTCCATTGTTGGTTGGCATCTACATTAATGATTTGCATGATAATGTGGTTAACTGGATCAGCAAATTTGCGAATGACGCCAAGTTTGGGGGTGCAGTGGACAGTGAGGAAGACTATCAGAGAATGCAGCCGGATCTGGACCAACTGGAAAAATGGGCTGAAAAATGGCAGATGGAATTTGATGCAGACAAGTGTGAGGTGTTGTACTTCAGTAGGACCAAGCAAGGTAGGTCTTTCACAGTGAACAATAGGGAGTGTGGCAAAACAAAGGGGTCTTGGAATATAGATTCATAATTCATTGAAAGCAGTGACACAGGTTGATAGGGTCATAAAGAAAGCTTTTGACACATTGGCCTTTAAAAATCAAAGTACTGAGTACAGGAGATGGGATGTTATGTTTAAGGTGAGGCCTAATTTGGAGTACTGTGTGCTGTTTTGGTTACCTGCCTACAGTAAAGATGTAAAATAAGATTGAAAGGATAGGGAAAAATTTACAAAGATGTTGCTGAGTCTGGGGGAGTCTGAGTTATAAGGAAAGATTGAATAGGTTATGATTGTATTCTTCAGAATGTAGAAGATTGATAGGAGATTTGATAAAGGTATACAAAATTAAAAGGGATATCAATAGGGTAAATACAAACAGGCTTTCTCCACTGAGGTTGGGTGGGACTACAACTAGAAGCCATGGGTTAAGGGTGAAAGGTGAAAAGTTTAAGGGGAACAAGAGGGGAAACTTCTTCACTCAGAGGGTCATGAGTATGTGGAACAAACTCCGAATGTAAGTGGTACATGAGGGGTTGATTTCAACGTTTAAGATTAGTTTGGATGGCAGTGGAACCAAGGCCTATGCGACCAAGCAGTTTAAATGGTTTAGCACAGACTAGATGGGCCAAAGGTCCTAGATTCAATTCTGTACTTCTCTATGACTTAAAAATCCTTGCACAACTCATGTAGAAGATGTCAATAGTCCTGCCCTCATTAGTCTTCTTGCTCACTTCAAAAACTGAACTAACCAGTCCTTGCCTTGCCAAATGCAAATAAAATCAGCCACTAGAATCCTTTCTCAAATAATTTTCCCACCACTGCTGCAAGGCTCACAGGCATATACTTCCCTGACTTATTGCTACTGCCCTTCTTAAGTAAAAGGCACAACACAAGCCACCCTCCAGTTTTGTTGGATCTCACCCATGGGGAGCAAAGATACAAAATCCCTGCTCAAGCCACAGCAATCTCTTCCCTTCGTTCTCACAACATCCTAAGACACACCTGCTCATACCCTGGGAACTTGTACATTTCAAGACCTCCAAATCCTCCGCCGTGTAATGTTTACCTGCTCCAGGACATCACTTTCTTTCTCCTGAATTTACCAGATTCTGTGGTAAATAAAGACAAGTAGTATTCATTTAAGATCTGACTCATTTCCCATAAATCACAATACTATTGCTTAAGGGGACCTACTCGCTCCTTAGTTACCCTTATTATACTTGGCAAGTCTTTTATCTTATCAGTTTGAGTTATTTAAAGGATGTCTTTCACCTCCTCAACCCTACCTAAAAGCTGTACATTCTATTGCAATCCATCATTTGGAACACAGGTGGAGGGGGGGGTGGGAATGAAAGAGGAGCAATGGTATAATTAGTGCATAAAATATTCAAAGAAATTCAGTTAGTTGCAGTAGGGAATTCGAAAATTTTACAGTTCTTCAAGGTCAAGGAATTTATCCTCACTTCAAATCCAATTGTCTGGCACTTCCTGTCAAAACTGTGATTTCCCTTGTTCTCGATGGTGATGATGAGAAGGCAATTGTTTGAAGTAATCACAACTCATTAACTTATTTTGTCCTGTATCAATTTATGCACACAATCTGTTAGTTGATGTGTATGAAGCTTTTGTGCAGGAGGATTCAGAAATGATTCTTTTGTTTTGAACTCAGTCCTGTTGCCATTTTGAAAAAGTAGCAGCTCAATACCCACAGATTAAAAGTTCAACCCGAGGACTATCTGATTCAACTGATTAAATATACATGACCATATGTGATTTTTCCTGATGATTCAGCAGATAATATTATGCAAATGTTATCATTTAAGTCAGCACGATATTTTATAATGAATTAACAGGGGGCAATAGAAAGAACAATTTACTTGATCCCTTAAACAAAACTATTTTGGGAACACAGCTACAGTTTGCAAGGCCATCATGTGCTGTTCTTGCCTAGTTTCCCTCACAATGAGCCACTGCAGCTTGTGGGATGATGCTATTCTCACAACGTAAAGTGTTACAGGATGTAGTCAGCAATCATGATAAAGTGGTATCTCATGATTGGAGATGGAATCTGGAGATTGAGCTGAAAAGTTATACTGCACTACTTAGTTATTCAAGTGATGAGGCTTCAAGCAGCTTGCTCAGACACACAGTCCTGGGTAAAATTTTCTTCAGCTCCCTTCTAATCTTCCTACTTTCAGTTTTTGCTTTCTAGTGATTAGTTCCTAGATAAATTATCTATCATATTCACCCTATCTGGGCCTGCAATTTCATGAACTTCCACTGAAAATTTCCCTCAACTTTTCTGAAAAAAAATAACCCCTGCAACTAAACCTCTCTATCCTAGTCAATGTGCCTATGTAACAACACACACAAAATGCTGGTGGAACGCAGCAGGCCAGGCACCATCTATAGGAAGAAGCAATGTCGACACCTTGGCCCGAAACATTGACATTGCTTCTTCCTATAGATGCTGCCTGGCCTGCTGCGTTCCACTAGCATTTTGTGTGTGTTGCTTGAATTTCCAGCATCTGCAGATTTCCTCGTGTTTGCCTATGTAACAACTCATTTGCATAGTATACAATCACATGCAAGGCTTGACTGAAAGACCATATCCAAAGCTCAGTCATACCATAACACATTTCCTCACAATAGTTTATTCAGAAAACCCAACAATTTGGCAGCAGAATGGGTGTGTTTTCATCACATTTACAGTCATTTGGCATGATTAATTTAGCTTTTTATATCAAAGTCAGTATTGCACATGCAAATATGTCACCCAACTCAAAGCCAAATTCAGCTGGAGTCCATTATCAATTTCATGACAATTTCAGGTAATATTTGTATAACTGTCTCAAGAGAATTATATCATCCATTTCAACAATCTTCAGGAATAAGTGTTCTGTTAGCCTTTATAACATGTGCATAAAACTAAGTAAAGTCAGAGTGCTGAAATAGATACCAAATATAACTCCATGAAATTCAACAAGGATTAAGCAAATTAGATTTTGTTGATAGAAGTAAAAATGACAACTGTTTTAGGTGTGCAAGCTATGTCAAACAGAAAATACTACAAAGGTAGAGTTTAATTCTACACTTAAAGCACTTTTAAAGGAAAATTTAGAACAGGGCACAGCAGTAATTTATATGAAGTCTCACTGATCTCTTATGGCTACAAAAGCAGGTTTGATGTTTAGCTAATAAAAAGCTGTTGTCTTTAACCTATACTTTATTTTTAATGACACTGGATGGAAGCCACCTGTGGTAAATTGGAATCATTAACCACAACCTTTTAGTAATTAGTGGCTGAAGAGTGAAAACATGTCTGTGGTTTAGCAGCTGTTTGCAAATCCTCAGCACCACAAAGCTATGGGGAAATTATTTGATATTAATATGACTGAAAGATATATATATGTAAATCTAAACCCATATGTGTAAGAATGTAAGAAACTCAGTTATGCCTGGCAATTAGAAATATCTATCCACAAATATGGCGTTCAGTAGCTAAACTTGCAGAAAGTAACCTGTAAAATTTGCAGCTGGTGCATTGTTATTGTCATCTTGTGTAGACTATTTTTGACAGCTGTTCCATTGCACAGTGACATTGAACTTCTCCAATCACAAACAAGGGAAAATCTGCAGATGCCGGAAATCCAAGCTACACACATAAAATGCTGGAGGAACTCAGCAGGCCAGACAGCATCTATGGAAAAGAGTACAATTGATGCCTGCTGAAGGGTTTTGGCCCAAAACACCAACTGTACTCTTTCCTATAGATGCCACCTGGCCTGCTGAGTTCCTCCAGCATTTTGTGCGATGTTGAAGTTCTGTTATTTTGAATGAATTTAGGGGTAGGACTTGGGGAAGAGAATACATATTTTTGGTGAATTAAATTACAATAATAATAAAAGGACCTGGAAATTATCAACTAATGTAGCCTTGAGGGCTGATATTTTTTCCTCCTACTGTTGTGCAGAGGGATTGTGAAAGACAGTCACTAATGCAATTCCAACAAGAATTCACTCTCCCTAGCATTCATAACAACTGTGAAAGCCTGAATAGACATCCTATTCTGTCTCCTGTAAGAATATCATTCCCTTTTCTCTGTTTCTTTGTCTTCACCTCATCTGTTCCCTGGATGAGGCTTTCCTTTCCAGGACATCAGAGATGTCCTCCTTCTTCAAAGAATGGGATTTCCATTTTTCTGCCATTGATGCTGGTCTCACCCGCATCTCCTCCATTTCCTGGACACCCACGCTCAGGCCACCTTCCCATTGCCTTAACAGGGATAGAGTTCCTCTTGCCCTCACCTACCACCTCATGCCTTCACATCTAACATATCATTCTCCACAACTTACACTATCTTCAATGGGACACTACCACTAAACACATCTTTACTTCTCCCCCACTCTCCACTTTCTGCAGGGAATGCTCCCACTGTGATTCTGTTGTCCATTCATCCCTCCCGCTAATCTCCCTCCTGGCACTTAACTGTTCTTTATTTCCATAGATACTGCCTGACCCCAGCATCTTGTGAGTACAAGTCTTGAATAGCAGCCTTATCAAAGCTACAGTAGGGAATGTTATTTAAAAGTAGAATTGTGTATAGTTTAAGCTCATAATCTACATTTGTAAATAAAGATATTTCTGCAAAACTTCTTCCTGATACTAAGATTTTCAACTGCAGTGATAGTCCATGTTGACTGCAAAAAGCTATCCGAATAACTTTGATTAATTTCTCTTTATGTTTGGGATGTTTTGTTAATTATTTCTTTCAACATGTTTGCAACAGTATTTCTATAATATCTATGTAAATAGCATTTCCATTGCTAATGGTTATTTGCTTACCATTGTCCTGCATGATTTTCTCTCCAGATGCATTTAAGAGTGAATTTGGAAGTGCACGTTGCCAGATGGCTGTTCATACTGAGGTGCCCCAAGGCTCCCCTATATAATTCGAGAAAACCTGCAACAAACCATTGCCGTTTTAGAAACATAGAAAACCTACAGCACAATACAGGCCCTTCGGCCCACAAAGTTGTGCCAAACATGTCCCTATCTTAGAAATTACTCGGCTTACCTATGGCCCTCTATTTTTCTAAGCTCCATGAACCTATCCAAAAGTCTCCTAAAAGACCCTATCATATCCGCCTTCACCACCACTGCTGGCAGCCCACTCCTCACACTCACCACTCTCTGAGTAAAAAATTTACCCCTGACATCTCCTCTGTACCTACTCCCCAGCACCTTAAACCTGTGTCCTCTTATGGCAATCATTTCAGCCCGGGAAAAAAGCCTCTGACTATCCACATGATCAATGCCTCACATCAACTTATACACCTCTATCAGGTCACATCTCATCCTCCGTCACTCCAAGGAGAAAAGGCCGAGTTCACTCAACCTATTCTCATAAGGCATACTCCCCAATCCAGGCAACATCCTTGTAAATCTCCTCTGCACCCTTTCTATGGCTTCCACATCCTTCCTGTAGTGAGGTGACCAGAACTAAGCACAGTACTCCAAGTGGGGTCTGACCAGGGACCTATATAGCTGCAACATTACCTCTTCGCTCCAAAATTCAATTCCAAGATTGATGAAGGCCGATACACCCTATGCCTTCTTAACCACAGAGTCAACCTGCACAGCTGCTTTGAGCGTTGAATGGACTCGGACCCCAAGATCCCTCTGATCCTCCACACTGCCAAGAGTTTTACCATTAATATTATATTCTGCCATCATATTTGACCTACCAAAATGAACCACTTCACACTTATCTGGTTTGAACTCCATCTGCCATATCTCAGCCCAGTTTTACATCCTATCAATATCGCGCTATAACCTCTGACAGCCCTCCACACTATCCACAACACCTTCAACCTTTGTGTCATCATCAAACTTACTAACCCATCCCTCCACTTCCTCATCCAGGTCATTTATAAAAATCGCAAAGAGTAAGGGACCCAGAACAGATCTCTGAGGCACTCCGATGACTGACCTCCATGCAGAATATGACCCATTCACAACCACTCTTTGCCTTCTGTGGGCAAGCCAGTTCTGGATCCACAAAGCACTGTTCCCTTGAATCCCATGCCTCCTTACTTTCTCAATAAGCCTTGCATGGGGTACCTTATCAAATGCCTTGCTGAAATCCATATATACACTACATCTACCGCTCTTCCTTCATCAATATGTTTAGTCACATCCTCAAAGAATTCAATCAGGTTCATAAGGCACGACCAGCCCTTGACAAAGACTTGCTGACTATTTCTACTTTTATTATACCTCTCTAAATGTTCATAAATCCTGCCTCTCAAGATCTTCTCCTTTAACTTACCAACCACTGAGGTAAGACTCACTGGTCTATAATTTCCAGGGCTATCTCTACTCCCTTTCTTGAATAAAGGAACAACATCCACAACCCTCCAATCCTCTGGAAACTCTCCCGTCCCCATTGATGATGCAAAGATCATCGCCAGAGGCTCAGCAATCTCCTCTCTCACCTCCCAGAGTAGCCTGGGGTACTTCCCATCCGGTTGCGGCGACTTACCCAACTTGATGCTTTCCAAAATCTCTAGCACATCCTCTTTCTTAATATCTACATGCTCAAGCTTTTCAGTCTGCTGCAAGTCATCACTACAATCACCAAGATCCTTTTCCACAGTAAATACTGAAGTATTCATTAAGTACCTCTGCTATTTCCTCCAGTTCCATACACACTTTCCCACTGTCACACTTGATAGGTCCTATTCTTTCATGTCTTATCCTCTTGCTCTTCACATACTTGAAGAATGCCTTAGTGTTTTCCTTAATCTTGCCCACCACTGTTTTTTTTCAAGAGAGATTTTCTCAAGATCTCGAGAGAGATTTTGCGGAGATGGGAGAAGACATTCCTAGCTTCCTGCCTCTTTAGCCTCACCTGCTGGACAGCCGGCTGATGCCTTCCACACCATTTCAATGGATTATCAGTTGAGCAGGCTAATGATTAAGTAATCCCATCATGTCATTAAATGTGGGCCTCTGCCTGTTTATCTGAACTCTGTTCCTCCCAATGGCGATTAGGTAGGCCTCTTCACTGACCAGTATTGATGGTTCTAGATTGCTTGTACAGTTTCCCTCTCATGATCAAGATCCAGGGAAGGAAAGTTGCATCCTTGTGTGAAAAGATTTGTTGCCATTTGATGGATGTGAACATTGTAACAATGTGAACATGAAGAGCGGCCAAAGAGGTACCCACCAGAAGCTGACTGAGGTCTCATAGAAGTCTTTATTTATACTCCATGTTCAGTTGCGAGCCACCACAATGTTTCAAGGCCATAGCTTATACTAGAGGCTGCTATTTCTTAAATGCTGTTGATGTTAACCTACTGACTGAGAGTATCACATCTAAATCCAGGTTCCGTGCTTGAGGAGAGATGTGAAGATTATTAGAAGGGAGCAGATGAAATCCCAAAATTATTCTAGGAAAGAGAGACGTTAGTTGTGAGGACAGACTGGAGAAGCTAAGGTTGTTCTTAGAAGAGAAGATGATACAGGGGCTCTAATGGAGGCAGTTAACATCACAAAGGCTTTCATCAGAGTATACAGATATAAATTCAATAGATTCAAGTGGTGCATTTAATGTCAGAGAAATGCGTACAGTGTACATCCAGAAGTTATTTTTCTTTGCAAACATCCACAAAATCAGAGAAGTGCCCCAAAGAACGGTTAAATGTTAGAACCCCAAAGCCCCCTCCCACGCACAAGCAACAGCAAAGCACGATCCCCCTCCCCCACCAGCAAAAAAGCCTCAGTGCCCCCAGTCAAGTGTGCAGTAAAGTATCAATAAAGACACAGACTTGCAGTACCCCAAAGACTACTCGTTCACCTGGTAGTTCAACATACCACAGGCTCTCTCTCTCTCCCCTAATGAAGGAAGAAGAGGTGCCTCTGTTACACAGCGAGAGGGGAGACATAATAAACAACTCGCTGATTTATGGTGTTAAAAGTCTGTTGTGTCACTCTTTCCGAGCTCTGTCCTGGAAATTGGCAAAACAGCTGAGAACTAGAAGACAAAGAATAAAAATTACCAAAAGAACATTCAATGAAATAAGGAATCTTTTCTAAAGGAGTTGTGTTCTGGAATGGGAATGTAAGGGATAGAACAAGTAGAAGCAGATTCAATTGTAAATGACTAGTCAAGTCAAGTCAAGTCAACTTTTATTGTCATTTCGACCATAACTGCTATGTACAGTACATAGTAAAAATGAGATGACGTTTTTCAGGACTATGGGGTTACATGACACAGTACAAAAACTAGACAGAACTACATAAAAAACAACACCAAAAAAAAACTACACTATACTACAGACCTACCCAGGACTGCATATAGTGCACAAAACAGTGCAGGCATTACAATAAATAATAAACAAGACAATAGGGCAGTAAGGTGTATTGAGGGCCGGCTCTGGGTATTGAGGAGTCTGATAGCTTGGGAGAAGAAGTTGTGAGAGCCTGAATGCTTCGGTGCCTTTTCCCAGACAGGAGGAGGGAGAAAAGTTTGTATGAGGGGTGCATAAGAAACACATCTATTTGTAAGAGACACATTTGCAGAGCTGTGGAGTGTGGGTGAGGGAGTGAAACTGTCTGACTTGCTCTTGCACAGAGGCAGCACAGAACTGAGGGGCTGAATATACCCCAACCTCTGTAACCATTCTATAATTTTGTGAAATGAGATATCTCAATGTGCCTATTGTAAGCAACAGTTTTCTCCTTTCCCTCTGACAAAGGCAGGGTTAAAGTCACATGATCAACTCATAAAGGAAACAGGAAAGTATTTGATGCAAATTTTTGGTTCAAAATACAATGATACAAGTGGCAGCTATGATATCCCTACTTGCAGCTCCCTTCTCATTTGAGCAGAAAAATATAGTTATTCACAGATATATGCCCTTTTCTCCTTGAGATTGTTAATCAAACAGTAATGTCATTTCTAGGGCACCTGCTGCTCTCTGCCACTGTGCCTGTGGATGTTCATTATTAGTGAGACTAGACAGAGAATCACTGTGTCGGCCCCTGGACGTTTGCAGTCCGAACTAATTCAATCAACTGTACCTGCACCAACAGTGGTGGTAGTGCATCGTAGTCAACAAAATGACTTTAATCCTTCTATAATTTTAAAGATGGTCTCTGATTTTAGTCTTTAAGAAAAATCACACACAAAAACCACATCAGTATGAATAGGCTCAAGATGTATGTAGGTTCTAAATTTGAAAAAAAAATGTCTTTTGGTTTCATTTTCAGTTCTTCAGTTACACATGAGAAACCACAGTTTCCCAGGCACCTGTCACTTAACTTGTGGAATTGCAGTCTAGGATTTTGTGTTCATTTGCCAAAAATACAACTTGCAAAAGCAATTCATGTTTGACCAGGATTCCCAGTCAGTGGAGATGTTTTCATTATTTTCAAGGAAGCTTTGCATACATTCTTGAGTACTTTGCTCAGTCCACTTGGTAATCTCTTTCTGAGGCACGGCTCGGAATGAGGTGTTTGTTTTGGGCAGATGAAGTATGTGGCCCACCCGTTGGAACTGTCCGAGTATAATTAAGGCCTGGGGATATTGACCTGAGGGAAGACACTAATATTACTTTGTGTATCCATCCAGTGGGTTTGGAGGATTTTGTGAAGGCACTAATGGTAATATCTCTTCAGTGCTTTGAGGTGCTGAGTGTAACTAATCCAAATCTCATAAAATATACAGAAGGACCAGGATCATTGTGATTTGTAGACCTATGATGTCTGATTTTTATACATCCTTTTCTTCAGATGGCCCAAAGAATGGTCTGAGGCACTAAAAATGATGGTGAATATCATCATCTGTTCCTGTCTTTGTACTGGATTAGTACTGGAGATATAGGAAGTAAGTCCACATTTTGCCAGAGTCTTCTATCATCAAAGAATGTTGTACAGTAGGGGAAAGTTGGCACAGGTTAGTTCTTCTTCAGATGTCGAATAAAAGGCTGTCCTTTTGTGTGCTTCTGTGAACAAATTGTAAGTGACTTGGTGGGGGGGGGGGGGGGCAACTTTTGAATGCCTGCCAAGGCAAGTGTCTGCACACTGCAGATCAACTCCCTGTGAGGTCAGGGTGTCTCTTGGGAATCCCAGGCCCCAGGCCTCTGAAAATAGAGAAGGGGACTTTGGGATTGCACTGGACATTTCAATCCATTTGTTGGGAGAACATGGACGCACATGATAACTTGTGGAAGGAATGTATCAGCTCACAAACAACTCATTCCGCAAGTCGAGCAGCATCTATGAAACCTTTACAGGGTTTTCCACCTAAAATGCTAACTTTGCTTCACTTCCACAGCTGAGTATTTCCAACATTTTCTCTCTTTTTTCAAAGGTCCAGCAGCGGCAGATCGTTGGACTTTCAACTCTGGGTTTCACATTGGCCTCATCACTAAAATGGAGTAGAAGCAAGGGACAGCTTAAGAAGAGGTTAGAAGGCTGCCTGCTACTACATTACTGTCCATTACTACATACAGATGACAAGCATCAACAGACCCAGCACTAATCCCCAGTCACAGAGGTAACTTTCCCACTATTGACGTCAGGCTCACCGGCCTATAATTTTCCAGCTTATTTTTAGAGTCTTTCTTATACAACTGAAAAACATTTGCTATCCTCCAATCATCCGGAACATCACCTGATCCTAAGGAAGTTTTAAATAATGCTGCTAGGGCCCCTGAAATTTCTGCGCTTACCTCCCACAAAATCCGAGTCAACAGCTTGTCAGGCTCTGGGGATTTATCCACCCTAATTTACTCACTGCTGCAAACACCTCCTCCTCTGCAATTTGCATATGGTCCATGACCTCACTGTTGTTTTGCCTCACCTCTATAGACTCTGTTTCCATCTCCAGACTAACTACAGATGTAAAAAATCCATTTAAGTTATCGCCACCTTTTTTGGCCCATGCATAGCTTATCTCTCTGATCTTCAAGAGGACTAATTTGTCTCTTGCTATCCTTTTGATCTTAATATATCTGTAGAAGCCCTTAGGATTCACTTTCATCTTGTTTGCTACAGCAACCTCTTGCCTCCTTTTGCCCCCCCACCCCCCAATTTTCTTCTTAAGTGTTCTCTTGGATTTCTTATACTCCTCAAGTGCCTCATTTGTTTCTTGCTGCCTAAACCTGCTATGCACCTCCTTCTTCGTCTTAATCAGGGCCTCAATGTCTCTTTAAAAGTTATCCTTGCCTTTTATTCTGACAGGCACATACAAACATTTGAATGACATCCGTGACAGTGAAATTATTGTCGTCGTCGTGGCTATCCCTTGAGGTCGAGGATGATGGTCTTCATTCCATTGATCTATATATGGGCTCTCAATGGGTTACGAGTCCAATATTGGCTTTGAAAGTTCTTCTGCATTCAGGACAGGTAGTTCCAGATGGCAGATCGGGTTTTGGTTGTTTCCACCTCTCTTTCCATTTTCTTCTCTTTTCTTCTAATTCTGCACATCTGTTGACTTAGAAAGTTGTTGTTCTTTCTCGGATGATGGCTTGCCAGAGTTTCCTGTCCTTGGCATTGGTTTCCCAATTGTTGATGCCAATGTTACATTTCTTCACATTGGCTTTTAAGACGTCTTTGAATCTCTTCTGGTATCCGCCTCTTTTATGTTTGCCTTCTTTAAGCTGCGAGTAGAAGATTTGTTTCGGCAGATGTTCGTCTTTCATCCGAACAACATGACTGCTCCATCTTATTTGGTTCTTGATGACGTAGGCTTCAATGCTCGTTGTTTTTGCTTCATTTAGCACGCTGACGTAGTTCTTCTATCTTCCCAGCTGATATTTAAGATGTTTCGAAGACAGCGTTGATGGAACTTTTCAAGTGCCTTCAGATGTCGTTGGTATGTTGTCCAGGTTTCTGATGCATACAGGAGCATTGGGATCACTGCTGCTTTATACATGAACATTTTGGTGTCTGTTTGGATGTCACAATCATGAAAGACTCCTGTTCGGAGACGTCCAAAAGCTGTTCCAGCACATTTAACACGATGTTGGATCTTGTCATTAAGGTCGACATTGGAGGAGAGGTGACTTCCAAGATACGGAAAGTGGTCCACATTTTCAAGGGTTGTTTTGTCAAGTTGAATTGTTGGTTCTATCTGATTTGTCTCAGTTGGTGATGGTAGGTAGATATCTGAGTCTTCTTGGAATTGATGGTATGTCCAAGTTTCATGTATGCATGGTTGAAGGCAGTCAGAATCCTGTGTAGGTGGTTTTCTGAGAGAGCTGCAACAGTATTGTCACCTGCATATTGGAACTCGATGAGGGAACTCGTGGATGCCTTGTTTTTGGGAGAGATGGGCAAGATTGAAAAGTCTGTCATCAGTTCTGTAGAGAATTTCGATTCCTGGGGTTAGGTTGTCCTTGATGATGTGGATGATTGTTGCAATGATGATGGTGAACAAAGTTGGGGCAATCACGCATCATTGTTTTACTCCTGATCTAACTTGAAAAGGCTCACAGTTACTATTGCTGACCATGACTGTAGCAAGCATGCCATTGTGTAGGAGTCTCAGGATTCAAATGTACTTTTCAGGGCATCTATAGGAGTTCCATTGATACCGAGTCAAAGGCTTTGGTAAGGTCAATGAATGCCATGTACCAATCCTGATGTTTTTTCATCTTGAACCTAATTGTTTCTTTGCAGGAGGTGATGATAGCATTCTTCAATTGATTCCAGTGTTCTACAGATGGTGGGATTTGTTGAGGCAGTTATTCTTGAAGATTTTGTTAGGACCTCTGTACATGGTTGATGTCTTGAAGGATGTCAACATTGAATTTCTTTATAGTATTCTGATTTTGCTGTTTCCTTTTGGGCCAAATCTTCATTCTCATGGTGGATGAGATGAGTTGATGGTTTGTCCAGCACTCGTTGGCACTAGTAGCAGCTCTTGTTATCAGTACATCTTGTTGGTCCTGAGATCGTATGATGATGTAGTTGATGAGGTGCCAGTGCTTGGAGTGTGGATGCTGCCAGGAGACTTTGTTTTTCTAGCGAAATAGGGTGTTTGTAATCACCAAGTTGTGTTCAGCACATTTGGTGAGGAGGAGTGTTCCATTGGCATTGACATTGCCAACTCCTTCCTCGCTTATTATTCCAGTCCAGAGCCTATGATCTTTCCCGACTCTGGCAGTGAAGACTCCCAAGAGAATGATCTTGTCGTTATTGGGAACAGAGGAAAGGACGTTATCAAATTGGGCACAGAAGTTCATCTTTACTTAATCTTCAGCATTCAGAGTTGGAGCATAGGCACTGATGATGGTGGCGTGTTGGTTCTTGATGAGCTGGATTCGCAGAGTCATGAGACGTTCGTTGATTCCCAGTGGTTGCTCTGTCAGCTTCTGAAGTAGGCTGTTTCGGAAGGCAAAACCTACCTCATGGATCCTCGGTTGTTCAGGATCAAGTCATTTCCAGAAAAAGCTGTATTGACCTTGCTCTTCCTTTAGTTGCCCTTCTCCAGCTCTGCGGGTCTCACTCAGAGCAATAATGTCAAAGTTGTATTTTTGGAGTTCCCAGGCAACAAAGGCAGTTCTCCTTTCTGGTCAGTCTGAGTTTGGGTTATCCATCAGAGTTTGTATATTCCAGGTTCCAAATTTCATAGTTTCACTTCTCGGTGTTTTTCGACCGTATGATGGTGACCCCTCTGGATGCGGATTTCCAGACAGAATGGGGTGAAGCAGATTATTTTTAGGGCAGCTTTTCTAGCCCCCTTCCAGTTCAGGGTGAGCAGAGTGGATCCTAAGTAGGGCTCCTCAGACATGAATATTGCTACCAAGCAACTTTCCTGCTTCTGTCCAAAAGTTGAGTGACTGAATCAAGTATTCACCACTTCCGTGCTGGTTCTTGACTAGGAGCTTCCAGCCATCATATTGCCTGCTCCCATCGCCCTCCCCCAATTGCCAAAAGACTTGAAGATGTGGCCCACAGAACGAAGACACCTATTTAACGTGTACTTGATGCTGCACTCCAAGAAGCACACAATATTTCACAAATCAACCAACTGATTCCAATGGCATGGAAACCACGACAATTGGAGCTGATGGATTTGTTGCAGCCTTCATCCGCCTTCACTGCCGTTGAGTTCGAAATAACTTCATCCGCCTGTTTCACCGTTGAGGTCTTGGTTGGATTGTTCTTTGTCAGGGACCTCACCCTCGACCTTACCGCCATGGGTGACCCTACCAGGAGCATAGCTCCAGACAGCATCGCTCTTGGGATCTCAGGACCACACAAGCTTCTCCACCATGACAAGGTGACAATCCACGGACAGTGAAATACAACAACCAATAATCCATAATGAGCTTGTATATGGTAAAAACAGAAGGACCAGTAATCTGGGGGTGTGATTGACTGAAACAACTACAACTTTATTGGAGATCCATCCTCCATTTGCAAGCCACATCTTCTGCAATTAAACCACATGGAAGAGAATTAAGGAAGGTACTATATGGTGCTACAACTGTTTCAAAGCTGAACACCATAAGCTGTTGTCCAACAGAAGACAAACAGCTGTTGGTGCCAACCTCTGTGCCTCTGGTTGGAAAGCATATTGGACTAAGGAAGGACCGTGCTGCTCTGAGATCCAACTACAACAGCTTTCATAGGCAACATATCTGAAGAAGCTGCTGATAGGTTAACTGGGCAGTTACTTGTGAAATGTGGCTTGGCTTTAAGCGGGAGAATGTTCAAGGAGCCTCAGAAAAGCTGCAAGCATTCAGATTTTGTGAGTATAAATATCCAGAATCTTCTCTGCATGCATTAAGGTTATTCGATGAACTTCAAGTGGGCGACAAAAAGCTGCTTATAAAAGTCAATGCAAAGACCAAAGCCCAGCTGGATGAATGGAAGGCAGAAAAGAAAGGAATTGATGGAGTTATGAAAATGGAGGATTTATCAGTTTATGTTGAGGATGAGGAAACGAAGAGGAGAGATCAGGTCAAAAAGGCAGCAATAGAAGGATTAATAAGAAAATACACCAGTGAACTTAATGGACCTTCCCAAGATCAACGTGCACACACTAGAAGAAGAAAAAGGAAGGAGAAGAAAGGTGTCCAGAGCTGTCAGCACCACTTCCTGCAGTCTCAGAGTCAATTCCTACAACCACCACCAAGGAGGGCCCAGAATCTGAGATTGTTTCACAGCCACAAGTCTCATCCACCATGTAGAGTGATCCCTCATGTTTGGAAAGACATTATCCACAAGAGTAAGAACAACTCCATGGCGATTAAATCTGTAGGCCTGAATGGGACAATTTTAAAATGTACTATTCTGTGGATGTCTGCACATAGTAGTTGTATTATATAATATACTGTGTATACAGTTGAGATGCATTCTCTATTGAGTGGGAGTTTACAGCTAAGCAGGAAGGAGTGCTGTGTATTTAATGCTTCAGTAAAGTTTGAGTAATCCTGTATATGTATTGTTTAATTAAGCTTGCTCATTTAAATAATTAATTATGGTCATATGTAAAAATAAATTAATTGCAAAGATTACATTAATTGCACGTATCATGTGGTATCACGTTACGACATGATATGTGCGCGTCACACTTAAAGTGAACTCAAGGTTACACCCATATTTGCAGTCTTCTGCATCTTTGTTTGAATTAGTTTCATGTTTTGAATTTTCAAGATATTACACCGTCCTTTAACTTAGTGCCTAACTTCCAGAACTCACTTTGCAGGAGCTTGTCACCCTATCTACCTATATCATTGTTACTGACATGGATCACAACCTCTGGCTGCTCATCCTCCCACTTCAGAATGCTGTGAACTCAATCCAAAATGTCCCTGACCCTGGCTCCCTGGAGACAACGTGCCATCCAGGAATCTCATTCTCATCCAAAGATACTCCTGTTTGTTCCCCCAACCACTGAATCACCGATCACTACAGCTTGCCTCTTTTCCCCACTTCCATCCTGAGCCACAAAGCCAGACACAGTGCTAGATACTTGACCACTGTGGCTTTCCTTTGTTAGGTCATTCCCTCAACCCCACCCCCCAACTCTGGACAGTATCCAAAGCAGTGTACCTTTTATTGAGGGAACTGCACTGCACTTGCTGTCTATTACTTTCCCCTTTCTGAGGGTCACCCAGTTACCTGCGTCCTGCACCTCAGGTGTAACCACCATCCTGTATGTCCCCTTGGTCAATCCCTCAGCCTCCTGAATGATATGGAATTCATCCATTTCCAGCTCCAATTCCTTAATACCGTCTGTAAGAAGCTACAGCTGGATGCACTTCTTATGGGTGTAGTCACCAGGGACACAGGTGGTCTCCCTAACTTCACACATCCCACAAGAGGAGCACTCCACTATCCTGCCTGGCATCTCCATTGCTCTATCTGTGCAATAGGAAAGAAAGAAATGTGACCTGTGAAGTGCCTATACCTAAGAAGAATAGTCCTGCTCAGAGGAAAATGTTTAGAGGCAACGTCTATGCTCCAGATGTTCTGTGACCTGGCACTGGTCAGGTTCCAAAGGTGCTTGACCGGAAACATTCAACCTGTGCTTCTTTGCATCAAGCTACAATGAACAAAATTAAAGCAATCTCATGTATGACTTGGCCCAGAATTCTATTGACTGAAAGAAAGATATATACAAGATTAAATCTGCTTCATACCTCATCTTCCATCAGTCTGAAATCTCACTGAAAGGCTCAGTTATAAATTGTAGCTTAACTGAGAACTATCAGAATGGTTCAGTTTGACCCGAGTTTCCAATCTAACTTCAATTGTAAGCATACAGGATTTTAATAGAAATTGAATATGATTGAACATGTTACTTTGAAATGCTTTAAAGTCTGGCAGTTGCATCACTTTCCTGCACAAGCACGAAATGGATCCACAGAGTAGAAACTATGGCTGTCCTCTGCCATCAGCAATGGAAAAATTATGCTTACCATTCATCTTAGTGACTGTTGCTTAAAAAGCATTGACAAGCTTTATTCTACATTCTGTGGCTGAGCTTGTGTCCTGTCTCCGCTTAAGATTTTTTTTTCCAGATTCAGATTAATTTATTTCTCACAAGTACATTGAAACATAGAATGAAATACATTGTTTGCATTAACAGTCAACACACATCAAGGAGCTCGCAAGTGTGGCTGCACATTCTGGCGCCAAAAGGGAATGTCCACAATGCTTGGTAGAACTAGACAGAACACAATAAAACAGAACAGGCCAGGCAACAAATTGACAACAGCAAAACAGGCCCTGTCCATAGATCTGCACACATTCACAGTCCTCTAACCCCAGGTCAGGCCGTCTTGGGCCTCCCTATTCCAATGGACTCACAGACATTGGCCTTTTGACTTCTGTAGCAGACTCACAGAGATTTGCAGACTCCAGACTCTAGCCACTGGACCTTGACTTCTGGACATGCGATCGACCCTTGTAATTAAATCTTCAGTATTGACACAGGACTCACTGATAACCCTGGATGCAGGCCTTATCTGCTGGGGTTGCCAATGACTCTGCAAAGAGACTGTGAGCAGGAAAGGGTGACGTTCCTCTGCCAAT
Source organism: Hypanus sabinus (assembly GCF_030144855.1). Classification (NCBI taxonomy): domain Eukaryota; kingdom Metazoa; phylum Chordata; class Chondrichthyes; order Myliobatiformes; family Dasyatidae; genus Hypanus; species Hypanus sabinus. Next base: position 76,467,899 of record NC_082717.1, read on the forward strand.
CAGATTCACCAATGTACGGTCATGCAAGGTCAGGACCTGGAACTACGAAGCAGAAAACACAAAGTGTATTTAAATAGCACATTTTAAGTATAATAATGAAGGATAAGTATAATATTTGGAGAGAGTTGAAAAAGACAGAGAACAAAAGCATATAAAATTTAACGAGGGAATGAAGCTCCATACTAGGATTAAGATTTCAATTTCAGAGATTGTTTAGTAATAATGTGGTCGAAAAGTCATTTCCTGTTGAATGAACTCTCCCTAATCATTTTCTCGGCTTTCATTGTGGACAAATAGAACAAAATTATCCTATTGCAATAAAATCAATGCAGTGATTATTAACAGGAACATCAGAAGTATGGATGGTGAAGGAGTAGGGAGTGATAATAGCAACTACTTAGTTTATGCATTCAACTATCTATGCGCAAATGTCAGTATTGGGGTTCATATCACCTGTTAATCAGAGTGAATGCTGACAGCAATATTGTTATTTCAGCAAAATCTGGGCAAAGCATCCAAGGGCCAATTACCAGCTGCACTCAGAAGTTTACCACCTGAAACGTATGCACTAGTCCGACTATTCATTGGTTTGACATCAACTGAAGATTTTATTCTTCTTCAGAGACTCCCTGTTGAATAATTTTCCACATTTCTGATCCGGATATCAAAGCATTTTTTTAGCTCTGACTTCTTTTGAGTATTTCAAACTTTAATTTTACTTTTTAAAAATATCATTTGGGCAATAGAGCTTACAATTCCCATCTTCTGAATCCACAACACAGATATGATCTGGCCAAGAATCTAGTTAGCATCATAAAAATGTAGTATGTTTTTGCTGTTGGATTCCAAAGGACTTGTTGGATTATTAGTGTATGTCATGTCCATTTTGGATGCTAATCTGTCTTGTATTATGGTAATAGAGTCAAAATATGTAAGAGAGCTTTCAAGTAAAAAATGGACATTCAGTTCATGTATAAAATGTATTTTCAAAAAACTATATTTATAATTTAAATTAAGCAAGCAAATTAATTTAACATTATACTTTAGATATATTTGCAAATTATTAACTCTTTTATTTAAAAGAAGTACATTTGTTCAGCCATTATAAATTGTTTCCTTAATTTAATAGATTTTATCATGATACCCCAGGAAAGGAAGGTTGATAATGAATACTATTGTTTGAAAGAGAAGAAAAAGTAATTATATGTCATTCACCCTTATATTTCAAGGGATATGCTAACTCACCATTTAATCAACATGGATTATAATTATAGACAGTCATTAAGAGAAAGTGAAGACATAAGACTGCAGATTGCAGCTTGGCTTTCAACACCATCATCCCCATGGTACTAGTCAGCAAGCTTCAAAATCTGGGCCTCTGTACCCCCTCTGCAACTGGATCCTCACCTTCCTTATTGGGAGACCATAAACAATGTGAATTACTAATAACATCTCCTCCTCTCTTCAGTTAACATAGACCCACCTCATGGTTGTGTGCTCACTGTTCTGCGTCCTCTACACCCATAGGTATGTGACTAGCACAGCTCAAACACCATCTATAAGTTCACCAATGACATCACTGTTGTTAACAGAATCTCAGATGGCAATGAGGAGTACAGCAGTGAGATAGGTCAGCTGTTTGAGTGGTGTCATAACAACAACCTTGCACTCAACTTCGGCAAGATCAAGGAATTAATTGTGGACTTTGGGAAGTGGAAGTTGGGAGAAAGCATACCAGTCCTCATTGAGAATTCAGCAACGGAAAGGGTGAGCATCTTCACATTCCTGGGCATTAACATCTCAGAGGATCTATCCTGGGCAAAACATATTCATATAATCATGAAGAAAGCACACCAGTGGCTATATTCATTAGGAAATTGAGGAGATCTGGTATGTCACCAAATACTCTCGCTAATTTCTACAGATGTACTATGAACAGCATTGTAGCTGGTTGCACCATCTCCTGTTATGAAAGCCACAATGCACAGTATTGAAGAGGCTGCAGAGGGCTGTAGACATTGTCAGCTCCATCATGAGCACAAGCCTCCCATCCATCAATGACATCCTCAAAAAACAGTGCCTCAAGAAGGTGGCACCCAGCTTAATCCACAACACCATGGGCCAAAGAGACTGTACTGTGCTGTAATGTTCTGTGTTCGGAGAGGATGTCTTGCACCCTCAGTGTTTTCAGAACAGCTTCTTCCCCTCTGCAATGAGATTTCTGAATGCTCCATGATCCCATGGACACTTCCTCACTATTCTTCTGCACTATTTATCTTATTTTATTTCATGGATGCCAATGTTATGGCTTGTAACATCAACGCATTAAACTAATTCAAGGAAAACACAGGAATCTGGAAATGCAAGTTTAACTTCGAGTTCACTTTAAGTGAGGCACACAGGTATTACTTAGTAGTATAATGATCTATGTAATTAGCATATTTTTACATATAACCTGTAATTATTGAAACAAACAAGAAAGTTTAATCAACCAATATATGTACATACAAGATTATGCAAATATTATTGAAATATTAAATACACACTACTCCTCCCTGCTTAGCTATAAGCTCCAACTCAATATAGGATACATCTTACCACATACACAGTGTATTATATAATACAACTACTCCATAGAAACATCCACAGCATAGTAAATTTTAAATTGTCACATTAATTTGTTACACTTGGGGGGTAACGCCTTCCCTGACAAGGGGTATCACTCAGCTTGGCAGGTGAGGCTTGTGGCTGTGAAAACATTTTCAGGTTCTGGGGCCTCCTCCCTGATGGTTGTAGGTGTCCTGGTCCGGTCTGTGGACTCCTCAGTCCAGTTACTTCCATTTCCCTGTGTTCTGTTGGATGCGTTAATTAAGGCACGATATCTTCATTTCGAACCAGCAACAGAAAAGGCTCTGGGTTACAGTTACTCAATGCTGGACCATCATCAGAAGTTTGTCACTGCTAACCAGTCACCGGAAGCCAGTCCCCTCTGAAAGAAGGCTATTCCTTTCTCGGGGCCGCTGAGAATTGTGGACTCTAGTTGTTGCAGTGTCATGGCTGCTTCGTGAATTCAGTCATTTTCATCTCCAGCTGAGTTGCCAGCCATTTTGCTTCTACTCCAAGTAAGATGTGAATACTGTCATCTTCACGGTCGGCTGAGACTGGGTCAAGTCGGGAGCCTACCATGAGCAGCTCCTGGGTCTGGTCGGGAGTCTGCTGTGTGCAGTTCCTGGGTCGAGTCGAGAGCTTGACATCCACTGTTCCTGGGTTGAGTCGAGAGCCTGTCCTCCGCTGTTCCTGGGTCAAGTCGAGAGCCTGCTGTCCTAGTCCCTCCAGCTGAGTAGGTCCAGCCGTTTGCTGCTATCCGAATTGGGCAGTCTGTCTCCTCGTTGTTCAAGTCCTTCAAGTCCAGGCTCGTGGTCCGTGTCCAAGTAGTGTCCAGTTCCAGGCTCCAAGCAATGTTCCAGTTCCAGGCTCCGTGTCCAGGATGAGTCCAAGTCAAGATAAAAGTCCGTGTTCAAGTCCAGGCTCCAAGCCGGGCTCCTGTTCCAGGCTCCGTGTTCCAGTTCCAGTTCAAGGCTCCGTGTTCCAGTTCCAGGCTCCGAGTCAAGATAGAAGTCCGAGTCCAAGTCCTAGTCCAGGTTTTACCGGTTTGTTATCCAACGTTTCTGTCCATGTTGACATTTTTGTCCTTGCTCCCTGGTCTTCCGAGTAACTATCAATAAACACGGTTCTGTTTAGACTACCTCTGTGTCTGTGTTCAGCACTTTGGTCTGCTCCCGACTCCTCCTTGTAACAGAACGGACCAGCCAAACACAGACACTGTCTTACAATCTTTTACTAACCGGACTCCCCTCCTATTAAGTCGAGAGCTTGTCGCCTGCTGTTCCCTGGTTGAGTCGAGAGACTGCTGCCCTAGTCCAACTGCAGGCTCCAAGTTGTGTCCAGTTCCAGGCTCCATGTTCCATCTAGGCTCCGAGTCCAAGCTGAGTCCGAGTCAAGATTCAACTTCCGAGTCTGAGTTCAAGTCAAGTCTGAGTCCAAGACAAGTTTAATTCCAAGGCAAGTCTGAATCCAAGTCCTAGTCCTAGTCCAGGTTTTATCAAATTGTTATCCAATGTTTCCGTCCATGTTGACATTTTTGTCTCTGCTCCCTGGCTTTCCTAGTAACTATAAACAGACATGGTTCTGTTTATACTAACTCTGTGTCTGTGTTCAGCACTTTGGTCTGCTCCCGAGGCCTCCTTGTAACAGAACAGACCAGCCAAACACAGACACTGTCTTACAAACTTTCACTAACCAGACTCCCCTCCTATTAAGTCGAGAGCTTGTCGTCCGCTGTTCCCAGGTTGAGTTGAGAGCCTGCTGTCCTAGTCCTTTCAGCTGAGTAGGTCTGGTCGTTTGCTGCTACTCCAAGTTGGGTAGTGTGTCTGTTCGTTGTTCAAGTCCTTCAAGTCCAGGCTTGTGGTCTGTGTCCAAGTCCAGGCTCCAAACCATATTCCAGTTCGAGGCTCCAAGACGGGTGCCTGTTCCAGGCTCCGAGTTCAGGCTGAGTCCGAGTCAAGATCCAAGTCTGAGTTCAAGTCAAGTCTGAGACCAAGTCAAGATCAAGTACAAGTCACGTTAGAGTCCAAGTCCTAGTCCAGGTTTTACTGGTTTACAAACTCTCGCTAACCAAACTCCCCTCCTATTAAGTTGAGAGCTTGTCGTCCGCTGTTCCCAGGTTGAGTTGAGAGCCTGCTGTCCTAGTCCTTTCAGCTGAATAGGTCCGGCCGTTTGCTGCTGGACAGTCTGTCTCCTCGTTGTTCAAGTCCACCAAGACCAGACACGTGGTCCATGTCCCAGTCCAGGCTCCAAGCCGTGTTCCAGTTCTAGGCTCCGAATCCCAGCTGAGTCCGAGTCAAGATAAAAGTCCGAGTCCAAGTCCGAGTCCAGGTTTTACTGGTTTGTTGTCCAATGTGTACGTTCATATTGACATTTTTGTCCTTGCTCTCTTGTCTTCCCAGTAACTATCAATAAACACTGTTCTGTTTATACTACCTCTGTGTCTGTGTCCTGCACTTGGGTGTCCTCCCGATGCCTCCTAGTAAAAGAACAGACCAGCCAAACACAGACACTGTCTTACAAACTCTCGCTAACCAGACTCCCCTATTAAGTTGAGAGCTTGCTATCTGCTATTCCCGGGTCAAGTCAAGAGACTGCTGTCCTCATCCTTCCAGCTGAGTAGGTCCAACCATTTGCTGCTACTCCGAGTTGAGTAGTCTGTCTCCTCATTGTTCAAGTCCTTCAAGTCCAGGCTGGTGGTCCATGTCCAAGTCCAGGTTCCAAGCTGGGTTCAAGTTCAAGGCTCTGTGTCCACTTCTAGGCTCCAAGTACGGGTCAAGTCCGAAGCAAGACAGAAGTCCGAGTCCAAGTCCTAGTCCAGGTTTTACCGGTTTGTTATCCAACGTTTATGTCCATGTTGATATTTTTGTCCTTGCTCCCTGGCCTTCCTAGTAACTATCAATAAACACAGTTCTGTTTAGACTACTTCTGTGTCTATGTCCTGCACTTCAGTTTGCTCCTGACGCCTCTTTGTAACAGAATGGACTAGCCAAACACATACCCAGCGACACAGACACTGTCTTACAAACTCTCGCTAACCAGAGTCCCCTCCTGCTAAACCAACCCCCAACCTGCCCGGGTCATCGGTAATCCGGACAAGCCTGTTAGATCGCCTGGAGGCTCCCATTCGGGGGGGAGGGGGGGTGGAATATTGTCTCGGTCCAGTCCGTGGACTCCTCATTCCAGCCGTCGCACCTGGGATCACCCCGGTGGTCTTACGAGCAGTCCAGTACACGTCCACCTTCCTCGGCATCTTCCTCCCCACTCCCCTCACACCAAAAACCCGCGAAAACCCCTCCCTCAAGTTCCCAGCATCACAAGACACAATAACATTCCCCATTGATTAACAAATGAATACAATTACCATATCAGCCATTCTAAAGTGAAACAACGGCGAGAGAAACACTTATCCGACAAAGAAGCATTCCTACTTGTTACAAACCAAAGAAGCCATTTTGAGTAACATACACAGGACATTGTACAAACCGTTGGCCACTACTCCGAGTTGGGTATTCTGTTTCTTCATTGTCTTAGTCCTTCCAGCTGATTGGGTCTGGCCGTTTGCTGCTACTCCAAGTTGGGTAGTCTGTCTCCTTGTTGTCCAAGTCCCTCAAGTCCAGGTTAGTGGTCCATGTCCACATGCAGGCTCGTGGTCTGTGTCCATGTCCAGGCTCCAAATCATGTCCAGTTCCAGGCTCCAAGCCATATTCTAGTTCCAGGCTTCAAACCATGTTCCAATTCCAGGCTCTGTGTTCCAGTCCAGGCTTCATGTTCCAACTCTAGGTTCTGAGTCCAGGCTGTGTCCGAGTCAAGATCCAAGTTCAAGTCCAAGTCAAGTTCAAGTCTAAGTCAAGTGTGAATCCAAGTCCTCATGCAGGTTTTACCAGTTTGTTATCCATGTTGACATTTCTGTCCTTGCTCCCTGGCCTTCCTAGTAATGATCAATAAACACAGTTCGGTTTAGACTACCTCTGTGTCTGTGTCCTGCACTTCGGTTTGCTCCCGACGCCTCTTTATAACAGAATGGACTAGCCAAACACAGACCCAGCGACACAGACACAAACTCTCGCTACACAGACTCCCCTCCTGTTAAACCCACCCCCAACCCGCCCAGGTCATTGATAATCCGGATAAGCCTGTTAGATCGCCTGGATGCTCCCATGGGGGGGGCGGGGCAGGGGTACTGTCAGATTTCGGGCCGTGGACTCCTCATTCCAGTTGTTTCCTTTTCCCCATCTTCTGTTTGGCACCTTGATAAAGGAACCTGACCTTCATTTCGAACCGGCAGCAGAAAACGTTCCGGGTTCCGGATACTCAGTGCTGGACCATCATCAGAAGTCCGTCACTGCTAACCAGTCACCGGAAGCCAGTCATCTCAGAAAGGCGGCTATACTCGTCTCGGGGCCGCTGAGAATCATGGACTCTAGCTGCTTCAGTGCCTTGGCTGCTTCGTGAATTCAGTCATTTTTGTGTCCAGCTGAGTTGCCGGCCATTTTGCCGCCACTCCAAGTAACATACAAAAACTGTCATTTTCATGGCCGGCTGAGTCTGGCTCGAGTCGGGAGCCTGCCATACGCATTTCTTGGATTGAGTCGGAAGTCTGCCGTGCGCAGTTTCTGTGTCGAGTCGGGAGTTTGCCGTTTGCAGTTCGTAGGTCGAATCAGGAGCTTGACATCCGCTGTTCCTGGGTCAAGTCAGGAGTCTGCCCTTCGCAATTCCTGGGTCGAGTCGGAAGTCTGCCGTGCGCAGTTGCTGGGTCAAGTCGGAAGCTTGACATCCGCTGTTCCTGGGTCGAGTCGGGAGTCAGCCGTTCGCAATTCCTGGGTCGAGTCAAGAGCATGTCATCTGCCGCTCCTGTGTAAGGTTGAGAGCTTGTTGTCCGCTGTTCCTGGGTCGAGGCAAGAGCCTGCTGTCCTAGTCCCTTCAGCTGAGTAGGTCTGGCTGCTTGCTGTTACTCAGAGTTGGGTATTCTGTCTCTTCATTGTCCAAGTCCTTCCAGTTGAGTAGGCCCGGCCGTTTGCCACTGCTCCGAGTTGGGTATTCTGTCTTCTCGTTGTCAAAGTCCTTCCAGCTCAGTAGCTCTGGCCGTTTACCAGTCATCTGAGTTGGGTATTCTACCTCCCTGTTGTCTAATTCCTTCAAGTCCAGGCTCGCGGTCCGTGTCCAAGTCCAGGCTCATGGTCCATGCTCACGTCCAGGCTCAAAATCATATTCCAGTTCCAGTCTTGGTGTTCCAGCTCTAGGCTCCGAGTCCAGGATGAGATCGAGTCAAATCCAAGTTCTGTCTGAGTCGAGCTCCAAGTCCTGAGTATAAGTCAAGATCCAAGTCTGGTTTCCAGTGACATCATAGTTGAGAATGGCAGCTTAAATCACTAGCTTCTCCGGAAAAACGCGTATTAAGCCCCGTTCACCCATAAAATATAGTATTTTTCGAAAAATATTTGAACTGAAAAGAGGGGCAAGAATGGGGGAAAGGAATGGAATTAAAAAAAGCGACACTGCAGAGCCTGCGGCCGAGAAGAGTGCAGCGAGCGGCTCTCTTACCCGACCGCGTGCTAGCGAGGCGGACGCTGGGCCTCATTCAGGTGAAGCGGTGGATATGATCGAAGTTCTGAAAGAGATAAGGGAGTTTCAAAAAGAAATAAAGCAGCAGCTCCGTGATATTAAGTCAGAGCTCACCAGCGTCAATCAAAAAATAGTCGTGGCAGAGACTCGAATTGAGAAGGTGGAAGATCGCGTTCAAAACGTTGAACGAATACTGAGTAAGACAATAAAAATATTAAATCATCAAGAAGGTAAACCGCTTGACCTGGACGGAAGATCACGGTGGAAAAATATCAGAATCTACAACGTTCCCGAAGGAGCGGAGGGCTCTTCTATGACAGAGTTTGTCGGAAAGTTCCTGCAGGACACGCTGGATCTTCCCTAGGCTATGGAGCTGGAAGTCAAAAGAGCCCACCATGTGTTAGTCTACCCAAGATAAGCCACGCTCAATAATAATCAAATTCTTTTGGTACAGCACCAAGGCGGAGATTCTATGAAGGGCCTGGGGTAAGAAGAGAGTGTTTTTAGACGATAAATTAATATATTTCGACCAAGATTAGCCTCATGGTCCTGCAGAAATGCAAAGAATACTCTGAAGTAAAGCGAGTACTAAAGCAAAAAAAGATTAGATTTCAAACTCCGTACCCCGCTAAGCTTTGAGTGTTTTATGATGATGGGACGCGATTGTACCAGACATTGGAAGGGATGACTACAGACATGAAGGTCAGAGGGTTGCCCGTCAGCGTGACCAAAACGAGAGAAAGCCTGACTGAGGAATTATCCCGCTCAGCTTGGGAAATAGTGCGAGAATCGAGAAGGCAGGAGATGGGAGGAGGCCGAGAGAAATTTATCAGGAAGAGACCAGGAGTTTCTCAAAGACAGTCCTCACCTCCTTCAGAAGAGCCATAAGATTTGGCTAACTTTAAAAATGTTGAGAAGCTAAACGGAAGCAAAAGTAGACAGTGATACACCTATCTCGAGAAATACTTATTATGATGTGGATTTTATATTACTTAGTTGTTATTCTTTATTCGCTCACTTACTCCTTTTTCCCCACCAAAATGAGAATATATAAATGTGTGCATATATGTGTATGCATGTAATATATGTGTGTATGTATGTATGTGTATGTATCTATATATATATTTGTGGGTGTGTGTGTGTGTGTGATATATATATCTATATAGGAGGAGTGCACAGGGAAATCTTTTCTGTGTAATGGATTTGTTCTCTGACTTTTATGAATACAGCAATGGGGACCCTCAACTCACAAGTAGGAGGGGTTATCACCCACAGCTAGACATTTCCTCTAGCTCAACGCAGGGTCATCTGCTAGAGACCTCAGCCTTGGAATCACACATTCATTGCCATTTTTGTTATTATTTGTGTTTCTTGGCTCTTATTTGTTCAGGGAGTAGATCGATTAAGTTTTATTCTAATTTCAATGAAACATTGACAGATAAATACAGAAGGCTAAGGACAAGGTAAAATTCATTTCTTTTAATGTCAATGGGCTATTAAATCCAATCAAAAGTAAGAGAATTTTATCCAAAATGAAAAAAGAACAAGCCCATACAGTATATTTACAGAAAACTCATTTAAGTGATAATGAGCATAAAAAACTAAAGAGAATGGGCTTCACTAATCTGTTTTTCTCCTCACATAAATCAGGACATAGGGGAGGAGTTGCTATTCTTATCTCAAGTAAGCTAAATTTTGAAAAAGTATTCAAAATGGGAGATAAAGAGGGCAGATATATTCTGGTAAGTGGGAATATAGACAGAAATTCAGTTACTCTGTTGAATATATACGCACCCCCGGGAAGTGATATTGGTTTCTTTCAGAGAATTACTGATATTATGGTAACGGAAACAGAAGGTCTCCTGATATGTGGGGGAGACTTAAATTTACAATTACAACCAAACTTAGACTCTTCCAATAGAAAAACCTATGAAACAAAATCTTTACATAAGAAAGTTAATACACTTTTTGAGGATGTTGCTTTAATTGATATATGCAGGGATCTTTTCCCCGACAGATGGGATTACACTTATTATTCTGCTCCCCATTCTGTATATACAAGAATAGACTATTTCATAACATTTGGAAAAGACAAAGACAAAATAAACACCTGTGGAATTGGGACAATAGATGTAAGTGACCATGCACCTATATATCTATCTGTTGATTTTGACCTACAACCAAAGAATACTATTTGGAAACTAAATTCAAGTCTACTCAATGACCGTACTTCAAGGAACAAATTAAAAAAGAAATTGGTGTCTACTTAGAATTTAATGATAATGGAGAGGTTTCACCTCCCATTTCATGGGATACTCTGAAGGCGGTCTTAAGAGGGAAAATTATAGCGATATCTTCATATAAGAAAAAAAATAAGGAATAAAACATTAGAGGAATTACAAAATAGGCTGGAGGAACTAGAGAAAAAACACAAATTGAATTTAGCACAGGATACATTAGGGGAAATTAAAAGAATTAGGAATGAAATAAGTAGTTTGGCTATGCAAGGAATCAGGAAAAACAATGTTTCTGAAACAGAGACATTATGAAAGCGGATTGTAATCTATGAAAATGCTGGCATGGAAACTGAAAAAAAAAAGATAGCAGAAAATACAATCATAGAATTAGGGACCCAAGAACGAAAATGATAAAAAAGATAAGCTAAGTGAAATTCAAGAAGCTTTTAAAGTGTTTTACAAAACTCTATATTCCAAAGTTCCAGGGGGAAGCATAACCCAAATTGACACCTTCTTAAATTCTCTAGAGTTACCCACTTTAAGTGAAGAACAAAATAGAACAATGACTGCTGACATAACTGAAGTTGAATTAAAAGCTGCAATTAGTAGGATCAAATTAAGCAAGTCACCAGGATCAGATGGGTATATGACAGAGTGGTACAAAGTATTTAAAAATGAGTTCATTCCTGTTTTACTCTCCAAACTGAAAAGGGCTCTAAAAAAGGCACAAATGCCACCCAGTTGGAAGGAAGTGATAATCTCAGCTATACCGAAAGAAGGCAAGGATAAAATGGAATGCGGGTCATTTAGACCAATATCCGTTCTTAATGTAGGTTATAGATTATTTACCTCCATCATGGCCAAACCAGTAGAGGAGTTTCTACCCATACTGATACGCAATGATCAGACAGGTTTTATACGACAATGCCAGACACAAGACAATATACGAAGGACACTTCACATTATGGATCATATACAAAAAAATAAAATCGAAGCAATAGTGATAGCGTGGACGCTGAAAAAGCATTTGATTTGGTTAATTGGAATTTTCTTTACAGAGTTTTACATAGATTTGGTTTCCATGACACAATTATTAAAACTATGTAGACTCTATATGACAATCCTACAGCTAGGATTAAAATCAATGGATATTTATCAAATAGTCTTACCCTAGAAAGGGACACGAAACAGGGTTGTGCATGGTCACTGCTACTCTTCACGTTGTATCTGGAACCATTAGTTCAATACATCAGACAAAATGAAGCTATCAGGGGAATTACTATTAAAGGGACAGAGCATAAATTGGCTTGTTATGTGGATGACATTTTGATCTATCTAGGGCAACCAACATACTCTTTACCTAAATTGATGCAATCCTTTCATATTACTATAGCCCACCAAGAGAAATTGAAAGTAGATACCCCTGGGCATGGCACACAGAGTCTTTCAAATATTTGGGCATTATTATGCCAAAAGATTTGGTAAAATTATCAGAATGTAATTATCAGCCTTTATATAAAAAAACTAAGGAAGATGTGGCAAGATGAAACCTGATTCCTTTTATCAGTCTCAGTTCAAGGATTGAGTCTATTAAAATGAATATATTGCCCTGACTGTTATATCTCTTTCAGACCTACCAATAGAGGTTAATCAAAATCAATTCAATGAATGGAACAAGATGCTATCAAGGTATATTTGGCAGGGTAAAAGGCCTAGAGTTCATCTCAAAACTTTGCAATTAGCAAAGGAAAAGGGGGGATGGGGCCTACCTTCTCTTAGAGATTATTATTTTGCAGCACAGTTGAGAGCTGTGATATGTTGGTGCAACCCATCATATGACGCTGAATGGAAAAACATTGAGGAGCGGGTACTTCCCATCCCCATACAAGCAGTTTTGGCTGATAACAACCTGCAAAGGTACATAAATACTATTGATAACCCATGGGTGAAACTGACTCTTAAAATATGGACAACTACTATAAAAGTATATAATCTAGAGGGAGATATTGCAATTCTTAAATGGTGTGCATATGACTCTGATTTTACACCAAATAAATTGGATGCTAGGTTTAAGGACTGGACAGCTAAAGGAATAACAGTTCTTTGCAACATAATGAAAGAAGGAACACTGTTCAGTTTTGAAATGCTTAAAGAGTAACACTTATTAGAAAAACAAGATTTTTATCAGTATTTACAGATGTGAAAATATGTTAATAAGACACTTAAAAATGTAATCAAGGCAAATACATCCTTGATAGAGTTCTTTAGAAAAGCATATAGTTCAGATGATGGTAGTAAGAATCATTTCAAGCATGTATAAGGGGTTGTCAAATCTTAAAACACATTTGACTTCATACATTAAAACAAAGTGGGAGAAGGAAGGAGGGATAATTATATCTGAGGAAGAATGGACAATAATATGGAGATATCAATGGAAGTGTACCAGTTCACAGAAATGGAGGGAGTTTGGATGGAAAAACTTGATAAGATATTTTATTACCCTCTCCAAAATCCCATTATGATAGTAACCTCCCTGTTTGTTGGGGAAATGGTGGAAATCAAAATGCAAATCATTATCATATTTTTTGGGACCGCCCTGTTATCAAAAACTATTGGAGGGGGATACACAATGCCCTACAAGACATCTTTAAATGTGAAATACCCTTGGAGAGTAAGACCATATATTTTGGATGCATACCTCAAGAATGGTTGAAAAGAGATAAGTATTTAATGAATATACTGTTGGTGGCTGGTAAAAAGACTCTTACTAGGAAATGGTTATCACAGGAGAGCCCAACCTTAAATGCATGGATGGAAATTACAATGGACATTTACAAATGGAGAAGATAACAGCATCTGTTAATCATAAGTTGGAACAATTTGATTCATACTGGGAAAAAAGGTTTAACTACATAATGCCTGATAGGCCTGATTTTATTCTCACAAATCAATGAATCTGTTGTAAAAAAAAATCACTCCCTACTTGTACATAGTTCTTTCCTTTTGCTTGTTTTTTTCTTTCCACTCTTTTCTATAAGTGTATACCTCAGATAAATACTTTGTGGAGATTTGTGATATATATGATTATATGATATATATGTACAATGTCTGAAATACATCTTATTGGAAATATTTGTTTGATGATGAACTTCAATAAAAAAAATAAATTACAAAAAAAAAAGATCCAAGTCTGTGTCCAAGTCCTAGTGCAGGTTTTACTGGTTTGTTATCAAATGTTTATGTCCATGTTGACATTTTTGTTCTCACTCCCTGGTCTTCCTAGTAACTATCAATAAACACAGTTCTGTTTATACTACCTCTGTGTCTGTGTCCTGCACTTTGGACTGCTCTTGATGTCTCCTTGTAACAGAAAGGACCAGCCACACATGGACCCAGCAACACAGACACTGTCTTACAAACTCTCGCTAACCAGAGTCCCCTCCCGTTAAGCACCTCCCCACAACCTGCCCAGGTCGTTGATAATCCGGGCAAGCCTGTTAGATCGCCTGGAGGCTCCCATTGGTGGTGGGGGGGGGGGGTACTGTCCTGGTCCGGTCTGTGGACTCCTTATTCCAGTTATTTCCTTTTCCCCATGTTCCGTTGGGCTCCTTGATTAAGGCACCTGATCTTCATTTCGAACCGGCAGCAGAAAAGGCTCCCGGTTACGGCTACTCAGTGCTGGACCACCATCAGAAGACCGTCACTGCTAACCAATCACCAGAAGCCAGTCATCTCAGAAAGGTGGCTATACTCATCTCGGGGCCGCTGAGAATCATGGACTCAAGTTGCTTCAGAGCCATGGCTGCTTAGTGAAGTCAGTTGTTTTATCAAGTCCAGCTGAGTTGCCGGCCATTTTGCTGCTACTCCAAGTAAGATACGAATACTGTTGTTTTCATGGCGGGCTGAGACTGGGTCGAGACGGGAGCCTGATGTCCTAGTCCCTCCAGCTGAGTAGGCCCGGCTGTTTGACACTACTCTGAGTTGGGTATTGTCTCCTCGTTGTCCAAGTCGTTCAAGTCTAATCTCATGCTGTGTGTCCAAGTCCAAGCTCGTGGTCCGTGTCCAGGTGCAAGCTCCTTGTCTGTGTCCAGTTCCAGGCTCCAAGCCATATTCCAGTTCCAGGCTCCAAGCCATATTCCAGTTCCAGGCTCTGAGCCGTGTTCTAGTTGCAGGCTCCGTGTTCCAAATCTAGGCTCCAAGTCCAGTCTTAGTCAAGATCCAAGTTCCGAGTCCGATTCAAGATCGAAGTCCAATTCCAAGTCAAGTCCAAGTCTAAGTCTAGTCCAATTCCAAGTCAAGTTTGAGTTCAAGGCCTAGTGCATGTTTTCCCGGTTTGTTAACTAACGTTCACATCCATGTTGACTTTTTTGTCCTCGCTCCCTGGCCTTCCTAGTAACTATCAATAAACACAGTTCTGTTTATACTACCTCTGTGTCTGTGTCCTGCACTTGGGTCTGCTCCCAACGCCTCCTTGTAACAGTAGGAGCTGATTCTGAGACTGCAGTAAGTGATTCTGACAGCCCTGGACACCTTTTTTCTCATTTCCTGTCTGAATCTACTTGATCCCTTTATTTTTTCTCATATTCTTTCTCTTTCACAGCTTTTTCATTCTCATTCACATTTTTCTTTTCATCTCTTCCATCCTTTCCCTTCTTTGAGTTTGTGTATCGTATTCTTAAAAACGTCCTTTTAGTTCATTGGCATATTCTCTTATTATTACTTCTGTTACTCCCTTTATAATCTGATCTCTCCTCTTGGTTCCCTCATCCACAATGTCATCTGATGAATCCTGTTTTACTATCTCCATTGACTCATTTCTTTTTTGCCTTCCATTCATCAAGCTACCTTTACAAGCAGCGTATTGTCTCCCACTTGAAGTTCCTTCAATCAACTTAATGCAGGCAGAGTAGATTTTGGTTCTTTGTACTCACAGAAGCTGAATGCGTGCAAATTTCCTGAAGCTTCGTTAACTCTCTCCCAGTTTAAAGCATATCCACATTTCACAAGTACAAAAGTAGCTGCCTAATTAACATATCAGAAGCTTTCTCAAATATGTTGCCTACAAAAATGGTTGTAGTTGGACCACTGTTTTTGTCATTTTCACACTTCCTTGGAAAAGCATAATCCTTCCTTGGTCCAACATGCTTTCGAACCAAAGGCACAGAGGTTGGAACCAAACACCTGTTTGTCATCTGTGGGAAATGGTGTTCAACATGGAGATAGTTGTGGCATCATCCATTACCTTTCTTAATTAGCTCTCAGGTGGCTTTTCTCCAGGGGTTGTAGCATGCAAATTGTGAATGGATCTCCAAACAAGTCGTATTTGTTTCAGCCAACCACGCCTCCACAATGCTGGTTATTGTTTTTCTACCACATAGACGGTCAATGTGACTTGTTGGTTGTTGTATTTCACAACTATGGATGTTATTTCCACAGGAGTTATCTTTTCTCCAGTACAAGTGCTTAGTTGGATATCTGAAGGCTTCAGTTCGGTATCTTTGAAATGCTGTTCAAACCTATTTTGTGGAATAACTGAAACAGCCAAATCAGTGTCCAATTCTATTTTAATTAATTTGCCATTCACTTCAGGTTTAAACCATACTGCTTGTTGATTATTATTTTCACGTTTCAAAGCTACCCATGCAGATTAGTGCTCTTTTTGAAACTGCAACTTGACTTTTTAGCTTTTTCTCTTCCCTGTGCAGACTGACTGCCTGACATACTCTTTGTATGTGTTCTACTTTGTTGCATTTTCTGCAAATTGCACCTTTAAACTTGCATTTGTTTAGCGAATGTGAGACCCAGCCATAATGGTAACACAATTCGTTCTGCCAGGCCTGCTTCTGTTTAAATGTTACAGATTTGTTCACGCTCACTTTCATTCTCGACTGCAACTCAATTGTGCTTCTGTCTGTGGTGTCCATTGAAACAGTGAATTCTACTGCTTGTTTGAATGCAAGCTGTGCTTCAGTTCAGAGCCATTTTTGAATGCATTCTTTTAAGATACCACAAACTAAACGATCTCTTAGTCTATCATTAAGCCTATCACCGACTGACAATGCTCAGACAATCCCTTCAATTCAGCGATGTACGCTGAAATGGACTCCCATGTTTTTGATTCTCCTTATGAAACCAGAAGTGTTCTGCAATCAAGAATGGCTTTGATTTAAAGTGTTCCTGCATCATTTTTACAATGGCTGCAGAGCTAATTTCTGATAGTTTGGTAGGAGCAGTCAAACTTCAAAGTAAACTGTATGCCTTTAAACCCAATGCATTCAGCAAAATGGGTACTCGATTTTCATTGGCTATTTAATTTCCTTCACGATACTGTTCCAATAGCTCAGTACTTATGAGCCAATTGCCCATTGTGTAATGAAACTCCTCAATGCTTCTGATGTAGCCAGCCATTTCTGCCTTTTTAAAATAATTATGACTTGATACTCACTCCTTATGAACCCTGAATTCTTGCTTTTCCTGAGTTTTTAAAAAAACTAAATTGTCTTCCCTTCTGAAGAACGCTGCTTTATTTTACTAAAATCTTGTCCCGTCTGTGCACGTGCTGGGCTGTTTCTTTTTACTCACTGTAGCTTGCAGAGCTTTTTAAAGTTTACAATGTCTTGCTCCACTTTAACATTTCGGTCACTGTCTAGACACACAATGTCCTTTTCCAAGGGTTGAAATGTCTAATGTATAGGGCATAAGACAATTAAGCCCTTGGAAAAAGGTATTGTCTGTCTGCTCTACCTATAATTCTCATAATCTTATAAACCTCTGTCAGCTTTCTTGTTATAGTATTTATAAAAAGTGCACTTAAAGTGAGAGGCAGTGATTTCAATGGTGATGTGAGTGGTGGGTACCAGGAATGTGCTGCCTGGAGGAGGTGGTGATAGAGGCAGAAATATTAGAGACTTTTATGAGACATTTAGATAGCACATGAATGTATGGAAAATGGAAGGATATGGACATTGTGTAGGTAGAAGAGAT
Source organism: Hypanus sabinus (assembly GCF_030144855.1). NCBI lineage: Eukaryota > Metazoa > Chordata > Chondrichthyes > Myliobatiformes > Dasyatidae > Hypanus > Hypanus sabinus. The sequence goes on from NC_082717.1 coordinate 76,485,289, forward strand.
TAGATTCTTTGGCCATTTGATTACTAATTTAATGGGTTTGGTACAACAATGTGAGCCAAAGGTCCTGTTCTTGTGCTGTACTATGTTCTATGTTCTAAGTGATAATTTTTTTTTACAAGCAATTTTGATGTCTTGCACTGTGCTACTGCCACAAAAGGAACAAATTTCACAACATATGTCAGTGATGATAAACCTGATTCTGAAATTTTGCAATTTGGAACACCAGCCAATCTGTTGGATGAACTCAGTGGCTTGAGCAGTATTCATGGAAAGAAAGGAATTGTCAATGTTTTGTGTTGAAACCCTGTGTGTGCAAAGGGAAAGTTATGTCTGACTAATTTTTTTGAGAAGATAAAATGATGTTGAATATAACATGACCAAGTAAATTTAAGGAAGAGGCACATAGCAGGATATACCTTAAGACCTCGGGGCAAATGAAAATTTCAATACAAACCTGCCTTAGTAGCCAGAATGAAAGGGTATTGGTTTCTAGATTTTTGTGACTAAAGATAGATGTGCAGTACTTTAATTTCCTGTGGAGCACAGAATTTTTGTGGCATGCATCAATGATTCAGAGCTGAATGTTGCAGCTCTGGCTAAGAAAAATGCAGAAAGTCCCAACACTGGCTCTGCATTTTATAGGAAGGAAGCTGGAAGAGAGCAGGCAAATAATGAATGGCTGGCTTTGGATAGAAATGTGGAAATTAACATGCAAAGAGAGAAATGTGAGGTTTCACATCTGGGTAAGGCAAACAAAGCAAGTTCAATGGTAAAGTACAAGAATTGTAGACAAATAGAGAGACTGTGAAATGCATGACCATTGAATGTAGCTTCAGGCATACAGGACATTGGACTTTATTTGCTGAGATGTTGAATATGAAGATACTGAATGTGTACCAATAAGGTGCATAATGGGAAAGAGGTAATAGCATTGGAGAAGGTCTAACTTTCAGGATAGATAATTTTAGTTATGAGGAGTTGTTAGCAATGCTCTGCTGTGGCTTGTTACTTTGGAATAAATCAGGCTTGGTGGAGAGTTAGTTGAAGTTTATAAAATTATGAGAGAATTAGTCTGGGTTACCAGTAAGCTCTTATCTCCCTTGGATGAGAGGTCAGTAACAAGGAGGCATAGAACTAGAGTGAATGGTAGAAAGTTTGGAGGTGATTTGACAAAAATGAAGACATGAAAATTTGTAAATTTCTACGTGACTGGGTAATGAAGCAAATACCCACATTGTTACTAAGTTTTTACCTGGATGACAAAAGGATGTGCTTTAGGCTGCAATTGCATCAGGGAAGGGCACAGTAGGCTTAAAGGCCTCACACAATACATTGGCAGAACTCAATGGGTCTGGCAGCATCTATATAGGGAAATAGACATTCAACATTTCTGATTGAGACCCTTCATCTGGACTGAAAGATAGAGGAGAGACAATCAGTATTAAAAGGTGCAGGGAAGGGCTGGTGCAAGAGCTGGCAGGTGATAGGTGTAGCCAAGTAACTGTGATGATGGAGTATCTGAGGGTGCATGAAAGAAATGCACATTGGATACCAGAAATAAAGTGATGGGCAGTAGCAGAATGTTAATTAAAGACATAAAAATGGAAATCAACTGGTTTTGCACTAGTTTAAAGGACTCCACCTATTTTGTGAAGTTCTATTTCAAAGATAAATTCAAGCAATTGCCACTTTATTGTGATTTAAATTGCATGTTAACCAGTAATTTGTCCTCTAGATGCTATTAGTCATTTATTCTAAGATTAGTTCCCATAACTTTGCAACAGCTAACATTCAGATCTAAGTAGTTTGCATTGTGAAGCTGCGATGCAACTTGGGCCTCAAAAAAGACTTTGTTTTCCTACAGTCCCTAATCTCCAGCCTAATGCAGATGTCCTAAAATGGAAATGTTTTACTGAATTTGTAGCCAGGTTTAAAACCTACCACTTCTAAAAAAGTCTTTTCCTGTGTTGGTGGAGAATTCACTCTTTATCCACTTATGGTGAAGGTGGGGTGTGGGAGGGTGAAAGAAGTTCAGTGGGTTGGACAGCTGCTTTTTCTTATATGCAGCATCTTAATGCCTGGTCTGCAACAAATTAGGAGAAATTTTATTCTGTTTTCTTGCTTTTCAATGTCCTGCATCACATCCAATTATTTTTCTATTGGAAGCATTTTCACCTCTATTTTATAGAAAGCAATCACTGCTCATGAGATCCCTTAAGAAGCAAGTGATTACGAGACCTGCTGTCAGTTGTGCTTTTCACCAAGTTTTATGTTTCTCTTCTGCACATCCACATCCCTTGAACACTCTGACTATCCTCCCTAACACCTAGTCCCCATGTTCCAGTCTTAGCATCAAACGTAATTTTTCTTCTGCCATTACTTGTTCTCTGGAATATGAATGGCAACAGGGAGGATTTAACACCAGCTATTTGATATCCTATCGATGTTGCACATAAGATCTACTTCAGCCAACTACCAGGAACAAAGATATTTCAGAATGAAATATCACAGATATGAGAAAATCTGCAGATGCTGGAAATTCAATGCACACAAAATGCTGGAGGAACTCAGCAGGCTAGGCAGCATCTATGGAAAAGAGTAAACAGTCGACGTTTCCGGCCGAGACCCTTCACCAGGACTGGAAAGGAGGGGTGAATTCAGAGCAAGAAGATGGGGGGGAAGGGAGAGAGAAGTACAAGGAGCCAGGTGGTAGGTTAAACCAGGTGAGGGGTAGGGGTTGAATTACAGAGCTGGGAAGTTAATTTGTAAATGTGACAAAGGGCTGGAAAAGGGGGAATCTGACAGGAGAGGACAGAAGACCATAGAAAAAAGGGAAGTGGTGGATCACCAGAGAGAGAGAGATGAGCAGGTAAGGAGATAATGTGACAGAGTGAAACTGTGACGTGGAGTGGTGAAGGGCAATTGCTGGAAGTTAGAAAAATCAATGTTCATGCCATCAGGCTGAAGGCTACCCAGACAGAATATAAGGTATTACTTCTCCAACCTGAGTGGCCTCGTTGTGGCAGAAGAGGAGGCCATGGATTGATATGTTGGAATCAGAATGGGAAGTAGAATTTTAATGGGTGGCCTCCGGGAGATCCCCCCCTTTTCTGGCAGATGGAGCATTGGTGCTTGGCAAAGCGGTCTCCCAATCTATATCAGGTCTCACCGATACACAGGAGGCCACATCGGGAGCACCAATTACAGTAGACTCACAGGCGAAGTGTTGCCTCAACTGGAAGGATTCTTTGGGGCCTGGAATGGTAGTGAAGGAGGAGGTGTAGGGGCAGCTGTGGCACTTGTTCCTCTTGTAAGGATAAGTGCCAGGAGAGAGATCAGTGGGGGAGGGAAAGATGTCCCTGGTGGTGAAATCCTATTGAAGATGACAGAGGTTACAGAGAAGTGTGTGCAGGGCATGGAGGCTAGTGGGGTGGTAATTAAGAAGGAAGGATAGGTAGATTTACATAGTGATCTTTATGACTTCAGAATGTACATTGGCACTTGAAAGGCAATTAAATACCTCTTAGGAATCATCAGTGTTGTAATCTAGCCCTAAATATTTATCCTTCAATCAAGAAACTGAAGAAAACGGGTTATCTGCTGATTAGTACAGACAAGAGAATGCAAGAACATAAATTTGCTGCCGTGTTTCCTATACAATACTATACTTCTAACTAAACTTTAAAAGTAATTCATTGGTTGTAAGGTTCTTTGCAAGCGCCATTGTTAGGCTGGTCTTTTGTTTAATATTTTCTGAAGGTTGGCACACTTTCCCTCTCAGCTATTCCTACTGTAATGCATAATTATAGAGCAACGTATTTTCTTAAGCAAGTTGCAATACATTATGGATGTAGAAACATATTTTAAGTATGGAGTCAAAATTCATCGCCATGAAGTAGAAGTTTCATTAGATCTAAACAATTAAATCTCCTCCCTAACCTGAACTGCATATAAAGGGTATATAAACACAATGGAACACACACAACTGAAATTGCAGCATATATGCCCAGATTGTCCAAGCTTGGAAAAAAATTGTCTGCAATGTTTGATTTCAAAAACTTTAATAGCCCCACAATAACCTAAGTATCTTTACAGTTATCTTTGTAGAAAAGAAGTAAGATATATTATAAAAACAGCTGACCAGGTTTGGGAATAATGAAAAAAAGGGGACCTGTTCCTTCATGTATTCAAGAGAAACTTACATCTCAGCGTATAGAACAGTACAGCACAGGAAAAGGCCCTTTGACCCATGTTGTTGTGTCAAACTAATTCTAGAGGAGACATAACATTTTGGCAAATGTGTTCTTTACTCATGACAACCTCTGATAAATACAATATATTCCCTTCCAGAATGAATGTACATCCACCCTAATTTTTACATAGGGCATTTGATCCAACTTCACCCGGGCTCCCGTGCATCAATTTTCATCCTAATCTATCAGTGTCTATTCCATTCTCGCCTTTAGGTAACTGGCTCTCACGTGTATCTCTGCTTTTACCTTCTAACTCCGTACACAAAGGTATTTCTCCCGAATTCCTTATTAGATAGTGACTATTTTGTAATTGTGATCTCCAGTGTTCTCACCAACAAATGGAAATGTCAACGTGCCTACTATGTTGTACTATTTCAATGTTTTAAGGGTATCTATTTGCCCCATGGATGGGACAATCTAGGACAAAAGGGAATAACCTTACAATTGCAGCCAGGCCTTCCAGAAAAAGTTCAGAAATATCCAAAATGTTGATGAAATCTGGAACAGCAGCCAGGTGAAAAAGTGTTTGTAGCTTGGTCATTTTTTTTTTGCTTTAACTATTGTTTTATGTTTTTGCTAGATGAAAGATTCAGCACAAGGTTCAGGTACAGTTATTACCCTTCAATCTTCAGGCTCTTGAATCAGCATCCATAACTTCACTCACTTCAACTGTGAACTGTTTCCACAATTTATGGATTCACTTTCAACGACTTGACAATTTATGTTCTCAATATTATTTATTGCTTATTTATTTATTTATTTATTATTATTTTGCTTTGTATTTGCACACTCTGTCTTCTTTTGCATGTTGGTTGTCTATTTCGTGGAGTTTTTAATTCTATTGTATTTCTTTGTATCTACTGTGAATGCCCGCAAGAAAAATAATACATGTATTTTGAATATAAATTTACCCCTGAAGTTTGATATTTGGGTATAACGTGTGGATGGAGTTATGGTGCAGATGGGTTCTTATCTAATTTGAAAGTGGTTCAGATTCAACTGAATGGCTTACTTCAGTTCGTATAAGCTCATCGTCTTGTTCCCAGCAAACGTGGAATCGAAATTCAGGTGTTTCTAGTTCCGTAGTAGTAGTATTCCCCTGAAATTCATTGCACGACACACAAGGAATGCATTCGAGGTTCTACGATGCAGCATTTATGTTTGAGAGGGCGGAGTTACTTGAGGTATTTTGACCTCACCCACTGGGGCTTGTGCGGCAGTAACGATACAAGGCGCCGAAAAGGAGTTTGAAATAAGGCGGCGGTTTTTTCTTTAAACGACCTTCCTTAAAACCTATAGCAGTTGCTTCTGCAGTTAGCTGGAGAGGAAATGGCGGGCCTGGCAGTGCAAGCGTCCTGGATTTTGAGCCTGTGGGTGGTGCTGGCCCAGTCGGCCCGCTGCCTGGCGGAGCCGGGCGATGGAGCCATTGTGACAGCCGCGCCTGCGGTCGAATCGTTGGGCGATACCAACTGGACCCTGATTCTCACTGGCGAATGGATGCTGCAATTGTGAGTAGCAGAAATGGAAGGTGGGCCCGGGGCGCGCGGACGGGACAGCCCTGGGGATTCCCCCCCTCCCCCGGGACGCGGGCGGGCGGGCAGCCCCAGGGGATCCCCCCCCACTCCCCGGCGGGCAGACCCCAGAGGTTGCCCTAAAGGCGGTGCAGCCGCTGGCCAAGGTGCCCCGCGCTCTGCACGTTTCCGGGAAATTGGTGCAGCTTCGAGACTGGAATACAATAATACATCATTTAAATTAGACTCTTTCTAAACAATTCACTAAAGGTGTAATCGTGCAGACACCGCACTGTGAGCAAACGGCAAGGATTGTCGCAACTCAGTTGCATCTTACTGCATGCCAACTTTTATATGTCCATTTCCCCCCTGTGCATTGTCAAATCTGCACTTGCCATGTCAGATGACTTGGTATTGGGTGACAGGCTTCCAGCCAACGCTTGTCAACAGGAGGGTACAGTCAGATATGTCGCATGCAGTGAAGAAAAAACAGGTTTCAAAACTGTGGCGAGGAAATTGAAGGCTTCTGGGTGTCCCAGATAAGTTGATGTTCATAAGATTAGAGGACATTGAAGCAGAATTGGGCCATTTGGCCCATCGAGTCTACACAGCCGTTCCATCATGGATGATTTGTTATCCCTCTCAAACCCATTTTCCTGCCTTGTCCTGTTCATCTTTGATGCCCTGACTAATCAAGAACCTACAACCCCTGCTGTAAATATGCTCAATGATTTTGCCTCCACAGCTGCCTGTGGTGATGAATTCCTCCTCATCTCTGTTCTAAAAGTACGTCCCTGTAGTCTGAGACAGTGCACTCTGGTTCTAGACTCACCCACTGTAGGACACATCCTCCCTACATCCACTCTATTCAGACCTTTTGATGTTCAATGAGATTCCCCTTCATTCTTATAAACTCCAGTGAATACAAGCTCAGAGCCATCAAACACTCCTCTTACATTAAACCTTTCATTCTAGGAATCACTTTTATGAATCTCCTCTGGACCATCTCCAATGCCAGCACATTTTTTCTTAGATAATGTGCCTAAAACTGCTCACAATACTCCAAGTGTGGTTTGGCCAGTACCTTTTAAAGCCTCAGTATTAGATCCTTGCTCTTGCATTGTAGACCTCTCAAAATGATTGCTAACATTGCATTTGCCTTTCTTACCACTACACAATCTGCAAGTTAAACTTTAGGGAATCTTACACTGGGCCTCCCAAGTCCCTTTGCACCTCTGATTTTTGAATTTTTTCTCTGTGTAGAAAATAGTCTGTGCCTTTATTCCTTCTACCAAAGTGCACGACTATACACTTCCCTACACTATATTCCATCTGCCACTTCTTTGTCCATCCAGAAAAGTCCCCCATTATTCTCATTGTTTGCCTCCTGCCAGTCAGCCAATCTTCTATCCATGCTCATATCTTCACTGTCATACCATGGGCTCTTGTCACATGTGACACCTTGTCAAAGGCCTTTTGAAAATCCAAGTGAACAATTAAGTAAACTGACTTTGCTGACTTAGGTCCATTTTATCATGTGCCATCCAGTTCCCTGAAACCTCATCCTTAATAATAGACTCTGACATTTTGTCAGCTACTGAAGTCAGGCTAATTGGCCTATAATTTATGTTCTTGTGCCTCTCTGCCTTCTTAAAGAGTGGAGTGACATTTGCAATTCTTCAGTCCTCCAGAACCATTCCAGAATCTAGTGTTTCTTGAAAAACCATTCCCTTTGCTTCCACAATTTCTTCAGCTACCTCTTTTAGAACCAACACAACCATTAATAATTGACATTTATGGCTTGACTATTTGCATCAAATTTTGAGCAACTTCAACCAATAGTAAATTTCATTGGTTCTCTTTATTACACAAACTCTTCACAACAAATTATATTTGATTGGATACAGTTAAGTTAGTTGTAAAAGTCTGTGGTTGCTCTTTATGCTGTCCATGTTTGTGCTTCAGCATTCTGACTTTTTGTAGAAACTAGACCATCTCTTTTGCTGCAGTCACTTTTGATGCAACAAAGTTGTCTTCTCTGACTGTGCCTTTCTGAATCTTCCCCAAGGCCTGATTGTTTTCAATTCATCCTTCTGCACTCTGGCTAATGCTAACCCTATACTGGGTCAACCTTTGTAAATCTATGCTTGGTGATCCCTCATTGGATAATCAGAGTTTTGGAACTGCTTCTCACTACAATGCAGAGCTTTCCTATAGCAGTAGACTTAGTCTGAGCAGGATTTGGGTTGTTAAGTAATTCTATAATTAACAATAGCCTTATTGGCACTGGTGTCTCTTTGCCGGAGTTTGTGTAGTCTCATCTTTTCCATCAGCATTATCTATGCCAGTTTCAGTAGGGTATCATGTTGCTAAGCCTTGTGCTGAGCCTTTTGCTTCTCGTGTTGTTGGTAGGCTCTTGTAGAAGCAGAGCTGTGGTCTTGAACTTGTTGAGAAGTGTCTCCTTCAGACCGTTCAAGCACTGTCAAGGTATTGCCTAATGGGTGATACTCCATTGTCTCTGAACTTTATTCCCTTCTTGGACACCTCAGCTTTCTGTAGTTCTCTGACCTAATTTTATTCTATTTGATTAGATATTTATTTATATTTATTGATACAGTGCAAAACAGGCCCTTCTGGTCCAACGAGCTGCGCCACTCGGTGACCCACCTACTTATCTCTAGCCTAATCAAAGAACAATTTTACAATGACCAAATTAACTGGTATGTCATTGGACTGTGGGAGGAAACCGGAGCACCCAGTGGAAACCCATGCAGTGATGGGGAGAATGTACAAGCTCCTTTCAGGCAGTGGCAGGAACCGAACCCAGGTTGATGGTGCTGTACAGCGTTATGCTTACCATAACGCCTAGGTATCTTGTAACTTTGGTTTGCAGATCGGTTCCTCCACCTCTTCAATCAATGTCTTCCGCATGACTGCTGTCACGATGCAAACAATGCATAAGATGAGCATTTGAATCGCTAGGGCGCAGTGGGCTGGGAAAATGGGATTAGTAGATGTCATACATGATGGTTAGGATCAGGCAGCTGGGGATCGTCAGCCGTGGTTGGCAGCTCATTTTGGAGAAGGAAAATTCTGGTCTCAAACTTCTGCTGCTGTGTGGCTATACCCACTCATGGGGAAGGCTTTGGGAGTAAACCTCAAGAAAAAATGTGGGGATGGAGCCCCTAAGGCAATCCCATCTTGAATTCAACGCTGACCGGCAAAGCCTGTGGCGCCACTGGTGCCAAACTGTATCAGTGTCTGAAGTTCCTTTGGATTCGTCAGCCATATGGAGTGGGGGAGCCTGCTGCACGTGCAATAGCTGGCTCTCCATGTTGTACTACCCTGACTTGTGTATGACGTAGACAGCTGGGACGCGGCATCTGTGGTCGACCCTCACCAACGGAGGGCCTCAGGTTAGTGTGAACTGAGTGAGTGAAGGGACTGCTTTTGCGTTGAATGACTGGGATTCTAAAGCCCTCACCTTGATCAGCACATCAGGTCTTGTGAAGAAAATTGCCTGATCACTGCACTCTCTTCCAAGATTGTACTTTCTCTTATCATTCCAGGTGACTGCATGCCAATCTTTTTTCATAACTTGCTAAATGGAGCTGTGGGCTTAGTCTGCTGGTGTTTGTTGGTGAAGAATTTTCTTTAAAAAGGTTTTTTTATGGTCCTACAGTATTCACATCACTTTCAGCAGAATATTTGGAAAATTCACATAAACTTCAAATTAAACCTTTATCTTCCTTGTTTATGATGTACCACAGCCTCAATGCTGCCCACCAGTCCCAAAAGGCCTTCAGAACTAGTGGGCTCCCTCTCCAGGAATGCCGGGCACGGACATATCCTTACAAGAGGGGAGAAACAGTCTGCTCAGGCGGCTGGCAGATTCCAATTCAGAGTGGTTTAGTTGTCACATGTACATCAAAGCATACAGTGAAATGTGTCATTTGTGTTGACAACCAAAACAACCTAAGGATGTGCTGGGGTCAGTCGCCACACAGTTTCGATGCCAACCTAGCATGCCCACAATGCTTGGAAGAACAACCCATAATACAACAAGCACCAAAACAACAACAGCACAACAAGCTCCATTCCTCCCTCCCGTCCACCACAGACACAGGCCGTCCTCCAATCCTAGGATAGGCCTCCAGCCTTCCTCCATCTGATTTCTGATTTCCGGACTGCCGAACGACCTCCGGGCTCCAATCTGTGCCTGAACCTGTGAGTGTTCACCTTGGCCAGGCCCAGAAGCAGTCAAATGAGGGGGATCTCCCAATCAACTTGCACCTCCCACGGCCATGTGACCAGCTGTCAGCTCAGTTGTGGATTCCCAGCCTCCTTGTGGTTGAATGCAGTGATCCCTTCAAGTTCAAGATAACAGCTCTGCTGGGACTAGTTGCACGGTCATTGAAGCATGCTTGTAGTCCATCCATAACTGCAGAAATCGACCAAACCCATCAATCTTCTCGTGATGTATTACTTCGCTCTCTCCATAACTTGAGTGATTTCTCCCACAAATATTCACAAGGCTGTTTTGCTCCGTTTCACCTGGGGGTGACTGTTATGCCTCTGCATCGATAAGCGTATTTATTATTGCTTCAGTCAACAAGAACGCCTTAAATGTGCTGTGCTTATCACAAGCCTTAGGTGTGGAATAGATGTAATTATGTAATCCTGTTTCCATTTTTACATTGTCTGATTATACATTTCTATTTCTACATGATCTGATTCTACTATATGCAGAGCACTTAAGTTCTTGAGGTACATTTACACACATACCCTATGAGTATGACTAGTTGCATGACTAATGACTCATTGCATGACTAATTGGTAAGTGTGGATGTGTTTCTGGTTCAGTTCTCTTTGCCTATGTGCAAGCTGGACTCTCAACCATTTGTCAAGAAAAGAATTCTCTTATGTCTGTTGTCAGTCTTTGATCCCTTAAAGTTCAGATTGATTCTGGAGCCCGCAATAAATAGAGGTAGTTTACATATGTCCTTGAAATATAGATGGTGGAATTTAAGCCCTTTGTGTCTCTGCAGACTCACAAAGCAATTCTATTTCCCCACCAACTTTCTTCTGTAGTCCATCCATAAGACAGTTAGACATAGGAGCAGAATTAGACCATTTGGACTATCGAGCCTGTTCCACCATTTATTATTCCCTCACAACTCCATTCTCCTTATATTCTCCCTGTCACTTTTGTGCCCTGACTAATCAAGGCCTATCTAAATATACCCAATGACTTGGCTCCCACAGCTGATTGTGGCAGTGAACTCCACGGATTCATTACCCTCTGACAAAAGAACTTGCTCCTCATCTCAGTGCTAAATGGATTTCCTCTATCCTGAGGCCGTGCCCTCTGATCCTAGACTCACCCGTTATAGGAAACAAACTCTACACATCTACTCTATCTAGTCCTTTCAGTATTTGTTAGGTTTCAATAAGATTCCTCTCCGCCCCCCCACCTTATTCTTCTGAATTCCGGTGAGTACAGGCCCAGAGCTATCAAACGCTCCTCATCCGCTCCCTTCATTCCTGGAATCATTCCCGTGAACTTCTGGACCCTCTTCAATACCAGCACATCTTTTCTCAGATAAAGGACTCAAAACTGATCATGATACTCTGGTGCATCTGACCAGTGCCTTATAAAGCCACAGCATCAATCACATCTTTGCTCTTCTGTTCTTGTTCTCTCAAAATGAATGCTCATACTGCATTTGGTTTCCTTATCACTGTCTCAACCTGAAAGTTAACCTTTAAGGAATCTTGCGTGAGGACTCTCAAATCCTTTTGCACCGCTGATAATTGAATTTTCTCCCCATTCAGAACATAGCCGATACTTTTATTCTTTTTACCAAAGTGCATGACCATACACTTCCCTATGCTACATGCAACTTCTTTGCCCATTCTCCTGATCAGTCTAAATCAGTGATTCCCAAACTTTTTTAGGGTTAATGCCCCCTTGCCTTTCCCTTTCCGTTCATTACATTAAAAACTATTAAAAAATTTTGATTGAAGATTTAAAATTGTTAAATGTCATTTCCTGTAGAGATGTGTAAAAGAGTACAAAGTAATTCTTACTCTGGATTCGATACAGCCGCAAAAAAAACCCCTCGAAAGATAAAGAGCACAGTAATAATAAAAAAAACATGGTAAACATTAATACATATGATAGTTTATATGCATTGATTGTATGCCCATAAAGTGGGCTGTACGTAAGGTGACTGACAAGAAATAATAAAGTGGTGGTGGAGTTAGTGATTGGAGGTGTTGATCAGCCTTACTGCTTGGGGAAAATAACAGTTTCTGAGTCTGGTGGTCCTGCCTTGGATGCTACGTTGCCTCCTCCCTGATGGGAGTGGGACTAACAGTCTGCGAGTAGGGTGGGTGGGATCTTTCATGATGTTACCAGCCCTTTTTTGGTAATTTACTGTGTAAATGTCTTTGACGGCGGATAGGCTGGTGCTGGAAATGCGTTGGACAGTTTTCACTATCCATTGTGGAGCCTTCCTGTCTAGCGCAGTGCAGTTTCTGTTCCAAGCAGTAATGCAGCTTGTCAGGATGCTCTCTATTGCGCCTCTAGACTGACATGAGTATAGATGTGCAAAGTCCGGTCTCTTCAGCCTCCCCAGAAAGTAGAAGTGTTGGTGAGCTTTCTTGTTTTGGGACCAGGTGAGTGTGTGTGAGATGTACACTCCCAGGAGTTTGAAATTGATTGCAGCTTTCAGTGCTGTGCTGCCAATGTAAATTGTGGTTTGAGTGGTGCAAGTTCTTCGGAAGTTGATAACCATCTCCCTTTTCTCGTTGACATTGAGGAATAAGTTATTTGTCTCGCACTGTACCTTGATCTTTTCTACTTCCTTTCTGAAGGCCGTCTCATCGTTGTTGGCGATGAGCCCTGCCACTGATATGTTATCGGTGAACTTGACAATGTGATTGCTCGTGCAGTCATGTGTGAGCAGATTGCACAGCTATAGGCTCAGTACAAAGCCCTGGGGAGCATCTTTGTTGAGCATAATGGGGAGGGAGTAGCAGTTGTGCATCCTGACTGTCTCGGATCTGTTGATTAGGAAGTATTTGGACCGAGGAGTAGGAGTTGTCCTTCTCTCTGAAAAAATTCTCAACAACCCAAAATATTGACTCCCCCTTCTTATCTGTCGACTCTTGAACCATACTTTAAGTCTTTATGATTTGTTGCTTGGAAAAATTGACTCATCCAACTGCAGAGCTAATTCTGTTGTCCTAAGTACGTTGCACGATGTGTCTTCCACATTCTCAGACATTTAATCTATTTGCCTTTGAACAACATTGTCGCTGTGCATTGAGGATCTGGGGTAGAAGGTGTTGTATCAGTTAGTCCCGTATAACAGATTCCTGAGCTTGTCCAGCTGTCCACTCTGCAGGTGGGAGGAGTCGGTGTACCACATGTACAGGGAATGTTAGAGGTTGCAGCCGCTCTGAGTTTCTCAGAGAGCTGCTGCTGAGGTTCTGGCTGTATTTAGTTTCACACTCCTCATCTTCAGGCACCCAGTTCAGAAGGGGGCGGGGCGTGAGGAGGATCTCGTGGTGGGCTTGGTCCTGGGCCTGGCCAAGATGGCCATTCACCGGTCTCGACAGTGGAAGGTGGAGGCGATGCCCAGGCTGACAGCCTGCACCTCTTTCCGAGGATACGTCCATGCCCGGCTGTCCTTGCAGAGGGAGCACACGGTGGGGGATTTCTGTGAGTGGTGGTCTCCCCGCGGTATGGACTGTTTTTAGACGGTAGTAATCGTATTGTAATTTGAGTGTAGCTCCTGTCTTGTAAATATTGCTTGTCTTGTGTCTATGTATTTTAAATAAACTTTTATAGTTTTATAGTTTTAATTATTTGGTCTGGTGACATTTACAAAACCACACTCGGAACCTCCCTTACGGCCGGCAGAATCAGTTCTTCTCCGATTGTGTCGGGCTTTCCAGATTTTGGAATAAGCAGCAAAATATTGCATGAAGCACACAAATCATCATTGTTTTGTTGTGAAGTGCTGACAAACATGCTTTTAAGTGTTTTTCAGTTTCTGAAAGTTTTCACAAAGTGACTGAAAATAAGCCAGGTTCTTAGTTGCTTTATTAATATGTATTCTCTTCAAATGTTCAAGGAGCCTGTATGGTTTCATTGTTTCATTAAAAAAATATTTTCACATAACAGACACGTTGGCTGCTCTTGATTGCTTGGTGCTGATATAACTCGATTTTTCAGATACTCTACACTTTACTGTCTACACTTTTTTGTTTCGTCTGCTTCTGCCATTTTTGTTATGGATTAGCGGCCACGGTCAATCATTAAGTCCAGCCTCAAGCACTGCGATCAATAAAGGAGAAAGTTAAGATGTCATCACGACTCAAGCAAAACCTGTCTCTGACTGAAGGTACACAAAGTGAGGCAGCAGTATCTTGGTTGGGCTGTGAGCTAGAGAAATGTCAAGTCCATTCAAAAGGGCAGATTCTGAACTTTACCTCATTGGACACCATACTGTAAATCTGCGTGATTAGAGTCAATAATGACAGTAATGCGCAGGCCAGACCTGGAAATAACAAGATGTCTGCAGTCCAGATTTCTTATGATATGCCAAATACAGACAAATCACATTACTTTCCAACATGTATAATGCACTTCGAGCACAGTCTCGAGAGGTGAAATGGTAATATGATCATTGTAATCAATTCGGAGGCACTGAGAAGCAAATGCTTATAATAAGTAATTCATTTTTAAAATTAAGCCTGTAATCTCTCAGCTGCCCCCTTTGCTACCTAGCACCCCCTTAGAAACTCCCTCTGCTTTGAGAACCACTAGTCTCAGTCCTTCTGCTTCTTGAGCACTACCTGCCCTTCCACTTATCTTTGTATTATCTGCAAATGGCCACAAAGCCGTCGATTCCCTCATCCAAATCATTGAGATATAAATTGTAAGTAAGCGGTACCAATGCCAATCCCCTGCAGAACACCACTAATCACTGCAACCATCCAGAAAGGTCCCCCTTTATTCCCACCCTTTGCCTTCTACCAGTTAGCCAATCTTCCATCCATGCCAGTTGTCGCCATCATCGTAATCAAATGTCTGTTACAGTACTGGCATTTAGGGCAGCAATGAAGGTCCTCCATAGCCAACTTCTCTATTGTCTAGTATGCTAGAATCTTCCCTGTAATACCTTGGGCTGTGTGGTTGTTAAGCAGCCTCATGTATGGCACCTTGTCAAAGTAGAGGTTCCAAGTAAGTAACATCCACTGACTCTCCTTTGCCTGTCCTGCCAGCTGTTTCATCAAAGAATTCCAACAGATTTGTCAGGCAAGCTTTCTTCTTCAGGAAACCATGCTGCCTTAGGCCTATTTTATCACGTGCCTCTAAGTCCCCAAAAACCTCATCCTTAATTGTGGAATCCAACATTTTTTCAACCACTGAAGTCGGGCTAACTAGCCTATAATTTCCTTTCTTCTGCCTTCCTCCATTCTAAAGAGTGAAATAACATTTGCCATTTTTTCCAGATATATAAAGAGTAAAAGAGAAGCGAGAGTGGATATTGGACTGTTGGAAAATGACATTGGAAAGGCGGCAGTCAAACTTAATTAGTATTTTGCATTAGTTTTCATTGTGGAAGACACTAGCAGTACGCTAGAAATTCAAGCGTGTTGGCGCAGAAGGGAGTATAGAAGGTGCTTGAAAAGCTGAAATGTCTGAAGGTAGATAGATCCTCTGGAACCTTTCCACAGTATCTTCAGCTACCTCTTTCAGAACCCTGGGGCATAGTCCATCTGGTCAGGCTGATCTATCTACCTTCAGACATTTCAGCTTTTCAAGCACCTTCTACACACTCTTCTGCCCCCCTCCTGACGTTTAGAATTTCTGTCATACTGCTCGTGTCTTCTGCAATGATGACTGACACAAAATACTTAGTAAGTTCGTCCATTACCTTTCCAGTGTCATTTTCCAACAGTCCAATAGCCACTTTTGTTTCTCTTTTTCTCTTTATATATCTGGGGAAAAAGTAGTTTTGCTGTGTTTTATATTGGCTACCATATTCATCTTTTCTCATCTTACCTCTCTTTTTCTTAAAAGTTTCCCAGCCTAACTTCTCAGTAATACTTGCTATATTATGTGCCCGCTCTTTTGCTTTTATGCTCTCATTAGTCAATGTTGCATTTTCATCTTAGGGATGTATCTTTCTTGCACCCAGACACACCAGCTTTCTGTTCTGCCATCATCCCTGCTAGTGTCCCCTTCCAATCAACTTTGGCCAGCTCCTCTCTCATGCCTCTAATTCTCTTTACTCCACAGTAATACTGATACATCTGACTTTAGTTTCCCTCTCTCAAATTGCATGGTATATTCTATCATATTGTGATCAGTGCCTCTTAAGGGGTCTTATACCTTAAGCTCCCTAATTAAATCTAGCTCATAACACCCAATCCAGAATTGCTTTTCTCCTAGTGGGTTCAACGACTAATTGCTCTAACAAGCCAACTCATGGGCATTTTACAAATTACTTCTCTTGGAATCCAGCACCAAATCTGATTTTCCCAACTTAGATTCCTAGTGAAATCTCCCATGATTATTGTCATGAAATCTCCCATATCATGATTTATTCATGGTTCTGCTTGGATGTCTTACAACTTGCTATCTTTGGGTCTCAGGTTACAGTAGTTTGGCATTAGATCAACCCTTACATGCATCCGTAACAGGTTGGTTCTGAAGAGTGTGCAGAGAGGGTTTGTCACATTCACATATATCAGTTTTGGTCATGGGGTGGAGATTGGGAGTTTTCTGAAGTAACTTGGGGAATTGATCTGAAAAGAAAATGTGTATAGCTTTGAAAAACTGCGTGGGGCAGAATTTTGCTTTATACTCAGATATTGTCCTTTGCGATAGTCTGTATGTAATCTGATTATTTTGCATAGAAATGAATTACACTGAATAGACAAGGCATTTACTTGGCTGGTCCACAAGAGTAATTACCTTCCAAATTGCCTTCTGTATGGAGTTATTGTCTTAACTCTATACAAAAGGCACAACTAACTTCTGTCATTATCCAACCAGGAAAAAAAAGTTTGCAATAAATTTCTCAACTCTTCCATTTCCTTGGTGTAAATTTAGTTACTATTAAACTTCAGCTAACTCAGAGCAGGTGATTCTGTGTGGTTTTACCTTTTGAACTCTTGCAAGCTTGTTGGCAAACACGGATGCAATTCTGGTTCCATTCTCTTTCTGTGTGTACACGATGGACCCTCAGGAAATGAGAATACCAATCACCTACCACCTTGTACTACTTCCCTCCCCCCACCCCCCACCGCTTTGACTTTTTCTCCTAGTCCTGATGAAGGGTCTTGGCCCAAAACGTCAACTGTTTACTCTTTTCCACAGATGCTGCCTCGCCTGCTGAGTTCCTCCAGCATTTTGTGTGTGTGTGTTGCTTGGATTGCCAGCATCATCAGGTTTTCTCGTGTTTGTGCTGTATTATTTGTTGTCTGTCTTTGGTCACTTGTAGTTCAGGTGTATTCTGCAGCCCTCTATATAGGGCATTAGTATCCCTATCTCCTTACAATGTAGATGGTGGTATTGAAGACTTTTGTGTAAATGTGTACTCACAGAGCAATCCTATCTCCCCACAAATTTTCCCTGTAATCCGTTCATACGTTCCTATCAGTCTCCTTCAAGTTCTACCTCCCAACCAAACTGTGGAGGCTTGGTTGGTGTTCATTTTACATTGGCCAATTAATCTACCAATCCACAGGACAGGGAGGGAGCTTTAGTAACACGTACTGTGTCCAGGAGAACGTGCAAACTGCAAATGGATGGCACTTAAAGCCAGGATTAAACTAGGGTCATTGAAGATGTATGAGAACGGTTCCACTAACTGTTTCAGTTTCTGTCTGCATTGCCCCACACTTTTCTCCTGTCCAAACCTCTTCAGTGATGATTAAAAGAAGAAATTCCCCAGTACTAAGTAAAACTCTGTTGACATTTACAGAAGAGAACTTTGTGTTTTGAAGAATCTACTTGTTCAGAATGAGAAACAAGTTGAGTGCCTTAAAGCATCCTGTAGGATTAACGAAAGACTAATGGGACTCATTACAAAAGGAAATTATTTCATTGAAGAATTCTTGAGTTTTCGATAGCTACCAAAGTGGAAGTGTAATGGTGACTAGACTTGCACAGTGAAATTGGCAGAAGTAGAGATGTGACTTTGCAAAAGTCTTTGTTTGGAATGAGAAAATGGCATTAATTCACATGAGTGGATTCTTAGTAACCAAGCAGCATAGCTGTGATTCCTGCAAGCCACAATTATCCTTTGCTCAGTGATTGCTAAGTTTGTCATTTATTTATTTATCTATCTATCTATCTATTTATCTATTTTAGCACATCATACCAAAGAGGCTCTTTACTATTCTATTTTTGCAGAGTACTGGTACCAGCAATAAGTTTAGAAGTGGCACATTCATGCTGATTTTGTTGAGCATGTGTTGGGATGTTGAGTTTAAATGGGGTCAGTTCATGACGATGCAGGAGGAATGTTTCCATACACTGGACACTGCCCTATAAGAGCCCACTGATTGAGCTGAGGGCCTGGGGAGTACGTTTTGTATATCGGTGACGTCTGAAAGCTAGTCACAAGTGACCCGAAACCAGCAAACCAGAAATGTTGTGACCACAAAAGATCAGAAAAGTTCTAAAGGGAACGATGCTGAGGCCGCACTTGATCGCAGCAGTTGTGAGGAGCTGATATCGGAGTTGTCACGAATGTGAAGGTAAGTGCATCTGTAGTGGTCTGTTATACACACTGGACTGTAAAGTGGATAATGTTGATGGAGGATAGCACTAATGGATTAGATATCAAATAAAACAGATGCATTTGCATTTGCAAAGAGTCCCAGGGTTACAGACCCAAGTGGGAGGATGCAACAATGCCGCCCCACCATTGTTGAATGGTGGGGCTGACTAGAGGAACCAAACATCCCACTCCTGTTGCTGGCATATCTCAATCATGTTTGTTTCAGATTCCTACTGTGACTTGGTAGGGCTAGGAATTGCTAAACAGCCTGACGAGTTTCTGATGTTCTGGTTTGCAGTTTTGTGATGCTTTCCTTTGCCAGAGCTTTCTATTAGGATGAGGCTTAGGATAGTTTGTGGAACAGTTTGCAAAAGCTTATAATCAAACTCCACCTATGGTATAAAATCATTCTCACTATTGCCCGAGTTGGCACTAATTAGTATTCTTGATAGAAAAGCATTGAAAATAAAGGAATAAAAGTGCTACGCTCTCCTGTCATTTACAGGAACAACTAATTTAACCCCTTGAACTGTTCTATCTTCAGTGAAGATGGAAGCTGATTGGTGAATAAACCACATATTCTGTACTTTCCTCTTTATTCCGTAACACCTCTGACCAATGGAAAGAAATCTTAATGAATTTCAGATTTTAAAATGAACGACTGGCCCAGCAGCAGTCGATGAGAGAGCTCAGTCCTGAAATGTTAGCTGTTTCTCCTTCCACAGATGTTGCCTGAGCTGCTGAGTATTTCCAGCATTTTCTGTGTATACTTTAGAGAGTGCAAACTAGTTTCTAATGTCACTTCTAAAAAGAACAGCACCGTATTTTAACCTTGTGTCTGTCTGGGTAGTCGGGAATTAAGCGAGTACATTCGAAGGTATTTTATTTAATGTTCCTTGCCCTTTTAGTCCCCTTTGTCTTTTATTGTTGGTGTGATTGCTCTTGCCCTTTCTGGCCATAAACTGTTTAAGCAGCACATTAAATTTTAATGTGCTGAGAATTGGGGTTATGAACTATTCCAGCCATGGCTCCACAGGGGAATTGTTGGATTTTCCCTCTTATTTACAAGGCTGCTGTGTCTGTTTAAGTGTGGCAGAGCCATAAGCGTAGTTTAACTCTCCAGAGGGTGTTCTGTTCTTGACTCTGACTTTTGTTATTGGAGTCAGTGGCATCCATATGGTTTGTAAACATTTATATTTCTTGATAACTTTTCATTAAATTCAGTGGCAGAGTGAAATAAAAACAATAAATGCTGAACATACTTGGATAGCACTGGTGAAGAAAGAAAGCAGTTTCCACATCTGTTTTTCTGTCTTCACAGATGCTGCCTGAATACTTCCACTGTTTTTCTGCTTTAATTTTAGATTTCCAGTATCTGCAGATTGTTTTTTTTGGCATTCTAGTAGACTCTAGATCAGTTAATTTATCTGAGCTGTGAAATCCGTCACGTATGGGTATGCCAAAGGTCAAATTTTATGCAATGCTATATAATAGTTTGGAGCTTTAGATTTTGAGAGCTTTGCTAAAAATTTCCTGCCTGTCGCTTGTCAGTTTTCCCATTTCGTTACGAGAAAACATGGTAGCAGATGGTGCGGCAGCGTAGCTGTTAGTGCAGTGATATTCAGCGCCAGAGGTTTGGGTTCAATTCTGCTGCTGACTGAAAGCAGTTTGTACATTCTCCCCACAAGCACGTGGGTTTCCTCTGGGTGCCCCAGTTTCCTTCCGCATTGCAAAAATGTATGGGTTAGTTAATTAATTGGTCACATGGGTGTAATTGGACAGTGCACGCTTGTTGAGCTGAAAGTGTCTATATCTCTAAATAAAACTCCAATCAAACAAGACGAAGGCTGTGATCACCCTTTGTGGTTGCCAGCTACAGATTCCATTCAGTGCTTTCTGTCTCACTCTTCGTAAAATTTGATCGCGTTTCACCGCTGACAACCTGCCCATCTCTGGCTCTAGTCGATGCACCCGCTGAAGCCCTCATTTACAACTCTGTTCAACCGGTGTTTATTTTTCACAGTCTGAATTCAGATGCTTCAGTTTCTGTAGTGCACTTTTGTCTGTAATCGATGAAAGTAAAGCTTGGTCTATGAAGAGAGGCTTGAAAACCATAGAATGAAACTGTGAAATAAATACAGCAAGGGAAAGAGAATCTCGGAATCAGAGGCAGGCTGTTGAGTATCAGTGAGATTGTCTTGGTGCTAGCTGCTGCTGGACCGATTTGTGAAAATGACAAATTGCAATCAATTGTAAGCCCTTGAGTGATGCGACACTCCCCGGTAATCTGCAGTGCAGCTGCATGTGTCACTAGGGTACCTCAGCTGTGAACCGACAGTCCAGGCACTGTGCTGACACCTGTTTCGTCTGCTGACTCTTGGTTGGTGAGGCTTTGAATGATAAATTGCAGCTCATGCACCATGTACCTCTGTCCTCTGGGGTTGTCTCCTGCTTCCTGATAACGTTCTGCTTGTATCAGAACAGGCCACTTCTGCCCAGCATCATTTCTGTTTTGTTTCCCTGCTGTTAGTATAACCTGATTTGCCAGGCATGTCTATAGCCTTGCTACTGGCCATAGGTAACACAGAAAATGAAGCATAATATGTTTTAATTGCTGCATTCATTAATGTGGTATAACTTTATCAATGAGATATTCATCTTATTTAATCCATTTCTTCCCCCTCTTTATTTTTTACTGAACGGTAACCTGTTTTTTTCTTCTTCAGGTACAATAGTCTTGCACCTGAAGTATTAACTTTTCTTGGAATATTTACGGCATTTTCAGTTTTTATTCCTGCTAATGTTTGAACCCTTCAGATTCATCCTTGAGTGTGCCTTTGAGCTTTCTGTAGTCTCCCTTCTGTACTGCCCCAGTGGAACCTCATCCAATCCCGTCTTTGGAACTTGTGCATTCTGTTGGTGTTTGGCAGGGTCAGCCTGCATAACTGTGTTGCGGTTAAGCCATTATCTCAGGTCTCTGATGCTGCACATCTCAAAAACTGTAGGGTGTTCGGAGTCCCTCCAGCTGTGGAATGTCTGCCATTTTTTTGGAAGACATCATTGATTTTAAAAGCTAGTGTGGCTGGGTGCCTTAGTGAAGTAGGGAGGAAGGATATGAGATTATTTCAGGGTTGGACATTGCTGAAATGCTTTGCCCTTGTACTGAGCAGTGTTTTTTGATGCGATGAAATGGAAGGAGGAGACTAAGTCGAGACAGCAAAAAGTGACTGTCGAAGAACAACTTTTCAGTATACTTGCCGATAAGAGATTAGCTCTATTAAGTCTACATTGAAACATATGATGTAATACCTTTTTTTTGGGTCAACGACCAACGTTGTCCGTGTGAGTCGTGTGTTGGGGGCAGCCCACAAGTAGGCATGCCCGCAACTCACTAATCTGTATGTCTTTGGGGTGTGGGAGGAGACTGGATGAAACCCACACGGTCATCGGGAGAACATACAAACCCCCTTCAGACAGTCATTGAAATCGATTCCCGATCGGTGATTATTGGCAGTTCACTGCTACTGTGCTGCCCAGTATTACTGAGGCAAGAGGTGGATGCTCACTAGGCTCAGATTTTGGTCTTCCCATCTCTCATTCCAGCATTATTTAAGGGTTGGGGAAGGTTAGTAGTACATTTTGTAATACTTTCCGATCATGGGGAACATCTGAGCAGAGGAAAGGGTAGAAAATACAGTTCTAGTCCTTCTCATTTTAAGTTGAGTGGCATGATCGTCTCTATTACTGAGCTTGGCCATGAAGTCATACACCCTCAGAAATGAGCCCTTCAACCCAGCTCATCCATGCTGATCGAGGTGTTCGTCCAAGCCACTCGTATTCGCCTGTGTTTGACCCTTAACAAGCTAAGCCTTTTCTATCCATATACCTTATCAGATGTCTTTTAACTTACAGAAAATTGGTTTGAATTGTGCCAAGTGACAGTGTAAGGAATCTTTCCCAAGTAGCATAATTGAAAGGGTATACAGCGAGCAAAATCTTGCTGATTGCCAGATAGATAAAATCAAAGGAAGAAATTACGGAAACCGATCAGGGGCTCAGTCAGGGAGCAAATGGCCAGAGGGAGAGTGAAACAGAATTTTCTTTTAAATCAGTGTCCTGTTCTCCAAACTGTATTGATTGCAGTCAGTGACTTTTGGAATAGGTTTTGTGAACGATTTGGGGAGGACATTAACAGTCTTACTGATTGCATTGCTGGCTACATCAACACTCTGGTGAACACTAATACCATCAAGGATTGTTTGCCTAACAACTAAACCATGGGTCACCAGTGACCTAAAAGCTCCTCTCAACCACAAAAAGAGAGCCTTTCGATCAGGAAGTAGGGAGGAATTGAAACGGGGAGGTGTGGAGAGGCATGAAGAACATCACTGGCTTCAGTTAGCCTAGCCTAGAGTGTCAGAATGCAGCTGTGAATGGGCAAATGAATTAAGCCAATTCTTCAATAAGTCTGACAATTGCCCTCCTGTTCACACCCCCATCAGCACACTTGTTCACGTTCCGAGGCACCCAATGCTCCCTCAGCACAATGCCTCCCCCCTCCAGTTCAACACGTGGATGAACAACACAGGCTACCACTGTCTACATCCCCTCCTTGCCCTGCACCTACCATCCACACCTCCTGATCATCCTGATCTTCACCTTCCCTAGCACCTTCCACCAGCTTCCCAGTCACCTTCGACTCCCCTTCACTACTGAGCAGGTGAGTAGGTGCGAAGGGCTCTGGGGAAACTCAGACATGGCACAGCATTGGGACTGGCCGGTGTGAACCCCAGGATCCTGAAGGAGTGTGATGAACAGCTGTGTGGAGCTCTCCAGCACATTTTCAGTCTGAGTCTCAGCCTGGAAGGGGTCCCGAAGGTGTGGAAAATGTCACCATATGTGGTCGTGTACCCAAGAAAGGCTGACCAAAAGACTTGAATAACTACCATCCAGTGGCCCTGACCTCACACATCATGAAGAACCTAGAGAGGCTGGTCCTGGTCAGACCAGCCCCCGATCCCCTCCAGCTTGCCTACCAGGAACACATGGAATCAATGATGCTGCCACCTATCTGTTAAACAAAACCGGCTCCCATTTGGATAAGCAGGGCAGCACTGTGAGGATCATGTTTTTTTTTGATTTCTCAAGTGCCTTCAACATCATACAGCCCTCACTGCTGGAGGAGAAGCTCCATTCAGTGCAGGTTAACACTTCCATTGAATCCTGCATAATGGACTACCTGACTGGCAGACCGGAGTTTCTGCAGCTTCAGAGCTGTGTGTCAGACATGGCTATAAGCAGCACTGGGTGCCTCACAGGGAACTGTATTGTTTCCCTTCCTGTTTACTCTGTATATGTCAGACTTTAGATACGACACTGAGTCATGTCATCTGCAGAAATTCTCTGATGACTCAGCAATAGTTGGGTGTATTATGGAAGATGAAAGCAGGGTGGAGGACTTTGTCAAATGGTGCAAGCTGAATCATCTGCAGCTCAACATCCCTAAGACAAAAGAGATGGTGATGGATTTTAGGAAGACTAAGCCTGCACTGCTCCCTCTTACTGTTGATAGTGAGGACGTGGGTGTGGTGAGAACCTACAAGTATCTGGGGTTGCACCTGGATGAAAGACTTGAATAGAGCACCTACACAGAGGATTTGTACAATAAGGGCTAGAGTCCTCTCTACTTCTTGTGGAGGCTGAGGTCCTTTGGAGGGGTGAAGTAAGGAGCTGGGAAGTTGATTAGTGAAAGAGGTACAGGACTGGAGAAGGGGGAATCTGATAGTAGAGGACAGAAAAATGGGGGGGGGGAAGGGGAAGCAAAGGGGGAGGAAAATGAGGGAGCTATAGGCTTGGTAAGGAGATGAGGTAAGAGAGGAAAATGGGAATGGGTGAGTGTGTTTTGCAGAAGTTCAAGAAACTGATGTTCATTCCATCAGGCTGGAGGCTACCCAGATAGAATATAAGGTGTTGCTCCTCCAACCTGAGTGCGGCCTCATTGTGGCGGTAGAGGAGGCCATGGACTGACATGTTGGCATGGGAAGTTGAATTGAAGTGGATGGCCACTGGGAAATCCTGCTTTTACTGGCAGATGGAGGGTAGGTGCTTGGCGATATGGTCTCCCAATCTGCGTCGGGTCTCACGGGCGAAGAGTCACCTCACTTGGAAGGACTGTTTGTGGCCCTGAATGGTAGTGAGGGCGGCGGTGTAGGGGCAGGTGAAGCACCTGTTCCACTTGCAAAAATAAGTGCCGAGAGGGAGATCAGTGGGGAGTGATGAATGGACAAGGGAGTTGTGTAGGGAGTGATCCCTGCGTAAGCAAAAAGTAGGGGGGAAGGAGAGATGTGTTTGGTGGTGGGATCTCGTTGGAGATGTCAGAAGTTGCGGAGAATTATATGCTGGATGCGGAGGCTGGTAGGGAGGTACGTGAGGACAAGAGGAGCCCAATCCCCGGTAGAGTGGCAGGAGGATGGCGTGAGAGCAGCCATGCAAAAAATGGAAGCAATGCTGTTGAGGGCGGCTTTGATGGTAGAGGAAGGGAGGCCCCTTTCTTTGAAGAAGGAGGACATCTCCATGTACAGCACATTACTCTCCGTAACTGCTGCCACTTTCAACAGTATCCTATCACCAAGCACATCTTCCCCCACCCCCACCCTACTATCTGCTTTCTGCAGGGATTGCTCCCTTGGCAACTCTCTTGTCCATTCAACCCTCCCCAACGATCTCCCTCTTGGCACTTGTCCTTGCAATCGGGATGTTACAAAATCCCGTAACTGGATCACTTACCAGCAAAGAGGTCCGTTGAAGTCTGATGGTACTATTTTTAAAAGTATTTATTGATAAAGGGCACAAAATTAAGATTAATGCAAACATATAGATAATATATGTCATCAGTACTAAATCTAAAGTGCGGATATAATAATAATCAATAAGGAATAGCTCTATCGTTGTCTAGGGGAAAATGTATTGTCTGATGGAAAGATAACAGTCACTATCAGTTCGTTCAAGCTGCAGCGTTGTTGGGTTTAAAAGCGATGTGGTTTAAACTTGCCTAGGTCTTTTATGATGCCAATCCGTGGAGTCAGGGGAGCGGATTCCTCCGTTGTTAGCTAGATGCTGTTTTCCGTGGTTCCAGCCACCAATTCCAGCCACGGAATTGAACGCACGTGGCCTCCTTCTGATGACTTCCTGCTGTTACGTGGTCGCTTAACGTTTCTTCTGGTGCGTCTGAAGGGGTTGTTCCCCAGACCCTCTTTTATACTTCCTCACGATGTCTCAGATGTCAGTCAGGTTGGGATGATGCAATCCCTCAACCAGCCCACTCCGGTCATCCCCTGAGGGGCTTCAATGAATAGTACAGTACTCAATACACAACTTGGACTTCCGGAGACAATGGCCATGTCCCGTAGCTTTACATCGCCGGGGAAACGAGGCATTTTGCACGTCCCACTCTCATTTCCTGGGCCCCTTGACCCAACCCAACGGTGATCTTGCAATTCTCACAAAGGAGGGGGCCACAGACGTAACAGGGACCACTACTACACCTGCCCCTACACCACCTCCCTCACTACCATTCAGGTCCCCAAACAGTTCTTCCTGGTGAGGTGACACTTAGTGTGAGTCTGTTGGGATCATCTACTGTATCCAGTGCTCCTGGTGTGGCCTCCTGTATATCAGTGAGGTCCGATGTAGATTAGGAGACTGCTCCATTTGCCAGAAAAAGCAGGATCTCCCAGTAGTCACCCATTTTAATTCCACTTCCCATTTCCATTTGGACATGTCAGTCCATGGCCAGAGTGAAGAGGCCACACTTCAGTCAGAGGAGCAGCAGCTTATATTGCATCCGGGTAGCCTCCAACCTGATGGCATGAACATCGATTTCTCGAAGTTCCAGTAAAGCCCACCCTTTCACCATTCCCCATTCCCGTTTTCCCCCCTCTCACCTTATCTTCTTACCTGCACATTACCTCCCCCTTTTCTTTCTTCCATGGTCTTCTGTCCTCTCCTATTGGATTCTCCCTTCTCTAGCCCTATAAGTCTTCCACTATGCAACTACCCAGCTCTTTATTTCACCACTCCCCCTCCCGGTTTCACCTATCACCTTGTGGTTCCTCCTCCGCTCCCACACCCCCACACTTTCTTACTCTGACTCCTCGTCTTTTTTTCCCAGTCTTGATGAAAGGTCTCGGCCTGAAACATCAACTCTTTTCCATAGATGCTGCCTGGCCTGCTGAGTTCCTCCAGCACTTCGTGTGTTTTGCTTGGATTTCCAGCATCTGCAGATTTTCTTAAGTGTTTTATTATGTTTGTATTGGAATTGGGTTATTATTGAAATATGCTGAGATACAGTAAAAAGGTTTTCTTGCACACAGGCCATACAGGTTAGATCGTTATGGAGTGCTGTGAGGTAAGTATAAAGTAAAATGCAGAGTAAAGCATAACAGCTAAGGAGAAGTGCAGTTCAGGTAGACAATAAGATGCAAAATCATAACAAGGTAGGCTTGGAAGCCAGGAGTCCATCTTGTCATACTAGGAAACCATTTGATTGTCTTGCAGGGTAAAGCGGTTTACATGCTTTCAGTCTTCTATATCTTCTACCTGATGGAAGAGGAGAGCAAAGGGAATGTCTGGGGTGAGTGGGGTCTTTGATTTTACTGGCTGATTTACTGAGGCAGAGTGAAGTATAGACAGTTCCTAGAAGGGAGCACGAGTGAATCTGCAGATGCTGGAAATAAATAAAAAACACAAAATGCTGGCAGAACTCAGCAGGCCAGACAGCATCTATGGGAGGAGGTAATAACGACGTTTGGGGCCGAAACCCTTCATCAGGAGTGAAGTAACATGGGATGGTCAAGGGGGGGATAGGAAGTGGGGGGAGGGATAAAGTAGAGAGCTGGGGAGGGATAAAGTAGAGAGCTGGGAAGTGATAGGCTGGAGGGAAGTGGGCTAGGGAGAAGGTGGAGTATTATGGGAAATAAAAGAGAAAGAAAAGTAGGGCTGGGGGGAGAGATTATAGTGAGGGGGGGGGGGAAAAGAGAGAGAAAGAGAACCAGACTAAAATAATAGATAGGGATGGGGGTGGTTGGTTTCAGTTTTGTGGTGAGCTGTGTCCACCACTCTCTGCAGTCATTTGCAGAGCAGTAGCCATACTGCGCTACGATGAACCTGGACTGGGATACTTCTGCGGGGCATTGATAAAAATTGTTAAAGGTCAACTGAGACATGCCAAATGTCTTCAGCCTTTTAAGGAAGTAGCTTTGTTGACCAAGGTATTGACATGGTTGGACCAGGACAGGCTATTGGTGATGTTCACTCCTCAGAACTTGAAGCTCTGACCCTCATAACCTTAGCTCTGCTGATGAAGGCAGAAGCACATGCACATCTCTACTTCCTTTCGCTACTTCCACCCTACAACCTCCCCCTCAATGACCAGCTCCTTTGCTGAGCAGATATTGAGCAAACGGTTGTTATTATGACCCTACACTACTAAGTTCATTGTTTGTCGCAGTATTTGTGCACATGACAGTAAACCCTAAGATAAGATTAGTAAATAGCTGTTAAATCTGCCCGATATTTGGTTTACTTAAAATTCAAGCCCATATATGGGATTGGTAGTAAATGAGACTTGACTAAAGTAAAGCTATTGGTATTAAAAGAGAACAATTGCTATGAGTTAGTGGGATTGTGTTTGGACGTCTGTTATCATTTAATAAGTAACGTAAATGTTTTCAAACAATGCATAAGCTGGTTCTACAACTGGACATAATGGGAGTACAGTTATTTGCATTTAAATGAGTAGTCGATAAAGGACTGAAAGGTTTAAATGAAGTATAAAAACGTTGTTGTTTTGCTGGACACTATTAAGGCCAGTAAACAATTGAGTGCATTTTGCAAGGGTTTTTGTCCAGGCATGAAAAAAAATGACTGGTTGCCAACTCATTTACATTCACCTCTTTATCACCTCATTAAATACCAGCACTTCAGTTTCTGATGTTCCATAACTTCATTCATTTTTGATTGGCACACAAAGCTTCCAGCAGCAAGATGTAGTAGGCACTTGGCTTCTTAGTGATTACCCATGTCCTTGGTCAGAAAGGAGAAGACTGGGTAACTTGTCCATCAGTCGTACTGGGAGATTGCTTTATTGAAGTCATTGGAGTTTTGTGTTGACTTCAGTATGTTTCCTGATGAAAAGTCTTAACACAGAACATTAAGTAGTTCAAGTTTAATTTTCATTCACCCATACATGAACACCCATGAATACAGCCAAACAAAACAGCATTATTCCAGGGCTAAGGTGCAAAACACAGTACCAACAGTCACACACAGCATAAGGTACATATAATGCATTTAAGATAGCAAACACTTATAAGGTATCAGAAAAGAACAGCCACACAAAATATAGTCTATAATCTGCTTATCTTCTGCTGAGTGAACATTAAAGGACGGCACCAACTCCAGCTTGGTCGTTGCACCTCACTGACTGGTGGAGTGCACCGACTCTGATGCCTCTCTCCTGGGTGGCTGTAAACAGGCAACACTGCGGCTTGAGGCCTAGTGCTAGTAATGACTGAGGCCACACAACTCCTCTGCCGTCTGCCAATAAATCAGTGAATCAGACTTGTGGCAGTCCACGTTAACAATATCCAACAGGGTTTTGCGATCACAATAACAGTGACTAAGCCAATCACTTACTGTTAGACTGCACAACTGCCTTTTTGCACCAACTCCTCTGATGGCTCTCTGACATGGCAGTAACACTATCCGTACTAAGGCCAATCCCATCAATTTCTTTGCTAACGAGCAACTCGCTAATGTGGTAGACATGTGGTACTTTAAGTTCTTACTGGCCAGCAGTGTCTTGCGATTGTTTAAAAAAAAGTTTAAAAGGGACAATAACACCTTTGACCTTGTAGAAACCACTCTGATTGAAGGTGCTTCCATCTTATTGACTGTCCATTTCCCTCTCTAGATGCTGCCCGACCTGCTGTGTTCCTGTAGTGCTGTGTGATGAAACTTTGTGTAACATTGCTGCTGTTGTGACCACTAATTTAATTTGTTCGTGTTCACGAGACTTGATAAATTCTGTTTTTGTACAAATATAGAAAGTAGGAGTAGGCCATTTGCCCCTAGAAGCCTGCTCTGCCATTCCATACAATTATGGCTGACCATTCAAAATGAATGGAAGGCCTTGGCGAGCAGGATTAAGGAGAATGTACAAGTATTCTACAAGTATTTGAAGGGCAAGAGGATAAGATGTAAGAGAATAGGACTAATCAAGTGTGACAGTGGAAAAGTGTATATGGAACTGGAGGATTTAGCAGGGATACTTAACGAATACTTTTGCTTTGGTATTCACTACAGAAAAAGATCTTGGTGATTGCAGGGATGACTTACAGCGGATTGAAAAGCTTGAGCATGCAGACATTAAGAAAGAGGATGTGCTGGAGCTTTTGGAAAGCATCAAGTTGGATAAGTCTCTGGGACTGGAAGAGATGTACCCTAGGCTACTGTGGGAGGCAAGGGAGGAGATTGCTGAGCCTCTGGCGATGACCTTTGCATCGTCAATGGGGATGTGAGAGGTTCCCAGGGCTGAGATGGCTAACACAAAATGGCACAGTTTCTCCCACGAGGCAAGTGTCTAGTCCAATTTTGCTACGTCATCTTGAATGTCAAAAGACAGAACCTTCTTGACCTCCCATGCGGGACCTTGTGAAAGGCCTTGCTGAAGCCCATGTAAAACACATACACTGCCTTGCCTTTATCAACTTTTCTGATAAACCTCCTCGAAAAATTGTGTAAGATTAGTTAGATGCGATGCCATGCTGACTATCCATAATTAGTCCTTGTCGATTGAAGTACTTATACAGTGTATTCTGGTTAATTGAGACACATCAGGATCAGTATATTTTGGCCCAATTAAGGGGCTGCCCCAGTTATCCAAAGTTTCTTGAAAATAGTTAAAAACGTATAAAAAGACAAACTTCCATTTATTCAACTGACCAACAAATTATGTATTTAAATGAAATGCAAGAACCTATTGGAACAGTAACAATACTGCTACAGTACTGTAGTTCCTGGTAGTTATCAACAGAGCAATTAACCCAGTACGTATGCTGCTATATGCTTCTGTTTGACTAAATGAACAACATCAGTGCAGACACCTAGTGCAGATAATGCACGACGTTTATACAATGCTTTAGATGATTGCATTCTCCAAATCATCATTTTCATTGTGGCATTCAAGATGATTGTGGATACCTTCAAATTCTTCATAGCCCCTAACTTGTTGAAGTAGTGAAATGTTTCATTTTCACTCCTGGATGTTTCTGGCATTTCCATGCCCAAATGCTTGAAACTGCCTTCAGTTCCGAAATGTTTTGCTTCTCACCAGTCATCAGTGATAAATATTACTGCTTTTTGAACACAACCACACACATCTGATGATACTTAAAAACTGTTCACTCAAAGCACTATATATTGTTTAACAACTACACAAGTGCACGCGACTAATGCTAGTTGGAAACTTTGGAAATGATCCTTGCCCCAATTAAGTGGCATAGTGTCCCAAATAAATGAAGGGAATCCCAGCTATTTTCTTGATTAGTTTTTGTTCTAATCAAAATCGTTTTGAATGTACAGCCCCCAGCCCTTTGCTTATATAAATGAGTATTACAAACAGGGATTTTGAATAAATTTATCTGAGAGTTTTTATTTGTGAATCACATGTACTTTTTTTGCACAGTAGTGCCCAAAAAACAGGAATATTATAAAGTGTGAAAAACTGAAAATTCAAAATTTGGATGTTGGCAGTTCAAAAGTATTCCATCCTCCTTTGCTCAGTACTTAGTTGAACCAACTCTTGCAGCTATTACAACCAGTAGTCTTTTTGGCTAAGTGCCTTTGCTTTGTACAATATGATGGACCAAGATTTCCCCATTCTTCTTGTAAATTTGCTCGTGCTGTGCCAGGTTAGTTGGGAGGTGGTAGTGAACAGGATTCTTGAGGTCTCGCCAGAGGTGTTCGATCGGGCTAAGGTCAGTGCTTTGACTAGGCCACTCAAGGACATTAATTTTCTTCATTCAAGGCCACCTCCATGGCTGCTCTGGCAGTGCGCTTTGGGACATTGTCCTACTGAAAGACAAACTTCCTCCGCAGTTTAAGCTTTCTGACAGAGGCTAGCAGGATTTTATCCAGGATCTCTCTGTATTTAGCAGCTTTCATTTTTCCATCAATTCTGACCAGATTTCCAGTCCATTCTGTTGAAAAGCATCCCCATGGCATGATGCTACTCCACCTTACTTTACAGTTGGGATGGTGTTACCTGGCTGATGTACAGAATGAGATTTACACCAGAAGTAACTTTTTAAAAAAAAAACATATCCTTGCCCATAAAGACTTTGCAAAGTGGCATTTGTTAGACACTGTTAAGAGATGGAAGAAGATCTTGAGGTCAGATGAGACTGAAATAGAATTTTTGGCCTCAACACTAAGCTGTACATGTAACATAAATCTAATACTGTGCATCAGCCGGGTGACACCATCCCTACTGTAAAGTAAGGTGGAGGTAGCATCATGCTATGGAGAAGTTTTTCAGCATGAAGGACTGGAAATCTGGTCAGGATTGATGGAAGATGAAAGCTGCTAAATGCAGAGAGATCCTGGATATAAATCTGCTAGCCTCTGCCAGGAAGCTTAAACTGGGGAGGAATTTTATCTTCCAGCAGGATACTGACCCAATGCACACTGCCAGAGCAACCACGAATGGCTTCAAGTGAAGAAAATTGACGTCCGTGAGTGGACAATCCAATTGAACATCTCTAGCAAGACCTCTGGATTGCTGTCCACACTGCTCCCCAACTAATCTGGCACAACTTGAGCAGGAAGAACTGGTAAATCTTGCTGCATCATGTTGTGCAAAGCTAATAGATAAGAGAGTTATCCAAAAAGACTACCGGCTGTAATAGCTATGAGAGATGCTTTAACTAAGTACTGAGCAAAGGGAAATGAATACTTTTGAATTGCTGACATTGCAGATTTTGAATTTTCAGTTTTTCATGCTTTACAATTTTCTCCGTGTTTTGTATTTTTACTGTTGGGGGGGGGGAGGAGAAAATAAGCATGTGATGCACAAATAAAAATTTGGAGTTAAATTGTTCAAAATCCCTGGTTGTAATTTTCATTTATGTAAGCAAAGGATTGGAGGCTGAATACTTTTTCAAAGCACTGTAATTTCCAGGCTTATTCTTAGAGCTTTTCTTAAAGAACGGAACAACTTCAGCTGCTCTCCAGTTCTCCGATACCTCACCCGTGACTAAGGAGGTCCTTTGATATTTCTCAAGTGGTTGAAATGTTTAGCAGACGTTGTGATCAGGTTCTTGAGCCATCAATTCTTAGAATCTGTGTGTCCGTTTCTTCCTTCATTAACATGACGCTTGAGCTCATAAAATTGAGCAATTGTTTCCTTTCAAAGCTATTTCCACTTCAAAACAACTTGAAGCTTCCCCATAGGCTACCAGCACTGACAGCTTAATGGACAGGTTAATCACCCTAAAGCTGACAACATATATAATTTGACTACTTAATTTTTCCTGTCATCTTGAATCGGTCCTCACTGCTCCTCCAGTTCTGTACACAGTTGAAGAGCTTGCTCGCTATTCATTGAGCCCCTAAGAAGACCTTCAATTATCCTCCACTCTCCCTTTCCCTTTTAGGAGTGGGACAGAAAAAAAAAGCACGAAGTGCTTAATTGCTCCTCATGCATGAGTGGTGGTGTTAATTTAGTCACCCGCCCCTGCACCCTCACCCCCCACACCCTTTGTGTATCTGCTATGGGATGACGAAGTCAGCGCGATTGTTTTTCACAAAGAAGTTGCACCCTTTCCCTATTGCAGGCTGTTCGCTTTCTCTAACACTGGTTGTCCGTGGGCCTTCCTACAACCTGGGCACTGCGTGCATTGCGCCTACTTGCTATTTGTGTCTGTGAAGCCTTTTCTTTGCATTTGTTTAGATACAAAATATTTTGTCTGAGCTCCAGTGATTCCAGAAAGGACTGGAAGATCAGGTTCAGACTATCAGTGGGTCAGAGGCAGCTATCCAGACTGGCTGGAGTGACACCGTTGTGTGGGAAGGATGAATAGGAGTAAAAGGAAGTATCAGAGACAGAGTAAGGCCAGACTTTCTGTCACCCTGTTAACTGGATGGCTGGAATACATAGGAGCAGAATCAGGCCATTTGGCCCATCAAATCTGCTCAGCCATTCAATCCTGGCTGATTTATTGTTCCTCTCAATCCCATCCTCTTGCCTTCACCCTGTAATGTTTGACACTTGACCAAACAAGACCCAGTCAATCTCCGTTTTAAATGTACTCCACAGCTGCCTGTGGCAGTGAATTCCACAGTTTCACTCTGAAGAAATTCCTACTAATCTCTGTTCTAAGTCTATTCTGAGGCAGCACTCTCTGGTCCTAGACTCTTACACTATATGAAAAATCCTCTCCACTTCCACTCTAACTAGGCCTTTTAATCTTTGATAAATTTCAGTAGGATCTCTTTCCCCCACCACCCCCATTCTTCTAAGCTCCAGTAGGTACAGACCCAGAGTTATCAAACATTCTTTATATGTTAACCCTTTTATTCTTGTGATCATTCTCATGAACCTCCTCCAGACCCTCTCCAATAGCAGCTCACCCTTTTTAGATAAGGGCCTAAAACTGCTTACAACGCTCCAAGTGCAATCTGACCAAAGCTTTAAAAGGACTCAGCATTACACCCATTGTTCTAGTCCTCTTAAAATGAACGCTAACATTGCATTTCTCATCCTTACCACCAAGTCAGCCTGCAAGCTAACCCTTAAGGAATCTTGTACGGCGACTCTCAAACTGTTCGCACCTCTGACTTTTGAAGTTTCTCCCTTAGAAAATAGTCTATCGCATTTTACCTTCTGCCAAAGTGCATGACCGTACACTTCCCTACACTATATTCCACCTACCAGTTCTTTGCCCATTTTCCCAGTTTTTCTTAAGTCCTTCTGCAGACTCCCTGCTTCCTCAACGCTGCCTGTTGCACCACCTGCCTTCGTATTATCCACAAACTTGGTCACAAAGCCATTATTTCCATCACACAAATCATTGACGTATAACGCAAAAAGAAGCGGTCCCAACACCAACCCCTGTGGAACCCTGCTAGGTACCAGCAGCCGACCAGAAAATGCCCCCTTATTCCCACTTTTTGCCTCATGCTAGTCAGCCAATCTTCTATCTATGCTAGTATCTTTCTTGTAATACTATGGGCTCTTATCTTGTAAAGCAGCCTCATGTATGGCACGTTGTCAAAGGCCTTCTGAAAATCCAAGTAAACAGCATCTACTGACTCTCCTTTGTCTATCCTGCCTGTTATTTTATCAAAGATTTCCAACAGATCTTTCAGGCAAGATTTCTCCTTAAGGAAACCATGCTAACTTGGGCCTATTTTATCATGTGCCTCCAAGGACCCTGATCCTCATCTTAATAACAGGCTCCAGCGGATTCCAACAACTGAGGTTAGGCTAACTAGCCTATCATTTTCTTTCTTCAGCCTTCCTCCCTTCTGAAAGCGACGTTTGCAATTTTCCAATCCTCTGGAACTAGTCCAGAATTTAGGTGGTCTTGAAAGATCATTATTAATTTGTCCACAGTCTCTTCAGCTGCCTCTTTCAGAACCCTGGGATGTAGTCCATCTGGTCCAGGTGACTTGCCTACCTTTAGACCCTTCATCTTTGCAGTAGCAACTCATTCACTTCTGCCCCTGGCACTCGCAAACTTCTGGCATACTGATATTGTCTTCCATGGTGAAGACTGATGTGAAATACTTCGGTTCATCCGCCATTTCTTTGTCCCCCAATTGCTACCTCTCAGCGGTCTGATATATACTCTTGCTTCTCTTTTACTTTTCAGATATCTTAAAAAAAAACTTTTTAAAAATCATCTTTTATATTATTGTCTAGCTTACCTTCATATTTCATAGAACCATAGAATGTTACAGCACAGAAACAGGCCTTTTGGCCCTTCTTGGCTGTGCCGATCCATTTTTCTGCCTAGTCCCACTGACCTGCACCTGGACCATATCCCTCCATACACCTCTCATCCATGTACCTGTCCAAGGTTTTCTTAAATGTTGGAAGTGAGCCCGCATTTACCACTTCATCTGGCAGCTCATTCCACACTCCCACCAATCTCTGTGTGAAGCCCCCTTAATGTTCCCTTTAAACTTTTCCTCTTTTACCCTTAACCCATGACTGCTGTTTTTTTTTTCTTCCCTAGCCTCAGTGGAAAAAACCTGCTTGAATTTACTCTATCTATACCCATCATAATCTTATATACTTATATCAAGTCTCCCCTCATTCTTCTACACTCCAGGGAATAAAGTCCTAACCTATTCAACCTTTCTCTGTAACTCAGTTTCTCAAGTCCCAGCAACATCCTTGTAAACCTTCTCTGCACTCTTTCAACCTTATTAACATCCTTCCTGTAATCCAGTGACCAGAACTGTACACAATACTCCAAATTCGGTCTCACCAATGCCTTATACAACCTCACCATAACACTCCAACTCTTATACTCAATACTTTGATTTATAAAGGCCAATGTACCAAAAGCTCTCTTTACCTGTGACTCCAGCAGTTTTTTGTATGATAACTGCTCTGCCCATAACTGCAAGTAATTGCAGAGACCTTTGGAGATAGAACTTGTCTTGCCATACTGCACCAGCTGCTGGGCTATTAACATGCAGGAGCAATGTGTGGTTAAGTGCCTTGCTCAAGGACACAACACGCTGCCTGGACTCGAACTCACGACCTTCAGATTGCTAGTTCAACACCTTAATCACTTGGCCACATGCACATTCACCTTTTTTCTCCTTTTGACTTGCCCGCTCGGCGTCTGTTTGGGTTCTGTCATCCTATTCTTGCCCTGACTAGCACTTGGAATAATCCGTAGATTACTACTTTGGTGATCCTGCTCTTCATCCTCTGCCCTAACTTTGGTTACATATTGCACAGGACCTGTTGCCCTTTCTACCTAGGTCATTGGTGCCAATGTGCACTACGATTTCTGGCTGCTCACCCTCCCTCTTGAGAATAATCTACAGCTTCTATGAGACGCCCTTAACTCGAGCACCTAGAAGGCAGCACCCCAACCTGGTGTCTCTTCTGAAGCCACAGAAACTCCTGTCTGTCTCCTAACTATTGAGTCTCCCATCACTTTCACTCTACCTGACTTTACCCTTCCCTGCTGAGCCTCAGAACTGGCCACAGTGCCACTAGCCTGGCTGTTGCTGCCGTGCTCTGATAGGTCATTTCCACACCTTCCCCACCTCAAAGGTGTACACTTGTTGATGAGGGGGCCATGTATGGACTGCTTACTCTGTAGGGCAACGTAATTGGGAGAGATGCATGTAATTCACAACCACCGGCATTGAGTTGGGTTTACTTTAAGAAGCTGGTCTGACATGATGACATTGTTGCATAAGGAATTGTAGTGTGCTTTTGACTTTAGGTTTTGGAGCTCAATAAAATGTGTCATAGGTTTCATTAAACATAAGACTCCTCACTTTGTTTTATTTGCAAAAGCCTACAACTCTCCTTACTTCTCCTGCTGGTCACCCATCAACTATCTGCAGCTTGCACTCTGGGTGTGACCACCTCAGTAAAATGTTTTATCTAGGAGACAGACCTGAGTACATCCAGCTCCAGCTCCAGTTCTTTGACCTTGTCAGTCAGGAGCTGAAATTGGATGCACTTCCTGTGGATGAGGCTGTTGGGTACAATGCAATGCTGCATCTTGCAGGAGGAGTATTCCATAACCTTAAGTAAACTTGTACCTTTGGCTCTAACTTCTTAAGCTTAAGGTGTACAAGTGATCCCAAGTGACTTAGCACCCTTTCCCTCTGCCTGTTCTTGCCGAAGCTTGTTGAGTCAAGGCCTGACCACTCTTAACACTGGCCCACTCCAGCAGCGGCCTCTCTGCTTATGGCTTCATTCTTTTTATTGGCCTTTGCAAAGTTACTAATAACCCAAGCAATCTTCAGCAGGTGAGTTCCACCAGGCTCTGGCTGCTTTTTAAACCTGGCGAGTAAAGTCTACAGGAAACTCTCTCCAACTCACTCCATGATCTCCCACTCTGCAGATGAGCTTTATGGGGAGGGGTAAAGTCAAACAGCATTGGACCAGGTTGTACTCTGCTGCTCATCAAACATCCATTTGCACCAATTCGGCACTCATCACGTTTTTCAAAAAAACATTTCCACCCATTCCAGTTGAGAATGTGAAGAGGGTAAGGGGTACATGTAGAAGGGGTGGGCGAGGGGCAAGTGTAGCAAAATAGGTAGACAGGATCAGGGAAAGGATACGTCATTGGGGAAGTGTAGGAGAACAGGGAAGAGGTAGATAAATTAAAATTCCAGACAGCATGTGGCAACCACAAAGAAGAGGAACCTTGCGGCCAAAAGACAACGTGTTCGGCAAAGTATTTTGAGCTATATACCTATCTTGAGTGTTTTGCTTGCGTCCATACCCATTCTGAGTATTACACTTGCGTCTATGCTTATTCCGAGTATTTCGCATGCTTAGCTATGCAATAGCCAATCAGTTGCTGAATTTGGATCTGTAACCATATTTGTGGATGTAGTACACTGCTTTTGGGTATAAGTATGACCTTTGTAAACTGACAAATTGGGAGTTGGCTACCTTACGCCCGAAGTGTGTGGGGCTGCGAACTCCTGTCTGAGAAAAAACCGTTACAGAGGTAATTTTGTGT
Source organism: Hypanus sabinus (assembly GCF_030144855.1). Lineage (NCBI taxonomy): Eukaryota > Metazoa > Chordata > Chondrichthyes > Myliobatiformes > Dasyatidae > Hypanus > Hypanus sabinus. Next base: position 76,523,655 of record NC_082717.1, read on the forward strand.
CTCTAGTGTTTTTCCTCAACTGAGCAGGTTAATAATTTCAGGTTGACAATTTGTGATCATGAAATGATCACTCAGTCACCTCCCACTGGATTCCACTACTCACCTACATACTGAGAGCAATTTTCAGAGGAGAATTAACCTACCAACTTGCACATTCTTTGGGATATGGGAGGAAGCTAATTTGAATCAGGTCCTTTATCACTGACGTATGTTGTGAAATTAGTTTGTCAAAGCAGTATAGTGCAAAACATAAAAAAAAATTACTAGAAGTTGTTTTGGTTTAAGATGGTGAAGCCAAATGACTACCCATTGGCAGCAAACAAAATAAAATATAACTCAATACTTCATTAATAACTTTTTATGGACTCTTTATGGGTTCTTTGGGGTTCTTTGTTTTGTGGCTGCCGGTAAGAGATGAATCTCAAGGTTGTATAATGTATCCATACTTTGATAATAAATGTACTTTGAACTTTGTAAATAGTGGAATAGAGAGGTGGTGTTCATGGACTGTTCAGAAATCTGATGATGGAGGGGAAGGAGTTGTACCTAAAAGATGCTTAAATGTGCATCTTCAGGTTCCTGTACCTCTTTTCAGAGTGCAGGAATGAAAAGGGGGCGTGTCTTGGATGGTGAGGGTCCCTAATGATGGATACTGCCTTGAGGTACCTCCTTTTGAAAACGTCTTCGGTGGTGGGGAGGAAAACAAGCAAACTGCACGTACAGGAGGTTAGGATCAACTCTGAGTCTCTAGAATTGAATCATTGTGCCATGCATGTGTTTGAAGAAAGTAACTATCCACACTGTTGGTAGAGGCAGTGTTGTTGAGTAACTTTGAGTTGTGGAAACACGGAAGGTTCCTGGTTTAGTTGTTGGTTATTAGATGTAGCTGATCTCAGCCTGTGCATACTGCAGGCTCTCTGTCTAGCACTGTCTTTGGGGGGAGGGGGGGGGGTGGGGGAGTAAATCAGTTGAAAGTTCAGATTGCAACTAAAAATAACTAGGTGGTTTTATATGGATGCCTGCATTTTTACATTTGCTTATACTTTACCAAAGTTTGCTGGAGGCAGTGAGATTGTAATACTTAATGTAGCAACACAGTATTTTGTTAATGGAATAAGTATGATTTCAGAATGAAGGAGCAGATAAATCTGCTGTAGCTGGCTTCAATAAACTTTTTATTTTGCATGCTAGGGATCTGCGCTGAGTAGTGGTTACTTGTCTTTGACCTAAAAGGCTGGCTTACTTTCCTTCCAATTTTCCACATTAAAATTAGCCCGGCATAATTTGTGCAATTACAGGACTGCTGTTGCTTTGAGGGTTTCCATTAAAAACAAGCCACAACGGTTTTCTTTTTGGATAGCTGTTCCTTAAATTACTGTAAATTTTGAGTTAGCGTAATATCTGAGTATTTTAAGAAAGCTTTTTTTATGTTGGTGATGCTGTGGCATGTAATCTGCTGTAGCTTTTATACCACCAAGTCATAAAATTGGACAAAGGAAAATTGACTGTTTATTGTTCAAAAATAAAAGTATACAGTGTGCGGATGTACTGTTTTCATGCAGAACATACAAAATGCTGGAGGAACTCAGCAGGTCAGGCAATATCTAATGAGATGAATAAACAGAAGGCCGAGCCCCTTCATCAGGATTTTAGCACATGTACATGTGGTTATACATTACCAAACTTTATTGGAGGCAATTAAATTGTTAATACATAACACGGCCACACAGTGCCTCATTAGTGGAATAAGTAGGATTTCAAATCTGGTTTTGATTTTTTTGTTTTCAGAATTGAAATTTACTGAAATGAAGGATGCGTTATAGGCCCGTGGGTTTGTATGCAGCTTTTTCACGGAAGCTTTGAGTTGGTGAAGGCAGTAGGGTTTGAATTGGTGTAGTTTGGGCAGTTTTGGACATCCTACTCAATGTAGTTGATGGAATGAAGTACATGGAACTATGAACGAGGCATTTGATGCAACTGTTCAGTGCAGGTCTTTGTATGAATTGTTCCTTCTCATTGTGCATATTGTTGCTGTCATTCACATCACTATCCAAAAATATGAGAAATGGAATAAAATTCTCCCAGAATTTACATGAACAAAAACTAAATAAATAATTACAGAATTTGTTTTTGTCAACTCAAGCTTCTTAAGCATGCGCAGATGACACAGTTTCATGTTATAAAATTGTGATATAGTCTATTTTCTAGGAATGCAACCTCCTGTAAAGTGAAGGTCAAATGTAGTTTTGTTTAGCTGTGACTTTTGTCAATATAGAACTTTAGAAATCTACAGCATGTTACAGGTCCTTCGGCCCACAACCTTGTGCTGACCATGTAATGTACTGAAGAAACTGTGTAGGATATATTCCAATGCTTGCACATATTCAATTAAATTTATGTCTGCCAAAAGTTCAGGATTATTATAGTCCTGATGAAGGGTCTCAACCCGAAACATTGACTCTTTATTCCTTTCCGTAAATGCTGCCTGACCCGCTGAGTTCCTCCAGCATTTTGTGTGTGTTATTCTGGATTCCCAACATCTGTAGAATCTTGTGTTTAGGCTTATTATACCTACATTTTTGCATAATTCCATGAGAAATGGGCAATGACTTGCCAATTCTTTGTTGGAAGTCTGGCACAGTTGTTGTATTCTTGATTATTGAACCAGTTCAGAGTCCATTTCCCTCAATGTGGCTGTAACTGCTGTGAAAAACTGTTCCTTGACTATGGTGTCTGACTCTATAATGTTGCTCTTAATGACTCAGACTTCCATGGAAGAGTAGTTTGTTGCGTGAAGCATGACTGTGTTTCACCATTACAAAAATGTAACTTCTGAAGTAGGGGTGGCTTTATTTCAGGATATTATTCCAGCAAAATTATACTTTTTAACATAATATCACTACTTTTATGGGCAATTATTCCGTGCCCATAAATTACCAGGCATAACAGGCTTTAAATAATGGTGCCTTTCAGAAATTCATTGAAGTGAATAATCCAATAGTTGCAGTTATTTGTCTGTTCATAACTATATTCACTTAAAATTGGTGCTTGACAACACAGAAACTGTAAATCTATTCCAATTTAACCTTTTAAAACTTATTTATGCAATTTTTATATGTTACTCATTAAAATTTCTATGTGAAACTGTGTAGAAAAATGAACTTGCGTTTTTAAGCAGAGGTCATTTTCTCTTGTATAATCTCCAGAACCTTGAGTATGAGCATAAATATGAGTATAAATAGGTGTATATTTTCAAACTTTGTCCAATTTAAATGCACTCCTCAGCTTTGGCTGACAATGAATTTTAAGCATGCCCACGATATATTGAGATAGCTTCATGCATATGGCTTAAAGTAATATTAAGTATAATTGTGAGAAATTGCTTCGGGTACTGTTCTGAATGAATGATCGTGATTTCACTTGACTGATGCGCTGTTGTCCAACAGCGGTTACTTAGATTTGTTGTGAAAGCCTCTGTCGCAATTGCTGGAAGTGATAAATAGCTGTTTGTGTTTTTATAGGGCCTTTAATTTAGCAAAATGTCCCACAACGATTAGCGCGCCGCATCCAAAATCCTGTACCAGGATACCAGGACATGGTGACCAGAGCCTAACCAGGATTAAACATTTTAAGGAATGTATTAAAGAATGGAAAAGAAGTAGAGGGATTCCGGAATAGAATTCTAGAGTTTGGTCAATGGTTTTTGGAGAATTGTCAGCATATCTTTTGTTCTGAAATCTATCTTCTGCTTTGTCTGTTGTCAGGTTTCAGATCAGAGTGTTGGAGAGACGCATTCTTATGGACTGCACAGTTGTGCCACCTTACTATGGGTTAACTACTCTATATATAAATATATTCAGTGTATTAATTCTTGCACGCAATCCATTAATGTTATCTGTCAGTAATTCAGGTTTGCTAAATAAATAATTTAAACTTAATATTTCCATCAGATGCTGGTGCTGATGGAAGATTTATTTCTGTTTTTCTGTTATTGAAAGTCATGAGGAATGGTCATTGTCCTGATTTGGGAATCCAGAGTGCTTGGTGTGGGTGTAACTTCTAGCATTTGAAGCACAAGAGGTGATTCCTCTTGTTGAATGTAGTTGAAGGTCATCTACCTCCTGTAGCCAAGGTGCAATTCGGTGCTTCGAGGAATTCCTCAGTAATGCATCGTTCTTTGGTCATAGGCTAGTTTCTCTTGTAAGGTTACCAGTCTTCTGCAGTCTTCGTGTGTTGTCAGCTTGAACAAGATGGTTGGTGGAGCTTGTACACGTGCTACATCGTCAGGATTTTCCAACGTGTACCTCCCTCCTCATATGCTGCACATACTTTGGTCATGAGCAGCAGTAAAGCTTTGTCTCGGATGTACCCCAGTCAGAAAGCATGGAAATTATTTCCAGTTGCGTCCCCTGTTGAAGAAGGTAGATGACTGTCACATCAAGTATCAGCCAAGAGGAGTAGCGGGTGAATCATCAGAGAGGAGAGGAAATTGAAAGGTACAGAATAGACTGGAACATTAATCAAAAGCACAGTTGGGGGTTTAAGTATTAACCTTGTGGTGAGCAGCTTTTTAAAAAGGAAATGTTCTAATCATTTTTTCTTTATCCTACTTGGGGTTTGGTCAGGTTTGGGCTTACTAAGTATCTTGGCAATGATTTACTTTTAGACATTTCTACTGGTGCAGATCTTATCTTCTCTCTACAGAAGCACCAAAAGGCACATGGTTATCAAATAATCGACGAAGTAAGTTACATACTAATTCTCCGATCTGGGTTTCAGATAAGGAGCTAATGTGATTGCAAAGCATATTAAATTTATTCTCAGCAATTTTTTATTGCTTTAATTCCTCTTTGAAGCATGTCGCCTTCTAACTGTGGGTCTTGAATTGTGGACAGTGTGTCCTGAATACTTGCAGCTCCTTCCTGTTCGTTCACCTTTGACACATATTTTTTAAGGATTTTGCTTTTCTCTTTAATCCTGCCGAGGAGGCTGAGTTATAAAGTTATATAGTTATAAATAACTAGGGCTTCATCATTCTCCTGTGTTCCAAGGAACACAGACAGACAGGGTGGAAGCGCTTTTTCTCAGGAAGGAGATGCTAAAAACAAGAGGGAAGGGGTTTAAGATCAGAGGTGAGAGATTTAAAAATGACATGGTGGGGCGGGGGGAGGAGAAGCAGCTTCCTTACACAAAGGATTGAAGTGTCTTTGAAATGAGCTGCCAGAAATAGTGGTTGAGGTGGGCACATTAGCAGCATTCAACCAGCATGTAGGTAAGTACATGGTCAGGAAGTGCTCAAAGGGCTGTGGGGCCAAATACAGGCAGGTTAGATTAGCTTGTCGAGCAATACAGTGGGTCTGGACCAGATGAGCGGAAGAACCCCACCCTGTATGACTTGACATTGGATTTTTGTTCTTAAAAGAATTCCACTTGTGAACTGTTTTGCTTTCCTTTCACTCTGCAGCCATGCTCCATGGTGTCCAGCCTGCAAGCAAATCCAGGCTGATTGGGAAGACCTTGGAAAATCCTGTGAGGAACTTGGCATCCATGTGGGAAAGATAGATGTCACTCGGGAGCCAGGTACGCTGATAGAAGCCCTTCATATCTCCATAATTTTTTAATGCATTCTTGAACCTATAATATGCATCATATTTAATTTCTTACCATATCTTCCTAACATTGTCAAATATTTAGTGCAAGGTAAACAGAATGTTAAACCACAACATTATGTAATAGTGCAGCCTCAGCATTCTCTGTATATAATATTTAATTCAGGTATTGTCTCTGATTTTAAGACTATAAGACATAGGAACAGAATTAGGCCATTCAGCCCATTGAGTCTGCTCCACCATTCCATCATGGTTGATCCCAGATTCCACTCAACTCCACACACTTTCCTTTTGACTATTCAGAAAACTATCAACTTCCGCCTTGAATATACCCACAGCCTTGGCCTCCACCGCAGAGCATTCCACAGACTTGCTACTCTATGGCTAAAAAAAATAATCCTCCTTACCTCTGTTCTAAAGGGTTGTCCCTCAATTTTGAGGCTGTGCCCTCTAGTTCTGGACACACCCACCATAGAAACATCCTATCTCGTCCTTTCAGCATTTAGTGGGTTTCAATGAGATTACCCCACATTCTTCTAAATTCCAGTGAGTACAGGCCTAAAGCCTCCAAATGCTCCTCATATGTTAACCCCTTCATTCCTGGAATCATCCTTGTGAACCTCCTCTGGACTCTCTCCAATGACAGCACATCCTTTCTGAGATATGGGGCCCAAAACTTGACAATACTCCCAAGTGCGGCTTGACTAGTGTCTTATAAAGACTCAGCATTATCTCCTTGCTTTTATATTCTATTCCCTTTAAAATAAATGCCAACATTGCATTTACCAAAGACTCAACCTATAAATTAACATTCTAGGAGTCTTGCATAAGGACTTTCAAGCCCCTCTGCACCTCTGATATTTGAACCTTCTCCCCTTTATGTAATAGTCCGCACTATTGTTCATTTTACCGAACTCCATTATCCTACATTTCCCAACACTGTATTTCATCTGCCCATTCTTCCAATTTGTCTAAGTCCTGCTGCAATCATATTGTTTCCTCAGCAATCCCTACGCCTCCACCTGTCTTCATATCATCCGCAAACTTTGCCGCAAAGCCATCAATTCCATTATCAAAATCAGTGACAAACAATGTAAAAGCAGCAGTCCCAAAACTGCCCCCTGAGGAACACCAGTAGTCACCGGCAGCCAACCAAAAAAGGCCCCTTTTATCCCCTCGTTGCCACTTGTCTGTCGGCCATTCCTCTATCCATGCCAGTATCTTTCCTGTAACGTCATAGGATTTTTATCCTGTTAGGTAGCCTCATATGTGGCACCTTATCAACCACCTTCTGAAAATTCAAGTAAATGACATCTACTACCTCTCCTTTGTTCACTCTATTTGTTACTTCCTCAAAGAATTCTAATGTATTTGTCAGGCAAGGTTTCCCTTTACAGAAACTATGCTGACTTTGACTTATTTTATCATTAATCTCCAAGTAACTCAATACCTCTTTCTTAATGGACTCCATAACGTTTTCCCAACCACTGAGGTGAGGCAAACTGCCCTATAATTTCCTTTCTTTTGGCTTGTCTCCTTCTTGAAAGAGTAGAGCGACATTTGCAACTTTTTAGTCCTCTGGGACCATGCCAGAATCAAGTGATTCTTGAAAGGTCGTGACCAAAGCATCCATATCTCTTCCAGAACTCTGGGATGTAGTCTGCCTGGCCCAGGTGACTCATCCACCTTAAGACCTTTGAACTTTTTCCTTTGTAATAGCATAAGCATTCACTCCTGCTCCTTGACACTCACAGACCTCTGGCACACTGGTGTGTTTTCCACAGTGAAGGCAGGTGCAGTTCATCTGCCATTTCTTTGTCCCCCATTGCTACCTCACCAGCATCATTTTCCAGTGGTCCAATATCAACTCTCATCTCCCTTTTACTCTATATAACTGAAAAATTTTTGATGTCCTGCTTTATATTACGGGCTAGTCTGTCCTCATATTCCATCTTTTTCCTTCTTGTAGCTTTTTTAGTTGCCTTTTGCTGGATTTTAAAAGTTTCCTAATCATCCAACTTTCCACTCACTTTTGCTACCTTAAATGCCCTTTCCTTGGCTTTTATGCAGTCCTTAACTTCCTTTCTCAGCCACGGTTGCCAACCTCTCCCATTTGAAAACTTCTTCCTCTGTGGGACATATCTCTTTTGTGCCTTATGAACTATTCCCAGAAACTTCAGCCATCACTGCTCTGCTGCTGGGCAAGCTCCTCTCTCTTGCCTCTGTATTCCATTGTGATACTGATATATGTGAGTTATGCTTCTCCATCTCAGACTGCAGTATGAATTCAATCATATTATGAACGTTGCCTACTAAGGGTTCCTTTACGTTAAGCTCCCGAATAAGGTCTGGGTTATTATGTAATACCCAATCTTAGATGACCTTTCCCCGAGCAAGCTCAATCACAAGCTGCTCTAAAGAGCCGTTTTGTAGTTATTCAAGAAATTCCCTCTCTTGCAATCCAACACCTACGTGATTTTTCCAATTCCCCTTGCGTATTGTTCCCCCATTACAATCGTGTCATTACATGCCTTTTCCAGCTCCCTTTTCAATCTCAACCCCACATCTTGGCTACTATTTGGAGGCCTAAATATGATCGCATTAAGGTTTTTTTTTTAACCCTTGCAATTTTTTAACCTTACCCACAACGATTCAACAATTTCTGACCCTATGTCCCCTCTTTCTAAAGATGTAATTCCATCTCTTACCAACAGAGATATACCAGTGCTTATGTCTTTATACCTGTCCTTTCGATACAAAGTATATCCTTTGATGTTAAGCTCCCAACTATGGCCTTCTATGAATTTTGCCTCTGTGGTACAATCGAAATCTTTGCTCTGTCAGCATTTGTACCCAATCATTGGCTTGTCCTTCTTTACGTTCACGTTACATCCATCATCTGCTTGTAAACCTGCTGGCTCATCCTCTGCTCTATCATACTGGTTCCAATCCCCCTGCCATATTAGTTCAAAGCGCTAGTAAATCTGCCTGGAAGAATTTTGGTCCCCCTCGGATTCTCACCTGCCCCAATTATCCAGAAATCTGAATCCTTGACCCATGCATTTATCTGCCATCTCATTCTATTTCTATGCTCACTGCTTCATGGCTCAGGCAGCAATCCCGAGATTACTACCTTTGAGGTTTTGCTTCTCGGCTTCCTTCCTAACTCCCTATATTCTTTTTTTTCCAAGGCCACCTCCATTTTTCTTCCAACATCATTGGTACCAATTCGTACCGTGACTTCTGGCTGCTCACACATCCAGAAACTTCTCAGACCCTGGACCCTGGGAGGCAAATTACCATTCGTGTTTCCTTTTCGCGTTCACAGAATTGCATATCTGTCCCCCTGACTATAGAGTTCCCTGTTACTGCTGACATCCAATTCAGTTCCCCAATCTTATGAGCCACAGGGCCAGACTCTGTGCTAGAGGCACGGCTGTTGTTGCTTCCCCCAGGTAGTTCCCCCCCCCCCCCACCCCAAACAGTACTCAGAATAGAGTACTTATTGTCGAGAGGGACGGCCTCAGAGGTGCCCTCCACTCTCTGATGTTCCCCTTTCCCTCTCCAGACAGTCACCCATTTATCTGTCTGCTGCAGCCTTGGGGTGACTGTCTCCCTTTAGCTCCTGTCTCTCAGTACTTCACTTTCCCTAACAAGCTGAAGGTCATCGAGCTGCAGCTCCAGTTCCCTAACAGTCTCTGAGGGGCTGCGTTTTGATACGCCTGGTGCAGACGTGGCCATCGGGGAGACTGGGAGTCTCCTGGAAATCCCACATCTGGCACCCAGCTCTGTGGGCATACCTGCTATTCTCTCAAGATTTAAGTAAGGAATGATCTTGCACACTCACCGTGCCTTTGCCTGTTCACGCTGAAACCCTGTTTGAGCCAAAGCCTTACTACTCTGCCTCCGCTGATGACCACTCCGCTTGGCGGTACCTCTCTTTTGTGGCGCAGTGGCATCAGCACCAGACTACAGAGCGAAGGCTCCCGAGTTTGAGTCCAAGTCGGGCCACCCACGGGCATGCTTTCCATCTGTGCCGGGTTGAGCGTCGAGCTAGCCACTCGGCCTCGTAAAAAATACAAGGGTCAAGCCAGGAACGTTCATATCGTGACCCGGTTAATCCAAAAGGAGACCAGTCCTGACACCACACGCCAGACAAGAATGGCTGACTGTCTAATGTGACACGCTAAAAAAGCCTCTCTTTTATAGAGACTGGGTGCTTCATTGAAAATCTTTGTTGAACATGTGCGGGAGCGCTCCTGTTGCGTCTGCACAGTACTCCGATTTTGAAACTATTATTCAGATAATATGGGTGTATTTTACATTTATTTCTATTCGTTTCTACCTGGTAGGAATGACGCCTGTGTATAATTAATAGGGGAGGAGGTGAGAGGGGTCTTTCAAAGCTGCTGTTTCTTTATGAGGGAGGTTTGCATTGCTGGTCAATAGATTATTGTAATCGCAGCTTGACTCAAGTCATTAATAGCAAGGAGGAAAAGTGCAGGAAGGGAAGACTGAGATCATTCCGGCGATTGAGAGCTCCAAAGTGACACTAATGATTAACAATGTACATTAATTAGACTTAATTTCAGATGTCTGTGAAAGAGCCGGTGTTATAAATATAGAAGATGTGTCCTTCATGGCATCGGGTTGTTTCATAATATTCTGCAGCCCAAGGAGTTGTTTTGTGATAAAGTCATTGCAACAAAAAAAAACAGCCTTTTAGTCCACCTCATCGGTGCCAATTATTGGGTATCCCTCACACAGCTACACCAGCGTCACTTCTTTTCTCACAATCCTGTCAGCTCCACTCCCAATTCTCCCACTGCCAAGCAACACTTGGGGCACATAGCCTACAATCTGTGTTGTCTTTGGCACATAGGAGGAAGGAAACCTGTGGTATGTGCAAACTCCACCCAGGGAGCATCGGAGATTTGAAGCCAGGTCTTTGCAGCTGCAGGAAACATGACTGCCAGTTTGCACATGGCATGCCCCAGTGACCAAATCAATGTGCTAATGACCAGAAAATATAGTTTGGTGTTTAATAATTGAGGGATAAATATTTGCCAGGCTCCAGGGAAAATTCTGATGCTTTCTGTGATACAGAGCCTTGCAGAGAGGTGCTAAGCTGAAATTCCTAATTTAAATTAGTTGGTTAATTAGAAAATGAGTTTTCCCAGTGCTGTCCTTTGTAAATTGTTTGTATCAAGAATAACATCCTTGGTAGATAGTGTCATTTAAATATGTTAATTGGATCCTATTTTCACTTTCTCATTAAAATAGTCATTGACTTGAAAACTGAGACAGATGTACAGTATCACCATATTGCTGTGTTTGTGAGAACTGTACGTCCATTAACTTCATTAAGTTTATTACTAGCCAGAGAGATTGTCTGGAAATTTATTGTGGTTAGTTGCTATATCTCAAACTAAACTCCATGTTTTATCTACCTTAAATCTGTACGAACTGTGGTTTAGGAACAAATTGTTCCTTTTGTTTATTAGCTGAAATGAAAATTAAATCCTGATGTCCCATATATGTCTGTTTTGATGTTAAAAAGTTTGAAGAATACAGCTGTTGTGAGGAGCTGGTTTTGTCAAGCCCTTGCAGTATTTTTATTCTTTGTTGACAAGTGACTGGAGCGAATCAGCCAATAGGATGAGCTCAGAATGAGCACATGACTGGTGTGGCTCATTGATACATGGATAAATAGATACTTTATTGATCCCAAAGGAAGTTACAGTGTCAAAGTAGCATTACAAGTTCACAGATGTACAATGTTAGAAGAGAAGTAAGAAGAATAAATAAAAATAAGCTATTTTAAACAGTCTAACTGGAATGGGTCATCACTACCCCGCTATAGGTTGACTCATTATAGAGCCTAATGGCCGAGGGTGAGATTGAACTCATATGGCACTCTTTGGAGCAGCGCAGTTGTCTTAGTTTATTACTAAAAGTGCTCCCCTGTTCAGCCAAAGTGGGATGCAGAGGGTGAGAAACATTGTCCAGAATTGCCAGTATATTCCATATATTCAATAGGGTCCTTTGTTTCTCCACAGTCTCCAGTGTGCCCAGTTTGACTCCTATAACAGAGCCAGCCTGTCTATTCATACTGATAGCATCACCCGTGTTGATGCCATTGTCCTGCATAGAAGATTGTACTGGTGACAACAGACTGGTAGAATATGTGAAGGAGAACCTCCAAGGGACCTCAGTCTCCTCAGGAAGTAGAGGCAACTCTGGCCCTTCTTGTACACAGCATCTGTGTTGCTGTTCCAGTCTGTCATCCAGATGCACCCCAAGGTACTTGTAGGTCCTCACCATCAATACTAACAGGGAGCTGTGCAGGCTTAGTCTTCCTCAAGTCTTCCTCACTTTCCTCTTTCTCTTACTGATGTTGAGCTGCAGATGATTCAGCTTGCACTATTGGACAAAGTCCTCCACCAGGGCCCTTGTTTACAATGGTTGAGCAAAAGCTGTAGTTGGATGGGCAGCAAGTACCTGCTGCCATTTCAATCCTGTTAACTAAAGCTCCCTTACAGCTGAAATGGTCCTTAAGAAAGCTCTCAGCCCGCAACATTGACTGTCTATCCGTTTCCGTAGATGCTGCCTGACCTGCTGAGTTTCTCCAGCATTTTGTGTGTGTTGCTTTAGACAGGGCATCAGTTTAGTTTCTCCTTTCATCAGTGGTGCTGGGTTCTCGCCTTTGTTAATGGGCGCGTCAGCCTTGTGGCACTGGAACTCAAGGCAGGGGAAGATTTGTTCGGACTAGGCTACCAATATCTTCTAATTAACTGTTGCACCAGTGTAAACCTATAGAACTCATTGAAAGTCTTAGGCACACTGACTGTATATAGTTCCCTCAGATATTTGCATCGTACTGTAGGTTTCCACTGGGTGCTCCGGTTTCCTCCCACATTCCCAAGACTTGCTGGTAGGTTAAATGGCGATTGTAAATTACCCTTGGTGTAGGCCAATGGCAAAAGAATAAAACAGGAGTTGATGAGCATATGTGAGGAAGAATTGCAGGGAAATAAGAGATGGAATGGGTTGGGGAGTTAACATGGATCCAATGAGCTGAATGACTTCTCTCTGTGTCATTATAAATATTTCTGTGACTGTCCTTGAACTTTCCCAGCCTTCACTATCTCTGGGCTTCCTCCCACATAAGCACAGTTGTCTACTAGAGTATTGCATTGGCAGGGCACAAAACCATTACGTGGACTGTCCCATGCTAAAGATAGATACATCTTTTGGGAAAAGGGGAAGGGAGAGGGGAGGACGTGGGAGCACCAGAGAGACATTCTGTAATGATCAGTAAACAAATTGTTTGGAGTTAAATGACTTTTCCTGGTGTCTCAGGGATGGATGTGTCTGCACCTGCACAGTGCTCCCACCCCCCCCCCCCAACCCTGGCATTCCTTCTTTGCCACCTGTCCCACACCCCTCTTGTGGCACTCTACCCTTGTCGTTCCCAATATCCTTTGTTCCCGCCAGATTTACAAACTCGCTGTCTGCTCCATGTTGACAAAAACAGTTCTGTGCAAGAGTCTTAGGCATAATAACTAGGTCAGGGGTCAGCAACCTTTACCACTGAAAGAGCCACTTGGACCCGTTTCCCACAGAAGAGAAAACACTGGGAGCCGCAAAACCCGTTTGACATTTAAAATAAAATAACACTGCATACAACGTTTTGTTTTGCCTTTATGCTATGTATAAACAAACTATAATGTGTTGCATTTATGAAATTGATGAACTCCTGCAGAGAAAACGAAATTACATTTCTGCATGCAACAAAAACATTTTGAACTCCGAAAAAAAGACGTTGGGTTGAAGGTTACTTTTAAGTAAAATACTCAACGTCTATTTGAGTCCTTCTTGTATTTATGAAAAACGCCAAACTTAAATTTGCCGCTAGCAGCAAACCAAAAATAACGTCAGCCAGCTGTCAACCTGAAAAATAAAAGGACTATTTCACTGAACAATGAAAACATATGAATAAACGTAAAATAATAGGCAATTAAAATATTTATCATACTTGGTCAGGTTGACTCACACCTGACAATGCAGTCGTATTCAGTAGGGATGGATCGATGCTTAGGGGAGTGACCGGGAAGAATAATGTGTTTTTTTCCTCTCTGAACTCACAGAAGCGTTTCCCAAACGATGTTTGCATTGCGATGATTGCAGAATGTAAATACTCCGAATTTATCATGTCGTGACCTTGTTTGAACTCTCTCAAATTGGGGAAGTGAGACAATGTGCCTTTCTGTAAATCTCTGGCAAGCACTGTCAACTTGCGCTTGAATGCCAAAACATCCTCCAACATGTGCAGGGCTGTACGTCCTTACCCCTGAAGAGCTGTGTTCAGCGTGTTCAGGTGCGCTGTCATGTCTACCATGAAGTGTAGCTTTTCCAGCCACTCTGGCTGTTCCAGCTCAGGAAAGGTGAGCCCTTTGCTGCCCAGGAAAGTTTTCACTTCTTCCAGACACGCGACAAAGCGTTTCAGCACCTCCCCTCTGGACAGCCAGCAATAAAAACATGTTGTAGCGGTGTGCTACACGCAGTCAGTAAACTGCAGTCAAAGATAGCTTTATTCAAACTAAACAGCCTTGCTTTTAAGCCTCCCTCAACCCGCCCCCCATGGGCGCGGATGCTGCAAAAGACACGTACTCACAAACCCCCGTAGGCTATCTCCCTTAGCATGAACGCTGGCTAATTGTGAGCCGGTTCGGATGTGTCAGGAAATGGGTCGCCACAACGTCTTATTTAGATTGTACAAGATCACCATAATCTTCAAATTTAGAATTACATTTCAAAAACTAACAAACTAACATAAAATACATTTTAATTAAATACTGACCAATTATTTCCCAAAGCAACAGGGAGCTGCAGCACAGACGTAAAAGAGCCACATGTGGCTCCGGAGCCGCGGGTTGCCGACCCCCGAACTAGGTGTACGTGCCAACGACTTTTACACAGTACTGTACATGGATGCTGGAGAACATGCAAACTCCACGGGGCAGCACAGGAAGCTAAGATGGAGCCTTGTTTGCCTGAAGCTGTGGGCTGTGAACCAGCAGTGCTAACTGCTGCTCCACTGCCCTGCTGGAAGTTGGACAGTTGCATCTTGTTAAAGCTTGCTTAGCAGCAAGTTGTAAACTTGTGACATCAGAGGCAGCAAGAGAACGGGAACACAACCACGTACTTCTTCAACTTCAAAGCCCCTACCATCCTGACCAGGAAAAGTAACAGCCATTCCTCCTTTACGACTGAAACTTCCTTCCCAAAAATACAATGGGCTTTAATCTGCAATGAAATAGTTTGTTGTTCCTATTCATATCTTGTGGCGCATCAGGCAGCACCTTTTGCTGTTTCCTTAGCATTTGTCTGTTTTTTCCGAGGCTGAGTTACTAGCTCGACACTCAATCCAGCATGGTAAGTGTGCAAGGAGGCAGCCGGATTCGAACCCTCGCCTCGAAGTCCAGTGCTGATACCACTACGCCACTGGTCACCTACTGCAGTAAAGTGGTTCTGTGCAGTAGCTGATCACCAGCTTCACATGAACAGTCCAGAGTTGCCTTACCAGCAATGCACACGTCTTAAACATAACTCTTACTAATACTGAGAGCATCCTGCCTGGCTGCATAACTGCCTGGTAATGAAACTGCATTTCGCTCAATTGCGGACAGCCCAACGCATCTGTAGTTGTGAACTTCCCATTATTCAGGACATTTACAAAGACAGGTGTGTAAAAAGAGCCTGAAGGATCATTGAGGACCTAAGTCACCCCAACCACAATCTATTCCAGCTGCTACCATCCAGGAAATGGTACCACAGCATAAAAGCCAGGACCAACAGGCTCCGGGACAGCTTCTTCCACCAGGTCATCAGACTGATTAACTCATGCTGATACAACTGTATTTCTATGTCATCAGTGGCGTGAAGAGGGGAGACTTGCAGCATGGGCAGCTGCTGGTCTCCCATACAACTCTGCCCAGGCCTGCATCCTGGAAACTTTCCAAGGCGCATATCCATGGTCTCTCGAGACTAATGGGTGCCTACCTATCTATTTGTGTTGATTGTCCTGTGTTTTTTTTTTCTGGGCATAATGTTTATTATAAATTACTACACATTGCACATTTAGATGGAGACATTATGTAAAGATTTTTGCTCCTTGTGAAGGACGTAAGTAATAAAGTCGGTTCAATTCAATTCATTTCCTCCCTGAAAATGCAACATAATGCGAGCAATTTAACAGTTCTGGAGGACCAAACTTCTCTTAACTCATTGTGTATGCAGTTTAGGTGGAAGAGAAATCCTTGTATCTGCATTTTCTGTGAAGCCCTTAAATTCTTATAATTAGCTTTTGGAAGAAAGGTAATGTGGCCACCTTTCCTTCAATAAAATGGTACCTGTGTTTTGCATTTTGAGCAAGATTAGTTGTTTTTTTCCCCCCCTGGAACACACAATGGCTGCTCTGAAACATCTGAAGGAGGGAAAACAAAAGTCATACAGTTACACAGCCCATCCACAACTTGTTCCACCTTTTGCTTGCCGGTTCCTGCCTCACCCATGCCCTCATCTTTAAGTCAGTAACCTTGGTTCTACACAATGAATTCTGAAGCAGGGTCTCGATTATTTCTTTACCACCTCTGGCGCTGCCTGATTTGCTGAGTTCCTCCAACAATTTGTTATTATTTTGCTACAGAAAGGGGTTTCTGGCTCACAGTGCCCATGAAAACCTTCTGCACAAATCCCACTTGTTTGTATTAGGACTACATCTTTGTGTAAAGCCGGTCTGTAAAACTTTTGGTACTGACGACAGGAATGACCTGTTTGTAAAGACACATGGATGATAGAAAAATAGAGGGATGGGTTGGATTGATCTCGAGTAGGTTAAAAGGTCGGCATAACATCGTGGGCCAAAAGGTTGTGTTGTAATATTCTTTGTTCTGTCAACCAGTCATGTGCAAATGAGTTTTCCTTTCCTTAATTTTACCTTTTCTGAGTGTATGTTGGCCTCCAGAACAGAAGAGGTAAAAAGTGACTCCATGTGCAGTTAATTATTAAATTGAAGCAGCATATTTTACAGGAGCTCTCTTTAATCTCAGAAAGTTGATTTTGTTCCCAGGCCTGTCAGCTTTAGAGCTCAATTGCTATGAGGGGAGGGGGTAAGCATTGTGTTTTTTTTTGCAGTAATGTCTTGTTTTGCAGTATCTTTTTCTTTATTGTATAATTTTATGTATATGTGTTTGAGCCTGTGTGCCTGTGATACTGGAAGACAGTTTTTCATTGAATCTCTACCTCGCTATACTTGTGCATCTGACAACAAACTCAATTTATTTGTCCTAAATGACGCAAACCTGATGCACAACGTTCCAGTTTTCCAATGTAATTGCACCACCTAGTGGAATGGGTATATAATCCTTTGGTTGACTGATCCGAAGGGATCCAGTCTTGTTATCTTGCTTATAATTTCCTGCAGATCTAATCCCAGAAAGATACTGTTGTGAAACCAGTATTTTAGCTTTACTGGGAGCACACTTTTCTCTTGCCTTGGAAGAACTTTGAACTGAAAGCAAACAACCTTACTGGCTATCAAACGATAAATGGCGAGAATTGACCCACTGTACCTTTTTTGTGCAAGTCATACTGAAAAATCATTTTGCAGATATCCTGAATTGTTTATGCTAATTTTGTGTTCTGGGCCAGTGAGGGGAAAAAGGACTGCACAAATTGGAGTGTGTTTTAACATACTCTGAAAGTCATTTCTCCCTTTCATCATCACTGCACATGTCATAACCCTGTGTGATGTGAACGGTGCCCAAAAATTAGCCCAGAATGCTTTGATCTGTCATCTTTATTTCCCCATTGCAGTAAGATCATTTTTGTGAATCCTCCTCTGGACTATCTCCAATACCAGCACATCCTTTCTTAGATAAGGGACCCCAAACTGCTTTCAATATTCCAAATGCAGTCTGATCAATGTCTTATGAAGCCTTAGCATTACATCCTTGCTTTTGAATTCTAGTCCTCTCAAAGTGAATGTTAACATTGCATTTACTTTCCTTACCATTGACTCAACCTGCATTAACCTTTAGGGACTCCAGCACGAGGATTCCCAAGACCCTTTGTGTCTCCTGAGTTGTGAATTTTCTCCCCATTTGCAAAATGGTCTATGTCTTTATTCCTTGTGCTAAAGTGTATGACCATGCATTTCCCTACACTGTATTTCAACTGCTAGTTTTTTGCCTATTCCCTCAATCTGTCCAAGTCCTTCTGTAGACACTCTGCTTCCTCAACGTTATCTGCCCTTCCATCTATCCTTGTAAACTCTGCAAACTTAGCCTGAAAGCTATTAATTCCTTCATCCAAATCATTGACATACAATACGAAAAGGAGTGGTCCCAACACCAACCCCTGTGACACACCTCTCGTCAGCGGCAGCCAACCAGAAAAGACCCCTTTTATTCCCACTCTTTGCCTCCTGTCAGTCAGTCAGTCAATCTTCTACCCACTCTGGTAGCTTTCCTGTAATACCATGGGCTCTAATTTTATTAAGCAGCCTCACGTGCAGTACATTGTCAAAGCTCTTCTGAGAATCCAAATGAATAGCATTCACTGACTTTCCTTTGTCCATCTTGTCTGTTATTTCCTCAAAGAATTCCAACAAATATGTAAGGGAAGATTTCCCCTGAAGGAAACCATGCTGACTTTGGCCTACTTTATCATGTGCCCCCAAATACCTTGAAACCTCGTTCTTTAATTATTGCCTCCAACATCTTCGTAACCACTGAAGTCAGGCTATTTGGCCTATAATTTCTTTTCTTTTGCCTCCCTTCCTTCTTAATGAGTGGAATGACATTTCCAATTTTCCAGTCCTCAGGAACTTTACCGGAATCTAGTGATTCCTGAAAAATCTGTACTAATGCCTTCATAATCTCCTCAGCCACCTCTTTCAGAACCCTGGGTTGTAGTCCATCTGGTCCAGACAACTTATCTACGTTAAGACTTTTCAGCTTCCCAAGCACCTTCTACTAAGTAATGGCAACAACATTCACTTCTGCCCCCTGACGCTCTCGCACCTCTGGCATTCTGCTCGTGTCTTACACAGTGAAGACTGTTGCAAAATATTTATTTAATTCCTCTGCCATTTCTCTGTCCCCCATTACTACCTCTCCAGTGTCATTTACCAGCAGTCTGATATCCATTCCATGCTCGCCTCTCCTTTACTCATCGTATATCTGGGAAAAAAAAAACTTTATTTAGTCCTCTTGTATTATTGGCTAGCTTATCTTCATATTTCATTTTTTCCTCTCTTTGTCTTTTTAGTTGGCTTCTATTCATTTTTAAAAGCTTCCCAACCTCCCACCTTCTCACTGAATTTTTCTATATTATTTGCTCTCACTTTTTCTTTTACTCTGTCTTTGAGTTTCCTTCTCAGCCATGGTTGCCTTACCCTCCCTTTAGAATACTACTTCATTTTTGGGATGTATCTGTCCTGTGGCTTCCGAATTTCTCCCAGAAACTCTAGTCATTGCTGTTCTGCTATCGTCCCTGCTTATGTCCCCTTCTAATCAGCTTTGACCAGCTCGCATTGCATGTCCCTGTAATTCCATTTTTTTTCCCACTGTAATATGGATACCTCTGATTTTAGCTTCTCCATTTCAAACTGCAGGGTGAATTGTATCGTATTATTATCACTGTCTCCTAAGGGTTCCTTTACCTTAAGCTTTCTAGTCAAATTTGAGTCATTACATAACACCCAATCCACAATTGCTGTTTCCTTGGTAGGCTGAACCACAAGCTGCTCTAAAAAAGTCGCCTTTCTACGAATTCCCTCTCTTTTGCATCCAACGTCAACCCGTTTTTCCCAGCCTACCTACGTATTGCCAGTTTTACAAGCCTTTTCGATATCCTCTTATAATTTGCAGCTCACCTCCTGGCCAATGTTTTGGAGGCCTGTACTTAACTCCCACCAAGGTCTTTATAACTTTGCAGTTTCTTACTTCTACCCAGAAGGTTTCTACGTCTTCCAATCCTATGTCACCTCCTTCTAAGGATTTGATTTAATTTTTTACCTACAGAGCTACAACACTTCCCTGTCTACTTGTTTGTCCTTTTAATACAATGTGTATCCTTGGATGTTAAGCTGCCAACCATGAGCTTTCAGCCATGACTTGGAGATGCCCACAATGTCTAACTGCATTACAAATTTATCTATCTTTTTCTGTATAATGTGTACATTCAAATATAACACTTTCAGTCCTGTATTAATCACACTTTCTGATTTTGGTGCCCCGTTACACTAAAGCTCATCCTAATGACTGCAGTTTTGACCTATCACCTGCTTGTCCTTCCTCACAGTCTCACTACACACTGCATCTTCTTGTATACCAACTGTCCCATCCTCTGCCCTATCACTCCAGTTCCCATCCCCCTGCCAACTTAGATTAAACTTTCCCCAACATCTTTAGCAAACCTTCTCGCAAGGAAATTGGTCCTCCTCGGGTTCAGGTGTAAGCCAGCCTCTTTTTTACGGTGCATACCTTCCCCAGAAGAGACCCCAATGGTCCAGAAATCTGAAACCCTACCCCCTTGCACCAATTCTTCAGGCACTGTGTTGGAGACCTGGTTGTTGCAGTTTCTCCTGGTAGTTCGTCTCCCCAACAGTATCCAAAGCAGTATTCTTATTATTGCAGAATGGCTACAGGGGCATTCTGCATCAGCTGCCTATTCCCTTTCTTTTTTTCACCTGACGGTCCCAGGGATCTGCTTCCTACAACTTAAAGGGTGATTACCTTCCTGTACCTACTACTAATTTCCTCCTCTTTCTCATGCATGAGCTGCAGCTCCAGTTCCTTAACACAGACTCCGAACTACAGCTCGATCGTTGGCCCCCCAGTGATTTCTGCCCACCAAGAGTAAAGCCAAAGAGCGGCCAAGCTCTTTTTAAACCTCGCTCTGCCTCACCAATGAACAACTTCTTGCGCTGATTGCCGCCCATTGAATAAAAAGCTGAAAAACACTGCAGCTCATTTTAAACATTACGGCATCACCAATGCCTGACCTCTCGTGCTGATTGCCGCCCGCTGAGAAATGAGCAGTGCACAAGTGTCAAGACACTTCTGAGCTTGGCAAACATGTTCTGCTGCTTATAAATCATAATCACATTTTCTTAAAATTAGTGTGTCCCAGTGTCGCTTTTCTCTGTGGTGATTCCTTGGCAGAACACATTTAAAATGTCAACCAAGGGTGAAACTGAATTCCTGCATAAAGGGATTTTGGTTCTACGATCTAGAATTCTGCTTTGTGCTGCTTATGCTATTGTATTCTGGAGTTTTAATGCCCTTATGTTATTCTTGTCATGTCCTGATTGAATTAGGTAAACATGCAACACAGACAGGGTGTTCAGTAGCATTCAAAGCAATTGTCTGGATAAGGCCTGAGCCCCTATCACCAAGACGTCTTAACTCGAGTTGTTCTGGAATGCAGATTGCATTACTTTATCTGTCTCTCCTGTCTCGCCCGTGTGTATCGGTATGTTTCCTAAATCGCTGCATGGAATAGTGACCGTGCCTTGCTTATGGCTATACTGAGTTCCAAATTGGACCAGGAATTAAATCCTTTCAAATGATTAAAGCTCAAGGCAAATACTGGAATACATATGTTATTGTCGCAGTTGTACTTAATTTGGTTTAGGAAGTCCCGAGACGGCAAAAGGTAATGTATAAATGCAAGGTTTTTGTTAAAAATATGAATGCACATCATGCTCAGTATGTTGGGCTCTTAGGGCATGATGTGTAAGTGTGAAGTTAATTTGTATCTTTTCAAAAATCAATAATTCTGTATTATGATAAGGCATTGGAGTGCAATACTGTCATAAATGCTTTTCTTCAAAATCTTTTCCTTAGGTTTGAGTGGCCGTTTCTTTGTTACGACTTTGCCAACCATTTATCAGTAAGTAAAAGGAGTATTATGATGTTTCTTTCCATTATCATTTCTTAATGCTGTGTTAGATTTACTGATAAATATTAGGTTTATCAATGCAAAGCGTCATTTCCGCCAGTTGTCGGAATGATCGGATTACCTACAACCAAAAACCTGGAAGAAAATACCCCGGTACTAGTTTCCCCACTGTTCTCCAGTTACCAGGCATCAGTGTTCAAACCTAGCTGGAGCTGATGTGATTGAAGCCTGATTGTTTTTGATGACAGTTCATCTACCAGCAACATTAATCCAGATGTTTTGACGTCTTGAAGAGGGTGGAAAGTGATGATAGGGTAGAAGTAGAGAAAATGTTTCCTGTTATATTGAGAGCAAAGCTTGGAGACACAATAAGTAATATCCGCACAAATGACTCAGGAGGAATTGTCCAAGAGATTGATTAGAATGTGGAGTATTCTCCTAACATTTGAATTAGTGAGGCAAGGAACATGAATGTATTTTGAATGGAAGTTAATTCACGCACAGGGCAAGATCATGTTGAATGAAGAGGGATGGGAAACAGTTCTGATGTCATAGTCCTTTTGTACAAAATAATCCGTTCTGCAGTAAATTTAGCTTGTGGGACCACAAAGTGGCAAATATGGGAACTCTATGATTCAGACTGCCCCGTAGGTGGGATAATTACTGAGCTTTGGGTTAACGTTCTTTAATTACATACTTTTCTCAGACTCCTACCTCTCGAACACTACTCCTCAAGTTGCTTTTTGTAGCAAGCCTGGCCTTGCCTTGTGCTAAAAGCTGTCTATAAAGCTGCCAAATGAGCTAAGGGGAAGATAAACTAAAGAGTGTCGGATAATTGCTCTTGATTGTTGCTTTCAAGTTTGGGTTTACTTTGTGTATCGAGTACTTCGGCATCCTGCAAACTGAGCATGGGCTTTGTCCAGTTTTAAAAGTAACTGGAGGTTGGTGCCTGATGCCCTAGCGGGGAAACATTTATCAATCTGCTAACATTGCTGGATCTTTAATTCTCTGTGATACTCTTTGATGGAGCTCTATTTGGGATATTCATTGTATTTCTAAGGCCTCTGTAAATTATCTACTGTGTTTAATAGGGGAAAATTGAGCAATATTGGAAAATAAAAACAAAAAATGGAATGAGTCTCAATGTAATTTGATGAAAATGGAGAAACAAAAAAAATAGGATCAGTCTGAATGTGTGCTTGATAGTTGGCAGTGACTTTGTGGGCTGAAAGGCATATCTCTGTGCAGTGATGATTGATGACTGCCTTCAATTCTTGTGTGCAGCACTTTGAACCTCCCTCCATTTTATCTTGGTTATGTACATTGATGGGGGTTGCCTAATCATATTGTTTTGAATGCAGTGAGACTCACTTTCAGGGTGTGCTGATGACATCTCGGTTCTGAAGCACTTCTGCCTTTCTCTTTGCAGTGCTAAAGAAGGGGTTTTTCGCAAGTACCACGGTGCACGGATGCTGGAAGACTTCCGAAGCTTCATTAAGGAGAAGAAATGGGAGGCTGTGGAGTCGATCAGTGGGTGGAAATCTCCATCTTCCATTGTGTAAATGATTACATTTCTTTCTACTGGGGCAAAAAGAGGCAGATTTGTTTTTGCACAGCACCCATGTTAGCTCTGTAGGTAAAAGAGTGAAGTATATTTCATTAGTATACTTTTTAAAAGCTGTGTGCTCTTGCTCGCCCGAGTCATTTATTTATGAAGATATTTGCTCTCTGAGACCGGTGAATGGATTTGCCAGACTTGTGCCATTTGCTGTGTTTTTTGGGATATAGTTGGGTGGAAAAGGAACTGGGATCAGAGATGAGATGTTACATAGATGGTCAGTGAAATCGGAAAATATGGCGCATGGCTAAGGTGGGGAAATGTTTGAAATGAAATAAATAATTGAGGGAAGTAGCAAAGGTTAAAAGAATAATAGCCAGCAGGAGTCACCACACAAGGCTGATCCTGAAGATCTCAATTCTCCTGATCATCAGGTTTAGAAGACAATTTGAGCTTTAATTCGCACTCACCGTTTGGAATGGAATCATGCGACTCAGGAGACCATTTGGCCCACTGAAGCCATGCCAGCTGATTTTTGACTCCATTATCCTATGGTCAAGTGGTTATGTTCTGTTCAGTTGCTTTGTTACGCTATGGCAGAGCTAATTAGTTCCTGTTATTAATTAACTTTATTTCTTCTTTTTTCAGGATGTCTGGGATGGCAGGTCTTTTCCAGCTCTCTGTATGGATTAGAGTAAGTGTCAGCCAAACAAAACCCCTCACAGAGTAATTGATCTGCTATTGACGCAGAATGTCACAAATAAATAAATAAATTTGTTTAACGGTCAGAGCTATAAGTAGTCAGTGCTTTAACTGTTGCCAGAATGCAAAATGGCCTACATAAGTGGGCATGAATGGTGCGTACTCGCTCTGCATTCTGTACTGCTTTCATTGTCATGATGGTGAGACCTACAAGCTGGTGGAATTAATTGTCAGGTGTCCCAGAGACTTTGGCTCTGTCTGGCTTTTGTTCTGTCCCAGCTGATGATTTATTGGTCGATTCCATTGAAATGAATTGATAGATGTAATTGACAGTGATTTATGAGCAGACCGTTCTCCAAACCTTATTGATGTCTCCAAATTATGGACTATAATGCCATTTTGAATTCTCAAAGTGGCATTGGAAAATACTTTCTTGAAGGAGTTGTGAGTAAATTAGCAGGGAATCAGATTTAAAACAAACATGCTTTCTGATAATTTTGGAGTGTGGGAACATTAGTGGGATGGTCAGTGATTGATGTCCTCAGCACCACTCAAATCCCTGTGCTCTGTATCCCTTGATAGCTTTATCAGATAAAAATGAACTTTAAACTTAAAGCCTGCTATTGTCAAGGCTTTCCTAGCCTCAGGAGGGAATGTGCTGCAGAATTGCTATATTCTCTAGGGTTTTCTGATTTCACTTCAAAACAGCCTAGCTGTAATTTTTCACTTGAACCCTGTTGCCCAGATTCTCCCATCAGGGAAAGACATTTTGCAGTATCTATTCCACTAAATCCCCCTTCTAAATTATTATACTTGGTTTATCCATTAATCCAGTAAATTCAGAAGAATGCCTATAAATTGTACACTTTTTCTTGTAATTTTACTCTTCATATGCTGGTTTCTGTTCCTGGAATATGTTAGAAACAGAAAGCCTGCAGCACAATACAGGCCCTTCGGCCCACAAAGCTGTGCCGAACATGTCCCTACCTTAGAACTGCCTAGGCTTACTCATAGCCCTCTATTTTTCTAAGCTCCATATACCTATCCAGGAGTCTCTTAAAAGACCCTATCGTTTCCGCCTCCACCACTGCCACCGGCAGCCCATTCCACACACTCACCACTCTCTGCATTAAAAAAACAACAACTTACGCCAACATCTCCTCTGCACCTATTTCCAAGCACCTTAAAACTATGCCCTCTCATGCTAGCCATTTCAGCCTTGGGGAAAAGCCTCTAACTATCCACATGATCAATGCCTCTCATTATCTTGTACATCCCTGTCAGATACCTCTTATCCTCCATTGCTCCAAGGAGAAAAGGCCGAGTTCACTCAACCTATTCTCATAAGGCATGCTCCCCAATCCAGGCAACATCCTTGTCATTCTTCTCTGCACCCTTTCTATGGTTTCCACGTCCTTCCTGTAGTGAGGTGACCAGAAATGAGCACAGTACTCCGAGTAGGGTCT
Organism: Hypanus sabinus; assembly: GCF_030144855.1. NCBI lineage: Eukaryota > Metazoa > Chordata > Chondrichthyes > Myliobatiformes > Dasyatidae > Hypanus > Hypanus sabinus. The sequence goes on from NC_082717.1 coordinate 76,548,962, forward strand.
GACCAGGGTCCTATATAGCTGCAACATTACCTCTTGGCTCTTAAACTCAGTTCCACAATTGATGAAGGCCAATGCACCGTATGGCTTCTTAACCACAGGGTTAATCTGCGTAGCAGTCTCGAGTGTCCTATGGACTTGGACCCCAAGATCCCTCTGACCCTCCACACTGCCAAGAGTCTTACCATTAATACTATATTCTGTCATCATATTTGACCTACCAAAATGAACCACCTCACACTTATCTAGTTTGAACTCCATCTGCCACTTCTCAGCCCAGTTTTGCATCCTATCAATATCCTGCTGTAACCTCTATCAGCCCTCCACACTATCCACAACACCCCCAACCTTTGTGTCATCAGCAAATTTACTAACCCATCCCTCCACTTTCTCATCCAGGTCATTTATAAAAATCAACAAGAGTAGGGGTCTCAGAACAGACCCCTGAGGCACTCCACTGGTCACTGGCCTCCATGCAGAATATGACCCGTCTAGAACTGCTCTTTGCCTTCGGTGGGCAAGCCAGTTCTGGATCCACAAAGCAATATCCCTGTGGATCCCATGCCTCCTTAATTTCTCAATAAGCCTTGCATGGGGTATCTTATCAAATGCCTTGATGAAATCCATATACGCTACATCTACGGCTCTACCCTCATCAATGTGTTTAGTCACATCCTCAAAAAATTCAATCAGGCTCGTAAGGCACGACCTGCCTTTGACAAAGCCATGCTGATGATTCCTAATCATATTATGCCTCTCCAAATGTTCATAAATCTGCCTCTCAGGATCTTCTCCATCAACTTACCAACCACTGAAGTAAGACTCACTGGTCTATAATTTCCTGGGCTATCTCTACTCCCTTTCTTAAATAAGTGAACAACATCTGCAACCCTCCAATCCTCTGGAACCTTTCCTGTCCTCATTGATGATGCAAAGATCATTGCTAGAGGTTCAGCAATCTCTTCCGTTGCTTCCCACGGTAGCCTGGGGTACATCCTGTCCAATCCCGGTGACTTACCCAACTTGATGCTTTCCAAAAGCTCCAGCACATTTCTTAATAACTACATGCTCAAACTTTTCAGTCCACTGCAAGTCATCCCTACAATCGCCAAGATCCTTTTCCGTAGTGAATACTGAAGCAAAGTATTCATTACCTCTGCTATTTCCTCTGGTTCCATACACACCTTTCCACTGTCACACTTGATTGGTCCTATTCTCTTACGTCTTATCCTCTTGCTCTTTACATACTTGTAGAATGCCTTGGGGTTTTCTTTAATCCTGTCTGCCAAGGCCTTCTCATGGCCCCTTCTGGCTCTCCTAATATCATTCTTAAGCTCCTTCCTGCTAGCCTTATATTCTCCTAGATCTCTATCATTACCTAGGCTTTTGAACCTTTTGAAAGCTTTTCTTCTTGACTAGATTTACAACAGCCTGTGTACACCACGGTTCCTGTACCCTACTATCCTTTTCGTTTCATTGGAATGTACCTATGCAGAACCGCACACAAATATCCCTGAACATTTGCCACATTTCTTCTGTATGTTCCCCTGAGAACATCTGTTTCCAATTTATGTTTCCAAGTTTCTGCCTGATAGCCTCATATTTCCCCTTACCCCAATTAAACATTTCCCTAACTTGTGTGTTCCTGTCCCTCTCCGATGCTATGGTAAGGGAGATGGAATTGTGATCATTATCTCTAAAATTCTCTCCCACTGAGAGACCTGACACCTGACCAGGTTAATTTCCCAATACCAGATCAAGTACATCCTCTCCTCTTGTAGGCTTATCCACATATTGTGTCAAGAAACCTTTCTGAGCACACCTAACAAACTCCACCCCATCTAAACCCGTCATTCTAGAGAGATGCCTATCAATATTTGTGAAATTAAAATCTTCCCCCACAACAACCCTGTTGTTATTATTACACCTTTGCAGAATCTGTCTCCCTCTCTGCTCCTCAATGTCTCTGTTACTATTGGGTGGTCTGTAAAAAACCAAAAAAAAACAACAACAAAAAAAACTCAGTAGAGTTATTGACCCCTTCCTGTTCCTAACTTCCACCCACAGAGACTCCGTAGACAGTCCCTCCATGACTTCCTCCTTTTCTGCAGCTGTGACAGTATCCCTGATCAACAGTGCCACGCCCCCCCACCTCTTTTGCCTACCTCCCTGTCCTTTCTGAAATATCTAAAGCCTTACACTTGAAGTAGCCATTCCTGCCCCTGCACCGTCCAAGTTTCTGTAATGGCCACAACATAATAGCTCCAAGTACTGATCCACGCTCTAAGTTCATCCGCTTTTTTCATAGTACTCCTTGTATTAAAATACACATCTCAAACCATTGGTCTGAATGCGTCCCTTCTCTATCACCTGCCGATCATCCCTTTCGCACGGTCTCGAAGCTTTTCCTGGAAAAGATATTATCGAGCAAAATTAAGCTGCTTAAAATGCACTCGATAATGCTGGTATAGTTTATTGCTAAACACAGAATGTGCTGTGCAGTCATAGCAAAAGAAAAGGGTTTTGACTCAAATGCATTCCCCAAAGATGACGGTGAAAATGTGTAAATCTACTGTTCACTATTCAAGGAATTACTGTACTCCGGTCAAGCAGTTTTGTCATGCTGGGCAGAAAATTGAACTCAAAATCTAGATGCAACATTGGAACTCCGTTGGGGGAGAAAACATTTGGGCCAACCCAAAACAATTCCTGTCATTGTCACAGACTTGTAAATTATGGAAATGGGCTGAACAGCCCACCAAGTCTGTGTTGATCTTTCTCTCCCATCTACATTAATCCTATTTGACTGATCCCATTAGCCTATATCCTTCAATGCCTTGCCCACTAAAGTGTCTGCTTAAATGACTACTTATACCTGATTCCGCCACTTCCACTTGCAGCACTTCCACACCCTCTTTAAAAAGACATTTGCTCCTCAGATCCTCTTAAAAGCTTCTTCATTTCGCCTTATTCCTATGCCCTCTTGTCTTGGATACCCCTAAAACGTGGAAGTTCTTTTGTCAGACCACCTTTCATAATCTTACATACTTCCATCAGGTCTCTGCTTAGGCTCCTTTGATCAGCCTATCCATTCTTTCCCTTTACCTAAAATACTCCAATCCAGTGACGTCTCAGATTCTCCATTCTCCTCTCTCCACTTCTCCTTCTTTGCCCAACATGCTGTGTACCTCCAGTGTCGTCATAACTGTGGAAGCCTGATTGCCAGTGTTTAAACCCATGGCATCCACTTGAGCTGAATGCTCAGACAAATGATAACGGGTCATTCTCTTGCCATAGAAGGTGACCAGTTTTTCTTTAATGTCAATAGATTGGTGTTAGAAGGGGTGTTTTCTTGATTGGACGTTTGCTGGGCCCAATATTGTTTGTCATATTCTGGTTAATTGGGCCTTCAGTTAATCAGGACAGCTGCTTATTTGAGACAACGAACCAAAACTAATTGAGAAAATAACCAGGATTTCCTTTATTTGGGACCCTGCATCGCTTAATTAGGATGGAGACATTTGCTGAACAGCTTCTAACTAGTGTTGGTCATGTGTGATTGTGTGGCATTTAGACACAGCACTGCTTAGAGCAAGCAGTTTTTAAATAGTGTTGGTTCATGTGTGTGTTGAAATAGCAGTGATGGGGCCCACATTTGGCCCGTATCCCTTTACTCCATTTGCCCATGTTAGGCCCATGCACCTCTACTCCACATGAAGTCCATATCCCTCTACTTCATTTGCCCACATTAGGCCTGTATACAAGGCATAGAGGGCATACAAGGAAGCCAAAGCGAGTGAGAAGATAGAGGATTGTTAAGCTTTTCAAAACTTGCAGAAGGGAACTAAGGAAGGAAAAGATGAATTATGAAAGGAAACTGGTGACTAATATCAAAGAAGCTACTAAAAGCTTTTTTAAGAGTAGAAGGGAGTCATGGGGCATGAAAGTGATGCTTCAGAAGTGCTGCCTTTGAGTAGGCTGCCCTTGTGTTAAACCAGGGGATTGAAGGTTTGGATTTTAACAAGCAGACAGGTTGCAATCTCAGTTCAATTGTGAGAGTTGGTCTAGAATTTACATTGAAGCTAAACAGCAAATGGATGGGGTCCATCATGCAACCTCAATGACTTTAACCTGTCTTTTTATTTAATGTTCAGTTTGAATAGAGTACGTTATGAAAATCAGTCCAGTTCCATTAAGATTCTGCAATTGCTCAGTCACCAAAGAAGAAATTGAACAAGTTACTGTGGCCAATTCCACAGATTGGATTGCAAATTATTTGCCACGAAGGTCTGAAGATTCTGTTTGTGCGTGTTATTGCAATGCACAGTGCAAGTGGCAAATCTGGTTAAATTGATCTGATGTGCAAAATAATTTACAGGGCTTTGAATGTTTTTGTAGCACACAACACTCCTTGTTCAAATTCTCTGCTATTTTATAACTGCCTCCCAAATATAATATTCATTAATTTTTAAATTTAAAACAGATGCTAAAAATAATTTGCAATTCATTTTAAAAGAAAAGGAGATGTTAACTTGCTTTAAATTAGCCATATAGTAAGGGTTTAGAGTTGGGGGAAAGTGGCAATTAGGAACTAACTTTTGGAACTAACAAACTGAAACTTTGACTCTTTATTTGTAGCTACTGCCTTATCTGATTAATATTTCTAATTTTTTCCTTCTGGTTTTATTTTGGATCTCCGGCATTTGCCAGATTTTGCGTTTGGACTTGCTCAGATGGCCTTGTTGCTGACCCATTCTATTGCCCGACCTATTCCTGCCATATTGTTAACCTGATGTTGAAGCTTTGCGCTTCTTCATTAACTGTAGATTTCAATATACTCCAGCATGCCATTGCCCAGACTCAGATTTGAGGCTAATTACTGCAGAGCCTCTAGCCAAACTTGTGTGAAGTCCTGTTTCAGCACTATTGTACTTGCTGAGCTCCTGTGTTTCCTGGTAAAGTAGAATCTCAGTTTTGAAATTCACATCCTTGTTTATAGGGTTCTTCAAAATTTACCTCCCCCTAACTCCACAACCGTATACGGTTTCTTATACAGTTAAATTCTGGCCTTTGGATCATATCTGAATTTGATTGCTCCACAGCAGGGACAGTTCTTGCAGTTTCCGTGGTTCTAAGCTTTAGACTACTCTCACCAAACCATCTGCTTCTCTCCTTTCACCTCTTAGGGAGTTAGAGTGACACACTATGGAGATAGGCTCATCAATTATCCTTTTACTCTAATCCTGGGGTACCAAACATTTTTATGCCATTGACCACTACCATTAACCAAAGGGTCCTTGGACCCCAGGTTGGGAACCCCTTCCTCTAATTCTATGTTAATCCCATTTTATTCTCCACCAATTCCCATCAACATTCCCCTGAGTATACCGCTCACATAAAGTACAAACTTGGGGCAATTTGCAGTGGCCAATAAATCTTCCAATCCACATGTGTGAGGGTAATAGAGGACCAGGGAGGGATTACCAGGAGAACATGCAAACTCCACACAAACAGCACTGAAGTTTAGGGCAGACTCCTGAGTACTGGAACTCTGGGCAGTGTTTCCACTGGCTGCAGCACTTGCTACAAAAGGACCCCCACCAAGGCACTTTGCTAAACCTACATCTTTGATCAAGCTCTTGGTTATCTGCCCTTTTTTAAATGATTTGGTCAGATGTTGCTTGATAGTACTGCTGCAAAAGGCTGTGAGATGAAATGAAATGAGTAATATGTGTGGTGTTGAGTTTGTTATGATGGGAAGGTGCAGTCTTTGCTGCAGAATCAGCTGCTGACTATTTGTGTGCTTCACACACACAAAATGCTGGAGGAACTCAGCAGGCCAGGCAGCATCTGTGGAAAAGAATATAGTTGACGTTTCAGGCCGAGATCCTTCATCAATCCGGATGAACAGTCTCGGTGTGAAACATTGACTGTTCACTCTTTTCCACAGATGCTGCCTGGCCTGTTGAGTTCCTCCAGCACTTTGTGTGTGTTGCTCTGAATTTTCATCTGCAAATTCCCCCGTATTTGTATGTTTAAGTTGATTAGTGGAATAGAGCATTTCTGTGGTGTGAAATCTTTGTTGCATCTCTGAATATTAGGGCTATTTTTTAATTTGGTGTTCCTGTATCGTACACACTGGGTGACTTTGCCAAAGCCTGTTTGCCAAGATCATTGGGCTAAAACTGCAGTGAAAATTCTGGATAGCAGAGCCAACCAATTGGCTTCAAGCAACTGTTCCAAGCGTTTGATGTTCAATCAACTCAAAAATGAAGATTAGCTGTCTTTGTCAAACTTAAATTGAAATACCAAAACATATAGTGCATTGTTTTGCAGTAGAGACCAACATAGTTTACCCCAGGATTGTGCTGGGGGCATCTTGCAAGGTTTGCCATGCTTTTGGTGCCAACATAATCATGCCCACATCTCACTAACAGTGTACATTGTTCGAATGTGGGATGAAACTGGTGTACCAGGTGGAAACATACACGGTCACAGGAGAACATACAAACTCCTGACAGACAGCGGTGGGAATCGAACTCCAATCAGTGATCGCTGGTGCTGTAAAGCGAATGTGCTACCGTGCCGCCCTCAAGGAGAGTTCTCGTAGTACGTGCCTAAGTTTAGGCCTCATTCTCAGACCTTCTTAAAGAAAATATCTTATTTTCAATAAGATGAGTGAATTATAAAACTGCCTCTGTTTTGTTAATGGCACCTGCACTGCAGCTGAGATGTTGGAACTGCAATTCTTGCATGTGTTGCTGGTTCAGATGGTTATTAAAGATATCCAGATTCTCATTAGAGACAGCTAGGATTGCAGGTTATCCTAAGAAATGCTAGGAGTCCTCCGCCCCCCCCCCCAATGTAAGCAGTAGGAAGGTGAAGATCCTAGCATTAACATGGGAAGCCCTGAAGAAAACTAATCATCTATTTCTCTTTGATTTATAGCAACTACATAGTTACCTGACTGATACGTTGGGAATTCCAGTTTGGGGTTCCTACATCATCTTTGCTGTGGCTACTCTCGTGGTTGGTCTCATCCTCGGCCTGGTAAGCTGGTGTCCCCAACTTGATATTCTGAATCTGAACTGAGCCATGCTTATTCTAAGATACTTGGTAACCCTTTGTAAATTTATCTGTTGGTTTTCCCAGAGAAAATTCACTTTGCATTCCAGACTGTTACAAGTGCTAGTAATATATTTTGATTTTCCTGCGCGCACACTCTTAACATGCCAACACCAATGCAATTGCAATTTTTACTGTACGTGGCTAGACCCCTTCCTGAAACTTCACCATCTCTGCCTCGGCCTCTTCATTTAAGGCGATCCCTTAAAAGCCGTCACTTTGAACAAATGTTTGAGCACCTGTCTTTATGATTCCTGCTCGTGAGACTTGGCATCATGTCCTATTTGATTGCTTCTGTGAAGTGTATTGGGTTCTGTTATGAGGTAAAATGCTGACTGACTATCCAGAAACTCTGATAGTTGGCATCTGGGCTTGTAGACTCATGGAGACATACAGCACAGAGAAAAGGGACTTTGGCCCACCTCACCCATGTGGACTGTGAAGTCTACTCATGCTGATCCCACTTTCTCACACTGAGTACACATCCCTCTACTCCTTTCCTATCCAAGTACCCACCAGTACAGCTTTTAATTGTAATTGTATCTGCCTCCACCACCTCCTCTGGCAGCTGGTTCTAGATTTCGCAACTCTCCCTATGGAAAAACGTGCTCCTCGTCTTCTTTAAGTTCCACCCCTCTCACCTTAAACCTATACCCTCCTAGTTCTGGGCTCCTCTGTTCTGGGGGAAAAGATTGTAATTGGCTGTGCTGTCTTCCAACTCACTGGGGCCTTTATTCTCACACCAGCCTTCCAACTCATTTGAGACCTGACTCCCATGTTTCTTTAAGCTTATCAGAGTTACTGGAAAAATACCTTGTAATGTTCAAAAATAAGTGAATATATGAAAATAATTTGAAAAACCAACTAGTCCAGTACCATCCCAATTATCCTCACTTAATGGAGTTTTTCTGATGATTTAAAAACTGCTGCTGTCTGATAATCTTATGGCCTAACAAGTTTAACAAGTATTGGTCAACACTTCTGTGATATGTGCTTGTTGTAAGCTTTCTTTTTATTACTATTTCAGTCCCTTTGATCTTTTTAACTTTTACACTTCTATCCCAGCGCATTGCAAGTAACGGCAGTACCTCTTTAAGCGGCTCAAAGAAGAAAGATTAAAAACCCTGTTTGAGATTACAAGTGTGAAGGCATAGCTGCAAGGAAAATAGTGAACTTTTGAGGACAAGATGTTATGTATAGAGCTAAAGAGTAATAGAGCACAGACAAGGATGGGTGAAGGAGGGGTGTGGAGGAGTGTGAGATTTGTTACTCAATTCTCCAACAAGTGTCCATTTCAACAAATTTGTACCTGGGCAAGTTCCAGTCCCATGCAATCTTACCTCCAGTGCTTGACCAGATGTAATATAATCTGTAAACTCTGCATTTCCAAAGGCCACTTCCAATGACCAGAGTTCAGTGCCTACTGTCTTTCTCACCTTCAGAGCTTCTGACTAAGATCAAATTTATTTTGGTGCCTGTGTTGTATACCTTGTGACTATGCAGTATCACTTATTAATTGTAGTAATTACAACAATGTAACATTTTATAATTGTGAAATTTAAATTTATTGTATTCTCTAGGTCCCTTGTGATTTTATTTAAAGCTGTGCCCTTTTGCGATTCTAAGTAAATTATGAGTGCAGATTCAGATTGTAATTTTAATAATTTTTATTTTGATATTTCAAAACAATATAGAAGTTAGATAAGTAATATGACTATCAAACACCTCATACACACCAATCCTCCATATATCAAATTATCTTTCTTTGCACATTTTTTTCCATCTCCATCTGCCTCTAGGTTCTACCACTCCCATACTCTCTGGGGATAATTTCTGGGCTTTGGGTCAAAACTGGAGCGTCTGGGGAAATCCTTTGTAGTTGCTGGGAGAACGTGCATACTCCACACAGTCAGCAGTGAACCCGGGCTGCTGGAGGTGTGAGGTAGCAGCTCAACTAGTTGTGCCAGCCATTCTGTTGATCTTCACTTGTCCTTGCACAACTGTTGGTGTAATGTTGGAATGTCAACTCATTAACCATTTCCTGAGAAGTCGGTGATCAATTATGTCATTTTTCTTTAGATTTTGGTCTTAATTGCTGATTGTTTATGCCCACCGAAGCATCAACGTAAGCACGAAACAACAGGTAAGAGCATCTTGATTTGGGTACTCTTTCACACTGCTGTGTTGGACACTTAGCAGTAAGCTTGCACCCTGTTGCTGTGCACACCCCTTTTTGCTTTTATGAGTGTTGATCAGAATGCAGATTCATCAGTTGGTTCCTTTAGCACGTGGGCTGCTGTTTTTGTGGGGAAGACGAATGGGTGCAAGGAACAAGACGACCCCACTGCAGGGCCTGCGACAATTTTTGGCCCTGTTTTCAGAATCACAGCCAGCCGTATTGAGGAGCTGCCTAGATGCTGGAGAATTAGTTTCTACCATCAGGCAGTGGCCAGGGAAGTGGGGAGCAACAAAGAAACTGCTGGAGGAACTCAGGAAGGTTAAGCAGCAACTTTGGGAGGACCACTCCCCCTCTCTCTCTTCCAGTCCACACCCACCCCCCCTCCCCATGCAGTTCTGATGCAACGGGCCTGAGATACTGCTGCAAGTTTTTTATTGCACCTGCATGTGTGCATTTGACATGATACCTGACCATACTGCTCTAATGGTGACCCTACAAGCCACTCCAAAGGAATACATAAAAACTGATTTTGTTTTTTTTTCCCCGCAGAAAATGATCTGTTCATCTTACATCATTGTGAGGAAAACGTCAAGCTCGCAAAGACACTGACGTATTTCCTGCCCACCCATCCTCAAAAGCCACTGTCTTCCATGACATTGACTTTATCGTGAATGACTCAAGTTCACATACATCAAGTCAAGTCAAGTTGCTTTTATTGTCATTTCAACCATAACTGCTGGTACAGTACACAGTAAAAACGAAACAATGTTCCTCCAGGACTACGGTGCTACATGAAACAACACAAAACTACATTAGACTTCAGACCTACATGGGACTACATAAAGTGCACAAAACAGTGCAAGACAGTACAATAATTAATAAACAAGACAATAGGCACAGTAAAGGGCAAATTACAATATAATAATAAATGATGTAAATGTAACCAATGTCTTACATGTGAGGAAGATAGCAAAGGGAGGCTGGAGCAGGAATGATCAGGGCTTTGTTCCAGCTCTTTGAGTTTATGGTTAGTGGGTAGAGAGGCTCTTTGAGTCCCAAGCCGGTACTTGATGCTCAGACTGCTCCCTGGAGGGCTGCAGGAGCTGAGACTAGGGCTGATTCCTGGTGTCCAAGTCTGGGGGGCCAGTGATTGATTGGAGGCTGAAAGGCAGGAAGGGTTGATGAGTATGGGTCAACTAGTGAGATTGTGGGATGTGTGATGGGGTTGTTCATAGCTGAGTCCAGTCATCTTTCATCTGACGTTCACTTGTTGTCATGAAATGTTGGAACCATGGTCCAACCTCTCCCCAGCTGTGGTGAGATGTCAGCCTAAATCGGACTGCCCTGGTAAATGGATGATAAAAGAACTAATCAACTTGCTTTTTGGTTGTGTAGTTATGATTGTTGCAGGTAACCGCACATTTCTTCCTGATCAGTAGGTACTCACTTAGATTCTTCTTCAGTGTTCTCGTACCTCCAGAAACTAACTGCATACCGGCCTTTGGCCAAAGAGTCAACGTGATAATGTTGTAACTAATGGTGCAGTACGTTATTGGAAGTGTGTCAGTATCTGTGAGTCCGCACCTTACCAAGCTTCCAGTTTTCACATGATCACTTGTCAATGAGAGTCAAACTTAACAAGTTTGCTTCACTTGCTGTATACTGTAGATGTCAAGATGGAAAAGAAGGAGCAGGCCATTATTTGACCACATGCTGGGCACACGGTGCTTTGTGGAAGAGTGCACCCATGGGGGCCTGGAGAGAAGGGGTGATGAGGGAGCAATGAAATGATGTGGAACTTTCTCTGTCTGATTAAAGCTGGGCTGTGTGCTGTATGTTTTCTCAGTATTGGTAAAGCTTTCAGAGTAATTTCTTGGTGCAAAGGCGATGCGGTATGGGTAAGGAGATGGTTTAATATGTTCTTAAAACATGGGACGCCAGGTATTTAGGAACTGTTTGTTGGCTACGTTGCGAAATGGTGAACAGAATTTAACATGTGGCCACTAGTCTGTTACATAGTTCAGTGATTGTGTCTGAGAATACTGCATGTCTGATATCTTTATTGACAGAGGTTATTGAAGGAGAAAATGAAGAAAACGAAGCTGATGAGGAGGATTCTGATGAAGCAGAGAAGAAAGGTCAAGATGTTCCAGAATGGGAAGCAAATGGGTCGGAAGCAGAGGCAGAAGGGGATGGCTTGAGTGACAAGGTCAGTGGAGAAGATTCCCCTTTTGAGGATGATCTTGAAAATAGTGAACACGAGGAGGAGTTGGAAGCAACATCTTCCAACTACGAAGAGGACAGCGTGGTCAGGAAGAGAAAACCAAAGGAAGACTCCTAAATCTACAATTAATAAATCACCAGAAATTGGACCAAAGTTGCGCTTTTGGGGACTTTAACCAATTTTTTAAAAACTTTAAATTGGCTTGTTTGGATTCAGGTTTTGTTTTTCATTTCTGAATTTATTGGCTATGACAATCTTGAACAAATATAATATGCAGGGTATACCTGTGTGGTATTTTTAAAGCTTCCTTTTAACGGCTTAATGAATATTCCATGCCGATGAGATCAGCAGCTGTTCAATAAGTATGCTTTAGCTGCTGTCCACACGTGCAAATAGAGGTTATCTTCAAAGCAAATAATATGTTAGTCAACAGTATATAGAACTGTTGCCTCAACCAGTGATGCCCTGGACTTCCTCTACATCCTCTTACAACACACGTTTTAATAGGAATTCTATCTTTAGGTAGAAGTTGGAAGGTTTAAGCGTCAACATATGTTACTTTGAGTGCAGTCAGTGTGCAGTTTTTGGCACATTACACTTGGAAATGTGATTTCAATTAAATGGTAAAATTAAATTAAAAAAAAAGTAGGATTTGTATTAATGGAAGTAGATTAGTTGGAGCTTTTGGTTCTTTTTGTTGCACTTTTAACTTGACAAGGGTGAGTTATGAGACACTCAAGCATGTGTTGGAACTTTGAGCAGTGGATGGCTTGGTGACTTTCAGAAATGTTATAAATTGAAGAACACTTGTACATTTCACACTGCATTATTTGCAAAGGCACTGCTAGCTGTCAGTAATGTACAGGTCCTCCCTTCAATGATTCAGTGGTGGGGGGGGGTTAAAGTTTTCTGTCAAAATGGAAAGAGAAGCATTTGTGGCCCTCAAGTGGGAATGTATCTGATTGTGGGTGGCTTTTAATTCTTGTTCCTGATTAATCTGTTTTGTGAGTTCAGACTGCTGCAGAAATGGAGCCAACCCCAATCACCAGCCTTTTGAAGTCTGTCCCTTTTAGGTGCACACAGTAATTAGTCTGAATCATATTGTTTTTTTTCTCTCTAAATTTAAAAACCATCGATTTGGGTGAACCTTGGTGTCTAGGTGCAATGCAGCTTACAATTGGGTTAGAAGCATCCCTATATTTTCTCCCATATGTGAAGGATTCAACTCTCATAAAGCACAGACGCTACTTTCCCTGATTTTTGTACCTTTTCAAAAAAAAATTAAAACTATGTGCTAGGCTACATGGGGTTTTCATCAATTGTTGATAAATTTAAAGGACCTTTTGGTGCATGTGGGTGGAATTATAACTTTCAAAGAACAGGGAGCCATTGATTTTTGGAAAATAAATGCAATTATATTCTGGAATGTATCATTTAAATTACTTCAAGCAATATATTGGCAGGTTTGCATGACCCATGTGTTTTTCTAATGACTTTAACAGAACTTGTACTTTTTGGTGGGTATCCTCCCTCATTATAAAATTGGGTTTGCATTGCAAAGATTTGTACTATTTTTGTAAAAAATATTTCTTTCTGGATTTGTATTATGAGGGTACAGAAGGCTGTATTTTAAAATTACCTTTTGTATTTTACAAGAATAGTGTCCACTATGTACCTGTTTTGTAAGATAAAGACAGAAGTACCTGCTATATTTTGTATTTATTGCTTTGCCCATAGTTTGGCTGACCTTGTTTACAAGTCACGTAGAGGCTTGTGGAAGATTTCATGTCTCTACACTGTGACCATGATGAATGCATCCGTAAAACAAAACAAAATGGCTATTCAATCGTCTTTATATTTTCAGAAGTTTTATTGTTGTGCTGTGCAGTGCTAACTGATGAATATAGTTGAAGCTCAAAGATGTAGATGCTTCTATAACTGTAAAGCCAGGCAAAATGGAAGTGTCATGGACCAAGTGATTAATGGTACCATCTTTACTCTTGAGCTTTACAATACGTTACCAGCAGTACCTGTTAGAAGGCAGAATGTATATAATCACTTTGGCACAGCACTTCCTGTTTATTATTTTTTGAAGGAGAGACATACTTTTTATAATACAGGTAATATTTCTAGTGACCTCTTTATTTCTGTTAAATGCAATAAAGTATGCCTTTGTACACTTCTGCTCGTCTTATTTCTGAATGATCTTGCCATTTGATGCTGAGTTCTGCATATTGCACCATTTAATGGATTTAGAATTCAAGGACTTGCACACAGGAAATGCAAATTGACAGACATAACAAATGTGTCAAGCAGGCTCTGGTATGTCATCTTACCCCCCCACCCCCCAGGATTCTCCGTGGGAATGTTATTCTTCTCTTGGGCTTCTAGCACAGACTACTCCAAAGATCTTTGCCCAAGTTTTGCACATTGAGCACACATTTCACCAGGATAGCTGTAATCTCTAAGCCTGATTGTTTTTGACCATTGATGGTTTTCTGATCGATGTTTCCATCAAAATGTTGTCCCAATTCCAGTGGTTGGGGGAAGTCTTCTCACAAAATGTATGTTTGGTGCTTTTCATCACTGACATCTCAGATCTTAGTCAGGGAGCTTTTATTCACATAAGAGCATGTTAGCTAGTCACTTGGACTATGCAGAGCGGGCCAACAATTGACCATGACCAAACTTCCCCATCGACCCTCACCAATTTTTATCGATGCAGTATGGAATATCCTATCTGGGTGCATAATAGCTTGTTATGGCAACTGCACAGAGTTGTGGACACAGCTCAGGACATCCTGGAATGCCCTTGGGGGTGGAGGGGGAAATGTTACAACTTTTCAAGCCCATACACTCATCGCAGTGTGTGTGTGTGTGAGAGAGAGAGATTTCATCTGTGATGTGCCATTCCAGAGGGTATCAATCAGACGGGCAGTGAGGTAGGAGGGAGAAAGCAAATCCATGGGTGTAGGAAAGGGTCTATCACTGGAGAAGGGGTCACTGGTGTGGTTGTGAAAATGGAAGAATAGGACAAATAGTTCATTGTAAGCAGGGTGCTGTGCAGTTGTTTTGGGGAGGTAATGGGAAAGGTATGGTGCGGAGTTATAAGCAAGAAGTAATGATGGAAAATTAAAGAAGGTACTCGTATATAGGAAGACATTTTGGATGGTCACTTTTGAGAAGATTGAGCAAACCTCAATCAGTTTGGTGCAGAGTGCCAACAGAACAGAAACAACTGCAGGACAATGGATACCTGGGAAACTCCTACAACAGCTTAAAGAGAAGTGAAGCCTGAAATCTAATGCTAAGCAGTTATCAGAATGCTGGATAAGACCAGCCTCAGCATTTCCACAGCCCTTGAATGTAGAGTGACATCAAAGTGTTGTGAAAAATGTAAATCCAAATGCCTTACACCCAATAGACTTTCCCAAAAAAATCTTTATTGATAATATATATAGACAGAATAAACACAGTACAAAATTCTTTACAATTCTTAGTGTTATTTGGTCCATTCATTAGGTTGTGTTAACATATTTATTTACATAGAACTGTTGTCACTTGTGCGCCCCCCCAATGGTTTAATTAACCCTTTTGCTGCTTTAGAGCTTGGGTTCCCAAACTTTTCTGTGCCAAGGACCTCTACCATTAACCAAGGGGTCAGTGGGGTGGGGGGGGGGCTTCCCCTCACTACACTCTACTCCTCCATCTTCAGAAGGGAAATGTAGCTGCAATTCTTTATATTACTACTAGGGAATATATTGCACGTTAAACATTTTTGATATAATGAGGCACATCACAAAATGCGATCTACCTTTCCCCTTTTTATCAGAAGCAGGTCATTATCACTGACTTGTGTGAAGAGAGATTTGTTGCTTTGCAATAGCAGTAGAAGATGCAGACATAAAATAGCAGTAAGTTACAAAGTGAGTGCTAAAAATGGGGAATAATCAAGTAGTGTTCATGGGTTCATCTTCAGAAAGGGAAGAAGCTGCTCTTAGATCATTGAATTTGGGTCTTAAGGCTCCTATATCTCTCTCCTGATAGTAATAATATGAAAAGGTCATGTCTTGGATGGTGCAGGTCAATAAGATGGATGTCACCTTATTGAGGAACCGCCTCTTGAAGATGCCCTCAATGGTGGGGAGGGTTTTCTCCATGACGGAGCTGGCTGAGTTTACAACCCTCTGCAGCCTCTTGTGATCCTGTACATTGGAGCCTCCACATCAGTCAGAATGCTGTTCACTCTCCATCTGTAGAAACTTGGAAGAGTCTTTGGTGATGTTCCAACTTTGTTCAAACTCTTGACTCAGTAGAGCCACTGGGGTGCCTTGTTTGTGATTGTATTCATGTCTTGGGCTCAGAATAGATTCTCCGAGATGCTGACACCCAGAAGCTTCTTGCTGCTCACCATTGCCTTCGATCGGAGTTTTGCTGAGGTTGAGAATGGGGTTGTTGCTACAGCATCACTCAAGCCAGCCTACGTTCTATATGCAGATTTGTTGCCCACTACTTGTGCCGCACCTTAAAACTGGGAAATCTGTGATTTCAAACTGGCATCCCATTGATCTCAGAGCTGTTCCTAATTAAGCAATCCCCACCCTCCAGACACACATGCAACCCTTGTTGAATCACTCCTACATCTTGGCAAGAATATAACACGTTTGGTTTAAAAACAAAACTTTATGATAATCCCCCATTTCAGTTAGCCCCAGGAGATCACATGGAGTCTAATGGGTCAGTACAGACTTTCAGGCTGAGAACTATGCCCACTTGGACTGTTGGATTAGACCTGTTGTAACTATAGTCCCACCAAATCAATGGTGAGAGATGACTTCTTAACAGAACAGTAAGAGCTATTTCAACATTTGAAGTCTGCGTGACTGTTTTAAATGTTTACATATTTTAAAGACTCTTAAGCTAATTGCAATGTTTATAACAATGCCCGAGTACATGGAATATCAGAACTATTCACAAGCAGTCAATTTAAGTGATCGCTTCAACTTCAGAATCAGAATCTGGTTTCTTATCACTGATGTGTGTTATGAAATTCGATGTTCTGTGGTAGCGGTGCTGTGCAAGACACAAAAAGAAATTACTGTAAGTTACAATAAAAAAAATAAAATATTTAAATAATGCAAGTGAGGTAGGGTTCATGGACTGTTCAGAAACCTGATGGTGGAGGAGAAGAAGCTGTTCCTAAGATGTTGAGTGCATGTCTTTGGGCTTCTGTAGCTCCACCACGAAGGTGGCATGTCCCCAGTTAGTGAGTGTCCTTAATGATGGATGCTGCACTCTTAAGGCAGCACCTTTTGAAGATGTCCGTGATGTGTGGAGGGTTGTGCTTCTGATGGAGCTGTCCTGAGTCGACCGCCCTCTGCAGCCTCTTGAGTTCCTGGGCACTGGAGCCTCCATACTAGGCTGCGATGCAGCCTATCAGAATGTTCTGCCACACATCTGAAGAAATTTGCAGGAGTCTTCGGTGACCTACCAAACGCCCATGCCTAGAAACTGGAAATTTAGTTATTTAGAACTGTCATCCCAATGATCCCAGAATTGTTCCCCATTCAGCGTTCTCCACCCTCCAGGCAAACGTGTATTCCTTGTTGAATCACTTACATTTTGGCAAGAATATAACAAATTTTAAGTCTAAAAAAATTATATCATGGTCTGTTTCCTATTCTAGTTAACTGTCCCCAACAAAGTCCAGTGGGCTGGTGCAAACCTCCACAGGTTTTTCAGCTCCTAAGCTGGGACACCTGCTTACTTGGACTGTGTCAGGTTAGACCACATGTAAGTACTACAGTACCATCAAAATCGAGAGAGAAAAAGCTTTTCACAGAACAGAATTCAAGTGTGATTGTTTTAAGTGTTTAAATATTTTTAGATTTGTTTTCAATAATTGCAATATTTTCTAATAATCCCTGAAGATATTTAAATATTAGAACTATTACCAGCATTCAATTTGAGAGGTAGCAGGTGATCCAGGGTGCAGGCCATCATTGGCTGCCAAAGCCATTCCATGTGGAACCTTGTCTCTCTGATTGCTTGATAACCAGGTTCCCATGGATGAGTATAGACTGAGGAACCAAGTACAAACCCCATTTCCAGAAAAGTTGGGATATTTTCCAAAATGCAATAAAAATAAAAATCTGTGATATGTTAATTCACGTGAACATTTATTTAACTGACAAATGTACAAAGAAAAGATTTTCAATAGTTTTACTGACCAACTTAATTGTATTTTGTAAATATACACAAATTTAGAATTTGATGGCTGCAACACACTCAACAAAAGTTGGGACAGGCATGTTACATTGTGTTACATCACCTTTCCTTTTAATAACACTTTTTAATCACTTTTGAACTGAGGATATTAATTGTAGTAGATTTGCAATTGGAAATTTTGTCCATTCTTGCTTGATATAAGACTTCAGCTGCTCAACAGTCTGTGGTCTCCGTTGTCTGATTCTCCTCTTCATGATGCACCGTACATTTTCAATAGGAGATAGATCTGGACTGGCAGCAGGCCAGTCAAGCACACACACTCTGTGTCTACAAAGCCACGCTGTTGTAACCCGTGCAGAATGTAGTCTGGCATTGTCCTGCTGAAATAAGCATGGACGTCGCCTTGATGGCAACGTATGTCTCTCTAAAACCCTAATATATGCCTCAGAGTCAATGGTACCTTCACATACATGCAACTCACCCATGCCGTGGGCATGTGATGCACCCCCATACCATCACAGATGTTGGCTTTTGCACCTTTCGCTGATAACAATCAGGATGGTTGTTTTCATCTTTGGCACAGAGAACTCGACACCCATTTTTTCCCAAAAACTAGCTGAAATGTGGACTCATCTGATCACAACACACAGTTTCACAGTCTTTCGGTCCATCTGAGATGAGCTCGGGACCAGAGAAATTGCCGGCGTTTCTGCATAGAGTTGATGTGTGGCTTCCTCCTTGTGTAATACAGTTTCAAGTTGCATTTCTGGATGCAGCAACGGACTGCGTTAAGTGACAATGGTTTTCCAAAGTACTCCCGAGCCCAGGTGGCTATAATTGTCACAGTAGCATGACAGTTTCTTAGGCAGTGCCGCCTGAGGGCTCAAAGATCACGCGCATTCAACAGTGGTTTCAGACCTTGCCCTTTACGCACTGAGATATCTCTGAATCTTTTCACAATATTATGTACTGTAGATGTTGAAAGACCTAAATTCTCTGCAATCTTGCGTTGGGAAATGTTCCTTTTGAACTGACTAACAATTCTCTCACGAATTTTGGCACAAAGGGGTGAGCCACGACCCATCCTTGCTTGCAAAGACTGAGTCTTTGATGGACGCTACTTTTATACCCAGTCGTGATACCTCACCTGCTACCAATTAGCCTGCTTAATGTGGAGTCAATGTTACTTGAATATTCTGTGCACTTTTCAATCTTCTTTTAACTCCATCCCAACTTTTGTTGAGTGTGTTGCAGCCATCAAACTCTAAATTTGTGAATTAACATATCACAGATTTTGTTTTTATTGCATTTTGGAAAATATCCCAACTTTTCTGGAAATGGGGTTTGTAGTTCAAAGTCATATGACCTGTGGGATTGTTAGTCAAAGGAAGTTCCAACCCAATGATACCAATCAGAAGCAAATTAGCGTAGCTTCTCTTTTGGTTTTCTTTGTGCAGGACCGTCTCCAGCATGGGGCATATTGGCTTTCGGGTCAAGCTGGCGCCAATGAATAAGGTAGCAAAATCAATTTAACACTTACTTTCTGCTGTCACGACATATTCATCAATTTCCCCCCACAGCCTCTCTTGGCTTCCCTTTCCCTACAACCTTGAGTTAAGATATCAAAATCTGTGCAACCAAGATCAGCAGAGGTATTTAAGATATCACCGATGTAAATGGCAGCCTAGAATGCGGTGGGAACAGATATTGAATGATGGTCCCCATTCCCAAGGCCAGGAGCAGGCAAGGTACTGACAACCTTCTGGACAAGATGCTCATGGATGTGTGAGGTCCACTGCCTCTCTTCAAAGAAAGACATGGGAATTACCGAGCATTCTGATCAAAAGGCAACTTACAACATCAAAAAATAATCAGGTCATCTGTCTTTTGGTTAAAAAGAGAAAATCATATGTTCCCAAATATACAACTGGGTTTATTTTTTTCTTCAGTTTTTGTTGTTTTAACACTAAATCATACCAATGCCCATTCTTAGCAAAAAGATACTGGCACAAACCATACCAAAGTCTTTTTCTCCATTATCCTGTGTATTTGTAGCGTGCTGCTGAGTGTATAAAGTCCATCAGCATGCGATGAAATGTAGTGTTATTCTGTAGTGTCCGCTATGTGGCAGAATGCAGGATTTTTGCTGGTTTTAAACTTCCCATGTATAAATCCCATTCGTATATTGATTACCACAGGAATCCCGCTGTTGTTTTGAGAGTTAAATGTTAACTGCATGGATAAACAAAGTGCAATTACTGACGGACTGCATTTGACTTCTGCTCAAGTCAAAGTAGAAATAATGTCCAGCAATCCAGTGTGCATTCATGATTTTGAAAAACATGCGAAAGATATCCTACCCAAAGCAGTCTATGATTATTACTCTTCAGGAGCAGATGACCAACAGACCTTAAGGGACAATACTGCTGCTTTCTCCAGGTAATTTTGAAGTAGGAGAATGTACAACATATTTATAATGGATAGTTTTTCACTCTATTTGGAAAAATGTTGCGGTGTTAATCCATAACAATTTTCTAATTCTGCAAACGTCAGGAACCATTTGTATTTTGTATTCTAACTGTAAGTCCGCAAATCAGGTTTTGGAAGCTCATTGGATGAACATTACTGCTTTTGTTGAAGTGCTATTTATGAATGATAGTACTCAGTCTGCTTTCTTACAATGAGCACAGGCCATTATTGTAGGTAGCTTAATGCTATACCATATTGGCTATAGAGAAATTTTATGTGGTGATGAGAGGGAAAATTCAGATCCTGGGTTATTTGCACCAGTTTACAGCTTTGACTTTAGAATGCAATTTCGATTCGCGTAGTTTGAACTTGCAAGGAGAGAGTAGAACAGAGATCTTGGCCCAGACATTGGGTTGCTGTATAATGCTGCATGATTCATTTCCAATTTCCCCATCGACTCTCACCAATTTTTATCGTTGGACTATGGAAATGGGTGCATAATAGCTTGTTATGGTTGTGGACACAGCTCAGGATATTCCAGAAAGCAGCCTCCTCTCTTTGGACTGTGGCTATACTTCCCAACGCCTCAGCAAAGCAGATACAAAAGCCTGAGAGTTCGTACCAGCAAGCTTCTATCCTGCTGTTATAAAGCTACTAAATAGTTCCCTGGTGCAATAATTTGGACTCTTGACCTCACTGTTGATGTTATTATGAATTTGCACTTCATCATCTACCTGCATTGCACTTTCTCTGCAGCTACTGCACTATATTGCTCATTGCTACTGTTTGCCCTTGTATTACCTCGGTGCAGTGTGTAATGATCTGATCTGTATAAACAGTTGCTTTTCACTCTGTCTCAGTACATGTGAACAATAAACCCATTCCTATGAAAATGGTCAGGTACTTCGTCAAACGCGCAAGCTGTCTGATTTTTACTTTGGATTTGAGTCTCTGACTGTTTGTCACAGAAAGGAATCTGGATTTCAGCAGTGGGAGCCCGATGATGAGTATAGTGTGTCAGGCAGATACTTCCACTGCTTCAAACTTCTGTGGTCCACACATATGAAGTCTGTTTATGTTGGATTTAAAAGTCTCCTAGTTGAATAGTCCCAGGTTAACACTGGGAATCCAGCTTGAGTCATTCCATCTTAATCTAAGTATTTAATTGTCTTTCCTTTGGAATCACAATGCCATCTGCCACACCAAAGAACATCTACCTATGATGCTTCCAAACAAGACTTGATTGACCTGCCTCACCATTATACCTTTCCAAAACCACTGACTGACCTCTCCCTGATCAATAACACACCTTGACCGTCACCTTCACCCCCAACCAGTGATCCCGCACTTTTTTCAAATAACCAAGCATATCACACAGTTCATAACTATTAACTTTTCTCTTAATTCCCCAACCAAGCTCAACCACACCACATCCTGTCCCCTGTTGAACAGACCTCACTGTTTCCTGGTCTGACTTCCAGTGCCTCACCTTCTCCTCATTCTTTATCCCAAACCTCTCTAGCCTTGGCCATCTCTTCCCTCTCAGTCTGTGGACTTAACTTCATGAAGGAATGGTCTTGACTGTGAAGCTCATGCTGCTTGGGACATTGAGTATTTAAAGGAAAATAAATAACTTCACGACAATCTGCTGAGCAGTTTGTAGAGCCTGGCATAATTTGCTCTGGAATCACCATTATTCCCTTCTCAATATTCTTTTCACTTTGCATTGTTTCAATCTGCTTCACATCTCAGATTCTGAATTTTACAATGGCTGTACTGCTGGCAGTCCTGACGGCTCAACTTCACCTCTCATGTTGCTCTGCTCTGTGTGGTTATCTTGTTTTCTTGCTCGGCATGGACTTACTATGATCCAGTGAATCCTGAATGCTGTCACTCTGGCAGAACTTCTGTAGTTGGAAATAAGTTTGATTGCTACCATGAAGCACCAGAGAACTGTTTCATTCACCACCTCCAATATTGATGGGGAAAAGGAGAGCACAAGGATAGCCCATTTAGTCTTAGTGACCAAAGACATATTTCTATTCCTTTCCCCTTATTACTGATTACTGCCAGAATAATATCCCTTATCACTTATTATTGCTTCATTTAAACTAATTCACAGTGGCTCACTTTTCTAATCTTGGATGAAAAAGCACAATTAAAATTATAACAATAGAAATAATTAAAGCCTAAATATAAGATAGAGGGGAATGATTTAAAGTGGGCCTGAGGTGCAGGTTATTAATACGGAGGGTGGTGACTAAGTGGAATAAGCTGCCTGAGAATCTGAATGAAGCAGGTGCAATGACAACACCTCAAAGATGTTGAATGGATTGATGAACAGGAAAGGTTTAGAGATATGCTGGTCAACTGCGGGCACATGATACTGGCACAGAAAGACACTATTGGTCAGCACGGATGAACTGGGCCGAAGTGCTGTAGAACTCTGTGACTCTAACTTCCCTTGTTCCAGGAACAAGAGGAGGTTGGTGAGGATGATCCCAGGAGTGAAAGCGTTAACATACTAGGAGTGTTTGATAACTCTGGTCCTGTACTCACTGGAGATTAGAAGAATGGGTGGGGGGGGGGGGGGGGGTGATCTCATTGAAACCTACCGAATATAAAAGGCCTAAATAGAGTGGATGTTCCCTATAGTGGTGGAGTCTAGAACCAGAGGGCAACATCTCAGAACAGAGGGACGTCCATTTAGAACGGAGATGAGGAGGAATTTCTTTAGCTAGAGGGTAGAGAATCTGTGGAATACATTGTCACAGACAGGACTGCAAGACACAATGGAATGGTGGAGCAGACTCAAAGGACAAATGGCCTAATTCTTAGGGACCAATGCTGCTGAGAGTGTTTGTGATTACCTTCCGATTCAGGAGCTGCAGTGGAGAGCAGGGTTCATTACTCTGCCTGCCTGTGACTGTTTACTCTTTCTAACGGCCCACGGAATCTATCAACCGAAGTCCATAAGCTTGTCAGCGCTCAGGAAACAATTTGTATTCTGATGCGTTAATGCGTCTGCAGATACACATCTCATCCTTATATTGGTTTATAGATTCTACCAGATGTTTGCTGCAGTTTAGATGTGTTTAACTTCACTGATCTTTATTCAAGTGCTCACTCGCTTCACTCCACTGTTAGCAGAAGTTAGTAAGTCCTTTTTCCCAGCACCAACATTACCCAGTTGGACCAGCAGCGGCATCATTAACAGAGAGAAAGCAATTAAGGGTTCACTGAAGTGGCTGACTTCCCTTTTGTCCAAGGGGTCATTGAATGCAAATATGTAAACATTAAGACACCAGAAGCAGAGCTACTGTAACTGTATTTGTTTACAGGAAGTAAATTGTTTGCATGAACAGTCTGCTGGTCAGTGATCCTTAGGAAATCATGTTTGCAAACCAGTTGTTCCTCTTTCATCACACAGCAAGCAGTCATTATTTTACACTATTTATCATCATTATTATTATTAATTATTACATCTATTATTTGACTAGTAATTAGAAGTATTAATCATTACACATTTGTATTACCCTATGAATATTTATATCAAAAACCGTTAGAATTAAATCATCTGTGCATAAAAGCATTACAACCTGATCCTTAGGATCACCAGAATGTTCAGCAAACACGTTTCTACTTCTTGCATGATTTCAGACAGGTGATATTGATATAGTCTACAGACTCTCGAGTTGTGGCAGTGTCATGAATGTTGGAGAACTCCACCACCCAGAGGTTTACACCTGGAAGAA
Organism: Hypanus sabinus; assembly: GCF_030144855.1. Classification (NCBI taxonomy): domain Eukaryota; kingdom Metazoa; phylum Chordata; class Chondrichthyes; order Myliobatiformes; family Dasyatidae; genus Hypanus; species Hypanus sabinus. Next base: position 76,572,939 of record NC_082717.1, read on the forward strand.
ATGCAGAGCTCCCCATTTGTCAAGAAAGGGACGGAGAGGAAAAGGGTCTCACTAAAATTTCCAAACCGAGCTTCTAAGCTTTGTCTGCCCATGTCCCCATAACAGTTACACACATGCTCTGCAGCAATCGTCCTTACTAGTACATTTCCACACCATCATAAAAGAAGAGTTAAAACACAGACCCAACTGTGTGCAAAAGCCTGATAAAGCAGGCTTGAATCAAACCAAAATTAGGTAAAAGGTCAAGGCTTAAAAAGGTTATTACACTCTATATTAGCAAAGACAACTTTCCTTATCTTTTAGTTTTTACATTCTATCTGTTCCCACAAGACACTCTCTCAATGTTGATACTATTACTCATTGACAGTTTTATCCCGTGCATTTGGATTTGGGTGGCTTCTTCTCAACCCCTGGTGCTGCTGGGAAGGACATTGGAGAGCAGAGCCTATTTCTAACTCACCTGTCTGTTCTTTTTAGATGGCAAATCTGCCCACGTGTTCTTAGGGATGTGTCAAGTGTGGACTTATCTGCAACTATCTTGGGGCAGAGAATTAGCATGCCAATTTGTGTTTCTGCTACAGCTATGCAACGGATGGCACATCCAGAAGGAGAAGTGGCAACAGTGAAAGGTAACTGATATTGTTGCCAATACATTAATATTCAAAACAGTAAAAGGTAGTTGACATTGCTACCAATACATTAATTTTCATTTTCATCACTACTTACCACATTAACCAAATCTCTCCTTCATTTTCAATTATCCGATTAAAAGATTTGAAGTTAGTTACTTGAAGTTTCTTCAAAGATCCAGTGAAGTGCAATTCACTTGGAAGTGAACAAACTAGCTTGGAAGATCTAGCAACTTCAAGCACACAACTTAAAATTCCTTGGTGAGTTTACACCAAACATGTCTAGTTGTGGGCCGTTGAGCAGTCCTTTAAGAATTTAACCATTTTCTTTTGCAAAGGTGTTAAAAAAATCATTAACATTGCTCAACATTCTTGACCCAAGGCAAATGATATTTCTTTGATAATACGCAGATGACTGAGCAGGACCTTGAGAAAAATTTATTCCTTAAAATGAGCACAATTTCCAACACATAGTGCCCACAGTAGACACCTACCTCACAGTACAAGGTTTGTGTTAACACTTCGTGTCTATAATACTTTGTGTTATCCTTAAGGGAATACTTTTGTGTCAGTCATAATTGGAGGCTATAGCCTCCCATGTCAGATTTCATGAGTTAAAATTCTAGGGATTTCACCTATCATGAAACCTATAGGTAAAATCTGGTGGCATTTACTTCTGCCAAAGTAATGCTGCATATGAAGCAGAAGCTTGCAATTCTGCCTAGGTGTCGAACCTCAACAGAAAACCAGATGTGGAAGGGGGAAGTAGTAAGGATGAGGCAGGGCATCAGGAAAGAATTATCTAACAGCCGAAAATAGACGAGAGATGGTTCTGGTCTTGACTATAAACACCTCAGTAAGACTTCATTACCACTAATATCTCACTGACAATGAGAATTAACTCATATTAGCATGATTTCTTATACCATATGGTCAAAAGTAATATTGGAGAACTACGCTTGTAAATTATATGTCAACTTTTTTCCTGTCCTACAGATTTCTCTGATAAATTCAGCCCCCAACACCGTTTAGTTTGTTTTTTATACTTGGCTTGACTTCAAACTTTTTCCAGGCACTTTCTGATTCAGGTATTACTCAGCTAAGAATCATTCAACGAGAAGATATTCATCGTGTTCACACAGATTTCAGAGATGCTGCAGAGCAGAGGTTCCCAACATTTTTTTTAATGCTGTGGAGCCTTACCATTAACAAAGTGGTCCGTGAACCCCATGTTGGGAACCCCTGTAGAAATTGAGATGATCTCTGGGTATCTTGCTAACAACAAACTCTAATAGAACAAAAACTGCTGGAGGAACTCTGCATGACAAGTAGCATCTGTGGAGGGAAAAGGAATTGTTGGCATTTTGGTTGATGTATCTGCATTTGCGTCACTCCATTAAAGATGATGATGTCAGTGGGTAATTGTAACACTTCCACGAATTAACAACTGTCACAAAATGAGATCAGATCAAGTATAACATTTGTAATCTTCCTTCTCACCATGGTTCTGTTCTACAGTAGTAAGCTGTGTTCATTTCTCTGTATTATCTGTATAAAAAAGCATTTTAGAAATGTAGAGTCAGAGAGAAAAATTGTACAGATGCAGGATGTTCACTCCATTAAGTCCATGCTGACTATGGTTTTCACCCAGATAGTTCCAATTTCCTGCCTTTGGCCCAGGTCGCAAAGCCTGGGATCATTGGGATCTCTTCTGGGGAAGGTATGACCTGTAAAAAAAGGGATGGGTTACACTTGAACCTGAGGGGGTCCAATATTCTTAAGGGCAGGTTGGCTAAAGTTGTTCAGGTGGGTTTAAGCTAACTTGGCTGAGGGATGGGATTTGGAGTGTTAGTGCTGAAAATGAGGTACAGTAGTTGGTTTACAAACAGAGGCATTGCGCAGTGAGACTCCTAGCAAGGAGAGGTTGATAAGAGGGCAAAATTGCAGTCAACAGGATGAGTTGCAACTTCAAAGGTGGACAAAATCGAAAATGGTGAGTACAGTACTGAAAGTGTTATATTTGAATGCATGCAATGTACTGAATAGGTTGATGAACTTGTAGCACAGTTATACATTGGCATTATGATGTTGTAGGCATCACTGAATCATGGCTGAAAGAAGATTGTAGCTGGGTGCTTATTGTCCAAGGATACATATTGTATTGAAAGGACTGGCAGGAAGGCAGAGGGGGTGCCATAGCTCTGTTGTTAAGTAGTCAAATCAAATCATTAGAAAGAGGTGACATACGAGGGGTGATTGATAAGTTTGTGGCCCAAGGTAGAAGGAATTTTAGAAAACCTAGCACATTTATTTTTTAACATAGTCCCCTCCTACATCTACACACTTAGTCCAGCAGTCGTGGAGCATATGGATCTTGGACCTCCAGAAAGCGTCCACAGCATGGGTGAATGATAAATTTGTGGCCTAAGGTAGAAGGAGATGAGTTATACAGCTCTTGTTACATGCACATGCAGGTCAACTCTTTGAGTGATTATGCAGAAGGTTTGAAGTTAATAACTCAACAGAGATGATTGATAAGTTCATGGCCTAAGGTAGGAGGAGATGCGTTATTAACTTCAAACTTTCTGCATAACCACTCAAAGAGTTGACCTGCATGTGCATGTAACGAGAGCTGTATAACTCATCTCCTTCTATCTCAGGCCACAAAATTTATCAATCACCCATGCTGTGGACACTTTCTGGAGGTCCAGGATCCGTATGTTCCATGACTGCTGGACTAAGTGTGTAAATGTAGGAGGGGACTTTGTTGAAAATAAATATGCTAGATTTTCTAAAACTGACTCCTTCTACCTTAGGCCACAAACTTATCAATCACCCCTCATTGGGTTGGAAGGTGTTGAATTATTGTGAATAGATCTGAGGAGCTGCAAGAGTAAAAAGACCCCAACGGGTGTTAATACATACTGCCAGACTGTAATGAGGATGTGGTCTACACATTAGACTGGGAGACTGAAAATGTATGACTAAAGGGCAATGTTACAATAGTCATGGGAGATTTCATTATGCAGGTAGATTGGGAAAATCAGGTTAGTGCTGGATAACATGAGGGAGAATTTCTAGAATGCCTATGAGGTGACTTTTTAGAGCAACTCTTGGTTGAGCCAACTAGGGGATCAGCTATTCTAGATTGGGTGTTGTGCAATGATCTGGAATTGATTTGAGAGCATAAGGTGAAAGAACCTGTAGGACCAAGTGATCAAAATATGATCAAGTTTACTCTGAATTTTGAGAAGGGGAAGCCGAAGTCAGATATTTCAGTACTACAGTGGAGTAAAGGGGATTACAGAGGTGTGAGAGAAGAATTAGCCTGATCTGATTGGAAAAGAACACTGGCAGGGATGATGGCAGAGCATCAATGGCTGGAATTTCTGGAAGCAATTCGGAAGGCACAGGATATATACATCCCAAAGAGGAAGAAGTATTATAAAGACAAGATGACACAACTGTGGCTAACAAGAGAAGTCAAAGCCACATAAAAGGCAAAGAGGGCAAATAATAGAGCAAAAATTAATGGTAAGTTAGAGGACTGGAAAACTTTTTAAAATAAACATAAGGCAATTAAAAAGTCATTTAGAAGGAAAAGATAGAATATAAAAGTAAGGGAGCTAATATTAAAGAGGATACCAAAAGTTTCTTCAGATTCAAAAAGTAAAAGAGAGGCAAGAGTGGATATTGAAATGCTGGAAAATGATGCTGGAGAGGTAGTAATGGGAGACAAGGAAATAGTGGATGAACTGATTAAGTATTTTGCATTAGTCTTCATTGTGGAAGACACTAGCTGTATGGTGGAATTTCTGGGTGTCAGGGGTCATGAAGTGTGTGAAGTTACCTTAATTGGACAGAAGGTTCTTGGGAAACTGAAAGGTCTGAAGGGAGATAGCTCACATGGACCAGATGGTGCACACCACAGGGTTCTGAAAGAGATGGCTGAAGAGATTGTGGAAGCATTAGTAGTGATCTTTCAAGAATCACTGGAGCCTGGAGTGGTTCCAGAGGACTGGAAAATTGCAAATGTCACTCCAGTCTTTAAGAAGGGAGAGGGGCAGAAGAAAGGAAATTATAGGCATGCTAGCCTGACCTCCGTGGTTGGGAAAGTGTTGGAGTCAATTGTTAAGGATGAGGTTTTGGGGTACTTGAAAGCACATGATAAAATAGGCCATCGTCAGCATGGTTCCCTCAGGGGAAAATCTTGCCTGACAAATTTTTTGGAATTCTTTGAAGAAATAACAAGCAATATAGACACAGGAGAATTGGTTGATGTTGTATATTTGGACTTTCAGAAGGCCTTTAACAAGCTATGAGCCCATGGTATTACAGGGAAGACTCTAGCATGGATAGAGCAGTGGCTGACTGGCAGGAGACAAAGAGTGGGAATAAAGGGAGTCTTTTCTGGGGGGCTGCCAGTGACTAGCAGTGTTCCACAGGGGTCTGTGTTGGAACTGATTCTTTTTACATTATATGCCAATGATTTGGATGATGGGATTGATGGCTTTGTTACCAAGTTTGCAGATGATATGAAGATAGCTGGAGGGGCAGGTAGTTTTGAGGAAGGAGAGAGGCTACAGAAGGACCTAGACAGATTAGGAGAATGGGCAAATAAGGGGCAGGTGACATATAGTGTTCGGAAGTGCACGGTCATGGAATTTGGTAGAAGATATTAAAGGTCGACTATTTTTTAAGTAGAGAGAAAACTGAGGTGCAAAGGACCTTGAGAGTTCTTGTACAGGATTCCCTAAAGGTTTATTTGCAGGTTGAGTCTGTGATGACGTTTATTTCAAGAGGACGAGAATATAAAAGCAAGGGTATAATGTTCAGAATTTATAAAACACTGGTGAGACCTCACTTAGAGTATTGTGAACAGTTTTGGGCCTCTTAGTAAGGATACACTGAATAATGGAGAGGTTTCAAAGGAGATTCAGGAAAATGATTCCAGGTTTGCACAGTTTGTCATATGAAGAGTGTTTGATGGCTCTGGGCCTGTATTCACTGGAATTTAGAAGAATGAGATGTAACCTCATGGAAACCTATCGAATGGTGAAAGGCCTTGACAGGGTGGATATGGAAAGTACGTTTCTTATGGTGGGAAAGCCTAAGACATGAGGACACAGCCTCAGAATAGAGGGGCATCCTTGTGGAATAGAGATGAGGAGGAATTTCTTTAGTTAGAGAGTGGTGAATCTGTGGAATTTGTTGCCAAGGGCATCTGTGGAAGCTAAGTCTTTATGAATATTTAAGGCAAAGGTGGGTAGATTCTTCAGTGATCAGGGCATGAAGCGATACAGGGAGCAGGCAGGAGATTGGGGCTGAGAGGAAAAATTGATCAGTTATGATGAAATGGCAGAGCAGACTAGATGGGCCACGTGGCTTAATTCTACTCCTATGATCTTACTAAGCCCTGTAACTCCACATGCTATTTAAGTGCTTCTTAAATGGCACTATTGTACCTGCCTCAACCACTTCCTCTGGCATGTTGTTCCATTTAGTCATCAACCTCCGCATGAAAGCGTTGCCCCTTAGGTCACTTTTAAATCTTTCCTGACTCACCCAATGTCACGACCACGGATTCGGCAGCGCAGTAGATACGGCAATTGCCCTTGTGAATTTGCACATGTGAGGTAATTATTATTTAATCGTGATAGTATTTAACTCCATTCTTGTCATCGTAGTGCTTGTCGAGACTTGGACAGAGCACAGCAATGCTCTGCTGTTGTATGTATTTGGCCTTGCCTGAGATATTGGACTTTCAAATCAACTGAATCTGAAGACCAGTGGTATTCTTTTAATGTTTAGATGTTCTTTTCAGCCGCAGAGTAGGCTTCATTATCCTTTGACGGTTTTAGTTAACAGCCCTGTTTTGAGCTAGTGTTTATTGTTTTATTTTCCCTTTAACACTGTTCATATTAAAGTCAGTGAACTATCGACCTGCTTCAGTGTCTCTCACTCTGCACTTGGGCCATATCTAAACCATGGTGACACCCTAAACCAATGACTCACCTATCCTGGTGAAAACATATTCATCATATTCACCATTCATCATATTCATACCTCTCAAAATTTTAAGTATTTCGATATGGTTGCCCCTCATTCTCCTCTGCTGCATGGAATGAAGACCTAGCCTAGCCAACCTCTCCATATAACTGAGGCCTTACAGTCCTGGCAACATAGTTGTGAATCTTTTCCACACTCTTTTGAGTTTAACACCTTCCTTTCTGTACATTGTATTCCAAATGTGGCCTCCCCAGTGACTTGTGTTGCAACTGCAACGTAATGTCCCAACTCCCAACTCTGACAGATGAAGCCCAGCATACCAAATGCCTTTTTCACCATTTTGTCTATCTGTGACATTGATTCCAATAAGCTATGCACATGTACTCCTAGACACCCTGTTCTATTATACTCCCTATTGCCCTACAGTTGATTGCATAAGTACTTCATTGGTTTGACTTTACAAAATGCATCACCTCACACATCTGTATTGAATTCCATTTGCCACTCCATGGTCCATTTCCATAACTAATCAAGAAACCCAGTAAGCTGCAATAATCTTCTTCATTGTCAACAACACTTCCTAATTTTGTCATCGTCAAACTTACTGATCAAGCTTCATGCATTTTATATCAATGATAGCTAAGAAAGGTCCCAACACTGACAACTGTGGTACACTAGTAGTTATCAGCCTCCATTCTGAGAAACATTCTTCAACTACTACCTTCTGCACCCTATCTTCAAACCAATTTTGAATACTTCTAACTAGTTCTCCCTGGGTTCCAGGGGACCTAACCTTCCAGACCAGCCTACCATGTGGGACTTTCTCGAAGGCCTTGCTAAAGTCCAAATAGACCACCACCAATGTCCTGCCCTCATCTACATTTTTGGTTTCCTTGTTAAGTTTTCAGTGGGATCATGGGTTTGCTCTGTGAATTGATATGAATGGCAGTATGCGAACTTACGAACAATACAAAACAGGGGACGAGAGTGGAAAACTCGACCCCTGAAGCCAGTCCTACCATTCATTATGATCATAGCTGCTCTACCTTAGGCCTCAACTCCACTTCTGTGCCGGTTCGCCATTGCCCTCCATTCCATAATCTTTCAAAAGTTTAACTACTTTCTTGTCAATGATCTAGCCTTTCAGGAATTTGCCGTCTCCTGCGAGGAACCACCTTAGCCTGTTTTACCAAGAAGCACCTAACCTCAGACTATTTCTGAAATGTCGCATCTGTAGTTCCTTAAAATGCTGTCAGCTTGGTGGTTGAATAAGGCTGAACATTATTAGCTTCATCATTATTTCCACAGTGAATTCTGTCCCAGTGCAAGCTCTCTTTACAGTACATGCATTGGTCATTTGAAATGGGAAATATAAAAAATGAAAAACAAATCACATTATCTCTGCAGGGGAATAGAGAGAACCCTAGGGAGGAAATTGGTAAAACAGATTAAAGTGTTGGAAGTACAAAGAGGGCCTGAGGGATGAACACACACAAAATGTTAAGCATGATAATAAAACATTCATGCAGTATTGTGTCAGCAAAATAGTGCACCAGGGAGTTAAACCTTGAAAGTCTTAAATTGGCTGCAAAATTAAAGGTAAAGTAATTAAAATCCCAAAGGAATATTGTTCAGAAGTGTTTTTTTTATGCAACAATAATACTGATTTGACTTCCTCTTTGGTAGTATATCCAGCAAGGCAATTGATTTTGAGCTCAGTGGGTTTGATTTGAAGGATGTTATGTCGGAGATCCGATGGTCCTAAAGAGGAAATCTGTAGGAAATCTATGAAAAACATCTGGAGGCTGGTGCACAATAAAAAGGGCAGCCATACTGACCCTGCAAAGTACAGGCCACTGCCAAACACCAACAGAGTCACAGAGTCTCAGAGCAATTCAGCACAGGTATGTTCCATTCGGCCCCAGGAATCCATTCTAGCTGTGGTGCACCTATCCATGAACTTCTTAAATGATAGCTTTCTAGCTGTCTCAACAAGTTTGTTTGGCAGCTCGTTCTATAATTTCCCCCTCAAGTCCCTTTTAACTCTTTCCTGTCTTGCCTCAAGTCTAAGCCCCCTAGATTTGGACTTTCCTACCAAGGTGAAAAGACTGTTATCATTCACCTTATCTCTGTCTCTCATAATTTTGAACATTTCTATTCTCCCATTCCTCTCATTTTCCTATGTTCCACGGAATAAAGACCCAGCCTGGCCAACCTCTCCCTATAACTCAGGCCTTCTGGTCGTTGTAAATCTTTTCTGCATTCTTTCCAGTTTAACCTTGTCTTTTCTATAACAGAGTGATCAAAAGTGTACACAGTATTCCAAGTGCCAACCACTTATATAACTACACAGATTTTCCCAAATCCTATACTCACTGCCAAGACTGATGAAGGCCAGCAGGCAAAATAACTTTTACACCATCCTATCAACTGCTGAGACCACTTGCAGTGAACTACGCACTTGTGCTCCTGTTTCACTATATTCCATAACACGTCCCCGTGTATTGCCATTCATAGTATAAATCTAAGCAACACACATAAAATACTGGTGGAACACAGCATCTATAGGAAGAAGTACAGCCAACATTTCGGGTCGAGATCCTTCGTCAGGACTAACTGAAAGAAAAGATAGTAAGAGATTTGAAAGGGGGAGGGGGAGATCCAAAATGATAGGAGAAAACAGTAGGGGAAGGGATGAAGCTAGGAACTGGAAAGTTGATTGTTAAAAGGGATACACGCTGTCTGGAATTGGGAATGGGACATGGAATTAAAAGGCGTGGGGTAAGTGCCAGGAGGGATATCCTTGTAAGTGGAACAAGTGCTACACCTGCCCTTACACTTCCTCCCTCACCACCAATCAGGGCCTCAGACAGACCTTCCAGGTGAGGCGACACTTCACCTGTGAGTTGGCTGGTGTGGTATACTGTGTCTGGTGCTCCCGGTGTGGCTCTTTATATATTGGTGAGACCCGATGCAGACTGGGAGACCGTTTAGCTGAACACCTACGCTCTGTCCGCCAGAGGCCACACATTTTAATTTCATGTCTCATTCGCATTCTGATGTGTCTATCCATGGCCTCCTCTACCATCAAGATGAAGCCCCACTCAGGTTGGAGGAACAACACCTTATATACCGGCTGGGTAGCCTCCAACCTGATGGCATGAACATTGACTTCTCTAACTTCTGTTAATGCTCCTCCTCCCCTTCTTACCCCATCCCTGATATATTTAGCTTTTCCCTCCCCCTTTTTTTCTCTCTTTCTGCCCATCACTGTGCCTGTTCTCCATCTCCATCTGGTGCTCCTCTCCCCCTTTCTTTCTCCCTAGGCCTCCCGTCCCATGATCCTTTCCCTTCTCTAGCTCTGTATCACTTTCGCCAATCACCTTTCTGGCTCTCAGCTTCACCCTACTCCCTCCGGTCTTCTCCTATCATTTTGCATTTCCCCCTCCTCCTCCTACTTTCAAATCTCTTACTAACTTTCCATTCAGTTAGTCCTGATGAAGGGTCTCGGCCCGAAATGTCGACAGCGCTTCTTCCTATAGATGCTGCCTGGCCTGCTGTGTTCCACCAGCATTTTGTGTGTGTTGCTTGAATTTCCAGCATCTGCAGATTACCTCATGTTTACCTAATTAATTAGCTTGTTTAGTTTGGCTTTTTTCTTAAAGATGTGCCGGGTGCACCTGTGGAGACTGAGAAGCCACGGTCAGTGGGAGGAGCCACAGGAGCAGTCAGCAGGTGGGGGCGTGTCCAGACAGGTGTATGCACTGCACCCATGGTAAGGGCTGCTCTGTAGTGGAGTCCTGCACTCTTTGGGAATCTGCCTTCAGTCAGACTAACTGAGACAAAGGACATACTTACCTGCGGCTGCAGGGTGTTAACCTTTTATGGCAACAGAGGAAATTTACAAGGGCAACCACGAGTCAATCAGCAGATGCTGGAATTTCAAGCAACACACACAAAATGCTGGTGGAACACAGCAGGCCAGGCAGCATCTATAGGGAGAAGCACAGTCAACATTTTGGGTGAAAGGTCTCAGCCTGAAACGTTGACTGTGCTTCTTCCTATAAATTTACAAGGATGTTGCCTGGTCTGGAGGACCGGAGTTATAATGGAAAGTTTGAATAGGTTAAGACTTTATTTCTTGGATTGTAGAAAATTGAGAGGAGATTTGATTGAGGTATACAAAATTCTGAGGGGTATAGATAGGGTACACTGAGGTTGGGTGGGATTACAACTACAGCTCATGGGTTAAGGGTGAAAGGTGAAAAGTTTAAGAGGAACATGAAGGGAAACTCCTTCACTCAGAGGATTGTGAGAGTATGGAGCAAGGTGCCAGTGCAAGTGGTACATGCGAGTTCAATTTCAATGTTTAAGAGAAGTTTGGATAGGTACATGGGTGGTAGGGGTATGGAGGGCTATGGTCCCTGTATGGTTCAGCACAGACTAGATGGGCCAAAGGGCCTGTTTCTGTAATTTCCAATGACTCTAAGTCTTTCTGAGCCATAGAGAGGGAGAATTCACATTGCTGTGGTGTCCTTCACTCTGGAATGGCTAAGATGTTTTGACAGGCAATCACACTTCTCAAGTGTGATCACAGTTGTACTACAGGAAATTAGCAGCTATTTTGGGCTCAGCAAGGTCCCATGAAGAACAGTGTATTGATCTCAGGTAAATATTAACAATAATATTGGAGATAATTCAATAGAGTATTACACCCTCCAGAGAGAACAAGTTGGCCTGCGGTTAAATGTTTTATTCCAAGGCCAGCATGTCTAAAGTGCAGCATACCTTGTGACTGCACCAGCAGTGTTAGTCTAGATTTATATCAGAAAATATTAGCACTGTATGTCGTTATGCAATGTTCATTTTAGTTTTGCCTAGAAAAATATACAGATACCTTGGCTGTAAGTGTGTAACCCTGTGAGGCTGACTATGCCTGGCCACTTTTCAATCACAAAAATAAATATCCTTTAATAATTTAGTGGTTAAATACGATCTATTAAGTTTAATTCATAATTCATTACGGGCTGTTCTCCAAAATAATAATCTCTCTTGCTGTTATATTTGGAAAGTGTGGGACAGTTAACCACGAGGGGGCAGTGGAGCACTGTGTACAAGTGAATTTTAGCAAGTTAGGCAGCGTCTATGGAAGTGAATAAATAGACGACCTTTCATGCTGAGACGGCCTGAAACATCAACTGCTGAGATCCTCCGACATTTTGTGTTGCTCAAGATCTCCAGAATCTCGTGTACAATTGAATCTGCCTGCTCAAATAATCTTTCAGCAGAGGATACTGTTTGTGCCTGTACAGACTCATTTTCTGCACACCTGATTTCTTCAAGTATATCCCTCCTAGTGACTATTATTCACTGTTACCTTCGCCTGTTCAGGCAGTACAGTCCACATTCTCAATAAATTAATATTTGTTTTGAAAGGCTTGTTCCTGTTTACATGTTTGAGTCACTGATAAATGTGCTGTAGCTAAATTTTAAAATTAGCTGTTTTAAAGTTCCAATTGAAATACAGCTTACTGCTGATCAGTGATTTGAGAATAGTCTGATGGGGTATTTGTAGACATTTGCCCTGGGCTCCTACTCTTTTGAGTAGAGACTAGTTCACTCAGATAGTTATGGTTCAAATGATTCGATTTGATTTCACAAAAATGGTTGTTGTCTAGTCAGTAAATACTGTACTGTCCATACCTTGACCAAATAATTGGTCCTCAAAACCAGATTCATGCAACAGTAATTCTGAGCAAAGGGCCCAGTGAAATCAGCCTTTAGGTTTTCAAAGATGCACACAGTATGGAATCGTTGTTGGGCTACACACCAATTTAACAGAGAGGGTGAAATACCAAGGGTATTTGATAAAATAGAGCTGATGGCAAGATTTAAGCTTTGGATGGGATTATGAAATCAGATTCAAACCATGCTTGAAATAGCTTTGCTGTGGTTATGCTTTGAATATTTGCCAAGGAGAGGGGGTAACCTTACAGAGGTAGATGGCATCATGAGGACCATGGATAAGGTGAATGGCTGCAGTCTTTTCTCCCCCAGGGAAGCAGATATGGGTTTAAGTTGAGGGGGAAAAGACCTAAGAGGAACCTGAGTGGAGATGTTTTCACATAGAGGGTGGTGAGAATAGGGAATGAGCTTCCAGTGGGAACGGTAGTTGCGCTACAACTGGAGTATTGAAGAGGCATTTAGGCATGTAAAAAGGCTTAGAGAGATAAGGGCAAATGCACTATCTTGGATAACATGGACGAGTTGAACCTAAGGGCCTGTTTCCATACTGCATAACTCCCTGACTCTAATTGTGAAGAATTCCATGCTGTCAGGTCTCTCGTCTGAGTACCACTGGTACCACGTAACCCAGTACTACCTGTCGCATGGTCAGGTGGGCAGCGACTAAACTGGCTCCCCCACCAGGCTTGCCTGGTGAAGAGGGGGGCTAGACACCCTGCAGGACGAAAAACAAGACCTGTCAAAGGGCGGATGAACCCTTTTGTAGGGTCAACGGTCATCTAGCAAACACGTGCCGTGAAGCGCGGGAAGGGCGTCCCTTGCATCAGTGCTTGGTCTGGCCGTTCACTGCAACAGAACTTCCCCCAGCCGACTTGGACCCCACCATGCCACTGGATCCGGGAGGGGATGCAGAGAGGGTGGGTCTGGACTTGTGCAACCCCCTACTCACCTAAAATCCATTCACGCACATGCCGTTCCTTTCTGAGGAACCATCATCACCCTATAGGATGGATAGCTAGAGAGAGAGAGGTTCCATGAGCCGTTGGCAATTGGGCCGAGGAATAACATGCAAGTTGTCATTTCGCGTTTTATTCCCTTTATAAATTATCCCTTGATGTTTTTAACAGTGATGACCTGACATAAATGTATTAATGTGGCCGAAAATGAGCTTATCAAACAAACAAAAAAAAAGCATTGAAAGCTCCCAGTCTTCAGAATGACTTTAAAAAAACTGCACTCACCCACTTTCCACTTGCATTGGTGAAAACTTCAGTTTCCTAAACTATATATTTGTTAATATGAAAAACATACCTAACAGGGCCTGTATATTTGCAGGTTTTCTTTCCAGTATTAGTGGAACCTTGGAAAGAGGGTCAGGAGCTGGGGCCACTTAGACCAGTGTATTAAAAAAACCACACACACACACACACACACACACACACACACACACACACACACACACACACACACACACACACACACACACACACACACACACACACACACACACACACACACACACACACACACACCTTACTCTTGAGGGAATTAAACTCAAAAATATTCAGGTTTCAGAGCTAAAATGTTAATTATTTCTCTTTCCACAGATGCTGCCTGACCTGCCAGCATTTGCTGTTTATATCTTAGCTTTGAGTGAACTAAGTGTTGTTGAATACATCGCAGATCTCAACATTGGTTCAGAAACTACACTGGGATCTTGGCCTAAAATAGAAATCTGGTATCAGGCACCTGGACTGCATTCATTTAATAAATTACCTCATCCAATTTACAATGGCCTTAAATTTACACATAAATTGACCATAGAGGACTATTTAAATTTATACTATAGATAGCCCAATTATTGGTCTTTTACTATGACACTAATTGCACATCACCTCCAGGAAGCTGGGCCCATTAAGGAAGGGATGAAAGCGAAGAGGAATTTTGCTTGCATGGACTAGGGTCAGCTCAGGAGAAATGTGTAACCAGCTGAAGTTTTTGTGCCACACAACATCCTTTATTTAGATAAGCTTTGCATTTAGCATAAAGTGATTATTAACGTTATTATTTCAGCCACAGCTATTACAAGGACACAATCTAATCATAGAGGGCACAAAAGAAAAGCTGAAAGCTATTTGAAGACATGCAGATCACGTAAACAATGTTTAAAAACTATGTCAGTTTTGGAAGAAAAATTGCTCTGCTCACAACTCATAATTTGCAACTGTCTGCTTTAGGATACAATAGTAGCACGGTAGTTAGATCTTCTGACTTCAGAATTAAAAAAAGGAAACACTGGAAACCCACTTGTTGGACCAAATTTATAAGGATTGAAGAATGCTGTACTTAAAATATTTGTTTTTAGGTTCAAAGTTGGTGTGTAAATGTATAGTGAGTCTCTTTGAGAACAACATAACTACTTGAATTTATATAGCACCAGGATCAGCTTGATTCACCATTTACATTTGCATGTATTAGGAACTTGCCATAGTGTGTTGATGTGACATGCACAAAAAAAACCAACGTTCAATAGTTGCACAAAATAAATAATTATATAAAAATGAAATTAGAAGTACAGGTGTGGAATAAAATGTGCATAAATGCATGAACACCAGCATGTATTTACAATATAAACAGCATTATAATAAATGGTTTTGTTTACAGTGCAGTGCACTGACTGAGGTAATAGATAGAGGTGGTAAGGGTTAACTAAAACCTTCCAAGAAGTGTAGCTAGAGATTAATCAATTACAAATAAGTTAACACAGTAGGAGTTATCAGGAGTTAACAGATAAATAAAACGATTGGTAAGGGAGGTTGGGTGTGAGCAAGCATGTGAAGCCCAAGGGAGGTGTTGCTGCGGGGGCGGGGGGCAGATATGAAAAGAAGAAGAGGGGCATGGATAGAGTCAGAATCAGATTTAATGTCACTGGCTTATGTCATGAAATTTGCTAACTTAATGAAATACATGATACAGAGGGAAAAAAACCGAGTTGCACTGTTTATATGTTTGTTAAATAGTTAAAATAAACAGTGCAAAACAACAGAAATAAAACAAGTAGTGAAGTAGTGTTCATGGATTCAATGTCCACTTAGAAATCAGATGACAGAGGGGAAGGAGCAGTTCCTGAATCAATGAGTGTGTGCCTTCAGGCTTCTGTACCTCCTACCTGATGGTAACAATGAGAAGAGGGCATGTCCTGGGTGATGGGGGTCCTTACAAATCGATGTCACCTTCCTAAGGCACGGCTCCTTGAAGGTATCTTGGATACTACGGAGGCTGGTACCCATGATGGAGCTGGCTAATTTTACAAGTTTCTGAAACCTACTTCGATCTTGTGCAGTAGCGCCCCGCCACCCCCACCCATGCAGCCAGTCAGAATGCTCTCCACAGTATATTTGAAGGAGTTTTCGAGTGTTTTAGTTGACAAACCAAATCTCCTCAAACTCCTAAAGAAATATAGCCTCTGTCTTGCTTTCTTTATAGCTGCATCAATATGATGTGTCCAGGTTAGGTCCTCAGAGACCTGACACCCAGAAACTAGAAATTGCTCACTCTCTCCACTCCTGACCCCTCGATGAGGATTGGTTTGTGTTTCGTTGTCCTACCCTTCCTGAAGTTTACAATCAGTTCTTTGGTCTTGCTGATGTTAAGTACAAGGTTGTTGCTGCGACACCTCTCAACTAACTGGTATATCTCACTCCTGTATGCCTTTTATCACCATCTGAAATTCTGCCAACAATGGTTTGTATTATCAAGAAATTTATAGATGCTGTTTGAGCTATGCCTAGCCACACAGACATCAATATAGAGAGAGCAGAGCAGGGGCTAAGCACTCATCTCCGTGGAGGACCAGTGTTAATTGTCAGCAAGTTGGAGATGTTATTTTCAAATCCCCAAAGATTGTGGTCTTCCAGTTAGGAAGTCAAGGATTCAATTGTAGAGGGAGGTACAGAGGCCCAGGTTCTGTGGCTTTTCGATCAGGACTGTAGGAATGATGGTGTTAAGTGCTGAGCTATAGTCTATAAGCAGCATCCTGGCATAGGTATTTGTATTGTCCAGGTGATCCAAGGCTGCGTGGAGAGCCACTGAGATCACATCTGTTGTAGACCTTTTGTGGTGATAGGCAGATTGCTGTGGGTCCAGGACCTTCCTGAAACAGGAGGTGATACTAGCCATAACCAATCCCTCAAAGCATTTCATCACCATAGATGTGAGCTCACCCTGCCCTTCTTGTTGCCCCTTTGAAGCAGGGGGGATCTTCTGACTGTAGCAGTGAGAGATTGAAAATGTCTTTGAACACACTCGCCAGCTCGTTGGCACAGGTTTTCAGAGCCTTACCAGTTACTCCATTGGGACCTGCTGCCTTGTGAAGGTTTACCCTCTTGAAGGGCGGCCTGACGTCAACCTCCGAGACAGAGATCACAGGGTCATCGGATGCTGCAGGGATCTTCACAGCTGTAGCTTTTACTTTTCTTTTCAAAGTGATCTGGGAATGCTGGTGGCAATGGAGGAAGATTGGGGAGAGAAGCCACATCTGACTGCACTGCAGCTATGACTTGAAAGGTGAAACAGGGCATGAACAATTCTACCCATCTGTCCTGTCTGATAAGGCGGTAAGATTTACAGTAGATCAGCGTTATCTTCTTTATTACCACCTCTAATTGCTAGAAAAGTGCAGAGCCTGAGTTGGACATTAAACACCTTTCAGGAATGACAAATACTCCCCCAGAACTGTTGTTAGTTTCTTTTACTGTATCTCTTCAGATAAAAATATCTGCCGTGTAGTATGAGAAATACTTGGACATCCACTCTTCTGGGCTGTGTTTACTTTTAACGAGTTACTAAATCAATGTTTTACAAAATTGCCAATTAAATCTCAAATTATTTAATGTTTGTTATTTACCACGTGATGCACCTTCAATAACTCTCTGAGACGTGAGGTGAGATATTGGCTTTTATTGACTGGAAGAAAGAACAATCAGCAATTGACCACCATGCTACATCCTGGAGTCTGAGGGCTGGGCTCAGGCCTCGATTGCCTTTATACCGGAGTGTGTGGGAGGAGCCACAGGAGCAGTCAGCGGGGAGGGGGGGGCGTGTCCAGACAGGTATATGTAGTTCACCACACCACGGTAGTAATTTAGCCTAGAGGATCTGACAATAATTGTAATCAATTCTCAGTCTAGAATGGCTTCTTGTATCTCTGCAAACAATTTCGGGAGACCAGTATGCTAAATTTTCCACCCACTTTCATTGCAATGAGCCAGAACTGACTGGAACATAGAACTTCAGGAACTTTTCTGTGAAATCTCAGGATTTCCCGGCCATCATTAAAGTGCAGGATTTGCCAGTCAGACTTTGTCAATACTTCCCCATTTGTGCTCTGACGTTAGATTCCTTATCCAATTCAGCAGTGGGCTATGAAGCTGCAGCTGTGTGATTTCATGCAGGATTAGCGAGCCTCTTCAACAGAATGAAGAGGATTAACTCACACAAAATGCTGGAGGAAATCAGCAGGAGAGGCAGCATCTATGGAAAAAAGTACAGTTGACATTCCATAGATGCTGCCTGGCCTGCTGAGTTCCTCCAGCATTTTGTATGTGTTGTATAAGCTATCCAGCATCTGAAGATTTTCTCTGCTTTATGAAGAGGATTAGCTGCATGAATGATTACACAGGCCATCCCCAGGTTACAGACATTGTACACTCTACATATCAATGTGCTCCCATAACATTATTAAATTCAAACTCTGACATACATGCATACATTTGTACTTAAGGAATGTCAATACTAGTTTCTTCTCCCCCTCTGTGTTTAGTAACTGTTCTTTCTAATCAGCCTTATTTATGTGCTTTTGATATATTCATTACAATAATATTGAATACAAGACTGTGGAGGTATGAGTACCATATCTGCTGCCTAACTTGCTGAGTTCCTGAGCACTTTGTGTGTTGCTCAAGATTTCCAGCATCTAGAGAATCTCTTGTGTTTATCGTTAACATACCGAGTGATTTTTGTGTGTTGTCCAAATCACAGAAAAAAATCTTATGGACATCTGTAAAATTGTAACCCATCCTTTGACTTCAAAGGTGGATAGTCCGTAAGTCAATTTGTGTATTCATAAATGAATAGAGTTTTGTTTCAATAATGCAATTATACAGTACTTCTTCATTTTAGGTATTGTTTTTAGTACTTAATTATTCCCTTAGTGTCAGATTGTTTGATTGGATTGCAAAGGGATTTGGAATGTCAGGAACATTCAGCAAAAATCAATAAATTCTGACAGCTTTGACAGCTGGCAAAGCCCAATGGCTGACTTTGTTAGCTGTCAAAGTGTTTTTCAGCTGGTTCATTGACTGGGCCTCTTGTGGCAGCATCAGTCCTAGCGTGTGTGGCTGTGGTTCGTGTGGTGAACTTGGCACTGGTTTGGACTTGTTTTGAACAGGAGTAATGTCAGGATCCCATGGCTGCTGAGGTCAGAGAGCAGTAGAAGCTCTGGCCCACTAGTTACATAGTCACAGGTGAACTAGTCCTCTACCTATATAGTCAGGCCATGAAGTACTGTTAATTTTTCTAAAATTTAAGCTAATTGAATAATTTTCCCATGCTTACCTTTGATCAGCAGTATTTTAAGGTTGGAATGACTGGTTTAGACTTGAGCTTCCATTGGTAGTGTGGGCTGTGAGCCTTTAGAAATTCTTCAGGGCCCAGGCTGTCAGGCTGAATTATTTAGAGGATGCATATTGTGAAAAGCTATTCCAGAATAGAGTAGCAATGCCTGAGTAACTTCAGACTTAGCCAAACCAAGGGACCACTTAGCAGTAAGCAGTATAGAATGAATTGAAACAGGTAATTAATGTGTAAGCATGGAAGCATTGTCCCCTTAGTTTGTGTGAAATTGTCATAATTCCACTAATGGTCTCTTCGCGCTTAAATTGACCGTTTTCAGAGTAAATAATGGGCTGTACCTCACAATGTACAATGGCTATGAGCCCAGAGATACATTCTACCTCTCAGCACCACCACTACCTTCATCCAACGCTAACGCATAGCAGTCAACAGACACTATTATTTAAACAACTTCCACTGAAGCCTGAGACATCAGCTCAGTTCTCTCTTCCCCGATGCTACCTGACCTGGTGACTTTCTGTTTCTATTTCAGAATGCCACAACTTATCTGACTCTGTGCTGCACTGTTGGGGATAGATTTTTGTCATTCTGCCATCATCAATGGTGATGCATTTCCAGTTCTGGAATTAATACCACAGCGATAGAGATCAACAGCACAGAAACTGGCCCTTCAGCCCATCTAGTTCATTGCAAATACTATTCTGCTTAGTCCCATTGACCTGCACCTGGGCCATTGCTCGCCATAGCCCTTCCATCTCTGTACTTATCTAAACTTCTCTTAAATGTCGAAATACAATCTACATTAATTACTTGCGCTGGCAACTCATTCCATACTCTCACAACCCTCTGACTGAAGAAGTTTCCCCTCATGTTCCCTTAAGCACTTCACCTTTCACCCTTAACCCATGACCTTCAGCTCTAGTCTCACCCAACCTCATTGGAAAAAAACCTGCTTGCATTTGTCCTATCTCCGTCATGATTTTGTATACCTCTATCATATCTCCCCTTATTCTCACATGTGCTAGGGGTAAAGTCCGAACCTATTCGACCTTTCCCTGTAAATCAGGTCCTCAAAACTTGGCAACATCCTTGTAAATTTTCTCTGTACACTTTCAATATTACCACTATCTTTCCTTTAGGTTGGTGATTGTCTGCACACAATGCTACAAATTAGGCCCAACCAATGTCAATGACTGCAGATTGTCATCAATATACTTGGTTAGTGCAACACTACAGTCTTCATCTCTGATCTTCCTTCAGAGATCAGTGACTAGGGGTTAGCTGGTTATGTTTGCTGTCCCAAATGAACTGCCATCCACCGAGACACCCGCTTAGTTTGATTGACAGAATGGATCCATTCAACTACGACCTCTGCAACTATTCACTCAGAGGTCCTGAAAGAAAAAGCCAATTGCTCAAAATGATGGGGCATGGGCGTAATTCCATTGTGGACATGTGCATCAGCCATGTTTACCTTACATTCCCAATGCATGGTTGTCCTGCATTGCCTCTTTCTGAGACAAATATAATATCTAGATACCAGACAGTAATAAAAACCAAAGAATTACGATCAAGTGATAGCTTGTCTGTAGTTTTTCATTGATTCTATTTTAGTTCTTTGATCTACTGTGAATACCTGCAAGAAAATGAATTGTAAAGTAGCACGTAGTGCCATATGCATACCTCGATAATAAATTTACTTAGAAGTTTGAACTTTGAATATAAAATATACAAATGCTGTCTTACTGAGTGCGCTCTGCCTTTCAATGTGAAGGTTGTACTTCTAATACTTGCTTGACAATTAGCTCTGCATCTGACATTCTTCTTCTCTCACCTCCGCTGGGGTTTGCAGCCTGCAGCTCACAGGGCACGGGCATGATGCTCAGCACCTGGGCTACGTCCAGCATCGAGCAGGTGGCGGGAGCTGCACCCGGTGCTCTCCGTTGGCTGCAGTTATACATCTACAAGGACCGGATGCTGACCAAGTCTCTTGTAAGAAGAGCTGAGAAGGCAGGCTACCAAGGAATCTTTCTGACCGTAGACACACCGTACCTGGGGAAACGCTTAGCGGACGTGCGAAACAAGTTTAAGCTGCCCCCACACCTCAGGTAATATTGGGGTACGATAACAAATGCTCTCTGTTGTCTTTGTTCTTCCGCAGGTATAGAACACCATTCAGGTAACGCCAGCCCAAAGGCAGATAAGATGGAAATTATTTACAGTCTTTGCAGCAAAAACACAAAATGTTGGAAACACTCAACAGGTTATTCAGCATCTGTTGAAAGAGAAACAGACCAACTGTATCAGGTGTCTCTTTGTTAGTTCTGATGTAACATCATTGATCTGAAATGCTGCCTTTGTTTCTCTCACCATAGAAGCTGCCTGGCCAACTGTGTCTTTCTGTGCTTTCTGTTTTTATTTCAGATTTCTAACATCTGCATTTGTTGTATTTTCATTTCCATTTTTGTTACTTTATCTGATTTGGGTTCAATCTTACCACCGTTAAATTCAATGTAGAGTGGAAGACTTTACACAAAAGCAAGGTTCAGCTTCAAGAACATTGACTGCTGTATTTTCCAGAGGATAAAAAAAAAACCAATCTGCACTTATTAACACAGGAATAAGATATCATCTGTGTGGAATTTGCAGTGGTATTGAAAATGTGGTTCCAGGTTTACAATGAATAACACACGGAGGGAAACTTTTAACCCAGTGTGGTTATGCTTATGAATCTGTTCTGTGTTTGTTGTTTCTCAAAGACCTCTCAGATGCATAGAAATTCAGTCCCACAATCTTGTTATTTTTTGACTGAAAATTGTTTTCCCCCCAAACTGAAACTGGGAGCATAAATTTTTTGGTGGTTTAGCAACATTCAGGAAACTTGACTAGGCATTTCATGCCCCTAGAGGTCCTTGCAGCCTATAATGAAATTTCTACATAAGGGATGTGCATGACAACCTTCCCTGTACAAGTCCCCTCTTGGGACTGCAAAGGAATTTGGACCACATTGTTCTGTGAATGAAATCAAGGATACACTTTGTAAAGCTGGTCTTCCTGGCCTGGGACTCATGCCAGTTAGGTTTGTTACTTACTGTTCATTCCTCAACCCCTGTTTCCCCTTTCAACGCAGATATTCAACTTGTCTTCCCTCCTCCATTATCTTGATTTCCTAATTCTGCCTCCCACCCAAAAGAGATGCTTTGACTCCTGATCGCCATTGCATTCACTATGCATCACAGAGCTTCAATGCAACTCTACTCCACACACCCCTTCTCACCTATTCTAAGCAGAAACATCGACTAGAGGAAAATCAGCAATACTTATGTTGCTCCTGAGGGCTTTCCACAACAAAATGGTAACCCCAGGTAATGCTCCCTTTAGATGTTCTTTGCCTTGAATACCTGACTGATAAGGGAGTCTTCCACCAGTGTGGTGAATTTTACTATCTCTAGGTATTCTAAAGCACTTTGCAGCTTAACTGCAGGCACCGTTGCAGAGTTGAGAACACAGTTCTACATGGCCCACAAGATGGCAGAAGATTAGGACCAGACAATTATTTTGGTAATGTTGATTGAATGGTAAATATTGATCAAGATCATTAGGATCAATATTTATTCTGAAGTACTGCCATAGTATGAATATTCATTTACCTGAGAGTTACTATAAGTTTTAAACTATCGCTAAGATTATCTTGTACCAGAACAGTTCTTATCTGTATCGCATTTATATACTGACTGGGATATATTGCATTCATATCCAAGTAGTAATTTTGGTTCTGCAAAGAACACTATGTGTGCGTGGAATCTGAGATGGGGTGCTATAACGCGAAGGCCTTGTCATGCTTTATGTGGCTATGATAAGTCAAATTTCCAATAATCTCTGAACACCCCATTACACACCACAGTCAAAAGAGTGCTTTGGATGTCAGTGTTGTAATGTGGACAAATACAGCAGGCAGCTGCACATAAAAATCTGCCCAGAGAGGAAAGTCAGCTTTGGATTAACATGCAAACACGAGGAAATCTGCAGATGCTGGAAATTTGGCCCGAAACGTCGACAGTGCTACTCCTTATAGATGCTGCCTGGCCTGCTGTGTTCCACCAGCATTTTGTGTGTGTTGTTTGGATTAACATCTCATCTTTCGGGTGCCTGGAGTGTGGAAGGCCTGTAGAGTCATACTCACTTCGGGTTTCAGGGAAGATGGACAAACTGGGACTTCTTTCTAGTTTGAAGTGCAGTAGAGCTGATACCAAGTACTTAACAAAGATTCCTTGCTAGGGAGGCAGACCTGGTTTAAATAGTGCAGGACATTTCTGCTTATATCAAAGGTCGATTGTGCGCGACCTCAGCGCACATTGCAAAATAAATATCGCATCCAGCCTGCTCATGGCCAGTTTGTCCCACTGCTATCAGGGAAGAGGCTTCGTAATCCATGCAAGGAACACCAGATTTCAAACCAGTTACTTCCTGAAAACCGTCAGGCTGATCAACACCATTAACCCACTCCACCACACTCCTCACCACCACTGCCTTATCATTTCCAATCAGAGTCACCTTATGCTCTGATACTCCCATAGTTACTTTATGCACATAAAATCAGAACTTGTATATAAACTAATCTTATATATATTTATTTATTGTTTTTATTATGTTCTTTATGCATATTGTGTGTTTTTTATGCTGCATTGAATCCAGAGTTACAATCATTTTATTCTCCTTTACACTTGTGTGTTGACAAATGACAATAAACAATATTGAAGTATAAATCTTAAAAAAATTGCGAAACTCATATTTTAAAGTAATTTGTCTATTTAAAATTGGTTTATTTGTCAAAGATGAATTATTTGGCCGCAAATCATCTGGCAGGATTTTGATGGAATGGTGAAGCTCCATGGAAATACAAGTTCCTCCTGAGTGGAAGTCATAGACCCAAAACATTGACTCTTTCCCTCTCCACAGATGCTGCCTGATTTGCTGAGTTGTTCCAATATTTTGTGTTTTTTTTTTTGTTTTCTTCCTGAAATGTGATCAGAAATGAGTGTAATGTAAGTTTCTGCTGTACTTGCTCCTGGTAAAAATACACCGTTGTTTCTGAAATGTTTTCCCTTTAACATCTACTCTAAGTGTGTTCAATTCCAATTCATTGTTTCTCATGAAAAAGTAGCTTGTTTTATTCAAATGTATTTTAATCAATGCAATCAAGATAGGATGGAAATGAAGTCTCCTTTCTAAAATCTTAAAGAAAGCTTTCTGTACGGAAAAGAGAACAAACTGTACAAACTGCGACAATAGATCACATTCCTCATATTTCCTTGGTAGAAGTGAGCTTGATAGCTCTGTTTCTTCTCGATCGGGGTTCCTAACCTTTTTTATACCTTAACTGAGGGGTCCAAGTACCAAGTTGGACCTCTGTTCTAGATAGTGGTATTGCTGCTCAAGTAGGCAAGCTAACTATTTTCATGTTCAATTTACAGTTTATATTCACGACATTGTTGAATGAAAGCAAATGTTAAATACAAGAGGTCCTGCAGATGCTGGAAATCCAAAGCAACTGGATGCTGGATGAACTCAGCATCAAACAGCATCTATGGAGAGGAACAGGCAGTCGAGGTTTTAGGCCGAGACCCTTTATCAGGACTAGAAGGGAATGGGGAAATAGCCACAATAAAAAGATTGGGGTTTGGGGGGGGTGTCTGAAAGGGGAAGGAGTACAAGCTGGCAGGTGATAGCTGAAGTTAGGTGAGGAGGAAGGTGTGTGGGAGGGGTGATGAAGTAAGAAGGTGGTAGGTGGAAATGAAATGGCTGATGATGACAGAATCTAACAGGAGAGGTGAGTGGATCATGGGAGGGGCACCAGAGGGAGGTATGAGTGGAGCCAGGATGTGGAATTGAAGAAGAAGAAAGGGGGAGGGGGAGAAATGACCA
Organism: Hypanus sabinus; assembly: GCF_030144855.1. Lineage (NCBI taxonomy): Eukaryota > Metazoa > Chordata > Chondrichthyes > Myliobatiformes > Dasyatidae > Hypanus > Hypanus sabinus. Next base: position 76,597,880 of record NC_082717.1, read on the forward strand.
GATGGTTAGAGAAGTCAATGTTCATGCTAACAGGAGGGAGACTTCCCAGACAGAATATGAGTCGTTGCTTCTCCAACCTGAGAGTGGCCTCATCGTGGGGGGTCCATGGACCGACAAGTTAGAATGAGAATGTGAAGCAGAATTATTATGGGTGGTCACCTTGAAATCCCTTCTTTTGTTGCTCCCTTCAGTTGTTCCACAGAGCATGTGTTCTTTCACATAATATTATAGCAGATTTGATACTACACATGCTGCTCAGAATCATTTGAATAGAATTGTAAACTTATTATGACAGAAAAGTAGGCAATTTAAACTATCAACTGCTGACTGCCTTTTGCAGAGAAATTCAGTTAGTTCAAATTCCCATTTCCATTCAGTGGAGCAACTAAGATTGCAGATTTCATTTGTAAAACAGAGAGGAAATGATTGAAATACTGAGTGCGGCAGAGCATCTGACAGAAGAGCAGGTTAATCTGCAGAGAGAGGAAAGAAGTAGATGTTTCAGGACAATGCCAATTGTCAGAACCCTGCTTCTGTCCACAGTAAAACCCTGACAATTTTCAGTTCAACAACACTACGAACTGCTTTGTGCATGGATTTCTTCCTACGTGACTCCTTTGTCCATTCGTCCCTCCCCACAGATCTCCCTCCTGGCACTTTTCCTTGCAAGTGAAGCAAGTGCTATGCCTGTCCCTCACTATCATTCAGGGCCCCAAACAGTCCTTCCAGGCAAGGTGACATATCACCTGTGAGTCTTTGGGGACATATGCTGTGTGCAGTACACCTGGTGTGGCCTCCTGTGTAGACTGGGAGTCCGTTTTGCCGAGCACCTACACTCTGTCTGCCAGAAAAATGTGGGATCTACCAGTGGCAACCTACTTTAATTCTACTTCCCATTCCCAATCCATCATGTTTGACCATGGCCTCCTCTACTGCCGCGATGAGGCCACATTCAGGTTGGAGGAGCAACACTTTATATTCCATCTGGGTAGCCTCCAACCTGATGGCACGAACACCATTTTCTCCAACTTCCATAAGTCCCTCAGCTTCACCATTCCCCATTCCCATTTCCCTCTCTCACCTTACCTGCCCCTCACTTCCCTCTGATGCTCCTCCTCCTTCCCTTTCTTCCGTGGCTTTCTTCCTTTCTTATCAGATACCCCCCTTTCCAGCCCTTTATCTTTCACCGATCAACCTCCCAGCTCTTTACTTCACCCTTTCCCTCTCTCCAGGTTTCACCTATTACTTACCAGCTTGTACTTCTTCCTCCCCTTTCCGCACCTTCCTACTCTGATGTCTCATCTTTTTTATCCCAGTCCTGTTGAAGGGTCTCGGCCTGATTCAGTTTACTCTTTTCCAGAGATCCCTGCTGAGTTTCTCCAACTTTTTGTGAATTATTGTGAGTAATTTTTGATCAGTTTACACTAAAATTGATTTTTTAAAATTCTAATTTGCATTTTCTTGTAAAAAGTGTATTATTCATGTTTAGTTTTTGTGTTTCTTTTTTGTGAATGCTGCTTATGTGATACTGCATGATTATGATGCTGTTTCAAGTAAGTTTTTCATTTCACTTCTGCAAATGACAATAAACTCGACTTTGACTCTGTCAGATGTTGCCTTATTTCCAGTGTGATTGTATGAATTGCAGATTTCCATCTTGTTTAAGAAACGCCAGAAGAATGACGTTCATACTTAAAACTTTGCTAAGTTAATATTCAAATATGGTGTATGTCATTCCATGGAGGACGGTTGTAATATTGTTTATTTTCTTCATTGGAAAGTGGATTGGTGGCTGAACTCAGGACAAACCTGATGCAAGGCAAGTCTTCTGGCAGAGCATTGAAACTATCTGAGAAATGGCAGGAATATCCTAATCTGTGTATGCACCTCAGCCTAGAAACATATGAATTTAGGATTCAAATTAAACTAGTCTTAAAATTTCTGGAAATTTTAAAGTGATGCTTAGCGTCAGAGAAAACCAATAGGGAACAGAGGTTCACAAAATAGAATGAAGTGAACAACAGCATGATAAGGCAGAGACCTTGAACCAAATATGGCCTTGGTTGAAGGCCTTCCTATCAGTTTATTTGCCTGACTGTCAATAGATGAGACCAAGCTTCTTATTATGATCTGTTTGTTTTCAGGATGGCAAACTTCGAGAGCCTTGATTTGGCATTTTCCAAAAAGGACTATGGAGAGGACAGTGGACTCGCTGTTTACACAGCCAATGCGATTGACCCCACTATAAAATGGCAGGATATTGACTGGCTGAGTCAACTGACCAAACTACCTATTGTTCTCAAGGGCATCTTGAGAGGTATGCAACTTGACCTAAGGTATTCCTAACCACAGGTGCAAGGTACCATGTTAGAATTAAGCACAGTGTAATAAACACACTCTTCCTTCCCATGATTTTTGGTGCATGCTTTCCTAATGAAGCCTCAAAAGCGCGAAGATGTGACGTGACCGTTGAGTGATTTACGATATTCTGTGAGCCATATTTCACTTTCATGGTGCTTAATTGTCATCAATAAATAATCATAAGCCTGCGCGATGATTGCACAAGAGTGAACTTGGTGTTTCGTAGCTAACCAGATGCTGTTTAATGAAAGCTTTATCCGTGATACAATATATCCTTTGTAGGTGAGTAACATTCAACAGAAGAGAATTATTTTGTCTGTAGCTTTTTTGTCCCTGAGTTTTGTGATAAATGGAGTAGAAAGAATAATTTATATTTGAAGAGAAAGCTACTTTAGAAATCGAAGTATGATATAGATGATACAAGAGGAGACAGATGTACTTCATTTTCCTACGGCATTTTATTATTCTTTAACAAATTCAGCAATCAATCATGTTGGTATAACCTGGTGAAACAGTTAAATTAAACAGTGATTATTACTATAATCATATTAATAACTTAAATCTATACAAAAACATCTGGTGGATAGGGTTTCTTAATTGAGATAAATGGCACGGAATAATACGAAGTAACCCGACTGACATGCTGGATGCAAAACTATACCACAGGCGGGACCTTACCCACAACGTGGAGAAGAAGGATAACAAAAGCCAAGGACCGTGAAAGTGCAAAGACAGAAGGCTGACTTGCTGGACCTGACAAGTTTGGGGAAACTTGCACTTTCACAGTTTATTTAGTCATTCCTGAATGTTTGTACAGATGCTGTTATTTTATTTTGACTAGAAACTATTTTAGATCCTGTTACTAACTGCCAGGGCTTTGTAATTTTAGCCGATGATGCCAGAGAAGCGGTTAAGCATGGAATTGTTGGAATACTTGTATCAAATCATGGAGCAAGGCAACTGGATTGTGTACCAGCAACTGTAAGCTAACTCCCATTTGCTACCAGTCTACTATGTATGATATCAGATGCAATGAATGTCTTTTGGGTTTCACTGTAGCATAACATTAAGATGTACTGGTGATATTACCATGAATGTAATGGACATAGTAATGCTTTGGGAGGGCAAAATATTTTATTTGGTGCACAGGGCTGAGAGCTATAACACACCTCAGTCCCTCAAAACAATTGTTGAAATGTTCCAGCTCTCTGCTAAATATTATCCCTTAGTACTGTTGCTTATTTTGGGTGCCACGGTAGCATAGCAGTTAGCAAAATGCCTTAACAACTCAGGGTGTTTTGAAGCTCAGAGATCAATTTTGACACCATCTGTAAGGAGTTTTTACATTCTCCATGTAAACCACACAGGTTTGCTCTGGGTGCTCCAGTTTCCTTCCGCAGTACACAGACAGACCTGTTAATAGGTTAATTAGTCATTGTAAATTGTCCTGCGATTAGGCTGGAGTTAAATAGGTGGGTTTCTGGGTGGTGCAGCTCATTGGGCCAAAAATGTCTGTTTCACACAGTATCTTTAAAATAAATAAACAAATAATCCAGGCTGGCTCCTTTCCTGAAGGATGGGTATTATACTGGAGAAAATATAGTGGTTTTGTATTGAATTGAATTGACTTTATTTCTTGCAATTCTATCAGTGTGAATTAATCAGTCTGATGACCTGATGGAAGAAGCTGTCCTGGAGCCTGTTGGTCCTGGCTTTTATGCTACAGTACTGCTTCCCGGATGGTAGCAGCTGGAATAGTTAGTGGTTGAGGTGACTTGGGTTCCCAATGACCCTACGAGCCCTTTTTACGCACCTGTCTCTGTAAATATCCTGAGTAGTGGGAAGTTCACATCTACAGATGTGCTGGGCTGTCCGCACCACTCTCTGCAGAGTCCTGCGGTTGAGGGAAGTACAGTTCCCATACCAGGCAGTGATGCAGCCAGGCAGGATGCTCTCGACTGTGCCCCGGTAAAAATCCTTAGGTTGGGCACTCATGCCAACCTTCTTCAAATGCCTGAGGTGGAAGAGACGTTGTAGTGCTTTATCACCACATCGCTGGTGTGTACAGACCACGTGAAGTCCTTGGTGATGTGTATGCCGAGGAACTTAAAGCTGTCACCCTCTCAACCCCAGGTCCATTGATGTCAATAGGGGTTAGCCTGTCTCCATTCCTCCTGTAATCATTATTTCTAATAAATAATCAGACAGGTATGAAATTAGTTTCTGATTTGGAGTCATTCAGGTTTGAATCAGGCCCTTCAGCCCAATTGGTGGTCAGGAGACGTAGAGAGGGCTTGACCCAAAAGCAGAGCAGCAGTGATGATTTAGCAGTGAATAATACTTTATTAATAAACTGCAAAATAACAAGCTTCGAGGGGGGCCACTAAACAGGAGAGAACACATACTAAACACAACAGGCAATGGGATAACTGAAAGTTAGGAGCAACTGGCTGGGTTTAAATAGGCTTCAGATGACGAGTTGGAGACAAGTGGCAGGTGACTCCTGTTTGCTGGGTGGGAACTGGGAATTGTCTGCCTGTGTAGGCCTGACAGGACTCTCCCCCACCCCTGCGGCTGGCACCTGACACCCCAGGATAACTTGGATGAGTCCAGTGGAACGCCTTGGTGAGCAAAGGATCCAGAGTGGAACTGGATGGCACCAAAGACCATTCCTCTGGACTGCACCCTTTCCGGTTGACCAGATAACGCTCACTCCAATCTACAGTGAGTGTGTCCATCAATCGGCCACTGTGTACACTGGACCAGCTTTCACTGTCCTAGGTCCGGACGTGCAGGCTGGGTGGGTTGAATAGTCCATGGACAATGGACTTTGAGGCAGGACACTTCAAAGATAATAACACGATGAGTGTGATCCTGAGCAACAGTAGCAGCTGGAGACAGTAAGTAATTGGGTTGACGCTGTAGGTAATCTTAAAGGCTCCAATGAGCTGGGGTGGGAGTTGGTGCATGTGGACAGATCCTAGGTAGGATGCCAGACGCTGTCACCAGGCCGGAGTAGCTTGGTTAGCAGCAGTAGGCGTGGTTGGCAGCTAGCGTGACCCTCCATGCCCTTCTCTAACATTCCAGACAGGACTTCCACTGTTGGCTCCTCCACGGGGAATCATGGGTTTTGGTAGCCACAAAGCACTTCAAAGGGTGACAGACCGATGGCAGAGGGGGTGTGTAGATTGTGGGACAGTTTGGCACAGAGCAGATACTTCTTCCATGTGGAAGGATTAGAGCTGATTGACTCATTCTGACTAATTGTTGGTTTGCACATGATAGCCAGAGGAGAAGCTCACTGTGGTGCAGAGGAGGGAGTAGAAAGCTCTCTGGAAGCAGGAGACGAATCGTGGGACCCAGTCCAACACAATGTTCTGAGGGAAAACTATGTGTTGGAGATCCAAGACTGTCATCTCAGTGGAGGGCACTAAAGTGGGCCACCTTGGAGATCCAGTCCACCACTGTCAAGATCACCATGGCCCCATCGGAAGGTTGCAAACCCATGATGAAATTAATGGCAATGTAGGACCATGGTTACTGAGGGACCAGCAGGGGCTGCAGGAACCCAAAGAGTTGCTGATTGGAGGAATTGGTCTGGGCACTTTGAGGGCAGGCAGCCACAAACTGATGTATATCTGTGAACGTGGTGGGCCTCTAGAATTGGCGTCGCAGAAAATCCAGAGACCGCTGTGTACCTGGCGAGCCAGAGAGGGGTGAGGACCGGCCCCACTGGAGTGTCTCAGAGAGCACAGCTGCTGGCACATACATGCAGTTGTCAGGTGTGTCAGCCAGAGTAGGGCCTAGCAGATTCTGTTTTCAAGATCCCAGACGATCACGGTGAAGATAAGGGAGGACTGAATGATGGGGCTAAGAGTTTATTTTCGTTGCTAGATCAATCTGTCCTGACAGGGCATCAGCCTTAGTGGAGCTGGGTCGGTAGGAGATGGTAAAGTTGAATTGCTCGAAGAAGAGGACGTAACAAGCTTGATGTGGGTTGAGTTGACGGGTCTGTTGAATGGATATGAGGTTCCTGTGGTCAGTCCAGATCAGGAAGGGCTCAGTGTTCCCCATCAGCCAGTGTCTCCATTCCTGCAAGTAGGCAAGTAATTGAACGGCGAGTAGCTCCCTGTCTCCTACTCCATAACAGCACTGCGTAGAGTTGAATTTGTAAGAGAAGAAGGCACGAGGATGTGTCTTCCCATCTAGTCCTCACTGGAAGAGGATGGCTCCAGTACCCATGTCAGATGCATCCACCTCTACCACAAGAGGTATGGAGTGGTATGGATGGCAGAGAATGCTGGTGAAGCATCTCTTGAGCTCTTTGAAAGAATGCTCCACAGACCAGGTTATGTGTGAGGTACCTGATTTGATAAGGGAGGTGAGAAGAGCGGAAATTTGGCTGTAGCTTCTGACAGAACAGCGGTGGAAGTCGAGAAGCCCAAAAAGTGATGCAGCTGTCAGAGGGAGCGTACACTTTCACTGGATCCGTGGTTATGCCTTGGGATGAATGAATGCAACCGAAGGAAGGAAATGACTGGGGTGCAGAATTGGCATTTCTCCAACTTGCAGTACAGTTGATTTTTGAGGAGATGCTGAAGGACTGAATGGTCATGACAGACATGGTTGTGGAGAAGATGAGGATACCATTGACATAGACAAGCACTTTCCCGTGAAGCATGTCTTGAAGGGTCTTGTTAATGAAAGCTAGGAAAATGGCTGGACTGTTGGAAGGTTGGAAAAACATCACCAAGTGTTCGTAGTGACCAGTATGTATTCTGAATGCCAGGTTTCACTTATCCCCCTGGCAGACATGGATCAGGTTGTATACACACTGTTGATCCAGTTCGGTGAAGATCTGGGTCCCACGGAGTATTTCAAATACTCTATCCATCAAAGGCAGAGAGAATAGTGATGTTGTTGAGCTTACAGTAGTCAATACAGAGACAGAGACCCCATATTTCTTTTTGAGAAAGACCAATCTTGCACTGGGATGGTTGAATGAAGTCATCTGTAGTGCTTCAGCAATTTGGTCATAGATGGCTTGGGTCACAGGACAGGAGAGGGAGAACAGATGACCTCAGAGAGGGATGGTGCCCAGGTGGAGATCGATCATGTAGTCTTTGAGGTAACAGGGTGCTGGTTTCTCTTTTACTGAGGGCAATGGCTAAATCACGTTGTTTCTGTGGGAGTTTGCTGAAGTCAAGGGTTTCCTCAGTTTTCATGAATTTACGGGGGTGATGTCAGCCGAGGTTGCGGGCAGTGGTCCAGTAGATGGGTCCCTAACTCAGGAGTGATCCAAGTGACTAGGTGAAGTGGGGGTCATGAGTGGAGAGCCAGTGGTAACCCAGAATGAGAGGAGTGTTCGGTGAGTGATAAGAAGGAATAGGATGGACTTGCGGTGCTTTCTGATGCTTATGTGGACGAGCGTGGGCAAGCTGATCATCCCAGTCACCAAGGGATGTCCAACAAGGGACATTCATCAATGGCTGTGATGCAGAAGGGGTGAGAGGTGGACAGTGGGAAGTCCAAGTTACACACAGAGAGTCAGATCCAGAAAGTTGCCTGCTTGCGCTGGAAACCACAGAAGTCTCCTTTGTGGTATGGAGGATGACAGAGTGAGTAAGTCAGTCTATGGTACTGAAGGAGAGGCTGGGGGGGCTTGCCAGTTAGAAGACTCCATGTCTCTACTTGGTGGTGCCATTTCCCAGACACAGTGGGCATTTGTTGCGTGGTTCATTGGCTGGTCCACAGTAAATGCACCGATGCTACTGAACATGGGGGAGTAAAGGAGCTCTACTTAATTGCATGGGTTCTGAAGGCATTGATGATGAGGGTCCTGCAACATGAAATGGTTCTGGGAATGGAACTGGGGATCTAGCTGATGATCTAGAGAATTGTTTCATAAGATGTTCTCAATATGGAGGGTCAGTGTGATGAGGCTTTCAAGGTTGCTGGGCAACCCCCAGGTAGACAGGCCATCTGTCATCCACTCCAAGAAGTGCTTTCACATTCCAGTTGCACTTTGCTGCAAAAGTGCTGAATTCCACTTGGTAATCTAGCATCGGGTGTAAGTCTTGACACACGCTAACTATCTGGTCTGCTGCCTTCATTCCATTTCCTGGAAGTTGAAGGAATCTGCATACCTCAGTGTCAAATTCCTCATGTTTATTGCAAATAGTGTTTTATTTGTCTCAGTTAGCAGTGGCCCAGGTCAGATCTTGTCCAGTCAACAAAATGATGATGAAGGGTATCTTGGCTTGGTTTGTAGAATACATAGGTGGCTGGAGGTCAACATGTTAGATGCACTTGGACAGGAAATTGTGGCATTGGGTTGGGGATCTGGGTTCTGGCACTCAGAGGGAGGTGGTTGACTGGAATGAGTTGCTGTATCGAGCCAGAGAGTTGGAAGAGAGCAGCAAGCAGATGGCCAGTGGTTTCCTTTGCTTCTGGATCATATGCTCATGTTAACAGACAGCTTCTTTTCAATCACTGGTTCACTCATCCTGTCAGGAAATGTAGAGGAGGCTTGACTCAAAAACAGAGCAGCAGAGACAATATAACAGTAAATAATACTTTACCAATAAACAGCAAAATAACAAGTCATGAGGGCCCACAAAACAAGATAGAGCAGATATTGAACATACCAGGAAACAATGTAACTGAAAGCTGGGAACAACTGGTTGAGGCTAACTGGTTTGAAGGGCAAAGAAGTTCTGCAGATGCGAACAGGGTTTTAATAGGTTGCCGGTGATAAGTTGGAAACCAGTGGCAAGTGACTCCTGGGTGGAAACTGGGAGGTGCCTGCCTGTTGAGGCCTGACACTAGTCCATGCCAACCATGATTCCCATTTAAGCTAATTCTATTTGCCTGTGTTTAACCCATGTTTCTCAAAACAATTCCCATCCATTCAAGTGTCTTTTAACTGCTGTGAATGTACCAGAATATACCACTTCTGGAAGCTCCTTTTCCTTCGGAGTGAAAAAGTTGCCCCTCAGGTTCCTGTTAAATCTATTCGCTCACTTTCCAAACCTATGTCTTCTAGTTCTTGATTCCCCAGACCTGGGAAAAATTATGTGTGCGTTTGCATTCCACTGACACTCCAACACAATATTTTCAGTATTCCCACACTTTCTGCCTCAACTCTCACATTGTCTCTTACCTTATTCCTTTAATAACACGTGTTGGAATCAGAATGTTTCCATGGGTTATAGTCTTAGGAAGCCATGTGGAACAGGAGGAGGAATAATACTGTTTCCTTAGAACAAAAAAGATTGAAAAGGTTTGGTAGAGCTGATTGAAACAAAGAAAGATTTCTGGTTGAGAAAGTTGTGATCTGGACAGCACTGCACAAAGGGAAGGTGAAAGCAGGTGTATGGGAAGATTCAGGAGAGGGTTAAATAAGTACTGAACTTATAATAAAAGAGATTTTTTTTTTAGCTATGAGAAGTAGATGAGTGAAATTAATTGGACAGACCTATCAAAGATCTGACCCAGGCACAACAGGTTGCTTGACCTCTTTCTGGTCCTTTTAGTATAATGATACAATGCCATGAGGTATGAATGTGCCTGGACCATGCCATGGTAGTCGCAAAAGGGCACACAGTAGCCCAGAAATGGCCAATTGGATAGTCATCCTACTGTTGCTGGTAGCTCATCACAGAGAATCTTCAATTATGCTGCAAGTCTGAAATGTTATTGAGAGTTATAAATTCAACAGGTAACATAAATGGCTGAAATGCATAGTAAAAAAGAACTGCAGACAAGTTCAGTGGGCCAGCCGTTATGGTTGAACATGTTAAAGTAAAGTTTGCTGCACTGGGAGGGCTGGAGTTGGATGCACAACATGGATTTAAAGCTCTGTATTTCTATGGTTAAATTACTTGGTGCTTTTGGAAAATTTGTAATTTACTAGTTGACAGAAGTCTAATGAATGTCCGAACATCTTAGTGGTACCTAAAAGGTGACTTCCTAGAGATCTACAGTGATGAAGTTCTTATGCAGCAGGAGCAGAAAATAATACCCAGAGGCAATTACCCAGGTGTGCTTATGCTGCTTATTTGAATGGTCTTTCCAGTTAATCCTGTTCTGCTCTGCAAGTGAATGGATATGCTGCTATGTAAGTGAACTGCTTTGTCCTGGATAGCGTCCAGTCAGTCCTTCAGTGTTGTTGGAGTTGCTCTCATCCAGGGAAGTAAAGGGTTTATCATCACAATCATAGATTGCCTTGAGGAGTCAAGAAGAGAGTTGCTCCTTTGTAGGGTATACTGCAACAGACCTGTTCTTGTAGACGCCGTGTTTGTGCAGTTGCCCAGTTATGTTTCTCATCAGTGGTCAGCCTCAGAGTGTTGATGGTGTGGGACTCAAGGATGCTCTAGAACTTCACAGGCACAAAACACTAGAGGAGCACAGCAAGTCAGGCAGCGGCTTTGGTGTGGAATAAAGAGTCAACATTTTGGGTCAAGACCTTCATCAAGACTGCTGTAGAATTTTCAGTGTTCTTTGTTTTCTCAGGGATAGTTATTTCCTGTGACCTGTGTGCATGAATATCATTTAAAACTTAACAGCTCTCTATTCATTCTAATAGAAATTTATTACTAAAGTTTTTGATAAAGGTTGTGAGCAGATAACATAAAGCTCACCAGTATTCGAATAGATTATTCCAGGACTATGATCATCTTAGTTTCTATTCTAGTCTCTAAAATGGGACTAGAACCCAAGATAGACTTCGAGGCAAGAATATCCTTAACTGAGCCATAACTGACATGCTTGTCTTAAGAGGCACAGAATTTACAGTCTGAGAAATAAAAGAAGGTCTGTGTGGTTGGTCTTCTTTCAGATTGATGCCCTTGCTGAGATCACTGCAGCTGTGGAAGGGAAGGTCGAAGTCTTCTTGGATGGCGGTGTGCGGAGGGGCACTGATGTGCTGAAAGCTCTTGCCTTGGGTGCCAAGGCTGTTTTTGTGGGGAGACCGATTCTGTGGGGTTTGGCTTATAAGGTAAAGAGGAAATTAGTGAATTATGGATTAATGTGGCTGGGAAGTGTGGTGGGGGGAGGAGGGAACATTATTGCTTTAACCCCATCGTCATGCCATGCGCTTCACTCTTACATCTTTATTTCTAGGGTTGGGAAGGGGAGGATAATGTGAATAGGGGCATTGCCATAAGGTGGGTACTGTTGGTGACTCCAATGCTGTAAGTCTAGTCACTCCAATTCAGTAGATATCAAACAGGCTGGAGGATAAAGTTGTAGAGCAGACATGGGTTACTGGTAGACCTCTCTGCTTCCTAAAATTTGAAGCTTTCTCAAGAGAAATATGGGAGGACTTCTATCCATGCTGTTCTTTTTACAGACTCAGATCTCCAGAACATTCTTTATAAGTAATCAAATCCATCTGGAGTTTATCATTGTTGTAAGAAACATGCGAACAGCAAGACTGGCAAGCTGATGATGTAGACTAGATCAGCTATAGTGACATTGAGGAATAAATTAGTGGCTAGAACACTGGGCTTTTCTCCATTATTCTTCCTCAAGATAATGTCTGGGGCCTTTTATGTCCATTGGAAAGAGCAGAGAGTATGTTGATATAATGTCCCACACAAAAGATATCCTTAGCAGTGCAGTCATCCCTTAGTGTTACTTGGGGTATCAGGTTATTTCTTAATGCTTAAATCTCTGGAGTGGAACTTGAACATATGACCTTTGGATTTGACAGTGATACTGACTTTACGGTGTTGATGTAAAAGAGATACAGTTAAAAAAGAGTGAACTCATAAATCCAGTAATTAGAGGCCAGTTACTTTAATCAGTGGTGGATAAATCAGTCAGCCAAGACATAGGTTATTCAAGTAGAGTCACCTTGGATTTGTTAAGGGAAAGTCATGTCTTTTATTAGTCAATGTATAGAATAAAAGGGCAGAGAGATTATTGTGGCGAAAGTCAGGCCACAGTTGAATACCATGTGAAATACTGTTTCCACTATACAAGAAGAATATGATTGCACTGGGAGGATACAGGCAAGGTTAACAAGGAAATTGCCAGCACTGGGGAAAATTAGCCATGAGGAAAAATGGCAAAAAATGTTAGATGCTGGAAATAAGTAGACTTCTTTCTCTTTGAAAAAGAAGAGGCTGAGGAGAAACTTAACTGAAGTATTGAAAATTATGGGGGGCTTATATAGAAACAAGAGTAAGGACCAATTTCCTTCAGCTGAGAGACCAAAAACAGGGAACATAGATTTAAAATAATTGATGGAAGGATTAGAATGGGAATGAGGAAGCATTTTAAACCCTGAGCGTTGTGGGGATGTGGAATTCACTACCCAAAACTCTCACTTTATTTAAAAAGTGCCTGAATTATACTTAAAGAGCTATAACCTGCAGAATTCTGGATTTATCACTGGATGATGGGATTATATTCGTGACTCTTATTTGACAGGCACAGACTTAATGGGAAGATTGGCTTTATTCAAAATGAACTTTCTGTGATTCTGCTCTTAGTGGAACCCTAAGTTTTTCATCATTCCAGTCCAAGGCTTCTGATGAGTAGAATTGACCCTGAACAATTAGATACACTTTAGGGCCTACACTTGTTTTGAGGATCCTAGGCAAAGTTTATTTTTTAATTACATCCTTTCTTTGAACAACAGGGAGAAGAAGGTGTTCATAAAGTATTAGACATACTAAAGGAAGAATTCAAGCTAGCCTTGGCTTTGGCAGGTTAGTACCACTTATTTTAAAAGCACTGTGAATCGTATCCTGTTGAAGGTTGAAAATGGCTAGAATATTCGTTCAGAAATCCCATCAATTTCCTTGTCCATATTTCTTTGTTCAGACGGCATTCCTCTCTTTCAGTTACCTTAAGAATTAGGAACAGAATTAGGCTATTTCCAAAGGGTTATATTTGTTCCTTAGAAAAACAGCACAGGAGAGACATGTTACAGAACTGTTTGCCCTTTTATCAATCAAATTCCTCCTTTCTGGTGTCTAGAATTTCAGCTTTAATCCCTTTGCCCTCACTTCTCCATTAATCTCTATGAAGGGTCTGTGTCACCCAGGTCACTGTATATCAAGCAGTCATAAATTAGATTCTATTTAATGCCCCTTTTTTTTGTTGTTCTTACAGTATGTGTTTGGCTGGATGATAGAATCCAATGCAGTCCATTTGTCAAGTAGTCTGAGATAGGCTGAGTAACCTGTGTACTGATTCATGCCTGAACCAGTAGGGTAGAATGACAATGTCCTCTCTCAGGAATTGGGTGTGCCCCATGGCAGCCACCGAGTTTCATTGACGTATTCAATCTGGACAAAACGTATTAGGATGACTCATGCTGTTGTCTCCCTCTTGAACTCACAAAAATGCCACAGCATGGAGGAAGGTGGTTTAGGTTCTCCTCAAGTATTCTGTTGATTGGCAAGAGGCATTGACTTACCGTCTCAAGAATTCTGCAAAAGGAAATGGGCACACAATGAGTAATTGAAGTTAATCAGTATTGGCTTTCTTACAGTTCAGGCAATTATGAAAAATAAAGTCAAATTCAATTTTATTGTCATATGCAGAAGTACATGAGTCTTTAGTTGCAATGAAAAGCTTACTTGTAGCAGCATCTAGGTGCATAGCATCAGTGTCCTATTCCTAATGGAAACATAATTTAATCATGAATTATGAAAGGAAGAACACAAATGGAGCAAAAGAACATCCATTGTCGTGCTAAGTGGTCAAAGTGTTGCTATACTGAGGAATCTGCAAGAGGAAAGGAAAGTGGAACTAAAACAAGAAAAGGTATACATGCACACGAAGCCCTTATCCATTTTGCTTGTTAAGCTCAAAGATTTGAGAGGTGATGTTAGAGTAAGCAGCATGAGTAACTACAGTGCACTTTTGTAGATAGTGTTCACGTTGCCATCACTGTGAGGCAGGAGTAAATGAATGATTGAATAGTTCGGGTGGTTGATGGATATCAAACAAATAAGTTGCTTTCTCCTGGATGGTATCAATCTTCCTGAAAGTTATTGGAGTGAAATCTATCCAGGCAGCTCAAGGGTATTCCATTTGTTATGCTCAATAGCAATTTTTTTTGAGACAGAGGTCAATATCCTCTGTGTTGCTGATGTCCCTTAATGGCCAAACTCAACTTTTGAAGTAGTGCCTCCTTAACCCGGACTCACACTATCATTTTCAGACTGTAATCCATTCAGGAGTGGTGACTGTAGCAGTGAAGCTGCCACTTTATTGACGACATGGCTGGTTCCCTGGGTTGTAGCCATTGTCTGTAGAAGACTGCTCTATCAGTCTGGACAGGCTCATGGAACAAGCATTTTCTTTGTGTGTCTATTTAGTTTTTTAGCCAAAAATAAAGACTTAAAAGCCAGGTACTGCACAAACCTCTAGTCATTTAAACACCACAGTTCAATGATTCATTAATCTTCCATTCTTGAAACAATACAAAGCTAACCAATGCATCTGACCTCATAACTTAATCATATCAGCATTGGTGTCTTTTCTCTAGGAAGCTCCATCCTTCAATCAATGGGAAGAGAAATAGTCTATATCCTGCTGTTTCATTATTTCAGTACTTTTCCTCCACAGTTTACTGATGAGATATTATATACAGCCTCTGAATGGGAGTGGGCATTAGGGAGAGCAGCATTTGCTAGCTACCATGGGGCTGCGGGCTTCTTCTGCCATGTGAGAACTTGGTTGCAATTCTGATTTGAAAATTGTTCAGGTTACAACCTGTAGTCTTCATCAACTTTAGTGCAGAGGAACTGAGAATTGTGTAGCTATATATCTTTCAGTCCACTTGCCTTCCTCATAGACTTCTATCCAGAGCTTCTGAATGGGATGGCAATGTTGAAGTATTGGCTATCTCAATCCACAACAAGTGCTGGGAGGCCATTTTATTCAGGTTCCTTTAAAACCAGAAGGAATACAAAGCATTGGCAGTACCAGTGCTGAAGTACACTTTGGGCCAGATTGCACTGGTAGACAAATGATGGTTCCGTATTGAGATGCTGACTAACTGCAAAGTGTATGTCACTGTGCTTCGGACTTCCACGTTTGCACACTGTAGCCTGGAAAGCTTAGGGCATGAGATGTAAGATGTGAGGTGGTGTGAATAAGTGAACAAATGGTCAGGCTGCCTCTCATTCTGCCCTTGCACTTACTGCTGAGTCCACAGACCTTCCTTAAATTACCGAGCTAAGGAATTGGACACACTCACATCTGTTACATCAACTTTACTTTAATCATAGCTGACATATCTACTGTTGTCTTGTTCAGGTGAATCAGGTCACCAACCTTCATAGTGAAGGAAAATAGTGCCTCATTGTGCTTTAATTCTTTAAATACACCTGGTGGCCACTTTATCGTACACCTGCTTGTTAATACAAATATCCAATCAGTTAATCACATGGCAGCAACTCAATGCATAAAAACATGCAGACATGGTCAAGAGGTTCAATTGTAGTTCAAACCAAACATCTGAATGGGGAAGGAATGTGATCTTAGTGACTTTGACTGTAGAATTATTGTTGAAGCCAGACAGTGTGGTTTCTAGGGTTTACAGAGAATGGTGCAAAAAGCCCCAAAATATTATCCAGTAAGCAACAGTCCTGTTTGGGGAAACAGCTTGTTAATGAGAGAGGTCAGAGAAGAATGGCCAAATTGGTTCAAGCTGACGGGAATGCGACAATAACTCAAATAACCATGCATTACAGTGGTGGTGTGCAGAGTGGCATCTCTGACACACAATATATTGAACATTGACGTGGGTGGGCTGCAGCAGCAGAAGGCCACGAATATACACTCAGACACCACTTTATTAGGTACAGGAGGTATTTTACAGCTGTTTCTGAATGACTCCAATGATCAGACATCTGCAAACAATGGGAAAGGACATTGATGCCAACAAAGTGGCCTGTGAATGGGGCCTTGGTTTCTGCTGCCTGTAGCCTTGTCACGCTGCACAATCTCCTCCTCTTCATAGGGCAACTGATTCATGAGGCTGGTGATGTGATGCTGCAAAGGAATAAGGGCAAGCATTGGGAAGGAGTGGAGAGCAGGGTGATTTCCAGTGGAATGTGGAGTGGATCCAGTGCCGTCCAGCAGCACCAGAGCTCTGTTACACTAATCACATGTGCTTACCTGTATATGAGGACCTGAGCGGACATGGCTTAGACTTAATCTTCAAATGCTGAAAGCTTCAGTCTTCTTCTCTTCCTCTAGATTTCTTTTATAGCCTACCTCCTTGACAGAGACCAATGGCTCCATCTTGGTACAGTCCTCCAACAGAGCATTTGGCAAGTTCACTGTGTGTTGGTGGGTGAGGGCAGATTCCACTAAAGCACTCCTACAGAAGGGGTACCCAACCTTTTTTATGTCATGTCCCTCTTGCCATTAGCTGAAGGGTCAGTGGGCCTCAGATTGGAAAGCCCTGTCAAAGAGGGATTTGAAGATCCAACTCAATAGAACATAGAGTGCTGTACAGGAGCAGGCCATCTGGCCCACGAGGTTGTACTGAATGAATTTATCTAACGGCACCTAATGACTTCTGTCTGTACATGGTCCATATACTTCCATTTCATGTGCCTGCTTAAGAACTTTTAAACGGCTCTATCACTTCTGCCTCCAACACCACTCCTGGCAATGCATTCCAGGCACCCACTACCTTCTGCCCGCATATCTCCTTCGAACTGTCTCGCCGCCACCTTAAATACGTGCCCTTTAATATTAGATATTTCAACACTGAGAAAAGGGTATTGGCTGCCTACCTTATCTATGCCCCTTATAATTTTGTGAACTTCTCAGGTCTTCCCTCAGCCTCAACCATTTCTGAGGAAACAAACTAGTTTGCCCCCCCAACCTAATGATGAAATTTTCTTCTTTGCCCTAACCACTCTGATCCTATACCTCTGAATGAGATCTAGGGGAGAAAAGACAAAAGAAGTTGACTTCAAGATGCCTATATCAACACTTGTACTGCTGTTATATCTGGCTTTTGATTTTGGACACAGAGTTGGAGTTCCTGAAAGAAAAAAGATCAAGAGAGAGGCACTGTTAACAAATCGGTGTTTCTCAGTGATTGTATACACTATCGTGCACGGGATATCTTTGATGTTATCTGAGAGTGAAATTGTCACTTCTGAGGGTGCATTGAAAGTCATGATTGCTCCTGAGTGAGGTCTGAACATGTTAATGGGTGTACAAGCTGTCATTGTTCACTTGGGTGTGTTACTCACTGTAAAGATGCAGCCACAACTCATACCAGTTATGTGAGTATCACTGTCTGTTTCAGCTTGTCATTAATCCCAACACATTCATTCCGTTATTTCAGTCTAAGCAGGGACATCTGTTTCAATAATTATGTCTGCATGTGTTCACTTGAGTTTCTTTCAGTGACTAATGTTCTCTTACGTTTACGTGTCTTGTATTTACTTCTCTGCTTTGTAATTGTGGGTTTGGTTATTTTTGTTGCTGTGTTACTTTGAGTACATCTTCCCAAACTATTGCTGACCTTCCGTATGCTGTTATACAAATGTTAAAACATAAAATTAACCCTCTCCTGGCTCCCAACACTGGAGGGAAATCTATTCCCTTGTATAAGCTGTTGACGTGGGAAAACCCGATCAAGGTCCTGGCGGAATTTGGCGGGCCTGGGACGGGGAACATGGAATTCTAACCCTCTTTGGGAAAGCAATTTTGTAGCTGAAGACAGAGAACATGGCTGGATTATCCTCTCCATTTCTACGTTATGAAATGTTAACAAGTTGTGAATTGGTTTGGATAATCTTCTTCCACAGGACAAAATATGAAAATAGGCCTATAGGGTATACTGTAAAGAAAGTAGTTATTGATTGTTAGTTTATTGTTATCATCTGTACCTAGATACAGATTACGGCGGGGTTACACCTACCAAAAGAAGTGTAAGGCACTCCTTCCCTCTGCTAGCCTACAGGTCACCCTTGGGCAAGGTGTAACACCTGCTTAGCCCCCAGTCAGGGTCACATGGAGCCATGGGAGCAGGTGGTGGATGTCCTTATCACAAGTCCTAGTTATGTGATTACTGACGCCAGGCAGACAATCTCTGAAGAATATTGATAAAGACACTGCCCAGAAGAAGACAATGGCAAGCCACTTCTATAGGAAATTGTGTCAAGGATAATCATGGTCAAGACCATGATCGCCCGCAGGACACGGCACATAATGAATGAATGAAAACCAAGATACAATGAAAATCTTTGTTTTGTATGTCATCCCTACAGATCATTTCAAAACATAAGTATATTCAAATCACTTAACAGTGC
The DNA here is from genome assembly GCF_030144855.1 of Hypanus sabinus. Classification (NCBI taxonomy): domain Eukaryota; kingdom Metazoa; phylum Chordata; class Chondrichthyes; order Myliobatiformes; family Dasyatidae; genus Hypanus; species Hypanus sabinus. The sequence goes on from NC_082717.1 coordinate 76,616,545, forward strand.
AAGGCAGTAATATTCAGTGTTAGTTATGGAGAACAGACAGTGCAGGCAGACAAATAAGGTACTTGGCACATGATAAACTAAGTTCAGAGATCCATTCAAGAGATTAATACGTGGATAGAAGCTGTCTTTGAGCTTGGTGGTGCATGCCTTGAAGCTTTTATGGCTTCTGCCCAATAGCAGGCAACAGAAGAGAGAATGACTGGGCTGGAAGGGGCCTTTAATTATGTTGGCTGATTTCCTGAGGCAGCAAGAAATGTAGACAGAATCAATAGAAGCGAGGTTGGGTTTCATGATGTGCTTAGCAGTTTCTTAGATCTTGGACAAAAACAATTGTGGTATTTCCAAATAAGGTGCTCTCTACAGTGCAGATGTAAAAATTGGTGAGGGTAAACAGGGACACGCTGAATTTACTTCAAGCTATACTGCTAGTATGACAATACCAGTAGGAAATTGAAGTTGCTTTCCCTGAGTAGTATCCACTAAGTGCAGCAATCATGTAGAGTTTGGATATAAAAGATTTCATGAATTTTACCTCATCCATCCCATTTCCCTGATCTGGTCAAAGTCTGATGGAACGTATGTAGAGTGCAGTCAGTGCTCTGTTCTGTTCTTTTTGTTAAAATGCAAAAGGTAAAAAATGGAATGGAAAGTCCTGCATTTGTATAGTGTCCTTCATGATAGCTGGAGATCTCAGAGCACTTAACAGCTATTTGTGCCTCTGAAGTGTAATCATTCTTGCAGCCAGGGAAACATATTCCTCAGAGCAGATTCCTACAAATAGAAGCTATACTGATATAATGAAAGGACAATACAATGGTGAAGCGGGCTACTTGCTCAGTAAGTTCTCCTGGTGAGAAAATTGGAAAAGTACAAAGCAAAAGTTTGGAAGTACTCAGTGGGTCAAGCAGCTTCCAAAAAGATAAAAGAACTATCAAGTCTTTGATGGAGACCCTGCATCAGGACTGAGAGTGGAGAGGAAAGACAGTGGAGATGGAAGTTTAAAAAAAGATTAACTATTTGTCACATACGTATATCAGGACATCAAAACCTACAATGAAATGCATTGTTAAGAAGCCTTCTTTAACCAGGCCCCATATGAGATGTCTAGGTTCCTACTTTCTCAGGCTCTGCCCATCACTTGGTGGTGAGAACAAATGGTCACATCCATTCCCCCATCCATTCCCAACCTCCACAACCCTCTCTGTGGGATTTATTCCTCCGCCCTTATTTTGCTGTAATGAACTAAATGTCAAATATGGTTGCAGGATGTCGCAATGTGAATGAAGTTGACAAGTCTCTTGTGAAGAGGAGTCCCTGGGCAACACCACGGATCTGAAGCCAGTCATTGCTGGAATGACAGGGAGAATTAGCTGCAGACTGTCAGATCCATCCAAGGGGAGAATGCATTCCAGATGGAAAATTATCTTTAGGTGAAACCACTGTAATCATGAAAGCATTGTTTCTTAGTCCTTGTGATATCTTGATTTACTGCATTATTTACAACTGGAAAATGGACAATATGATATATTTGCCTTATTGTTCTCTAGCTTTTTATCTAAGATAAAATCAGGTGCCAGGTGGTCAGGCATGATAATAAATAACAAAGAAAATACTGGAAGTAGTCAGCAGGTCAGTCAGCATCTGTGAAGCAGAGTTAAACTTCAAGGTCAAAAACCAGAGAATAAAACCTCCCTGATCATGATAAATGTGTTGTGTGGTGGAGATACGTCTTTACCAAAGGAAGGGTAAGGCACTCTTTCTCTACTAGCCTGCAGGTCATCCTTGGGCATCATGCAGCACTTGCTTAGCTCCCCCAGGTCAGAGTCATGTGAAGCCATGGGAACAGGTGTGACTGGTTGTATGAGCAGCTGGTTCATATCACAGGTCTTGGTTAAGTGACCACTGACACCAGGCAGACAATGTCTGAAGAGTCTTGATAATGGCTGGGGTCACCCATCTTGTAAAGACACTGCCCAGAAGAAGGCATTGGCAAACCACTTCTGTAGAAAAATTTGCCAAGAACAATCATAGTCAAAGACCATGATCGCCCATGTCATACAACATGGCACATAATGATGATGATGATCGTGATGAAATTTACTGCATTTGTGAATTAGTTTGATTTATTAATTTTTGCAGGTTTGGACCTTACTGGTTAGATTAGACTGTATTGCATGTTGCTACTTGCCCTTGAGGTGTTAGCATTGAGCCATCTTTCTGAACTGTTACAATCCATAAGGAGAAGTTTCTCCTGGCTGGAGTGCCACTATTTTCACCTAATGATGGTGCAGAACAGCAATATTTGTTTACTGTAAGTCAGGATGGTGTGTTATCTGTTGAGAATGATGAAAGTGGTGAGATTTGGTCTCAGAGTAAATGAGAAAACCAGCTTGGAACTAAGTGAAGTGAATCTAAAATAAAAATCACAAGTGATTTAAATATCTTCTATATTTGCCAAAGAGGGATAGTAGAGAAATTAGGATTGAAATGGCACATTATTATATTTCTCTTCATAGTGGTGAAATTGTCTCTGTGACAATTCTAACCTTGGGTGCTGTCTTTGTGGAGTTTACCATGTTGTCTCTGTGCCCTCCAAGAGTTCCTCTGGCTTCAGACGTGCAGGTGGAAGGTTAATTGGACAATGTACATTGCCGTTAGTGTTAAGGTGGGTGGTAGAATCAGGAAGAAGTTGCTGGGAATGCTGGGAGAATAAAAGAATGGATGAATGTAGGATTAGTGTAAATGGTTGGATGGTGGTCAGCACGGGCTTAGTGGGCTGAAGGGCCTGTTACTGTACGACATCTCTCTATAAACCTATGAACACTGAATGGATAATTGTTGGGTTCTATATAGCCATTCTATATAAGAACATAAAAATTGAGGCAGAGCAGGGAGTTCTACCCCTGGGAGCTTACTCTGCGATTAGCACGTGGTTTGAATGAAGGACCATTGCTATAAGAAAAGAGGGAGGTCTCTTAGAAGTGAGTTGCATGGGAATTCTTTCTGCAGAAGGTGGTGACTCTTGAAATTCTGTAACCAGAGGGGTGTGGAGAGTAGATTACTTGAGCTGTTCAAGAGTGGGAAATAAGTTGTTGCACGATGATGGAATTGAGCGTTATGAGACACTGATACAGAAAAAGCATTAAGAACTAGAACAGATCAATCATATCATGAATGGTAGAGAAGTCTTCAGAAGCTGTGTGGCTTAATCCTATTCCTGATTTTTGTGTCCTTGTGGGCTCAGCAATAAAATGAGAAGGTACGTTCAGTGGGTCAGTGAGGTTAGTTTTATTCTATTACTCACCTCTAGTGATCCCACAATCGAAGTATTTCATGCTTCATGATGTCCCTGTTCTATCTCAAGGGGACTTCTCTTGCGTCCTTGGTAAATCTACTTCCTATCAGCAATACTGAGTTGGATTAGTAACCTATTGCTTTGAACACCTACCAGCTGAAGCAAAAATGAAGGGCACTGAGAAAGAAAGCCAGAAAAAGATGAAAACGAGAACTTTAATCATGTTTAATCACGGCAACAATAACGTAAAAAAAAACTGGATGAATAAAACAACACTCTTCAGGTAATTAAACCTGTCAATCTGTCTTTGGAAAGAAAGTAAAAGAAGTAAATGTTTAAATAGAATGTCTACAATATTTTCTAGCTTCTGAGGAATTCTACATATTTGTTGAATTAATAGGGCTTGCTTGAAGTCATCAATTTTCAAGTGATTATTTGCTATCTGCCAGATTTCTGAATTATGTTTTTAATAATGTCAGTGGTATCTAATAAAGAATGAATGTAAAGCCGTGAGGGACAAGGAATGAATGCTGTGATTCACTAAAATAAAGGATTTGAGAAGAAGAATGATGTGATGCAGTGTAGCAGTGTACTTCATGACCAGCTTGTTTGAAGGCTAATTAAACTACTGAAGTTGCTGATTCAGTTTAGGAAATTCTGACAGCCATTTTATACACAATAAGCTTTCACAAACTTCAATTTGTCAATGAACAGATAATATATTTGAGTAATATTGAATGAGGGATAACTATTGGCCACAACTCATCTTGTTTGTCATTGAAATAGGGTCTGACAAACAGCTTAGAGACTAAACTATTAAAGGGGTTGTCTGACAACGCAGTACCTTCTCGATAGTGCATTAAAGTGTAAGACTAACCTTTTTTCAGGTCTCTGAATTTACTCCTGTTATCTCTCAGGTAAGTGCACCACCAACTGAGTGATGATTGACACTGGAAGACATCTGAAAGTGAAGAGGGAGAGGACTGGTCATTTCTGGAGAGAATTCTGAGGAATTAGATGTGTGCCACTAAAAATCTCACCTACTGCTGGTGAAGAGAAGGAAATGTGGCGAATTTTCATGATCAAAGGGTATGGGAGATTTTACAGAGCATTATATTGCAAGGACAATAAGATAGTATTATCAGAAATTGTGTACATAATATAATTGAAGGTGATGTGTCCATCTCAGAAGAAAAGCTCTACTACCACAATACACCCAAATCATTCTTTTTGTTCTCCTGAAATATAAAGGGAAAACACATCAGCTGCTTACATTTGACAATGCCTTTAATGTGGTAAAACATTTTGCAGACAAAATCTGTTGTCACAAAGATGGAGATGCTAGAAGAAGAGATGTTAGAATGAAGTGTTTAATATGTCTTAAATCAAAAGAGAGTCAAGGAAAAAGAGGAAGGAATTCTAGTGATTTGTGTGCACACAGCTGCACAAGGCCAACAAAAGAGGCACAAAAAGATCAGGAGAAGAGCACGAGGTCAGAGAAGGGGTTGGTGGCAGTGGAAGGAATTTCAGAAGATAAGGCAGGGATGGCTCATTTAATCTCTTCTCTCATCCTCTACCCCTCTCTTTCTCTCATTGTCTTTTTCCTCTGACCTCACTGTCTCCGTCACTGTCCCTATATCTCTCTCTGCCTCACTGTCCTTCTATCTCTAGTCCCTCGCTTTCTCTGACCTTTCCTATTATCTCTCTCTGTCTTTCACTAGCCTTATGTTGCTCTCTGTTTCTCGGAACACAAAGGTAAAAAAATCATATTGATATTGATATTGTTGGAATGGGAGTAAATTATATAGAACATAGAACTTAGGAAGTACAGCACAGGAACAGGTCCTTCAACCCACAATGTCGTGCTGAATCAATTAAATTAGTAATCAAATGGCTAACTACACTAATCTCTTCTGCCTTCATGATGTCCATATCTTTCCATATTCCTCACATTCATTTGTCTGTCTAAATGTCTCTTAGAGGTCTCTAATGTATCTGCCCCCACCCAGGCAGCCACCACTCTCTGTGTAAAAGCACTTGCCTCTCACACCTGCCTCTCACACCTATTTTGAAATTAATAAGTTTCTACTACTTTCCCAGCTTGTATGATGAATAAGCTCTTCTTGGGCTTCCAGCTGAGTACAGGTATTAATTATAACTGACGTTTTGATGATAAACTCTGCCATCTTCTTCAGTGATGATACCTGGGCAAGTCTAGTCCGGTGGTATTTATACCCCTGTATTCTGGCCCTCCCACCTTGTTTACAATCGAATTCCAGTTCTTACTTAGGGCGAGACCTTCATCTTCATTAAAATTATTTTTGTCTAGTTTTATTTCAATTACCAGGCGGTCCCAAAAGCCACTGGCATAGCATAGTAGTTTTGTGCCATGGAAGTCAGTCCTATGGCCATTGCAAATGCAATGTTCTACTCCTTCCAGTTTCTCTAGGTAAACCAAAAGGGTACTCCTCCTGTGTTCCTTAATGTGGATTTCCACTATGCGTCCCGTCTGACCAATATATCCTACTCTGCATTCACGGGGAATCCTGCAAACAGCAGCCAACCTGAGTCCCTGGTCATTTTTCACCCGCATAAGCTATGACTTGAGCTTCCTCACAGGTCTGTGGATGGTATTAATCCGCTATTTCTTCAAGATTCTAGTGATCCTTCCAGAAACCATTGAAATATAGAGAAGAGAGTTTACTCTACCCTCTCCCTAGTTACCCTCTTGTTCTTGTTGAGTGTATGGAATGCTTTGGGATTCTCTTTTATCCTATGTGCCAAGGACTTTTCATGGTCTCTCCTGGCTTTCCAAACCCTTTCTTGAGCTCTTTTTTGGCTTTCTTTCTGTCCTGTACTCTGTGCAGTTGGTCTTTAAACACCCTCCACATGTCAGATGCGAACTTGCCCAAAAGCAGTTGTTCATAATTAACTCTCCTTAGTTCCTGCCTAATGCTTTCATAATGTACCCTTTTCCAATTTAATACACTCCTGCAAGATCATACTTATTCTTAACTGCTCACACATTGAAGGGTCAATAACCTCACTATGCTCATTACCTGACACCAGGTCTAGAAGAGACTTTCATCTTTTTGGACAATCTACATATTGAATTGAGAAACGCTGGATGCACCAATCAAACTTTGTCCCATAAAAACCTCTTGTTCCTCTAAACGTTCCAGTTTATATTAGGGAAGTTGAAGCCCCCCCGTGGCAATGACTGTATTGTTTTAACACCTTTTCTTAATCTGCCGGTATAGCTGTTCCTCAAAGTCCTAGTGGTTATTGGGGAAGAGGTCTGTAGTATAATCCCATCAGAGTGATTGTGCCATTCTTATTTTTGAGTTTTACCACTCCTGTTCCTCTCTCAACCACATTCCTGTAAAGGCAACATCATATCCATGGCCTCCTGAACAGTTGAGATGAAGCCACACTCAAGTTGAAGGAAAAACACCTTATATTTCGTCTGGGTAGCCTCCAACCTGATGGCACGAGCATTGATTTTTCTAACTTCCATTAATGCCCCTCCTCCCCTTCTTACCCCATCCCTAATTTTTAATTTTTAGTAATTTATTTTTCTCTCTTTCCCTCTCACAGTAACTCTTTCCCTGTTCTCCATCTTCCTCTGGTGCTCCCCTCCCTTTCTTTCTTCCAAGGCCTTCCCTCCTATGTTACCCCCACTTCTCCAGCCTTGTATCCCTTTTGCCAATCAACTTCCTAGCTCTAGGCTTCATCCCTCCCCCTCCTGTCTTCTCCTATCATTTTGGGTCTCTCCCTCCCACTCCCACTTTCAAATCTCTTACTATCTCTTTTTTCTGTTAGTCCTGATGAAGGGTCTCGGCCCGAAACGTTGACTGTACTCCTTCCTCTAGATGCTGCCTGGCCTGCTGCATTCCACCAGCATTTTGTGTGTGTTGCTGATCATAGTTCCAAGTACTGTAAGTTCATCACCTTTTCCCACAATACTCCCAACATTAAAATACATACACTTTAATCTATCCATTATTTTGCTTCTGCTTGTTGTCACTGGCCCTGGCATCTACCTTATGTTGTGTTCGATATTGAGGGATAGTGCAGAGAGACATCCGGAGGCCAGCAGGCAAGTTATCCAACCGAACATTATTAATAACACTCCTTGTACAATATGTGAACTCCTCCCATGTGGGAGTGGCTAACTGACTGATATAGATTAGGTGTCTGCAAATGAAATAACGTGAGGCATTTTAGGTTCAACGAAACCATAACATATTTTATTGAACTCCAAAACCTACACAATAAAAGTGCACTAAAAATCCTTTTATGTACTAACGTCATCATATCAGACCAGCCTCTGAAAGAGGAACTCCACATCAGTATCGGTGCTTGTGAATTATGTACATTTCTCCAAATCACCTTACCCTACACAGCCCCCCACCCCCCCGAGAATTCACTAAAACCAGCAATGTGAGTCTGCTTGGAGCTCGGATGAGCTGCCTGGCTCGGGTCCTGTGTTCCATCGGAGGAGGAACTACAGGTGCCTCTGGTTCATCCAGAGGTTCATTGACATGCTCATGGTAATGTTGTTATGACAGGGGCATGGTAGTGGAATACTCCAAATCTTGGTGAGCCATTTTAAGGCCATCTGCCAAAATATGTTCATGTTTACCTCTCTTATCTACCATAAAAGTCTTTTCTCCCCTTTCCAAAACGTGGAACAGGCCATCCTAGAGGGGCCTGAGGGGTTGTTGATGTGCGTCATGGCAGATGAAAACAAACGAGGAGGAATGTAGTTCACACGGGAACCTAGGAGTGCTGTATGCCATGATAGGAAATAGGAATAGGTTAAAAGGAATTGAAGTAACTGAGGTATGTGCAACACCGACCATGCGGTTGTGGTATCTGGAATTAAATCACTTAGCCTGTGTAATGGCTGCCCATATACTAACTCAGCCATGGACGACTGCAGTTCCTCCTTTGGAGCAGTTATAAGCCCCAGGATGACCCATGGGATCTGATCATTCCAACACTCATTCTTCGGGGTAGCCCTCAGAGCAGCCTTTAAGGAGCGGTCAAACCACTAGCACAGGCCATCGAACTGCAGGTGATACACTGCCAAGGTTCTGTGCTATCACAGCCCAGAGGTCTGAAATGAATGGGGACCACGGTCAGAAGAAATATCAGATGGGGGGCCAAAATGACTAACCCATGTGCTAATGAACGCCCAAGCCACGTCTGTGGCCATTATCGATGCTAGAGGGATGGCCTCTCACCGCCTGGTATGGTCCACCATGGTAAGAAAGTGGGTGTAACCATGGGTGGAGGGGGAAGAAGAAGAAGAGGTCAAACTGTTGCTCAGAGACCTCAGAAGGGTGCCAATGGTGCTTAATTTTTGCCCACTGGCACTCCACGCAGACTGCATGTCCTTTCTGAGGCTGTAGAAAACAAACTTCAGTGCAACTGGTTTCTGTGAGGCATTCCGGCCCAGGTGTTTGAGGCCACGTATGGAGTCAGAAGCAGTCTATCTCCAGTTTGCAGGCACGTTGGGGTAAGGGTGACTGGTTGAGACATCGCGCAGGAGAGAAACCCCAGCTTCCCTGAACTTTGCATCAGCCAATGCAGACCCATGACAGCTGTTGAGAAAGCCTGGACCTCCGGGTCAGTAACTGCCATCCCGGCATAGTCAATCCCTATGTGTATGGCCTCAACGGCTGGCTGTGAGAGGCAGTCAGCTACGGCATTATTTTTCTCTTTGATAGGTTGTACATCCGCTGTGAACTCGGATACACAGGCCAGGTGACGTTGCTGCCGTGCAGACCAAGGATCTGATATTTTGGCCGTTGCGTGCACGAGGGTTTTGTGTTCAACATAAGCTACGAAATGGCGACCCTCTAAATGAAATGAAAATGGCGGACAGCCAGTTAGAGTCCCAGAAGATCGCAGTCAAATGTGCTTCCCTTCGAAGGACTGAACTGGTGACTGAAGAAGGCGAGCAGCTGCTGCACGCCTTTAACCATCTGTTTGTGCACAGCACCCACGACAAAGTCCGCAGCGTCAGTAGTAATGGCCATGGATACACTGGGGGGCAGGTGCACCAGTTAGGTTGAGTTTATTTGGTATCATCAAATGCCCTGGTGTATTGCCTTTAAGTGCACTTAAGTGCACAGGGGGGAGCATAAATTCAGCAGCTCAGGGAATGAAGCGGTGATAAAAATTCACCATGCCTAATAGCCTGTGGTTTTTCAATAGTACAAGGTGTTGGAAATCAATAATAGTTGCTACCTTTGATGGGACCGGCTTCACACCTTTTACAGAGATAAGGTGGCTGTGGAAGTCAATGGTTGATAACCCATGCTGGCATTGAGCAGGGTTCGTAATCAACCTGCGCTGGCTTAAGCACTGGAAAAGTGTGTGGGGCGGAGATATGTGTTCGGATTTCGATGCACTGGTGATAACTGTATCATCCAGGTAAACAAAAGGAAAGTGTAAGTCTTTTAATACAGAGTCCATCAGCTGTTGGAAAGTCCAAACATCATGTGCAGGAACTCAAAAAGGCCAAATGGGATTATCGCAGCTGGTTAGGGAATGTTCTCCAAGCACAAGGCACCTAATGGTAGCCCCTAACCAGAATGAATTTGGAAAAAGTTAACTTTCTGGCTAAATGTACTGAAAAGTCTTGAATGTGTGGGACCGGGTATCAATCGGGGTTGAGGGCCTTGTAAAGGCATTAGTAATCACCACATAGGCGGCAACCACCATTGCACTTGGGGACCATGTGGAGGGGTGAGGGGCTATTCAACCATCTTTCCATGTTGGCAAACTCAGCCTTTGCAGTTGCCAGCTCGTCTGGGTCCAGTCTACGTGCGTGGGCATGGGCTGGCGGGCCAGTTGTGGGAATGTGGTGTTCGACACCATGTTTTGCAACTGTAGTGGAGGATGTGGGCTCGGTGAGGTCTGGGAATTCACCCAGCAGTCGAGTAAGCTCACACGAGGTGGTGCATACACTTGACTGAGTCATTGTGGGGAATTTACTGGGGAGCAGGGTCTTTGACATCCAGAAACCAGCAGTTGTTAAGATTGACTGACAGTCCTTGCACACACAGGAAATCTGCGCCGAGCAGACGTTTAGTCAGAATGAAGCCCGACAGGTAACATCACACACTGAAGCAGAGCGTCACCCATCATGTCCTGTAAGTCTGGATCTTGCTGCCGCTGGGAACCTCCAACAAGGTTTCATTGCTCTTTGCCTTCTCAACAATAGGCAACGCTGGCAGTACACTTACTTGAGCACTTGAGTCACTCTGAATGGTGTCCATAGATGATCCTGGCAGCTGGAACCTACGGTGTTCAAAGACCTCTGATGTCCTGATGCGCTGGTACCGGCGAAGCTGCAAAGCAATTGGCACTTCCTAACCTTCCTACCAAAGCATGCATGATAAATGCTCCAGCCTGCCGTTGTTTGTTTCGCAGTTGTGGGCATCCTTATATTTGGGCCTTGCTGACATGGCTTATTGGTGCAGAGAAAGGTGGAAGAATTATGCACTGTTGACTGGCTGAGTGTCATTTTAGCAAGCTCCCTATAGTCCTTCACAGGTGCATTAGCGAGGACAATGTGAACTTGCTTGAGCATTTGCTGCATGAAGAATTCTTTAACAATAAAACAAAGATTGTGATTTCCCAGGAGAGACATCATGTGGTCCATTAGCTCTGAAGGCTTACCATCACTGAGACTGTGTAAGGAGGGCAACTGTTTGGTGTGTTCAGACTCCGATAGTCCAAAGGTCTGTAAAAGATTTCTGCAAATAAAACGTAGTGAGGCATTTTATGTTAAACAAAACCCACAACACATTTTATTGAACTCCAAAACCTACACAGCACATCGTGCTAAAACTCTTTGTGTAATAACATCACCACGTTAGACCAGCCTTTTAAAATGAAACCCCAACTCAATGGCAGTGGGTGTGAGTTATGCACATTTCTCCCAATTATGTTACCCTGCAATAGGAATAATCCATTAACTACCACAACATCTCCCCTTATTGAAAAAAAGAAAAAAATGGGTATGCACTTCTTGTTTATAAAATTGTATTAAAGTTATAGTCACTGAAATTCAGTGATTCAGTGCACCTTACCCAAGCTCCTTATATAAACATTAAAAATAATTGCCAACTTAACACAAACAAGAGAAAATCTGCAGATGTTGGAAACCCAAACAACACACACAAAATGTTGGAGGAACTCTGCAGGGTAGGCAGCATCAATGGAAAAGAGTACAACAACTGTACACTTTTTTCCTAGATGCAGCCTGGCCTGCTGAGCTCCTCCAGCATTTTGTGTGTGTTGCCTGTGAGAAGATAGTTGTCTCTTTTCAGCTCAGATGTCTGTGCCTGCAATTTGTCATGGAAAGTCTGGGAACTCTGTGGGACAGAGAGATTCAGCATAATTTTTGGGAAGTTTTCTGCAAGCTTCCCATTACTTCACATAATCTCCAGCTATGTGGTCAGACCAGGCCACCACATGGATTGCCTTGACCTTAGGTGACAGGTTTCAATTCCTTGATGACCTTGGAAGATTTGACTGATGGTTTTGGTGTGGATAGTGGCAGGAATGACGAGTCTGGAGCCCTTTAGTGGTAAACCATCAAGAATGGTAAGAGTGTCTCTTTCAAGACAGTAAGGTCTGAGTTTGTGAGCTCTTCTTGGAACAGCTGGCCTTCCATGCTCACCTTGCATGACCTTGCTGCAGATATGGTCCTTTTGCAACTCGGCACATCGAGGCAGAGTCAGCTTACGTCCATTCACTTTTGCATGGCAACCTCGACAGAGTGTTTGGTGTTGTGGAAGATTTGCCGGGGACATGTTCAATGTCATAACAGTATTGCATAATCTTCATTCTGAATCTTGGCACATATGGGGGTAAGTCATCCAAGTGTCCAGAGAAGGCTGACAAGTGGCTTGTGGTCTGTTTCAGGTAGGAATTTAGTGTCTATCAAGTAGCAGTATCAGTGTTCAAAAGCCCACATGACAGCTGGCATCTCCTTTTCGATTTGGGCATAATGCTGTTCAGTAGGACTCAGTGATCTTGACGCATATGTCACCGATTCCCTCACACCACTGCAGTTTGCATAAGCACTCCCCCAGGCCAAAAGGAAGAAGTGTATACTGAGACATTGTTTGCTTTGTACGGATCAAAAAACACCAATGTTGGTGAGAGTTAATCTCTACTTTAAATGATGTGATTGACTTCTTCTGTGGTGTGTCTCAGATCCAAACATTTCTCTGAGAGAGGAGGTGATGTAGTAGCTTTGGTTTCTCTGCCAAATCTAGAGTGAATTTTCCCAGCTGGTTTACCATGCCAGAGAAACTGCGGATCTCTGACACATTCATAGGTTGTTCCCTGTTCCGAACTCCTGCCAATTTGTCTAAATCTGGTTGCACTCCCTTTGAGGACAGTTGCTGGCTTGTGAACTTCACGTTCAACTTGGTAAATTTGCATTTCTTTTTGCTGAGGGTGATTTCAGCCTCTCAGTTTCTCCAAGGCAGTTCCACTCTTTTGTCATGTTCCTCACTAGAGGTGAGTATATAATTCATGGAGCAGACTACTCCCACCAGGCCCACCAAAATTTGGTTCATCCTCGTCTGAAAGAGTTCAGGGGTTGATGAGGTGCCAAAAGGGAGCTACTTTAAGATACAGCATCCATATGGTGTGATATAGATTGTGAGCTGCTGTGACTGGGATGCTAAACGGATCTGCCAGAATCTGCCTTTAGTTTGGTGAAGAGCTTTGCTCCACCCAGCATACCCACTGTGTGCTCAACAGAGGGCAGAATAAACTTCTCCCACCCCACTGCATTATTCACATTTGCTAGATCTTCACTGTGCCTTCCAGCTTGGGAATAGGAACAATGCCTGCACACCAGTCAATAGATCCATTCACTCTAGTTATGATGTCAAGTGCTTCTATTCTCTCACGTTCAGCTTTGACTTTGTTCGTTGATGGGGCAGGTTTTCGCCTCCCTGTGGACGGAGAGTAGGGCATCACTCCTGGCCTCAGTTGGATAGGGTACTCTTCTTTCAGTACCCCCAGGCCTGTGAATAACTCCTGGTACTTCTCCTGTCACTGAACATGATTTAGTGAATCTAACCTTGCCATGAGGTTCAGCTTCTCAAAGGCAGGTTATCCCAGTAGTGGTGAGAAGAGGGTCTGAACAACAAAGACATCCTCTTTTACCTGTTTCTCATTTTTACGGATGCAAGCAGTAAACATTCCTTTCACACTGTGCTTATGTTTCCCTGGCTCCATGAGCTCTTTCTTTGTTGGGTTTAGCATGATGTCTGTTTACTTCTTCACTTTTGTGAACAGACATTTAGGGATGTCTGTGACATCTGCCCCATGTCCATTTTGAACGTCTGGGCCACATTAGGGACTGAACCATGGAACACTAGTTGTCTCTTTGAATATGGAGCCCCAAAGAAGGCTCTCTCTTCATCTGAATCACGCTCTTCTTTAACCTCCTAATGAACTGTTTTTGCGTGACACCAACTTTTATAATAGCCAGCTCTGTTGCATTGGTGACATTTCACTCTTTTGCTGGTGTTACGTACCCGTGGGTGTCTTGTACCTGTCACGTGACCATGATGTAATTGAAGTTATGCTGGACATGAGAGAATGGTCTTGTGATGGGGGAGTGATGTCATTTTCCCACCAGTGAGAGGTCATGTGGTAGTTTTTTTCAACCGGGTGTAAAAGGAGAACCCTACCCTGTGATGTGGGCAGTTCATGGCTGAATTCATTACTGACTCCTTGTTGCTGCGCATTCCGATATTATGACGTAATTTCGTATAAAAGTGGAGTTTTATTTTCTGCCTTAAGTCTCAAACGTTATTGCCGGCAGTTTTGCTATATTACTGCCAGTAAAGTCAGTGGAGAGTGAAGATTTGTCAGAGTTCAGACATACTGAAGCATTTGGAAAGTTAATGTTGACGGTGAAACAGATTCGACCTTTGTTTAATCTTCGCACGAGGAAGTAGTAACTTGTGTCCGTGATAATTCCTGTTTTGCCAATAAAAAAGAGCAGTGAGTTGAATACAAATTTCGCCAAAGAAAGGTCAGTGCCTTTTAAGCCATTTATTTCCTTCGATTGTAAATCCTCCGGGAAAAGCATACTGCAGCTGGGATCAGCAGTAACGCAACAAAAGAGAATTCAGCACCTTTCAAGAAGTCTCTCCTTTTAAATGACTGTGTAAAACCTTGGACCTTCACATTACTACTTTAAGAACTGTTTTTGTATTACTGCTTTAAGAACTGTTCAAGCTGCCGTGTTGCAGCTGACTTCCGGTTACGTTAGTCGTTTGTTTACTTGTGGGTTTTTACTGTGTCTAATAAATGTTTTATTTGTTATAAAAAACCTGCCTCAATTATATATTCACTGTTGCTGATTTGTAACACTGGACAGAACTCTTTGATGTGGAATGGATACTTGCCGCATCTCCTCCCCTCTTTCTGTAGTCTTTCTGACTGTACCTTGATTCCTTTCATATATAGAATCTCGTTTTCCTGTGAAATATCATTTGAATTTGTCCTGCACAGTTTTGTACTCCTTTTTCTGAGCATCCGACAGTTCTAATCCACGTATGATGTCATTTGTTTTGTCACCTATGCAGTATATCAGTGTGCTTACCTGATGCTCTTCTGAAGCCAGAGTGAGATTGCGTGCAACCTAGATCTCTCAGGCCTCTGAGCCATCTCTCAACATCCCCTGGTTGAGAGAAATCAAATGTTCTGGGGGGGTTTATTAAGTAAGTAGATGTAGGTACTGCAGGTGCTCCATTTTCTTGTTTGTTTTGGTTATTTATTATTTTATTTATTTGGACTACAAAAGTCTTATTTTCTCTCCTGAGAGTATGACTGACTTCTCTGCTGTATCTGTGTCTCTGTGCACTTCCCCAGGCTAGTGGCCCACAGATTATTACAACATATCCACTTTTGGGTGCAGTTTAAAGGTGTTGCCTGGCAACCCTGGCCAGGAATTTAGCTCAACCTCGGTGCACACAACTAGCAATTAGCATAGGCAGTGAATATTTTTCATAGATATATGTGAACAGTTTTACTGTAAATTCATTCTTGTTGGGGTCTCACTTGGTCTGTAGCACAAATTTGTTGCTGATTAACCAATTCTGACATCATCTTGTGTTTGATATTGAGGGATAGTGCAGGGACATGCCTGGATGCTAGCAGACAGGATATCCAACTGAAGTTTATTGATAACGCCACTTGTGTGATGTGAACTCCTCCATGTGGAAGCGGCTAACTGATTGGCATAGGAATAACCCATTACCTAACCACACCTACGCGTCCATCTCTCCACTTTCTAACCTGGTGCTCTGGTTTCCACCCCCTGCCAAACTAGTTTAAACCCCCACCAACAGCACTAGTGAACCTGCCGGTCAGGATATAGTCCAGGTCAAATTTAACACATTAAAATAACATCTGCAGTGCCCAGCTGATCATGATTATAATGTCTGAATATCTGCTTTATTTGTTTAAATTAATTTTAAATGAACATTTATCTTTTTAATTTCATAGGCAAATGTGATATATTTTCTAAAAACATAGTGGCAGATTGTACGTAGATTGTATTTCTAGGACTTGAAATTTAACTCGCTAGATTGAAAATAGACAATATTTTAATTTTCCACCTCTGAGTTGCACTCTTGCTATATGATTAACATATCTGGTATTTGCCTTCAGATTCCTCTTGTTGCCTCTTATCTTTTATTCCAGATTCTGAATTCTTTTTCGCCCTCCCTCTCCTGAGAATCACGTTCTTCCAAAGCCCTTCCAACCTATGTGAACTAAACCTCTAATAACACTTAAAACTTGAGTTCCATTCTTACACTGTATAGCTGCATCACAAGTCTGATGTACTACACAGGAACATCATGCTGTGGTGTTGGTTCTCTTGGCTAAAACAGAACTAACCTATCATTTACCATTGGGAACTGTACCACTGTGAATAACAGCAATAATTTTACATGACCTGCGCAATTTAAGTATCCAGCAGTCTCTACAATTTTCTGTAGATATAACCCTGCTTTTACTAGGTATTTGGTTCCTGAGTTGTGTTCACCAGTGTCATTTTGTCAGGACTCTGCAGACTGTTTACTCTGCGTCTTACTCAGTCTCTGAGAGATTATGTGAGGTCAGCTGACACAGATTTGGAATAAGGTATCCCAACAGCAGAAAAGAGTAGGAAGCCATGTTGAAGACAGGAATGTAAAAGAGAACTTACTAGTCACACACCTGCCAGTAGAAATACCAGTTGAATGATAGATTATTCAGTCAATCACATCTAGAATCCATGCATCTACAATTGATAAGAGTTAACTCTAACTTTGTAATTGTTGTTATGTAACCATTCCCCACTCAACAGAGTTAACCAGGACATCATTTTGCCTTTATCATAAAGCATTGCTCTCATGGTTCCTGTTTCATGGTTTCTAGGAGCTACTGAATGGGATGTTGGATCCTTGTGGTACAGTAGCATTGTCATTAGTTGGACATTATGAGTTATTTTAAGAAAGATATTTAACTTCAACCTTTTTGCGCATAAAAAGTAATATTTTAGAAAAGTACAACTGTTTAACACTTACATTAAAGGAGTTAAGACACTGGCTGTCATAAGATTGGGAGAATAGCTGGAAATGGAGAATCTCAGACACTGAGGCAAATTCATTCTTGGTTCTCCTCAGAATATTTCAGGCACTCTGTTTGCCTTGTGAGGTCTTTCAAGTTGTTTTGTGGAGGCACCTCTTCTCCTGAGGATTTGCAATAGGTTAACAGTTTTCTAAGACTTTGGATTGATTTGATCCTAACACTTGTGGTTCAGCAAACTGGGGACCTGGAAATACAAGGTTGAGCTTGTGATTCAATCAATTGCGGAAGCATACTTTGGAAAGTGAATCTGAAGGGATGACAGTTCACTTCAGCACACTGCTAGAGTGGACTCAGAAAACCTAACTGCTCTTGCAAATCAGGCACAGTCCTCTGCACAAGCAAATTGTTTGTTGGTGCACTCCTTTTCAACCCACAAAATGGGCAATGAAATTTAATTTACACCTATGATTCTTAAAATGAAAGAATTTTATTCTTGAAGTAAAAAGAAATTGGTCTATATGGTTCTTTTCATAAATCCAAGGAAAAAATTGAAAAACAACAACCTGGAGTACAGCAATATAGCCCTTATTTAATTGTATCTTCCATTCATTTGTGTCCCTTTTGGAGAGAGTAGCTTCCATACAACTTTCCTCTGGCAGAGCACTCCCTATGTGATATGAAGGATAGCTCAACATTCAAAATTCACCTGCAATGAGATTTTCAACCTGAGTGATCAGAGAAACAACAATTCTTATTTATGCCCTATTTGAAAGGCTATCACTCAAACTCCATTCCTTGTCCTCACAGAGATCTCATAAGTACAATATCACTGATGCATCTGGACTGCTTTGCTATTGGAGTTCAAAATCACAATCACTCTCAGCTTTATAGTCTGACATCGACAGGTTGCTGCGGCTGCCACTAATCTCACAGTTCAAAGTAAATTTATTATCAATGTACATATATCTCACCATATACAACCATGAGATCCATTTTCTTGAGGACATACTCAGATCTATGGAATAATATCCATAAGAGAATCAATGAAATACAGCCCCACTAGAGTGTTCAACCAGAGTGAAGGAGGCAACTAACTATGCAAATAGAAAAAGAAGAAATAATAATAAATAATTAGCAATATGTATCAAGAACACAAGATGAAGAGTCTTTGAAAGTGAGTCTGTTGGTTGTGGGAATATATTAATGATGGGGCAAGTAAAGTTGTGTGAAGTAATCAAGACACATCTTACAGTTACTGTTCATAGTTGTGTGTGGATAGTTCAATTTCCATCCTGAGGGTGAGGAGACTTCCCATTCCATGTCCTCATTGCACCATCCATTCATGTATCTCCATATGGATGAGTGAAAGCTTCTATGATGACCCTAGCTCTTAGGGTCATTGAGTTATACAACGTGAAATATGCCTTTTGGCCTCCTGAGTCCATGTTAACAATGAAATGTCATTTACACAAATCCTATATTAAACCTAATTTTTGTTCTCATCAACTCTCTGCAGATTCAGCCACTCAGCAACACACATAAATTGTCTTAAGGAGACAGGAGGCTGGACCCAAGTGCAGGACGCAGGCACTGAAGTACTAGGGGCGGGATGGGAACAACTAAACGATAGACAAGATGTGGTGACCGTGGTGTGCGAGAGGGACGTGACGTTCAAGGTGATTCTGGGGTTCCGGGAGAGTCTTGGAGTTCAGGCGAGGCAGAAATCCCAGAGTCCAGGCAAGGCAGGGATCCTGGAGTTCAGGCAAGGCAGGGATCCCGGAGTTCAGGCAAGGCAGGGATCCCGGAGCTCAGGCAAGGCAGGGATCCTGGAGCTCAGGCAAGGCAGAGATCCCGGAGTTCAGGCAAGGCAGGGATCCCAGAGCTCAGGCAAGGCAGAGATCCCGGAGTTCAGGCAAGGCAGGGATCCCGGAGTTCAGGCAAGGCAGGGATCCCGGAGTTCAGGCAAGGCAGGGATCCCGGAGTTCAGGCAAGGCAGGATCCTGGTTCACTGGGTGGGCCGCATAACTCCTAGGCAGGGCCCGGACCTCCCAGGCAGGAACACGGGGGCCTGAGCAGGTCACGGGGCACCTGGGTAGGTTGTGGGGCACAACCTGTTGACAATGAAGGATAGGTAGGGGCAGAGACCTCTGAGCAGGCCACATAACTCCTAGACAGGGCCCGGACCTCTCAGGCAGGAACACGGGGGCCTGAGCAGGTCGCAGGGCACC
Source organism: Hypanus sabinus (assembly GCF_030144855.1). Taxonomy (NCBI): domain Eukaryota; kingdom Metazoa; phylum Chordata; class Chondrichthyes; order Myliobatiformes; family Dasyatidae; genus Hypanus; species Hypanus sabinus. The sequence goes on from NC_082717.1 coordinate 76,635,700, forward strand.
TGGGTAGGTTGCGGGGCACAACCCGGTGGCAGCAAGGGATGGAAAGGGGCAGAGTCCCCCACCGGGGAACGGCTGTCTGGCCAGGCTTGCCCGATGGAGGCAAGGGATAGGAAGGGAACTAGGTCCAGGGTGACTGCCAGACTTACTCAAAGAACTCGTCTTTAATGAGGAGAACTCCAAGCCAGGGCAACCAGAGGAATAGGGTAAGCAGGACGATGACAACAACACCCCAACTCCACTCAGTCCCAGAGCCAGCCGATGGGCATCAGGTGCGCCTCCTTGAGCCCCAGCAAGCCACGATGATCCACAGGTGTGACTAATTGGGCTCAAGGGCAAAAGGAGGGACGGCTACAAGACCCAGAGTCCGGAGTCTGCGGACCGGATCAAGACCCGGAATGCAGGCTCCGGACTGGACCATAACACAAATTACTGGAAGAACTCTGCAGGTATCTCTGGAGGGAAATAAGGACTCAGCCCAGAATGCCAACTGTTCTTCTTTCTCCACAGATGCTGCCTGACCTGCTGATTTCATCCAGCTTTCTGTTTGCCTGCTCAAGATTTCCAGCATCTGTAGAATCTCTGTGGCTCTGAGTTTCTACCACTCACCCGCAGTCGCCAAATAATCTATCTAGCTACATAGGTCGGGGTGGGGTGGGGGGAAGTGGTATAAGACAGGACCATCCAGTGAAAATCCACAAGGTCACAGGTAAAATGTGTAAGCTCCTGAATTAGAATCAGAAATTGGAATCAGGTTGAATATATTGGCATTTGTCATGAAATGTGTTAACGTTGACCACACATCTGATGTCAGGTTTAAATCCAGCCCTCTGGGCCTATGAGGTAACAGCCCCACTAACTGTGCCATCCCTTAAGAGGTGGCAGCAGGTAGTACACCTGTGAGCAGAAATGTCACTTTGCTGCAAGAATTTCTAACACATCTGTTGGGAACACGATTGAAACCAATCATGTCAGTTCCAGTAGAGTGTTACATGGGAAAACCCTGGCAACACCGCACTGTGAGCCCTGTAGTTGAAGATCTCAACCTTTATAAAATTCCACAAAAAATAAAATTCTGGCTCATTGTATGTGAAGATTATCTTTCACAACGTTCCACAAATTTCACAGTGATTGTGTTAATTCAGTAAAATATGGTCACTGTTGCATCATGGCAGCCAATTTACACATAGCTCATTCCAGAAATTACAATGAAATCACCAACCAAATCTCCGGCGGTGGCACAGGATCTTGTGTATCTACAGAAACTCAGTTTAACATCTCATCTGAAAAAAAGCATCGTTATCTCCCTCAAATTGGGAATACTTCCTCACTTTGTGGAATACTTTGCTACCGCAGGGGCCACCCTAAATGTCCTGTTGCCCACCGCTTTAATTCTCTATACCCTATACACTCTGACCCCCTTGAATTGTGACCTTCCTGTACTTTCAGTGAAGCCCAAAGTAAGGTTGAGGAACATTAACTTATCCTCTGGGCGCGTTGTAGCCTTCTGGACTTAATACTGAACCTTTAGGTAACTTAATTCCTCATCCATCTGCAATATTAGCTCCATTTGTTCTTTTTCATCCTTTCCCTTTCTCTCTGGGAGTGGGAACATGCACTGCCTGCTCTGCTGGACAGTTCTCCTTGCTATGCATTTTCCAATTACACATTATTTTTGTCTGTGTTGTCATTCTCTAACTGGCCCATTCACTCATTGACCAAGTAATTGTTCGTACGTGCTGAGCAAGAATAACAATGGAACAGCAGGATTAAGTGTTTTTACTGATTCATGTTAGCTACGGTACATGCTGGACAACTTACAGTTTGAGAGCGATGAACTGGGCTCGTGGAGACGACAAACACACTCAAAAACCTGCACAGGAAGAGAGAGCCTTGCGCACATAGGAGACCTAAACTATTCACTATGTGATCAATCGTCCACATGCACACTTGTCACGTGCTCACAATTGATCCAGTGTGATTCAATAATCTTGTTTATAGCTTACTGCACAGTCACCCCAGCTTCTTCCTTTTGGAGCTTTTCCAATTCTCCACCCTCCCTGCAGCTTAACAAGTTTCTTCTGTCACCTTCCTAGTTCGGACAGAGGTCTCTGTCTGAAATATTGATTCTACCTCTTCCTACAGATGCAGCCTGACCTGCAGTTTTGTTTTTTTTTTGATAGTCATTTGCCTCCCTCATTCTGTACTATTGGAGTGGGATTTGATGAAACAAGGTTTTGAGGCTGAGCTGTTCTGCTGTTAACAACTTCACAAAACTTAATCCAAAATAAACTTACACTTTCTGCAAAACTGTACTTAAAGCATTATATTATTAGGACATTTCCAAGCACATTTTAATTCCTAGAGCAGGCAGGAACAGTCCATCTACACTGAACGAAGATGCTCGACCAATACTATTAAATAAATAGTATGATCTCAATGAGCTGTATCCTGCAATCTAATTGTCACATTTTTATCTGCAAACTTTCACAGTCATCTGCAGGAACACACAATTCCATGTTTCCTTGTTTGCCAATCTAAAGAACCAAGACAGTGTAATGTCTGAGATTCTACCCAATGAGTTCCTTGAAGAAGGCAGAGAACTGTTCACAAAAAAGAGCTTGGCTGAATCCTGATAGAATAGAATACATTTGACCTGAATCGTGCAACAACTTTTCTAATTACATTTTGATCAATATGCTCATTTTAACTAAAATATGCAGCTCTTAGCATTCAAATTTAATGTATAGAAAACTTGTTCACATTTCTATTGTCAGGATTCCATTGAGGATTGCTTTCAACAAGTTTGTTTCCATGCTATTTCAAGAAGTACAATGTAAGCAAATGGCTGTGTCAAGGATAAATATCAAGTACAGTCCAGGCTTAAGCATCTTTTTGTTGACAGGTTTTCTCCCTTCATTGGTTGAACTAGAATGCACTATTAGGTTCTTCCCAGAGTCCCTGGCTTACTGAGTATTACTTAACACAGGCATTGAAAAATTACATTGGAAGTTTCATGATCTACTGCATTTTAGTCATTAATATTTATTGTGTCTTTGAACACTGACAGGTTGAAATACAGTTAAGAAGAGACACAAGAGACTGCAGATGCTAGAAGGTGGAACAAATTAACGAACTAATGGAGGAACTTTATGGATCAAGCAGCATCTACTAAGGCAAATGGCCAATCAAACACTTGAATTGAGTCCAGATGAAGGGCTTCGAGCCAAAACGTTAACTGACTGTTTCTCTCAACAAGTGCAGTCTGACCCATTGAGTACCCGTTGTACTCAGCAGGTCAGATTTGTTTTTCATTAAACTGCAAGGATTCGATATATAGTGCATTTAGGCTAATTAGTATGATTGGTACAAAGTAATTTTTATTAATCTACTGCTTAGAATGCATTCAGTTTAACATTCAATTCTCTTTTTGTGTAATACTCAATGTCATAGTTTTAAGAACTGTTTCTTTAAATTTATTACTCAGCAAAATCTGGGTTTATGGTGAAGGGATGGAAAGCCTTTTCTTGTAGGACTTTGAAAACCAGCATCAAGTATGTGGACCTAGATCAGGTATGGTATTAGTACCCTTTCTATTTACCCCAGCTATTTATCTCAGGACAATGCCAGTACAAAGCAGCATTCCCTCTACCAGTCACTCAATGGCCACTTAAGTGCCAAATTAAGGTTGCAGATTTACTAAGAGCAGAACTGAAGCAGTCAAACACATGACCTGGATTTTCTGTGAATTTCATTGTCTTCTTAATGAATTGAACATGCACTGACAAACAATACATCATTGCAATTATACCTTTAGAAAGAAATTAGAATAAATAGCATAAATGCATTTTGCAATCAGTATATGAGTATGTTTCTGAGGAAAACATAATTTTCTCAGTGCTTGTGGATGAAATTCTTAGATGCCCAGTATTTTGCTGATGCCGTTATGTCATATATTGGCAGTCGAAAAGATTTGCATTTACTTATTTATTGATAGACCCCTATATGAGCATGGGATATCCCAATGGCATAATAACCCATGATGCACACTGAATTGGCTTTTATTAGCCCTTCAGATGTACCCTTAGAAAAGTTTATTTTTTTTTATTCAGTGTATGGATGTTTAAATGGACTGGAGACAGCAGGTTCAAACCCCTTTTCTGTTGTTACCTTTTTTTCATACCGTCAGTGTTTAGTTTTACTTATAAGGAGCAAATATTGCAACAGGCCATGAGAGAAAGAGTGCTGAGATGCACGGAGTAGGACCTGCCAACACTTCTGCCTATTATGTCAAGGCAGGAATAAGTTTAAAGGCTTGAGAAGTAATATATATTTTGCTGTAATCCCAAGACAAATAAAAGGCAGACAGTATTTCTGCTTAGCACATTAAAGCCTGGCTGACTTTAAAAGCCTTGGGGAGTACTTTGGGGGTTTTGGAAAACGTCATCTGGCTTAAAGCAAAGACCAGAAGCTGTCATGTTGCAGATGGAACTGATGGATGCAGTAAGGTAATTTAGCCTGCTTATAGCAGCTGCAAATATCAGCTGATGATTATTTATATCATTGCTGGTATAATGTGCAATGTAAAAATGGGTGCTGGGGGGGTTGCTGGGTGAGGGTGAGGCAGATGCTTAGGGGTGGGAGAAATGAAAGAGAGAGAGCGCTCTGTGCTGATTCAAAGGTAGGAAAGGTTGTCTGAACTCTGTGGGCTTTCTTTACCAACACTTTCCATGCATGAGCGGTGGCTGCTGAATGAAGTCATTATGTGCTGAGAGGCAGCAGAGGGAAACAGACTTTGTCAGTCGCTGGTCATTAGTGCCTGGTTGTTCTTGAATCCTTGCCAGTTCGCTGGCTCTAAATGGAGGGACAACGTGCTCCCCGCCTCGAAAGGCTCCGGAGCCAGTCTCTCCAGGCAATGTTGCAGGTTCCTCCACCAATGCCACAGCTGAGGGAAAGGCTCCTCTTATGTTGAGAGCTTTCCCCCCACAGCAGCTGTATTCACTTTGAAATAACTGTGTTATATGTACCCCCCCCCCCTTATTTCACAGAGCCACCTTTGATGCCAAGAATACCAATCACTGTGATCCTGTGGCTCAACCTAATAATCCTAGTGCTGGTTACCATGGCAAGCATGTGATGGCCATTTCCAGAGCAGTTTTACTGGTGCCTCTTAAGAGTTAAGTGCTGGCAGCGAATGGTAAAATGGCTGGAGCTGAAAGCTTTAGGGTTACTTCGAGCTGCCTTAGAGTGCAGAATTCCATATTTACTACCTATAAAGGGGACATCCTGGCCAGACTAACAATTCAATTTGGCACAGAATGCAGAGATACTTCAAACATCATTTCCCCGCCCACACACAGAGTTCAAGTATAATGATTCAACAGATTCAATGCTCTTATTCTGCACCTTTCAAACCGTGTCAAAATGTTTTGCAGCCAATCAAACACTTCTAATTGTAGCCACTGCTGTAAGGTGCATGGTAGTTGAGAGTAGTGACTTGGCCAGTAGTCACACGTTGACACTCTCCATGAAGGACGAAAGGCCCTCAGTTCCACAGAGTAATAATGGATGCAAATGCAGCCCTTTCTGATGGAATACAAATGTTGCCTGGTTTACTTATCGATTCTGCAGCCAGACAATTCTCTATGCACTGAATTAATTTTCATATGTTTCATCATGTGTTACCTGGTAGCCATGGTAGGAGAATGGTGAAGTGGGGAGGAGAAAATCTTCTGCTCGTTCACTGTCTGAATAGTGTACCAGAGCAGGACATCTGCCTATTGTGCAATCTGCTCCCTGGAGTGAAAATCAGAGATGAGAGAAAGAAAATAAGGAAGTGAGGTGACCTCAGAACACCTCTTAGTGGACCACAGCCAATTTAGAGTAATCACAGTTGTTATAGAAGAAATGCGCACAGCAAGGTGCCACACGCGGTGATGAGATAAATGATTAGAGCATCTGTTTTTCAGATTGAAGGATAGATTGGCCAGGACATTTGCCTCTCCTTTTATGAACTCTGCAGTGGGATGTTTTCCATCGACTTGTGAAGGCAGATGGGGCTTCATCAGGAAGACCGCACCTTTGACAGTCCAGAGCTCCACTGAAGTGCCAGCCAAGATTATGTACTGAAGTCTTATTGAGTAGTGTTCAAAGAAACAACCTCCTTCTTTAGAGGTGAGAGTGCTACCAAGTGAGCCAAGGCTAGGCTTCACTCTCTAGGCAAAGCAGGCAATCCTTAACTTCTTTTTATTATTTCTATGAATCACCCGTCTGAGAAGTTTCAGTTCCATAGTCATAGAAATGGAAAAATAATATTGAAGATAGTTGAAAGAACTGTAGGTTTCAATACTAGTAGTTATTAGCACTCTGGCGTTGCCAGAGTACGGGATAATCAGCATGTGCAGTGGACTTCCCAACACTAAAGACATCTTTAAAAGCCTACGTCTGAAAAAGGACCATCAAAAACCCATCATTAATAACCCCCAACGCTCAGAACGTGCCCTCTTCTCATTACTACCATCAGAGAAGAGGTACAGGAGCTTGAAGACACATACTCAACATTTCAGGACCAGCTTCTTCCCCTCTGCCATCAGATTTCTGAACGGATAATGAGCCCCTGACCTATTCACTATTTTTTGCTCCCTTTTTGCATGACTTACATATTTCATGACTTATGTCAGTGATATCAAGCAATACAATTGCTGGTTATCACTGAGATGTCACCTGTTGTCAGCTCTTTGAATTAAATAAACATTAGCATGGACATTAGATATCTCTGTCTTAATTGAAAATTTTATTTTTAGCCGGTATTAAATTACTGGCTGTGAAATATAATTTTTTTGCAATAACTCATAACTGATCTGAGAAGATTTAGTGAAACTCTCAGGTCTTTCTACCTTTGCAGGGTGGGCTACGCTGAATGATGATAGGTTAGTCATTAGTACCATTTTATGAAAATAGGTCATGTGGCTAAAGGCTTCCGCTGTAGTTGCAACATTGCTTTGTGTAGAACTGGCAGGAGAGTTTGCCTGTCTCTGTGTAGGGATCCAAAGCAAGAATACATTCCCTCAGCAGAAGCTTTCATTTTGTTCAGTTAAATAGTGCTCTTCAATGGAATTACCAATGTTTTTCAGCATCTTAGGGGTCACTGAGGCATAGAGTCAGAAATGCTGGTTGGTGAAATCTAGATCCTGTCCCTGAATCAGAAGGGTGAATGCTGAACGTGATTTCTTCCAACTGAGATCACAAGAAGATAAGGCCAGAGATGGCAAACTGTGTGATTCAATGGAACAAACTGATGCACCATCAATAACTCTCAGAGACGTGAGGCGAGATATAGGCTTTTATTCGCTGGAAGAGAGCAGTCAGCAGCAAGAGATCCCCATATGACATCCTGGAGACTGAGGGAGGAGCAGTGCCTCCAATCGCCTTTATACAGGGGTCTGTGGGAGGAGCCACAGGGGCAATCAGCAGGGGGGGCGTGTCCAGTCAGGGATATGTAGTTCACCACACAAATAAAGCTACTTCCTGGAAGGTAACTGAAGAAAGGTGACGGTGAAAGGAAAGGTTCAGTCTCTATGTTGACCTCACTAAACCAAAGCAAATGAAATAAGGATGGTATTGTATCTCACAGTCACAAGGGGAGAGCCTTCAAACGAGACCATGGTTAATGTACTGGATAAATTGCAAGAATAAAAACGGAACAGCTAACTATTACCAGCTTTTTTAAACACACTAGCCGCAAGCCATTGCAGCTCCTCGATCAACTGAAATTCGAAAAACAGACTTCGTTCGCAGGAAATCTGAAATAAAAAAACAGAAAGTACATACTCAGCAGGTCAGCCAATGTCAGTGGAAACAGAAACTGAGTTAACTTTCATATGAGAAACCCTTCATCAAAATATTAATCTGACAGAGGGTTGCAGGCATCAAATATTACATCTTTTCCCCTTCCTATAGATGCTGCCTTACTTGCTGAGTATTTCCAGAAATCTCTGTTTTTATTGCAGTTTAATTGATTTGAAGGACTAGTTCAATAGAGATAAAGTTGCTTGTTGAATCAGGAATCCAAACTGAGGAACTGGTTACTACGTGAGACAGAGTTTACTTGGGAGAAGTGTAAGTAGAGGTACAAATCTGCAGAGTGATCTAAAGCCAGAATTAAAATGCTGCAAGGTCAACAGATATATACGTGGTGAAGAGGAAGACAATAATTAGATCAAGAAGTGTATGGTTGAAGTGTCTTTGACGTTGTAAGTCAGGCAATATGTAAAATAAAGTCTAGCTTATTGTCACACACTCAAGAAGATGTATGCACAGGTGCACTGAAAATCTTACAGCAGCGTCTCAGGCACATAGCATCAGATAAGCAACAATCATCAAAAAAACATAAATATAAACATATAAATATATACAAGAAAACACATTTAGAATGTGAAAAAAACACCAAAGTCCATTGCAATACAGAGTGGTCATAGTGTTACTATAATGAGGTTGTGATTAGAGTTATGCAGGTTGGTCAGGAACCAAATGGTTGAAGGGAAGTAACTGTTTTAGAACATGATCTGGAATTTTAGGCTTCTGTATCTCCTGGCCAATGGTAGCTGTGAGACAATGGCATGGCCCAGACGTGTGGGTCTTTGATGACAGATGTTGCCTTCTTGAGGCACCTGGCCTACATATCAGTGTTCACAACTGACACACAACACATCAACACATATAACGCCTTGGCTGATTGCCTCTCACGGCCAGCCATGGAGCCTATACACATAGGGGTTGACAATGCTAGCATGGCAGCCCACCAAGCTACTGACCCAGAGGTCTGGGCTTATTGAACAGCAGTCATGGGCATGTGGTCAGCCGACATTAAGTTCGGGGAAGCTGGGGTTTCTCCCCCGTGCGGTATCTCAACCGGTTGCCCTTGCTCCATAGCAAACTGGAGGGAGACTGCTTTTAACTCCATTTATGGCCAGTTGCATCCAGGCCAGGAGGCCTCACAGAAAATGGTTGAACTAAAGTTTTTGTGGCATGGCCTTAGAAAGCTAGTTGAGCAAAAATTGGCTGTCAAGTTCAGGCACCATTGGCACCTTTTGAGATCTCTGAGCGACAGCTTGACCATGTCAATTGTGGACCTGGTTGTTTCTCTTCCCCCCTCACTCAGTTTCTCGCACCTCATTACCATGGTGGACCATACTGCCAGGAGGCCAGATGTTGTCCCTCTAACATCGATGATGGCCACAGACATAGCTTGGGCGCTCATCAGCATCTAGGTTGCTCAGTTTGGCTCCCCATCTGATATTTCCTCTGATTGCGGTTTCCAGTTCACACCAGGCCTCTGGGTTGTGATGGCCCAGAACGTTGGTGTTAGGCTACATCACACCACAGTGTATCACCTGCAGTCCAGTGGCCTATGCAAGCAATTTCACTGCTCCTTAAAGGCTGCACTGAGGGCTTCCTTGATGGATGAGTGATTGTTCTGTGTTTTGGAGTGGAGAGAATAGATAGCAGGAGTAAATCTGGATCAGTTGATTGCTTTAAACTGGCTCAGCAAGATGGAATCACAACATGACCATGAGTATGTCACCACACCTCTGGATGAGCCAGAGGCTCCTGCTGTTACTCCACCCATGGAACATAGGACCCAAACTGGGTGGTTTGTCCAAGCTCCAGACAGTTTCACCTAGTTTTGGTGAATTCTTGGGAGGGGGAAAGCTGTGTAGGGTAATGTAATGGGTGGATATAGATACATGCATAATTCACAAATGCTGACATTGAGATGGAGTTCACTGTAAGAGGCTGGTCTCTTAATGACATGAAGTTTTCTTTACTGTGCTTTGCGTTTTGTGGTTGGTGGACAATAAAGGAGTGCTATGGTTTCCCTGAAACTTAAAGCACCTCTGCCACTTTATTTACAAAAACTTGCATTACCATAAGTGGTCAATTCTGTGTAAAGCACTCTCATCAGAGGTGTCTATGCAAAGTTCTGGTGGAAAGGTAACCAGTGGTATTTCATTTTTACTTGCCGACCCTCAGGGTATCCAGTTTGCTTGCACTTTTGCACATGTGTGCTTGACTATGGCTTTCTTCCAACATTCTTCTCCTTGATTCCGATATGTGGGAACTCTTACTTTGTCCTTTCAGTCACCACTACTGAGGCTGTACGTCTTTCTGAGCACCTCAGCGTTTTGTGGCTGCTCAATGCTGTGCTGGAGAGTTGCTTTGCTGCATTTCTTGATCCAATCCGGGCTCCCGAATAGACAGACTCGCGTCTGTCCCTCCCAAGCCATGCCACATGAAACAACATTTCCTGATGCTTGTGCCTTTTAGCTCAGTCTCCTCTCCACTACTATCTCACGATGCTATTACACTCGGGATACTACATGGCTCCTGATCCACAGGGAACAGAAGAAATTGATGTACTAATCAAATCAAAGGACATGCAGATTGGATTCATCAGAAATGCATCTGGAATTTAAGAATTAAATTGAAGTGAAGTCAACTCTAATGAAGGGTCTTCAATGTGAATTGTTAACTTTGTTTCTCTCTCTGGACTTGTTGAGTATTGCCAGTTTATACTAAGCGGGAAACTAAGTTTATACTCCTTGTAATTCAGAAGTTTGAAAAAGAAAACAGTTTGATTGTGATCAGGATATAAAGGGAATTTTTTTTCTGCGTTTCAACATAGCCTTTGTGGTTAACCAGCTGGACTAATATTTGAAAATTGGAAGAATCAACTCAGAATAAGGTTTATTATCATTGACATACAGAATATCGTGAAATTTGTTGTCAGTAATAATAAACATGATTTTGACTCTGAGCCAAAGACTTGTTAATTTGGATTATTAATCAGAATCAGATTTGTTATCACTGATTTAGATAATGTGAGATTTGTCGTTTGTGGCAGCAGTACAATGCAAAGACATATATATTACAAAAATAGCATTCATGGGTTCATGGATTGTTGAGAAATCTGATGACAGAGGAGAAGAGCTATTTCTGAAAATGTTGAGCATAGATCTTCATGCTCCTGTACCTTCTCTCCAACAATTGTAACAGGAAGTGTGAATGTTCTGAATGGTCAGGGTGGATGTTGCATTCTTGGGGCACTGCCTCTTGAAGGTATCCTCAATGATGGGGAAGGTTGTGCCCATGATGGAACATAATGAGCGCCAACAACCCTCTGCAGCTTCTTGCAATCCCGTGCATTGGAGCCTGCATACAAGGCTGTGATACAACTGGCCAGAATGCTCTTCACCATAAATGCATAGAAATCTGGTAACATACTCATTCAAATAGAGTAGCTGGCATGCCTTCTTCAAGATTGGGCCCAGTGTAAATTCTCTAAGATGTTCAAACCTGGGAACTTGAAGCTGCTCACCCTTTCCACTGTTGACTTCTCAATGAGCTTAGGTGTGTGTTTTCCTGACTTCCACATCCTAAAGTCCACAATCAATTTCTTGGTCTTGCTGACAAGTTGCTTTCTGGCAAAGATGTACTTGGTAAGTGGGAGGTCTCCAAAAGTTAAATTTTGAGAGTACAGAGTTTGTATGCTCTTGTCAGAATAAAAGGCAAGGAGTACATTTGGGAGGATAAATTCCCAAGGCCTTATAATATATTCCTTTAAACAGTGTGGGAGGCTAGTGCAAAAATAAATGGACTGCACTGGGATGGGATAGAAATAAAAAGTCAAATTGAAATTTCCAAAAGAGCACACTATGCATGCTGTTGATGAAAAATGTGATAATGAGAATGGTACAGGACTGCTTAGCCATTTAGATTTACAGTGTGAAAACTAGCAATAGACAAGCAGTATAGCTTACACCAAAAGTGAACAGCAAATTTATTCAACTGGAATTGGACACTGGCTCGGCTGTTTCAGTCAGTCCATAAAATGAGTTTGAAAGGCATTTTAGAGACACTAAAATGAAGCCTGCAGATATCCAACAAAGAACTTATAGTGGAGAAAAGATAACTCCTATGGGAATGACATTTGTAACCGTGAAGTAGCACAACCAATAAGCTACATTGGGCTTGTATGTGATAAAAACAGGAGGATCAGCGTTGTGGGGGTCTGATTGGCTGAGACAACTACAACTCGAAGGGAGATCCTGTTTCTATAACATTCCTATAACAGAGTCAACTAAAAGTGAATTAAGAAAGATTCTGGATGATGCCACAATGGTCTCCATGCTGTACACCATAAACTGCTGCACAGAGGCAACTCTCTGTTGGTGCCAGCCTCTGTACGTCTGGTTGGAAGGCATATTGGACTAAGAAAGGACCATGCTGCCTAGTGGGATCGTGAAAGTAGTGGTCTGACTACAAAAGTTTTTGTAGGCAACATATCTGAGAAAGCTTCTATGTTAATAAGGCAGTTACTTGCAAAGTGTGCACAGAGCTTCAGGAAAGTTGCAAGCATTCAGCTCTTGTGAGTGTAAAGAACCAGAATCTATACTGTGTGCATTAATATTACTGCATGATCTTCAAGTGGGAGGTGAAAAAACTCTTTGTAAAAGTAGATGCAAAGACCAAAACCCAGCTGGATGAATGGAATCAGGAAAATAAAGGAGTCAACAGAGATACCGAAACAGACAATGTGGTTGAGGAAACCAAGAGGAGAGATCAGATCGTAAAGGGAGTAATGGAAGAACTAATAAGGGAATACTCTATTGAATTAAATGCACCTTCCCAAGATCAAGATACACATCCTAGAAAGTCTGGGAATGAGAGAAAAAGAAGGAAAAATCAAAATAGACCCTGAGAGAAAAGCTGAAACAAGGAGAAGAACATTTGTCCAGAGCTGTTCAGAACCATTTCCTGCAGGCTCAGAGTCAAATCCTACAGCCACCATGAAGGAGGACCCAGAACCTCAGATTGTTTTGATAGCAACAAGTCTCATCTGCCAAGAGGCATGAACTCCCATGTTAGGAAAAATGTTATCCCACAAGAGTAAGAAACCCTCTACAACGATTAAGGCACGAATGGGACAATTTATCAAGTTACGTGTATGCCACACTTAAAGAAAACACAAAGTTAGACTCATCTTTTGAACTCCCATCTTTTCTTTTCAACCCATTTAATTTTTTTTTTGGAGTTTCAAAACACAACACCAGTGCATATATTATAGAAAGGTATTCTAAGGGACTGGATACATGAGTGTTTGGATAGACAGGAACTGACAAGGGATCGTCAATGTGGCTTTGAGTGGAGTAGATGATGTCCAACCAATCTTACTTGGTTTTTCAATAAAGTTATCAGGAAAGTTGATGAAGATCAGGTAGTGGATGTTGCCTACATGGACTTTAGCAAAGCCTTTGACAAGGTCTTGCATGGAAGGTTGCTGAAGAAGGTTCAGTCATTTGGCATTCAAGATGAAGCAGTAAATTGGATTGGACATTGACTTCACGGGGGAAGCCAAAGAGTGGTAGTAGATGGTGAACTGTTGGGCATTGAGGAATACGTTTGGACAGAGGGTTCTGGGAATGCAGATCCATAATCCTTGAAAGTAGCATCAAAGGTAGATAGGGTTGGAAAGGGATTCCTGACAAAGGGTCTCGGCCTGAAATGTCGACAGTGCTTCTCCCTATAGATGCTGCCTGGCCTGCTGCGTTCCACCAACGTTTTGTGTGTGTTGATTGAATTTCCAGCATCAGAAATCCCATCAACCTTCTATGTTCCAAGGAATGAAGTCCTAACCTGTTCAATCTTTCCATATAACTCAGGTACTCCAGACCTGGCATAACCTTGTAAATTTCACTTTTGAAGGCCTCCCACTTAGCAAGTACACCTTTGCCGGAAAACAGCCTGTCCCAGTCCACACTTGCCAGATCCTTTCTGATACCGTCAAAATTGGCCTTTCTCCAATTTAGAATCTCAACCCATGGACCAGACCTATCTTTTTCCACGTTTCCTTTGAAACTAATGGTATCATGATCACTAGATTCAAAGTGTTCACTTACACGAACTTCTGACATTCTGTCCTGTCACATTCCCTCACAGCAGAACAAATATTTCACGCTCTCTCATTGGGACTTCTATGTACTGATTAAGAAAACTTTCCTGGACACATTTGACAAGTTCTGTTCCATCTAATCCTTTTACAGTTTGGCTGTCCCAGTCATTATGTGGAAAGTTAAAATCAGCTACTAGAACAACCTGATTTTTCTTGCAACAGTCTGCGATCTCTCTAAAAATTTGCTCCTTTAAATTCTGCAGACTGTTAGGTGGTTACAATATAATCTCATTAATGTGGTCATACCTTTCTTGTTACTCAGTTCCACCTGTAACACCTCACGATACAAGTTGTCCAGTCCGTCCCAACTGAGCACTGCCGTGACATTTCTCTGACTAGTAACACCACCCACCCCTCTTGTTCTGTTGTGTCTAAAACAATGGGACCCCAGAAAATTGCTCTTCCAGTCCTGCCCCTCCTGCAACCAGGTCTCACTAATGGCTACAATATCATAATTCCAGATGTTGATCCACACCCTGAGTTCATCTACCTTACATATGATATTTCTTGCATTAAAATTTATGCAGCTCAGGACTCTATGCTCAACTACACACAGTTGAGCATCATGCTCAATCCTTTTTATTCCTGACTTTGTCTGAGGTCTTAATATCTGTCTCCACAACCTTTCCACTCGTTGTTCTGACACTGGTTCCCATCCCCCTGGAACTCTAGTTTAACGCACCTTCCCCTCCCCCTCCCACCAGTACAGCATGAGAAAATCTTCCTGCTAGGATACTAATCCCTTTCCATTTCAGGTGCAAACTCTCTTCTGAACACGTCCCACCTTCCCTGGAAGAGAGCCCAGTGATCCAAAAATCTTATGCCCTCCCTCCAACACCAACTCCTTAGCCACATGTTAAACCATATAATCTTCCTAGTTCTGGTCTCACTAGCACGTGGTATGAGTAGCAATCCTGAGATCACAACCCTGGAGGTCCTGCCCTTTAACTTAGCACCTAACTCCATGGCCTCACTTTACAGAACTTTGTCACTCATCCTACCTATGTCATTGGTACCTACATGGACCATGACCTTTGGCTGTTCACCCTCCCACTTAAGAATGCAAAGGACTTGATTCATGATATCCTGGACTCTCGCACTTGGGAGACAACATACCATCCAGGAATCTTGCTTCTGCCCACAGAACCTTCTTTCTGTCCCACTAACTGATGAACCCCTATCACTGCGGTGTGCTTCTTCTTCCCCCTTCCCTTCTGAGTCACAGAGCCAGACTCAGTGCCAGAGACCCGACTACTACGGCTTTCCCCTGTTAGGTCATACACCCCCAACAGTATCCAAAGTGGTATACCTGTTGTTGGGGGGAGTTGCTACGAAGGTACCCTGCACTGGCTGTTTAATCCCTTTCCCCTTTTTGACTGTCACCTAGTTTTCTGTGCTTGTGTGTAACCTTGGGGTACTGCCTCTCTGTATGTCCTTCATTAAGATGGAGAGTGACATAGTTAATTCAGAAACAAAGGTTCTGAACTTAAAGAAGGGTAGCTTTGAAGGTATGGGATGTGAATTAGCTAAGGTAGACTGGCAAATGATACTTAAAGGGTTGACGGTGGAAATGCAATGACAAGCATTTATAGATTGCATGGATGAACTACAACAATTGTTCATCCCAGTTTGGTAAAAGAATAAACCAGGGAAGGTAGTGCACCTGTGGCTGATGAGGGAAATTAAGGATAGTATCAAGTCCAAAGAAGAAACATACAAATTAGCCAGAAAAAGTGGCGCACCTGAGGACTGGGAGAAATTCAGAGTCCAGCAGAGGAGGACAAAGGGCTTAATTAGGAAAGGGAAAAAAGATTATGAGAGAAAGCTGGCAGGGAACATAAAATCTGACTGTAAAAGCTTTTATAGATATGTGAAAAGAAAAAGATTGGTTAAGACAAATGTAGGTCCCTTACTGTCAGAAACTAGTGAATTGATCATGGAGAACAAGGACGTGGCAGACCAATTGAATAACTACTTTGGTTCTGTCTTCACTAAGGAGGACATAAATAATCTTCTGGAAATAGTAGGGGACCAAGGTTTTAGTGAGATGGAGGAACTGAGGGAAATACATGTTAGTAGGGAAGTGGTGTTAGGTAAATTGAAGGGATTAAAGGCAGATAAATCCCCAGAACCAGATGGTCTGCATCTCAGAGTGCTTAAGGAAATAGCCCAAGAAATAATGGATGCATTAGTGATAATTTTTCAAAACTCTTTAGATTCTGGATTAGTTCCTGAGGATAGGAGGGTGGCTAATGTAACCCCACTTTTTAAAAAGGGATGGAGAGAGAAACCGGGGAATTATAGACCGGTTAGCCTGACATCGGTGGTGGGGAAAATGCTAGAGTCAGTTATTAAAGATGTGATAACAGCACATTTGGAAAGCGGTGAAATCATCGGACAAAGTCAGCATGAATTTATGAAAGGAAAATCATGTCTGACGAATCATATAGAATTTTTTGAGGATCTATCTAGTAGAGTGGATAGGGGAGAGCCAGTGGATGTGGTATATTTGGATTTTCAAAAGGCTTTTGACAAGGTCCCACACAGGAGATTAGTGTGCAAACTTAAAGCACATGGTATTGGGGGCATGGTATTGATGTGGATGGAGAATTGGTTGGCAGACAGGAAGCAAAGAGTGGGAGTAAACGGGCCCTTTTCAGAATGGCAGGCAGTGACTAGTGAGGTACCGCAAGGCTCAGTGCTGGGACCCCAGTTGTTTACAATATATATTAATGATTTAGACGAGGGAATTAAATGCAGCATCTCCAAGTTTGCAGATGACACGAAGCTGGGCGGCAGTGTTAGCTGTGAGGAGGATGCTAAGAGGATGCAGGGTGACTTGGATAGGTTAGGTGAGTGGGCAAGTTCATGGCAGATGCAATTTAATGTGGATAAATGTGAGGTTATTCACTTTGGCGGCAAGAACAGGAAAACAGATTATTATCTGAATGGTGGACGATTAGGTAAAGGGGAGATGCAACAAGACCTGGGTGTCATTGTATACCAGTCATTGAAGGTGGGCATGCAGGTACAGCAGGTGGTGAAAAAGGCAAATGGTATGTTGGCATTCATAGCAAAAGGATTTGAATACAGGAGCAGGGAGGTTCTACTGCAGTTGTACAAGGCCTTGGTGAGACCACACCTGGAGTATTGTGTGCAGTTTTGGTCCCCTAATCTGAGGAAAGACATTCTTGCCATAGAGGGAGTACAAAGAATGTTCACCAGATCGATTCCTGGGATGGCAGGACTTTCATATGAAGAAAGACTGGATCGACTAGACTTATACTCACTGGAATTTAGAAGATTGAGGGGGGATCTTATTGAAATGTATAAAATTCTAAAGGGATTGGACAGGCTAGATGCAGGAAGATTGTTTCCGATGTTGGGGAAGTCCAAAACAAGGGGTCACAGTTTAAGGATAAAGGGGAAGCCTTTTAGGACCGAGATGAGGAGAAACTTCTTCACACAGAGAGTGGTGAATCTGTGGAATTCTCTGCCACAGGAAACAGTTGAGGCCAGTTCATTGGCTATATTTAAGAGGGAGTTAGATATGGTCCTTGTGGCTAAAGGGATTGGGGGTATGGAGAGAAAGCAGGTACAGGGTTCTGTACCTGTTTGGATGATCAGCCATGATCATACTGAATGGTGGTGCAGGCTCGAAGGGCCGAATGGCCTACTCCTGCACCTATTTTCTATGTTTTCTACCTATCACCCCCTCAGCCTCACCAAGTTTCAGCCTCAACACTTTAACGTGTAGTGTTAGAAGTTGGAGCTGGATGCACTTCTTGCCAGTGTAGACATTAGGGACACCAGAGGTTTCCCTGCTTTCCTATATCCCACAAGAGGAGCATTCTACTATCCTGCCTGGCATCTCCATTGTTCCTAACACAGCAAATATAAAGAAGGAAGAACTATAAACTGTGGGGGAGAAATAGACTCCACCTGCAGCTTTTTTGCTTTCTCTTATTCAGGCCTCTCCTCACCAGAGCCTTGATGAGTTAAAGCTTCAGATTCTCCTCTCTAACTCTGACCACTCCAATGATGGCTGCTCCATTTGCCCCCGCCTTACTTTAATTTGTTCTTGTCAATCAACCCCGAATGCTGATTGATCACTGCTCAAAGCTCCAATCTGCTGTAAGTTCATTACCCAGCCAGGTACACCACTAGAGGCTGATGCCTTGTGAGGGTTCTCCCTTTTGAAGGATGTTCTGACATTGGCCTCTGTTACAGAAGTCACAGGGTCTTTTAAAGCTATACGGATTCACACAAGGTGTGGTGCTATTCTTCTTTTCAATGCGTGCATAAACGATGTTGAGCTTGTTGAGGAATGAAGCATCACTGCCAATGAAACTGTTAGAACATAGAACATTACAGCAGAATCCAAGCTCCTTGGCCCACAATGTCTTGCTGACCTTTTAATCTACTCTGAGATCAACCTAATTCTTCCATCCTGCATAGTCCTCCATTTTACTTTCATCCATAAGCCTATCTAAGAGTCTGTTAAATTCTCTAATGTATCTGCCTCTATCACCATCCCTGGCAGAGCATTCCATGTACCCACCACTCCCTGTGTATAAAAAAATCTATCCCTGACATCACCCCCCATACTTTCCTTTAATCATCTTAAAATTATGCCCCCTTGCATTAGTCATTTCTGCTCTGGGAAATAGGCACTGAATGTCCACTCAATCAATCCCCCTTATCAATTTTCCACTAAGTTTTTGTCTTATAGGAAGTAATGACCTACAAACACACAATGTCATGCATCCAATTGTGTCTCTGACTTCACATGCACTTGCCTTTTTGCTTTCATGATGACCATCCATAGGTTATACGTGGACTACTTGTAGGATTCTGGTCCACTGGTCATGAATGCCTGAGACCTAGTCCTCAGGAGACAGTGACAGTGAATCTCCTGGAAGCTTTGGTATGTTCTCAATGGCACATACTCATCCACACTATTCTTAATGAAGTTGGTGATAGCATGGTATATTCTTTTGGTTGCAAGATGTATACATGTATATAGTCCGCTCCACCAATACAAAGCAGCTCTGTAAATGCTCCTCCACCTCCCTTGACCATACCTTTGTGGTCCTCACCACCAGTGCTGCTGTCCTCAGGCTCTACCTGTATGCCAGAAGCAGAAGTATAGCCAGGTACTCAGACTTGCCAATGTGCAGGTGCAGGGTGGAGTGGTAAGTGTCCTAGACAAAGGTGTTACATTGATTGGGTGTTAATCAATCCGCTGGTTCTGCAGGTGACATGTAGGCCAGAGGCTTCTTCAAGCTGGCCTGGATGAAGTCCCTGTGGAAATTGGGAAAACATGAGGGTGCACTGTGCTGTGATGTGATCCCGTGCCAGCTTGATCTCCACCAGGGTGAGACATATGCCATCTATCATGATTATGACAGAGAACTCCCTTGGCAGGTAGAACAGGTGATGTTTGACTGCCAAATGGTCTAGGTTGGGGGAGAAGGGCTGAGATGGAATTGCCACACCTGTGCACTGCAGTGAGTTATCTGCCTTTAGCTGATGCCACCAGCTGGACTGTGCAGTAAACGGTGGAATTCTCATGTCCTATGTCCAGAGTGCTGAGGATGAGTTGCTGTTTCATTGTCACTGGGTCTAAATCCTGGAACATCTGATCCAAACACACAGGGAAGCATTTCCATCAGAAAAACAGTACCAACATTTACCTTCTCAAAGACACACAGGGATAGGCAATAAATATTGGCCTTTCAGATTCCTAAAACAAAGAATTAATGTAAAAATGTATCTTGTTCAGTAATGGTCTCCAGGAATGAAAATCTTTCGTTGATGGGTGACTCCTGACTTACCACTGCCTTCTCAGTTCTTGGGCAGTTAGAGGGAGAAAAAATCGCTGACATTGTCAGTAGTGTACATTGAACAAGTAAATAAGAAGTGAAAAGGTACTTAGAGTGGAACCATTTCTGTCAGTGGGGGTGTTTGGGATGAGGGCACAGAGTTTAGAAACGTGAGCTAGGCTATACAGGAGAGAAGTTAAGAAACATTTCTATGTGCAAAGGCTGTTATAACTTAGAAACCATTTTTCAGCATTTTTTCTAAAAAATGGCATTTGATACCAACTCAATCATCAGTGATTTTTTTAACCAAAAGCATTAGGGAAATGGATTTGGGTCACCATTTAGCTGCCATATTGATGAATGGTAGGATGAGTTTAAGAAGTTAAATGTCTACTCATCTTCTCATGTTCCTGTGTTTTTGGAATAGCAAAAACCACGAGATTTGACTTCTTGTTGCTGCTGTAACATGCCATCTTGTAGAGCTTCTGTGAGCTGGTATCTCAGCTTTTAATAATCTGGTAGCGACTCTGTCATGAATGATTCAATGTACATCAGGTGGTAGGAATTGTCCTTTCAGCTGCAATTTACAACCTGCTGTTGATGGTTATTCAAACTTTTACGTGAAAATTTGCATGGAAATATGAGGAAAGGTGGCAATAAGCTTGAACAAAGACAAGGGTTTAAGGCTCATGTTGAAAAAATTAGAGACAAGCAGAGAGCTGGGTAGATTTTGGAAAGTGATGCCAGAGCCTGGGCAGGGAAAGTAATGGAGTTTTTACCATCTTATTAGCACAAAAAAACTAATGTTGAAAGAAAACAGATATTTCAGAGTATCATAGGGCTGGGGAAATGATGAACATGGGATAGTACAGCACTGCACAATATTGTGTCTACCCTAATGCCAATATATTCTAAATATCCTCTTCCTTTGTATCATTTGCATCCCTCTATTCTCTTTATATTTGCATGTCTATCTCAAAGCTTCTGAAGTGCCACCAATCTGCCTCTTTGCATTACTGTACCTGGTAGCATATTCCTGGCACCTACCACGCTCTATGTAAAAATTAAATAATTTGGCACTCATGCTGCCTTTAACTGCCCCCTTCACTAACATTAACAGCTTAACCTTAAGTCCATGTGTTAACATCCACTGCCTTACTCACATCAAGCTCCTTTGTCACCTCTTCAATACACTTAGAGAGTACCTCAGCACAGAAACAGTCCCTTCAGCCTGTTTCTTACAGACACAAGCAGAGCAGTTGTTATACCAAGTTATTAAGCGTCCAGATAGGTGCATCAAAAAAAATTGATAATGGTCAGCAGGGCCATGCCAATTTTTTTCTAAGCTCCTGAGAAAGTAGTGGTGTTGGTGAACTTTCTTGGCCTTGACATCTATGTGGTTGGGTGTGGACAGGCTACTGGTGATGTTTACTTCTAGAAACTTGAAGTTCTCAGCCCTCTCAACCTCCACACTATTGACGTAGACAGCAGCATACACACCACCCCACTTCCTGAAGTCAATGACCAGTTCTCTTGTTTTGCTGACACTGAGGTAAAGGCTAATATGCCTCAAGCCCTGAGCACTTACCCACCTTAATGGTTTTCATAAAAACCTCCTCATTAACTTCAAAATGTCTATGCACATTAGCAAGCCCCACTCTGCCTTCACTATCCACCAAATCCTTCTCTGTGGTAAATACCAACACAAAGTGCTCATTTAGTATCTCAGTTCTGAATCCAAACACAAATTATCTCCATCACTCACCATCGAGCCTTAAACTATTGGCAGGGTATTTGCCTTAACTTTTAGTCCATGAATTTCATTGCCTCGCAACTTTACTAAACAGTGCTGGAATGAGTTCAAAATTCAAAGTAAATTTATTATCAAAGTACATATATGTCACAAGATATATACGAATATACACAACCCTGAGATTCATTTTCTTGCAGGCATACTCAATAAATGCAAAAAACATAACAGAATCAATGAAAGACCGCACTAACATGGTGGACAACTAGTCTGCAAATGCAAAAAGAAAGAAAAGAAAAATAATAATAATAATAATAAAAAAAGAAATAAACAATAAATATTGTGAACATGAAATGAAGAGTCCTTACAGGTGAGGCCATAGGTTGTAGAAATGTTTCAGTGATATTGCAGGTAAAGTTGAGTGACATTATCCCCTTTGGTACAATAGCCTAATGGTTGAGGGGTAATAACAGTTCTTGATACTGTTGGTGTGAGTCCTGAGGCTCCTGTACCTTCTTCCTGATGGCAGCAGTGAGAAGAGAGCATGTTCTGGGTGGTGGGGGTTCTTGATGATTGATGCTGCTTTCCTGCGAAATGCTCTGTGTTGATGTGCTCAATGGTGTGGAGGGCTTTACCCGTGATGGACTGGGTCATATCCACTAATATTTGTAGGATTCTCCGTTCAAGGGCATTAGTGTTTTCATCCCAGGCTGTGATGCAGTCAGTCAATATACTCCACACCACACATCTATAGAAGTTAGGTCAAAATTTTAGATGTCATGCCAAATCTTCACAAACACCCAAGGAAGTAGAGACGCTGCTTTGCTTTCTTCATAATTGCATTTTGTGCTGGGTCCAGAACATGTCCAGTGAAATGAAAATACCGAGCAATTTAAAGTAGCTAACCCTCTCCACCTCCGATACCCCGAGGTGAACTGGCTCATAGACCTCTGGTTTCCTCTTCCTGAAGCCAATATTCAGCTCCTTGGTCTTGATGACATTGAGTAAGAGGTTGTTCTGCACCACTCAAACAGATTTTCAATCTCACTCCTATATGCTGATTCATCACCACCTTTAATTCGGCCTACAACAGTAGAGTCATTAGCAAACTTAAATATGGCATTAGGGCTGTGCTTAGCCACTCAGTCATAAGTATAAAGCAAGTTGAGCACCTGTGCTGATGGAGATTATGGAGGAGATGTCTGCAAGTCAGGAAATTGAGGTTCCACTTGAGGGGATGGTGGTATTGAATGCTGAGCTGTAGCTGACACAGAGCATCCTGATGTATGCATCTTTGCTGTCCAGGGTTGAGTGAAGAGCCAATCAGATGACATCTGCTGTGGACCTGTTGCGAAGTTAGGCAAATTGGAGTGGATCCAATTCACTTCTCAGGCAGAATTTGATGCGTTTCATCACCAGCCTCTCAAAACACTTCATCACTGTGGATGTAAGTGATACTGGACGATAGTCATTGAGGCAGGTTACCATGTTCTTCTTGGGCATTGATTATAATTGAACCCTCTTTGAAGCAGGTGGCTACCTCAGACTAACAAAGAAAGAGGTTAAAGATCTCTCTCCAGTTCAGGTTTTTAGCACTCAGCCTGGTACCTCATCTGGGTTCACCCTCCTGAAGGCTGCTTCCATGTCATCCTCAGAGACTGATATCACAGGATCATCAGGGGCTGTGGGAATTTGTGACTTTTCAAGGTGAGCATATAAGACATTGAGCTCACCTGGAAGCGAAAAGCTGTTATCACCTATGTCACTTGATTTTGCTTTGGAAGAGGTGATACAATTCAAGCCTTGCCACAGCTGTTCATTCAAAGTTTAGTCTGGAATTGCCACTTCACCCATGAAATGGCTTACCAGAGATTGTACCCAGACCTCTTGAAACTTCCTTGGTCACCAGACTTGAATGCCTCTGATCTGGCCCTCAGCAGATTATGGATCTCACTGTTCATCCAGATCTTCTGATTGGGGAAGACTCTGAATGATTTTGTGGAGACGCACACATCTTCGACAGGTTTTATAAAGCCTATGATAACCATGGTGTATTCTTCTGATCACAGATGAGTCCTTGAACATGCCCCACTCGAAGCAATCCCATAGCCATTCCTCTGCCTCCCATGAACACATCTTTGTTGTCCTAATCTTGCTCTTTAGACTCTGCCTGTTTTCAAGTAGGAGAAGGACAGCCAAGTGATCAGATTTCTGGAAATGCAGTTTGGGCATGGAATGGTAGGCAATCCATGATCAATGATAGCAATGATCTGGTGTATTGGGACCTGTGATGTTACAGGTTATGTACTGCTGGAAATTGGGCAAGGATTTCTTTAAATAAGCCTGACTGAAGTCACCAACTATGATATGAAATGTGCCTTGGCGGACTGTTTCTTGTTTGGTGATGGCATCTCAAGGGTTTGATTATGGTTGGCCACTGGTGGTATGTAAACTGTGGTCAGAATTATGGAGGAGAACTCACTTAGTAAATAGAACGGTCAGCATTTAACCATTTGGTATTCAAGGAAACAAGAGTACACAAAGCTGCCATATCGAAGCACCACAGAGAGTTTATCAGAAACGCTCACTTCCACCTTTTGCCTTTTCCAAAACAACAGTTCAGTCCATCCTGTGTATTGAGAAGTCTTCAGGTCTGATTGCCATATCTGGTGTACTCTGAGTAAGCCATGTCTTAGTAAAATGCAGAAGACAACAATTTCTCATTTCCCTTTGATACACAAATCTTGCCTTTAGGCACTCAATATTGCTCTCTGGACAGCACATTTGCTCATCAAGTGCTGGGTAAAGGGGTCTCATTCCTCTGCTTTTCAGCCTGGCATGGAGATCCCCGCCTCCTGCCTTGTTTCCAGCCATTGTGATGGAACCTTCATGGGCATACTTGAGAGTTAAGTCCACAATTTCTTCAGAAGATCATGAAATCTGTATTCATCAATTTAAAAATATATTGCTTAAAGGGAAATTACATGTGGCAGATTGCCATGAGAGTAATTCAAAGGAGGTATATTTAGAAGTATTGTATGCAGCCTGCTAGACAACATTGTGGTTCACCGGTGTTTTCTGTTATCAGACAATTCTGATAAGCCATACACAGAATAGACTTCTAGACGGAGTGAAGTGTAAAGTGCTTCAAACAATTAACTGCCAAATGTAGGAATCGCCCTCTCTAGGTAAATAGACAAGGCTAATATTTCTTTTATTCATTTATAGATGTGGACATTGGCACAGCCAGAATTTATTGATTTTGAATACTGCAGGAGGGTAAGCAACCTTCCAGGGTCACTATAATTCAATGAAGGAGCTCCCAAAGTAATTATGTACCTGAGTCAGACATGTTGCAGAGAGTCTGGAATCAGTTAAAAATCAGATTAAATAAGAATGCCAGAATTCATTCCCTGATGGATAAAGGTCAACCAGATGGATTATTAGAAAATCCGGTAGTGGTTACCATTAATGATATGAGCTTTTTAGACCAGATTCACTACTTTGTAAGTTAAGTGAATTCCATTATCAATCAGCTGCAATGGGTAATGGAGATTGGAGCTGCAGTCTTGTAACATAATTATCCATTAAAAATAGCAAAATCAATGTGATCTGAAAATATTTCTCCCTAATTTTCCCTAAGTGTAGAATTAGAAATCTTGATCTACTATGTACTATGGTGCCAAAGAACTGCTAGAAATCAGTAGTACTCTCTCAGGTGGGTCAGACTGACTTTATTATTTTTTGAATTCCCTGACGTTTGTCTGGTCACGGAGACTGGGAATTGTTTGAAGCTACTTTGGTTCTTCCATTGGAAATACATATTAATGGCTTTTCTTCTGCCTTTCCTGCAATTCGTTGTTCACAGGCTGACATATTGCCTTGAAATATTTCTGAACTATGCAAACAAGGTGAATGTGGTGCACAAAACTTCTGAAATGGCCAGTGAAACAGAGGCTCAGGGATGTGAAGATTTCACTGATTTTAGTTTAAGAGCAATAGAGGTGAGAATTTACCAGTTTGGCAAAGTTAAGGTAATAATGTGCCGGGAAAGCTGGAGGCAAAATTAATTCAAGGGCTCTTCTCTTTCAAGAGAAATTAGAAAAAAAGTAGTCAACTTTTCATAATGAATAAACCGACAGATTAAAAGTAAATAGATTTGCATTTGCATTGTCATTCATGACCTTTGGATATCTAGAAGCACTTTACAGTGCCTCAGATCCAATTGTTGGGAGATGCATTATGTTCAGATCTGTTTGGTTATTGTAGGAACTGAACCAACTGTTTCCTTTGGCCAGATGTAGCTGTTTCTCACAACTAGAGAATGGACGCATTTAGAACAGGGGCAGGAATCAAGTGAAACAAAGTCCCTGGAGCTCAGCTCCTATGGTGACAGGGTTGGAATGATCCATGGAAACCTGTATTAATGGTCTCCTTTAGGAGCTGGGCTGCTTTTCTTTTAGAATACACATTGATATTATCCACTTACTGATTGATGGTATTCCTTACCTAGAATTTGGGGAGAAAAGCAGCACAGCCAATGAAGCAGCTTGGGGTTATGATCTTGGACAAAAGCAACTTACATGCAAATGAACTTGACCTTGGGTTCTCAAGAAATTTTTGACTGGACTGTCTAAAATCCCATCAAACCCAATTGCTGAAATATCAAATGGACAGAGAAATTAACTGAAGTGTAGTCAACCAATGTGTCTCCTAATGGCAATGCAGTCTTTGAGAGTCTCGGACCTGTTTTCTCTAGTTCTCTTGTGAAAGGAGGATTTAAAAATTGTGGAAATAATACATTGAGTGGAAATTCTTGCAGTCCCACTACATACCAAATTGCTTTGCATGAGTTTCCAGGAGCAAACCTGGGATGGTTATGCACTGCAGGCCTTTCTTTAAAAGGGTGAATATGAATGCAGTCCATTGATAGAGCCCTATTAATCACCTATCACATTAAAAATTGTATAAGCACAAGTTGCTTTCTAACTGAGCACGGAGCTGCCATCTGCATCCAGCAGATGGGGCTATAACATAGCGAGAGAGAGAGAGAGAGAGAGAGAGAGAGAGAGAGAGAGAACGATCAAACTCCACATTACCTCAACTTCTGAATTTGATGAAATTTCAACCAATGCTACTTTAGCAAGAACAGTTTTGGTTAACCTAGGTAGAGCTTGAATATTGCAGTGATCTTTTTCCTTTCTTTTTTAAATTAGTTGCTGATAGATTCTATTCTTTTCTCATATTGTTCAGGATACTATCGTACACATTCTATCCCTTTAGGCAAACCAGAAATAGGATTTTTGTGAATCCAGTTGGCTTACACCATGGATAAACGCCTGCAAGGAGGCATTAGTAGAGGAAGAGAAAGATGTGCTTTAGGGAATATGAATGTCATATATTGAATCAAAGTGTCATAAGTACAAGGCTGATAAGGAAGCTGACTATAACTATTAAGCACTGAGATTTTCAAAGGAGAAAGACATAACGAAGATTAGAGTACCAAGTTATGATTCAGCTCAGTCCGAGAGCCCCTGTGTAATCTACATCATGGAAACTATCAACTCATTTAACCTAAAGTCCCTTGGAGCCAAGACATTCAATCGTGCAGCTCCATTTTTTAATCAGCACCGCATATTTGAAAGTTGATTAATGTTTCCAAGAGTGGAAACGATTACAATCATTACCAGGTTAAAATGCGCCACATCAGAAATCTGACTGAGTGCTTCAGATTGCGAATTGGACACTCGTATCGATGACACATTTTCCACATTGGAACACGCATTCAGTGACGCCATTCATTCTGTAGCTCTTGTTTCTGGGTGAAGGCTGTTCATGTGCTTCGAAGTACACTTGCTGTTAGGCATTGTTAGCCCAGTCATTTCAAGATCAGCGGTGAAATTCAATGGAGAATAGTACACTCTAATCTATTTGCTAAACCATTCTCCTGATCCCACATGTCTGTTAGGAAACACAGAGGAAGCATGACCCAAATACAGAGCAGTGGAGACAATATGGTGGTGTGCAATAACTTCAATAACAAACCTCAAAATAACAAGACAAGCTATGAGGGGCCAAGAAAGAAGAGAAAACAGATACTTAACATGACAAGGCAGCAATGTAACTGAAGACTAGGAGCAATTGCTTGAGGCTGGCTGATTAGTATAAGTGAACAAGGATTGTGGAAGAGAGATGGGTTTAAATAGGCTGCAGGTGATGAGCTGGAAATGAGTGGCAAGTGACTGCTGTTAGCTGGGCGGAGACTGGGAGGAGCCTGCATGGGTACCTGACAACGTAGTGCATGATGCTTACCTCCATCCCAGTTTCACCACCTCCTCCTCTGACATCAGCCAGTCCAGATGAATGGCCTTGACCAGTAACGTCCACTGTAGTCCCTGAAGTCCAGTATCTCTGATGCAATCCCTTGCCATGACCCCAGTCCATTAGTTTTGGACTCGATGAGTCTTCACCTACAGCCCTGTACCCAGGCAGTGAACACCCACACTCGTCATATTGAATGCCACCTGATAGGAAGGCTGCAATTGCTCAGGCTGGAGCACTTGAGCTACTGGGCGAGATTGGATAGGCTGTGTCTGTGCTGTGGTTGGAGTGAAGGAGGATGAGGGATGATCTGATAGAGATAAATAAACTTAAAGTTAGTGTTGATAACCAGAATCTTTTTGTCATGGTAATGGGGTCAATGAACAGTAAGCACAGGTTTACGGTGAGAGGAAAGAAATTTAAATAGGATTTGAGGGGAAAGTAGTTTTATACATAAAGTGATCGATATCTGAAACACACCACGGTGGAGTCAGTTACAATCACTGTTTAAGAGGGATTTAGAAAGGCATGAATAAGTAAGGCACTGGATGGAAGTGAGCCAAGTCCAGGCAAGAATGTTGGTCCGCTGGGTCTGTTTTTGTGCTGATAAGTCTTTGACTCAACCAGTAACCACCACTTCTCAATCGAGTCAATTCTCAACAATCACTCCTCCCTCAGCCAGAGCCGCGATGGGCTGTTGAATTGTCGATTCCCTTTGACCGCTTCACTGGTTCCACAACCTAACGGGTCGCAGATGGCATTTCATAGCGACGTGATGCAATTTTACAGTAAGAATGGGGAGTGTTTAGCGTGATGCTACTGCAGCTCTTGGCATCAGAACTCGTGGTTCAATTCCGTCATCTGTAAAGGGTTTCTATATTCCTCCCCATGAACTCATGGGTTTCCTCCAGGTGCTCTGTCTCCCTCCCACATTCCAACGGTGTACTGGTTAGCAGGTTAATTGGTCATTGTTGCTGTGACCAGGCTAGAGTTAAATAGATGGGCGGTATGGCTGGAAGGGTCTGTTCCCTGCTGTATCTCAAAATAAATTAATAAATAATCCTGGCAGGACATATTAGAGTAGTTGGCATCTTGAGCTCCTTTAAAAGAGATATTGAATATAGAGTACAAAATGTAGGAATCAGCACATAAAGTCAAGCAGCAACTTTAGTGAGAGAAATCAAATGAACATTTAGTGTCGTTGACACTTTTACGTTTAACTTTTACTAAGGGCTAGTTGGGCCGCTTGTAGAGTAGTTGATCTGTTTGTGCTGGTTTTGTAGAATGACACCTGGACATTGATTGGTGAGTTCAGAGGGACCTGGGACCAGCTTAGATGGACATCTTGGTTGGCATGGTTGAGCTGGGCTGAAGGGGCTGTTTCTATGCTGTATAACTCTAGGACTTTATTTAAGGAGCATTTAAGAGACTTTTAGAGTTGCTATGACTACCATTGGATGACAACAGAGGCATTACAAGGAGCTTAATTATGTGTGGTGTTGAACTCATGCTGAATCGTATTGTTATGATAACTTTTATTCTGGATTCACAAATACTTCTTTTTGTTTTTCGGCTGTTGGCACCCAGCTTAATGGCGTATTACCACCACCTTCTGCTCCGGAGAGTGGATCAGACGATAGACTTACATTCTAAATCCCTTCACCCATTCACACACACAAACACACCCACCCTAATCTACACTTTATCCTTTCTTCTTTGGCCATCCTAGTACCCTATTGCTGCTTATCCCATAAAAACCTCTGTATCCCTTAAGAAAGCTAAAAGCACCCTGACCTGTGCTCTCTCACCCATGCCCAGTAACCCTTTTAATGTGAATTCCTGCACCCCAATTCCCTTAGATTAATTCTCATCATCTCTCTCTGTAACGCGTACTTCTTGCAACTCAGAATTTCATGTTCTACAGACTCCTCTTCCTGACATTCCTCACACAATCCTGTCTGATGTTTCCCTATCATTTTCAGTGTTTTGTTTAGTGCACAGTGCCCCAGCCTTAACTTAGTCCACACAGTTTCCTCTCTCTGTATCCACTGCTTACCCTAGTACCTGTAACACTCTTTTCTATTTGATATAAATGGCTCACTTTCCCCTCTCTGTCCCATCTTTCTTGCCACATTTAGATAATTCTTTCCCAGATTATACATTTAGCATCTTAGATTCACAGATACAATATAAACTGATCAATTTTAGGACTATTACCAATCCTTGAGGGCTGATGGGAGACAAGCTTGATATAATGTGTGCAGGAAGTTTGAGGGAAAGTCCAAAAGTCTGTGTTTGACTTTTTTTTATAACCAAAATGAACTTGAATCACAATTTAAAGAAATTACTTGCAAGAATAAAACATGCAATGCCTTCTTGTGCTGACATTCACGGACCATATATATTACATAGTGTTCAATTACATTTCTTAGTACCAATAGCAGTGTGGCCACTGGGGTGCTATACTCTACAATAATTCAGGAATTTCTTCATTCAGCCTGGACTCTCTGTCCAGTAGTGGAAAAATCCTACACTGCAGTCCACCCCGCCCCGCCACGGTCTGTCAAACTGTCTGTATTTGACTTAGCATTGCCTTTTGATGGGCTAGTACATTGCAGCGGCCCCAGCGGATGCCTGCTTGGCAATCTGCCTTGTGGCTTTCATCTGTACAGTAGGCAATGTAAACCAATGAAGAATTGCTACAAGATTATTTCAGCGCTCTCTACAGCAAGATGAAAAGATTCCATCTCCACCAGCACCACCACCACCCCCCACCCTTCCCCAAACTCAATTTCCACAATTACCTTGTCCTCCTTCACACTTAAAAGTTAGTCGAACTTCTCCTCGGTGATCTGAACTTACCGTAGTGGTTGTTGCTCAGCCTGATATTAGGAGCAGCTGTCAAAGACTGGCTTGGTAACCTGGGGATTTGGCAGCTTTGAGATAGAATAAGGAATGAAGGCATTGGAAATGGTGGTGTTACTCCAACCATGCTGCTCAGTGTGAAACTCAAGGGCTGTGCACTACAATACATAGCTTTCATTTGGCTCCTACGTTACAACAGCAACTACTGTTCCAAAGTATTTAATTGGCAGTAAAGCGCTCTGGGACCTCCTGAGGTCATAAAAGGCACTTTTAAGGATGCAAATCATTCTTTTTTTAATAGGTGACGGGGGGCCTATGACCTTCACTCAAGTGAACCTGGGAGAAAAGCCACTCATCAATATTTTTACCCAAGTGTTCTGAGGTGAATCTACTGCCCAAGTAAAGAATGGCTCAAGCTCCCAGTTTCTGTCATGTTAATAGGATTAATGGGTGGCAGAGTGGAGATACGTCTCTACCAAAGGAGATGTCAGGCGCTCCTTTCCTCCGCTAGTCTGAGGGTCACCCTTGGGCAAGGTGTAGCATCTGCTTATCCCCCCCAACCCAGTCATGATCACATGAAGGCATGGGAGCAGGTGGTGGATGATCATATGAGCAGCTAATTATGTGACCACTGACCACTGACTCAAGGCAGACAATCTCAGAAGATGACTGGGGTCACCCGTCTCGTAAAGACACTGCCCAGAAGAAGGCAATGGCATACCACTTCTGTAATAAAATTAGCCAAGAACAATCATGGTCATGGAAAGACCGTGACTGTCCAACTCATTCGACACAGCATGTAACAAACAAACGAATAGGTTAAACAGAGCTGGTTGTTTTAAGAAAGTGTAACTTTTTCTTTGGAGAAGCCAAATCACACTGGCCATTCTGAGACTAACTCATACCAGAGTTGTGGATGGCAGTAGTATTGCTAGTTGTTAGTGTTGCTCCCCATAGTGACCCTGAATTTTCTCAAACACCTCTTGCAAGTCGCACTGCGGGCATTCGTTGCTGCTGAAAACAGCACACTCCACAGCTCCTGACTCCCTGATCATTTCTGGGGCTACATTTCAGCTGCTGAATTGTTAGTAGTACTTCCCCATCAATCACATAACACTGCATATAAAACATCTGCAAAAGAAATGGTAAAAATCCCAAAAGAACAAAGGTTAGTTGCCTGGTTTACATTAAAATAAACTGCACGAAAAAATCATATTTCCATGGCATGCAAACAGGTACCAATGCCAGAGTTAAAGAAAGATTACTTTTATGTAGCGTCCTTCACAACTTCAAACCCTCAAGATAATTTGCAGCAATGAAATACATTTTGAACTACAATTACTTGTAATGAAAGAAACATATTGACATTTTTAGGCACAGCAAAGTTCCACAAATGGCAGTGTAATAGAAACTATACGGCATATGTTTAAATGATTTTGATTAAGGGATTAATTTAGGAGGGCACCAGAGATAACTCTTCTAGCAGTAGCACTGTAAGATCTTTTACATTCACTCGAGGAAGTAAACTTTACCTTAGATTAATATAACACTCAAATGCTGGCATCCTTTCAGTAGTTCAGTATCGACACATGGGTTTATTGTCATGTGTACAAGTATGTGAAAATAAGCAGGTGCAATAAAAAATTTACTTGTAGCAGCATCACAGGCGTATAACATCAGAAAAGCAGCATTCACAAGAAAAAAAAACAAGTTAAGCATAAGTTATACGTAATTTTTACATTTTTTCCATCTGAATTTCTCTGTTCAATTCTCCAGAGTGGAACTTGAACTCATAACATATGAAGTTAGAGAAGACTGAACCACTGTTGATCTGAAGTGCCTGCGCTAATACTCTTGATTACTAAAAATCTTTGATCATGTAACATTGCAAAATTGCACACACGATTTCAATATTCATTTGCTCTATTTGGGAGCTTTGAAGCATGAATTGATGCTCTTGAAGGCCGAATTTGCTTGATTAGATTTTGACATATAAACACTTTGACATCAAGTGCTTGATGTTACTTGAGATGTATGTATATAAAGCATGGTAACAGAAATGATCTACAAAATCAAATTAATTCTACTCTTGCTTCTGGCCTCAGTACCTGCAGTGTTTTCCTGAGTTAGTCCTTGAGTCATGACATTATACAGTACGGAAATACATAGTCGTCTTTGCCTCAAATTGAATATATTTCTTCTGAACTGCTCTCACTGCAAACTGCAGCCTGTAATTTATCTGTAAATAACGTACTTTTGAAGCGTCTTAATGAACTAGTGATTTAGTGACCTTCTGAAAGACTCGATGGTATTAACTCTCCAGAATGCAGTTACGGCATGTTTGAGTGAATGAAGGTACATTGCTATGGCTGAAAGAGAGGGAGGAAGGGAGGACTCCAAGCTGGACTAAAATGACGGGGTATGAAACTTCCTCTACCAGGTATCTTGTTAGCGAATGTACAGTCACTGGAGAACAAGTCTGAGGACCAAGGGCAAGACTGCTGTATTGGAGGGAAATGAGAGACTGCTGCGTTCTGTGTTTCACAGCTTCTCGATGCAGCGAATGGACTGCACTACAGATTCAGAGAGGGCAAAAGCTGAGGGGTTATGCCTCTTTGTGGTGCTTGGGCAACCCGGAACATCCAATGATTAAGTACTGACTGGTCTATTTACCAAGGGAGTTCTCCTCCATGATCCTGTCCACAGTTTAGATATCGCTAAAAGCTGATGTAAAGCAAGCACTCGCGGTACTGAGTGCCACCTTCAGCAAACAAGAAACAGCCTACCCCAATGTCTTTTAAATCATTGTTGGGCTTGTTTGAAGAAATCTCTGCCCCATTATCATCAACGTATCACCTGCAGCACCAGGGATCCCAACACAATTGACCTCTGCTATGTTGGTGTCCCTGGTGCTGCAGGTGACACGTTGATGATAATTTTTTTCATAGTGTTTTTTTTTATGAAGTCGAGTTGCGAACTCGACACTCAACCCGGCACGTATGGAAAGCGTGTCTGGAGCGGCCCGACTGGATTCGAACTCGGGAACCTTTGCTCCAGAGTTTGGCGCTGATGTCACTGCGCCACCAGCCGGCCAAAGTAATAAATACCTGTGCCGATCAACTGGTTGGAACGTTCGTCGATATATTTAGCCTCTCACTTTAGTAGTCTGGGTACCCACCTGCTTCAAGCAGACTTCAGTTATACTGGTGCCTCAGAAGAACAGGTTAATCTCCCTCAATGATTATTATCCAGTAGCACTTACATCCATAGTGATGAATTGTTTTGAGAGGTTGGTGATGAAACACATCAACTCCTGCCTGAGAAGCGACTTGGATCCACTGCAATTTAAATTTGCCTACCGTCACAACAGCTCAACAGCAGATCCCATTTCACTGGATCTTCACTCAACCATGGAAAATCTGGATAGTGAAGATGGATGAATCAGGATGCTCTTTAGTGATTACAGCTCAGCATTCAATACCATGCTCCCCTCAAAACTAATCAGTAAACTCCAAGACCTGGGCCTCAATACCCCTTGTGCAATTGGATCCTGGATTTCTTCACTTGTAGACCCCAGTTAGTTTTGATTGGCAAAAACATCTCCTCCACAATCTCCATCAGCACAGGAGCACCACAGGGATGTGTGCTTAATCCCCTGCTCTACTTGTTTTACACCGACGACTGTGTGGTTCATTACAGCTCCAATGCTATATACAAGTTTACTGATGATGCCACCACTTTTGTGGGCTGTATCAAACATGATGATGAATCAGCATACAGGACGGATAACGAAAATTTGGTTGAGTGGTGTAATAACAACAACCTCTCACTTAGTCTCAATAAGACCAAGGAACTGATTGTAGACTTCAGGAAGGGAAACCAGAGGTCCATGAGCAGGTAATCATTGGAGGATCAGAGGTGGAGAGGGCTCAGTAACTTTAAGATCCTGGATGTCACTATCTCAGACAATCTGTCTTGGATCCATCCTGTAAATGTAATTGCAAAGAAAGCATAACAGATCCCCTACTTCCTCAGGAGTCTACGAAGATTCAGCATGTCATTGAAAACCTTGGCAAACTTCTATAGGTGTGTGGTGGAAAGTTTGCAGAATGGCTGCATTATGGCCTGGTATGGGAACACCAATGTTTTTGTGGAAAATCCTACAAAAGGTAGTAGATTTGGCCTGGTACGTCACAGGTAAAGCCCTCCTACCACTGAGCACATCTCCATAAAAGTTGTCGTAGAAAAGCAACGTCCATTATCAAAGATCCTCACCACACAGACCATGCTCTTTCTCGCTGCTGCCATCAGGTAGAAGGTACAGGTACCTCAGGACTCGCACCACCGGGTTCACAAACAGTTACTACCTCTCACTCATCAGGCTCTTGAACAAAAGGGGATAATTATACTCATTCTATATCTGGTGTCCCCACAACCGAAAGTCTCATTTAAGGACTATTTATCTTGTTATTTCATGCTCATTATTTATTGATATTTATTTTAGTTAGACAGTTTGTTGTCCATTGATCCTGATTACAGTTACTGTTCTATAGATTTACTAACTATGCCCACAGAAAGAAGAATCTCAGGGTTGTATGTGGTGACATGTAGGTACTCTGATAATAAATTTTATTTTGAGCTTTGAACTTTGGATATCATCATCCCTTCAAAACTAATCAATAAGCTTCAAGACCTAGCTCTCTCTACCTCATTGGCAACCAGATCCTCAACTTCATCACTTATAACCCCAGTCAGTTTGGATTGGCAAAAACATCTCCTTCACAACCACCATCAACTCGACAAGGCCTAATGCTTAGCTCCCTGCTCTACTTGCTTTATACTTATGACTGCGAGGCTAAGCACAGCTCCAATGACATATTTAAGTTTGCTGGCGACACCACTGTTGTTGGCCGAATCAAAAGTGGTGAAGAAGCAGCATATAGGAGTGAGATTGAAAAGCTGACTGAGTGGTGCCACAACAACAACCTGTCACTCAATGTCAGCAAGACTAAGGAGCAGATTATACACTTCAGGAAGAGGAAATTGGAGGTCCATGAGCCAGTCCTCGCGGGATCTGAGGTGGGGAGGGTCAGCAACTTTAAATTCCTCGGTATTATCATTTCAACGTAAATTTATTGTCAAAGTACGTAAATGTCATGACATAAAGCCCTGAGATTTGTTTCCGTGTGGGTATACTCATTAAATCCAAGAACCATAATCGAATCAATGAAAGAATGCACCCAACAGGATGGACAAACAACCAATGGACAAAAGAAACTAGTAACAGTGCAAATACAAAAGGAATAATAATAATCATCATCATCATCATAATCATAATAATACTAAATAAGCAATAAACATTGAGAACATGAGATGAAGACTCCTTGAAAGTGAGTCCATAGATTGTGGAATCAGTTCAGTGACTGGGTGAGTGAAGTTATCCACACTGGTTCAAGAGCCTGATGGTTGTGGGATATTAACTGTTCCTGAACCTGGAGATGTGGGTCCTAATATCCTGCACCTCATTTCTGATGGCAACAGCAAGATATGGCCCATTCCATCATTGGTAAAGCTCTGCACATCACTGAGCACATTCACACGAGTGCTGATGCAGGAAGTCAGCATCCATCTCAGTAGGGGTCTCATGTAGATGTGTTCAATGGTGGGGTGAGCTTTACCCATGAAGGACTGGGCCATATCCACTAGTTTTTGTAGGATTTTTCATTCAAGGGCGTTGGTGTTTCTATACCAGACCATGATGTAGCCAGTCAATATACTCTCCACCACACATCCGCAGAAGTTTCTCAAAGTTTTAGATGACATGCTGAATCTGAATTGAATTGACTTTCTTACTTACATCTTTCATATAGGAGGAGTAAAAATCTTTATGTTACATCTCCTTCTAAATGTGCAATGTGTAATTTATAATAAATAGTATGTACAACAATATAACATAGAAATACAGTTGTGTCAACATACATTGATCAGTCAGATGGCTTGGTGGAAGAAGCTGTCTCGGAGTCTGTTGGTCCTGGCTTTTACGCTGCGGTACTGCTTCTGGGATGGTAGCAACTGGAACAGTTTGTGGCTGAGGTGGCTCAGGTCCCCAATGATCCTTCAGGCATTTTTTACACACTTGTCTTTGTAAATGTCCTGAATACTGGGAATTTCACATCTTCAGATGCGCTGGGCTGTCCGCACTACTTTCTGCAGAGTCCTGCGATTGAGGGAAGTACAGTTCCCATACCAGGCAGATGCTCCCATTTGTGCCCCTGTAGAAAGTTCTTAGGATTTGGGGGCCCATACGAAACTTCTTCAACTGCCTGAAGTGAAAGAGGCACTGTTGCTTCACAAACACCTAAGGAAGTAGAAGTACTGCTGTGCTTTCTTTCTTATTGCACTTATACACTGTGCAGAGGACAAGTCCTTTGAAATGATACTACCAAGGAAGTTAAATTTGCAGGCCCTCTCCACCTTTGATACCCCAATGAGGACTGGCTCAAGGATTTCCAGTTTCCTCCCCCTGAAGTTAATAATCAGCTCCTTGGGCTTGTTGACATTGAGTGAGAGGTTGTTGTTGTGGCACCACTGGGCCAGATTTTCAATCTCCCTCCTGTGTGCTGATTCATTACAACCTTTGATTCGGCCAACAACAGTGTTGTAGTTAGCAAACTTAACTATAGCATTGGAGCTGTACTTAGCCGCACAGTCACAAGTATAAACCGGTTAAAGCAAGGGGCTAAGCACATGGTCTTATGATGAACCTGTGCTGATGGAGATTGCGGAGAAAATGTTGCTGTCAGTCACTGGTGTCAAGCATCCTTCAGTGATTCA
The DNA here is from genome assembly GCF_030144855.1 of Hypanus sabinus. Lineage (NCBI taxonomy): Eukaryota > Metazoa > Chordata > Chondrichthyes > Myliobatiformes > Dasyatidae > Hypanus > Hypanus sabinus. The sequence continues at coordinate 76,673,303 of NC_082717.1, forward strand.
AGTGTAGTCCAGAACTGCCACTTCGCCAGTGACATAGTGGCCTTTGTATCTTACTTGGTCGACAGACCTGAATATCAGAGTTCTGGCCCCCAATAGATTATGCATCTCATAGTTCATCCAGCGCTTCGGGTTGGTGAAAGCTGAATGATTTTGTGGGAACATTCTTGTCTATGACTGATCATTAATTGTTGTCGATCTGTCGTGAGTCCAACTTGTACAGCAAGTGCTGCTACAAAGAAAGCATGGCAGCGCCTCTACTTTCTTAGAAGTTTGCAAAGATTTGGTTTGCATCTAAAATTTTGACAAGCTTCTGTAGATATGTGGTGTAGAGTAAATTGATTGCTTGCATTATGGACTGGTACAGAAACACCAATGCCTAAGAATGGAAAAGCCTACAAAAAGTAGTGGATACAGTCCAATCTATCACGGGTAAAGCCCTCCCCACTACTGAGCAGATCTGCATGGAGCGCTCTCGTAGGAAAGCAGCATCCACCTTCCAGGCCACATTGTCCTCTCACTGCCACCATCAGGAAGGAAGTACAGGAGCCTCAAGACACACACCACCAAGTTCAGCACCAGCCTCTTTTCTTCAACAATCAGTCTCTTTTCTCCAGAAGAGGTAACTTTGCCCAACTTCACTCATCCTAGCATTGAACTGTTCCCACAAACTATGGATTCACTTTCAATGACTCTTCATGTCATATTCTTGATACTTATTGCTTATTTGTTATTGTTATTATTATTATTATTATTATTATTATTATTATTATTTCCTTTATTTAAAATCTTTTTTTGTATTTGCAGAGTTTTTTGTCTTTTGCATATTGGTTGTTTGTCCATCCTGTTGGGTGCAATCTTTCAATGGTGCTATTGTATTTCTTGTAAATTACTATGAATGCTCACAAGATAAAGAATCATAAGGTTTTATAGGTGACATATACAGTATGTACATTGGTAATAACTTTACTTTGAACTTTTAGACTTTGTCTGCCTGACCTAGTTCTATTTGCCTACATCCCTCTAAAACTTTCCTACCCATGTATTTGTTTTGACAATTTTGTAACCTGCCTCTACCAAATCCTCTGGCAACTCTTTCCACATATGCACCACTCTCTGTTTAAAAAAAAAAATGCCCCTTTATTTTATTTTATTTTTTTGCTCGGACAGTAGCAGAGGTATAAGTAGTGGTTTTGATTCCACAACCCAGATGTTCTTAAGTGGTGTAAATTTGACACGATGGAAATGTTACTTCCTGAGAATGTCCAGTGAGAAGTTTGAGCACAAGCTCCAACAAAGAGCAAAGCTTTCACCAAAGAATTCTAAACAGAAACAGAATTCAGCAGCTGTTCCTGAGTTCCCAGTGCCTGTGTTTTCCTGGGATTTGTAAATAGCAATTACACAGTAATGGCTGTGCAGGTGCATGAAGGAGCGGGGAAGGAGACATCTGGAATATGGTAGTAGATTTTAAGAAGACCTGGCCTGCAAAAATAGGAGAACTTCCTCAGAGATATGATTAAAAAGACACCCATTTGATACCTTCAATGGGCAATGCCTCAAAAAGACAGCATCTATCATTAAGGGCCCCCATCAACCAGGATAACCAGGAGGAGGTACAGGAGCCTGAAGGCACACGCTCAACATTTCAAGAACAGCATCTTCCTGTCCACAATCAGATTAGTTATTTTGCTCTCTTCTTGCACTATATGCTTAATTTGATTTTTAAAATATTTCTTATTTTAGTTTATTGTTGCTGTTTATGATGCATTGCAGAGCACCACTGCGGCAAAACAACAAATTTCACAACATACGCCAGTGATATTAAACTTTGTTTCTGATTCTGCTCAGGGTAAGGTGCAGATTCCTCACACTCTGAATCAATGTCCATAGTGCTGTGGTGTTCAAATTTCCATCCTTGACATCAAATCCTTCCATGGGTTGCCCCTTTCTACCTTTGTAATCCTCTGCAGTTCTGTAAATTTCTGAGCTTGCTGAACGGCTTCAATTCTTTTGTCTAACTCATTCCCTAAATTAAATTTCTCAATCATTGGTCGTCCTCAGTGGCCCAAAGCCTGAATTCAGCAACTCACTCTCCAAATCTCACCCCCTTCCTACCTTTATTTCTCCTTTTAGATGTTCCCTGAATGCTCCCTCCTATTAACCCCATGTCCTCATTATTTGATTCTGGGTCAACTGCTGTTTGAGATTATTTTGAAAAATGTACCTCCATTATAGGTGATAGAAAAAATAACTACTTTGATAAAGACATTATTTGTATTCATCTCTGTATTAGTCCAGGTAGTAAGTGGCAATGGATCAGTTAATTGTGCAATTCAACATAAGTCCTCATCTGTCCATGACAATAAACTTTACCAACATGTTCAAAAAAATTACATAGATATTGAAAATCTAAACTAAAAGCAGAAAACGTTAACTCATTGGAGAAAGGAATCAAGTCAGCATTTTAGGCCAATAATCTTTCAACAGAAGTGAGAACGCAACATGTTTTGATTCCTGAGAAGTTAAAAGAACAATAGGAATGTTGACTGCTCATTTCAACGGATGCTGCCCGACCTGCTGAGTTCCTCCAGCTTGTTTGTAGGTGTTGATTATTACCAACATTCTTTGTTTTTATTGCAGAAATCTTCACTGGAGGTTTATCATCAAACCTTGACTGATGGACCTTTTCCTCAATGATGCCCATCTGAGTAACTCTGTAGCTATACTTTGCAACCTCAGATAAAGCGAAAGGATTCACTGAAATTGGTCACCAAGAGGATCAGGAAGAAAGCAGCACTGGCTGGTTACTAACCTTGGTTAGTGTTGCAAGATCAAACAACCTAATATGGCATTGAATTGCAGTTTGAGAGGCATCTATCCACTGAGCAATAAGGATGTGTCTAAATATTCCTATGATATATTCTCAAGGTTATTGTGCAAGATACATGATTCTGATCACTTATAATTAAAATAATATCTTACAGGCACTATATGGTGCAGCTCTATTCCTGGGGCTTTAGCCTTAACTTGGGGCAGTATTCTCATCTCTTAGTCAGAAGCTTGAAAGCATATTCATCCAAGTTTTGTAAATATATCAGTGTAAAACTCAAGGTCATCCTCAATCTTCTTCCAAATATGCAATATAGTAATACATACTCATTGTATCATGGTCCTTTCTAGCAATCCCCCACCTTGCCATTTACCTCAGGAACTGGGCCTCAATCCTGTCATCTAGTTTCCAATCATTCCCAGGTTCTAGTAACTACACACACCTGCTTTCCATCAGCAAATGCATAATTAAAAACTCTGTGATCACAACAAGGAGCTGCCAGTTCATTGGTCAACTCCGGTGTGAGTAACCTTGTTTCACGGACCTTAGGACTTCTAGTTCTAAGTCTAGCATCGCTCCTGGATACCGATTCCATGTTTGCTACGTCAAGAACGTCTCCCGACTCTGCCTCCGTGCCTGTGTTCTGCACTGGGGTTCATCCACCACCTCGCTTGTGTAACATATTGTTTCCCAGTCCCATTAAAGTCATATTAAAGTTGATGAAACAACAACCTAATTTTCTCATTGTGAATGTAACAGCAATAAAATTTCCAGAGAAAAAGTAATAAATGAAACTCCCCTCCTAAATGAACACTGATTTTTCTGTTACTGACTTTAAAGTTATTGGAAGGATGAATGGACAGAATGGTGTCTTTAAAGGCTGGATCTGGACCTTTTGAGATTTATCTTACAAATACAAGAGATTCTGCAGATGCTGGAAATACTAAGTAAAACACAAAATGCTGGAGGAACTCAACAGGTCAGGAAGCATCTATGGAAATGAATAAAGTGTTGACGTTTTAAGCCAAAATCCTTAATCAGGATTTGCGTCATTTCCTTTTGACATCTGTGAAGTGATTTAAGTCCTATGAAGAAGGATTTGTAAAATATTTGCAGTTGCTTTTTTCCCTTTTTTGAGTGTATTATTATTCCCTGCCTAGCATTTTCTCACTTGCATAATATCCAAAAGGAAAACTATGGAAAACCAGCTGATAAATAGCCCACGACGTATCACAGGTCAAAATCATAGGTTCAGATCTGTAGTCTCAATTTGGGGAGTACAAATGGCAGTTAGCAGTTACTTAGATTTCACTTTAATGCCTTTTGACACCATCTGAACTCTCCCAGTCAGATCGCAGACCTGATAATCACTCCCCAGGTATCCATTATTCTCCTCATGATATATGCAAAAGTGCTAAATCTTGGTGTAAAAGTTATTTTTAAAAATTAAAACCTTTCTCTCCTGCCAGGTTATGTGATTGTAACCTTATTATAGTGTCACAGCATGATTTTTTAAAAATCTTTCTTCTTGCGCAGCAAAAGTCATTAAGTTCGTAAGTAAAATAACTGAAGAAAGGCAGAGCATCTCAGAGGAAGAGAGAAGTATTGAAAGCTTGGAGTATTGAAAGTTATAACAGCGGAGGTAAAAGCAAATAACTCTGCACTGACTTCTGGTTCCAATAGAACTGCAAATCCAGTTATGAGACTTGAAACTTTGGGTTGCATAAGTTGATGATATAAGTTACATTTCTGCATTTTCATTTTCAAACACAGGGTCTATGACAATGCGGCACACATGCAAACCACATGACTGTACAAACATAAGAAAAGATATTGCTGAGATTTTCCTGCGAATCGCCAACAATTCCTCATTCAGCCCTTGGCATTTCCTCCGTGTAACCATCAGGATGTTTGAGACTCCTGCTAAATTGTCCTCGCTGGCAGAAGTCACAACCTCTTTACTGGACCTTGCTTTCTGGCGTCAATGGAGTTCAGCGGTGAAACACTATTACTGGGAAACGCATCCACTGAAACTGTGCCTGGTTAGATTTGGTAATTCCACTTGATCCAAGGGAGTGAAATGGCTGCATGGGAGAAAGATAGATTTCAGAATGAATAATTGAGAGCGCTTATTCGTTTATGGAATTTTCTGCTTGCTTTATTTTTATTTTCAGTGTATTAATAATTTTAAAGCAAGTTTAATGTAAGCTGGTTTGATAGTTTTTTTTGTATTTTTAAGAATGTTGGAGAGCTTCGCACAATGATCAAAATAAGTGCTAATGCTAAGAACCTAAAATAAAGACAAAAATGCTGGATACATTCAGCCTGTCAGGCAGCACCTGAAAAAGTTCAAAGTAAATTTATTATCAAAGTACAGATGTGTCATCCTAAGGTTCATTTTCTTGCAGGCATACTCAAAGTGAAACAAAGTTTTAATGAAAGCAATAGGAGCTGAAATATTTATTTCTTTTCTCATGGATGTTGCCTGAACTGCTGAATGTTTCCAGCATTTACTGCTTTTATGAACAGTTTGGACAGATGTTTCAACTTTGAGTCATGGCATAATTGTCTACCTGGGATCATAACTGTTATGTTCTGCTTTACATGGGGCCTTACCTATAAAGGTTTGAATTGGTTTTGTTTGGGAAGTTCTTACTGGTGAATCAACACAATCAGAGGAATTTCAATGGAAAAGTTTAATGGCATTGCCTGCTTTTCTCAAGAAGCCTAAGTAATTTAACGTTCAGTTATGTCAAGACTACAGCATAATGGTTTATGCAGGTGTTTATGGTCCACACAAGCCTTGCACCATTAACTCTCAAACTTACTGGCAAATCCTTCCTTTGCAGAAAAAATATATATGGTGGAGGAACTCAGTGAGTCAGGCAGGTTTTGTTCTGGATTCTAGCAACTGCAGTTTATTGTGTCTCCTTTCTCCAACATATACTTCCCTTGCTTCTCTTCCTGGGTATTTCCACATGTCCCGTGATGGTGCTTTCCAAACTCTTATCACTCCGTGGGCAAAGTCGTTTCTTCTGACTCTCTTCTGTAACTGACTCCAAGTTTTGGGCTCGTCCACCATTTACTTCAATTGTTTACAAATCAATGGAACCAAAAGGGAGGGAGCATTGTGCTAATTTAAAGTTTGGATCCATAAATGTCTTGATTAGCATTCAGTCTGTGTTTTGCTAACATCTTGACGTAGTTTAGGATGATGTTCACAATTTGGAACTATTATAGTAGTTCTGAAATATTTTCAGCATGTATAATGTCAGGAAACAACTGAACTGCTGGGCATTTATCTTCTAGTTGGGCAATAGGCAGTGTTAATTGTTTCAATATACAGTATTAAGATTTTGGATTTGTTTCAGGACTGTAAAATACCTGCAGGAGCTTGGAGGGATCTGATAGTAATTTGTGTCTTTCATGCCTCTTATTATAAATGAGATGGGCTCTTTAATTTGGTTGGATGTGGACTAGTGATCCAGAGTTCTGGAGGTATGATTTAGTGAGGTGAATTGAAGATCCAGATGGCAATGACGAATTAAAAATTTAATAATGAATAAACAAAAGCCTGAATGCACGTTTCACCCAGCTCAAGGACAGCTTCTAGCCTGCAGTTAGGAGATTATTAAACAGTCTCCTTGAATGATAACTTGGACTTCCGACCTCACAGTCTACTTTGTTACGGTCTTGCACCTTATTTTGTGTCTGTTCTGCACTTCTTCTGCAACTGCAACAGTTCGGTCTGCATTTGCTTCTTCCTTATACTACCTGAATGACAAGATATTTCGAATTAATCTGCATGGATAGCATTCAAAAGTAAGTTTTTCATGGTACCTCAGTACATGTGACAATAATAAACCAATTTACCAGTGTGAAACACACATTAAATGCTGGAGAAACTCAACAATTATGTATCATCTATGGAGGAGAATGAACAGTCAATATTTCGGGCCTAAACACCTCATCAGGTTTGAAAAGGAAGGGGGCAGAAGCTAGAATTGGAAGTTGGGGGATGGGGAAAGAGTACAATCTAGTAGGTGCTATGTGGAACTAGGTAAGGGAGAAGATTGGTGGGTAGGGGGGTGGATGAAGTAAGAAGCTGAGAGGTGATAGGTCAAAGAGGTAAAGGGCTGAAGAAGGGATCTCACTGGAGAGGACAATGGATGGGGAAAAAGGAAGGAGGAGGGGAACCAGAGGGAGGTGAGGAGAAAAGAAGGGGTATGAGGATAAGCAGAATGGTGAATAGAAAAAGAGAGGGAGGACAGGAGATTAATTACTAGAACTTAGAGAAATCAACGTTCATATCATCAGTTTGGAAGCCATCCAGACAGAATATGAGGTTTTGCTCCTTCAACCCGAGTGGCTTAATCAAGGCAATATAGGAGGCCATAGGCCAACATGTCAGCATAGGAATGGGAAGTTGAAATGAAATGACTGGGGTTCCTGCCTTTTGTGGTGGACTTAGTGAAGGTGTTTGTTGAAGCAGTTCCCCAGTCTGGGTCAGGTTTCACCGACATAGAAGAAGTCTCACCAGGAGCACTGGAAGCACCAGATAGACTAGATGAACCCAAGAGACTTCCAAGTGAAGTGTCATGTCACCTGGAAGAATTGTTTGGGGAAGACAGTAGGGAGGGATGAATGGACAAGGGAGTGATGTAGGGAGTGATCCTTATGGAAAGTGGAGGAGGGGTGGGAGGGGAAGATGTAGTAGGAGCCTATCAGAGATAATGGAAGTAACAGAGAATGGTGTGCCAGATATGGAGACTTGTGGAGTGGTAATTAAGGACAAGAGGAACCCTTTCCCTGTTAATGTTGGTATTGGATGGGGTGAGAGCCAATGTGTGGGAAATGGAGGAGATGTTGGTTAGGGCAGCATTATGGTGGTGGAAGGGAAACCTTGCTCTTTGGAAAAGGAAGACAGCTCAGATTTTCTGGAACTAAAAACCTCATCTTAAGAACAGATGCGGCAGAGATGAAGGAGCTAAAGGAAGGGAGTAGCACCTTTAAAAGTGATATGGTGGGAAGAGGCCACGATTTGGCCAAACTCAAGTTGGCAGAGCACAACTTTGTTTTCTGCCCGAGATAGCCTCTAAACTGATGGCATGAACATTGATTTCTCTAACTTCCAGTAATTCGTCCCCCAATCCCTTTCACTTCTTTTCTATTATGCATTTTGGTTACCCTCTTATCTCTTATCTTCTCTTCGCTTGTCCATTACCTCCTGCTGGTTCCTTACATTCTCCACTTTCTTCCATGGCCCACAGTCCTCTCCTATGAGAGTCCTTCCTCTTCAGCCCTTCTTCCATCTATCAATTCACAGCTCCATCGCCCCTGTCCCACCCTCCCACATTCCTCCTCACCTGGCTCACCTGTCTTCGGCCAGCTTGTACTCCTTCCCCTCCACCTCACTTTCTTATTCTGGCTTCTCCTCATTCTTTTCCAATCCTGTTGAAGGGTCTCAGCCCGAAACATTGACAATTTATTGTCCTCCATAGCTGCTGCCTGACTTGCTGTGTTTCTCCTGTGAGCGTTGCTCAAGATTTCCAACATCTGCAGAACTTCTTGCATTTACCAAGTGTGGAAAACTTTTGTCAAAAATGTTACCTGGGAATCTTTGGATTGAAGCAAACCCCAAAGTGGTTTATTGTTCTCGCTCAGTGAGGGAACTATTTCAGGTCTGAACTACACGTAACTCTAAACACACAACTATAATGCTAAGTCTTAAAGGTCCTGTAACATGGTCAAATATAGAAAAGATATACTAAACAGTACTGCAAATAATCATCTGTCTTATGAACAAGCAGAATTCTCTACTATGTAATTCTCTACTATGTACTATGTATACTTATCAGTAGCTTAAGGAAATTGTTACTGCCTCTGAAAGACAGGTACATGGATAGGAAAGGTTTAGACGGATCTGAGTGAAAGACAGGCGAAAGGGACAATCTCAGACAGACAATCTGGTCTGCAGAAACGAATTGGGCTGAGGAGCCTGCTTCCATCCATGACTTTATCTTGGTAGATTTATGAAACTTTGCCCAATATAACAGAGAGATAAATATTCTTCAAATTAGTTTGTCGATCAGGGTTTTCTTCATCTTATTTCTCTCTGACTTGGAAAAAAAAGCCTGAATTTATGTGGCACCATCAGCTGAAAAATAATTCCCAAGGAACTTCACAGGGATGATTGTAGTAGAATTCGACATTCAGTAGTTTAAAGGAGTTTCTTAAAAGAGACTGAAGTAATGAAGTTAAGAAGGGAATTGCAGGACTTACAGCCTAAACAGTAGAAAACGCAGCTATCAGAAGACACCCAGAGATGTGCCAAAAATTAAAATTCAAGGACAGTGTTGATTTTTAAGGCTGTTGAGCCAAGGGGAGATGCAAGGTTTGGAGTACTTTCAGTCATCAGTGAACACATTACTCAGTGTTTGATAGACAAATGAATATATAGCAGTAGCATCTGTTGTACAGCATGGAGAGCATCATGCATATGAAATTTGCATTCATTTAAACTGCTAGAATAAAAAAAAGCAAGCTTTATTACGGCACATTGGAGGCACTGTCCATCAGATGAGGTCTTAGCAGAAAAATAATCTCTCAGTGTGCTATTTACATGGGAGTTTTCTCTGTTATTCTGGCTAACAACTAACTTAATCAGTCGAGGGAGATTGGTGTGTGAAATTGCTTCTGTGTTTCTTACAATGCAACTGTCAAGTACTTCAAAAGCACTTCAGTGACTGTGAAAAACTTGGGTGCCTCAAAGGCAGGGAAAGCATCGAAAAAGTGAAAATTTGTACTTTTTTCTGGATATTCCAACTGATAATGAAAATATCTTCACCCCCATTCCACTCTTCTCCAAGAATGTCTGATGTTCAGAGTTCTCCAAGGCATCATGCAAACCAGTTCTCTCTCCAATGACTCGGTCTTCACTTCCAAACTTCCTCGGAAAGCAGCCAACATAATCATGAGCTTTGCCCATTCCGTTCATTCTCTCTTCTTTCCTCCCATTGGGCAAAATGTAGAAAAGCCTGAAAGCATATATTACCGTTCTCAAGGACCGGCTCTATTCCGCAGTTAACAGACTCTTGAATGAACCTCTCATGCACTAGAGAAGAGTTCTTGATCTCCCCATGTACCTTGTTATGATTGTTGCAGTTTATTTGTTTACCTGCACCATGTCTGCAACTTGAACACCATACTCTGCATTCTGCTTCCTTATTGCTACACAAAGTGCTGAAGGAACTCAAGGAGTGAGGCAGCATCAATGGAGGGGAATAAACAGTTGATGTTTTGACCCAAGACCCTTCATCAGCACTCATTTTGTATAAATATACTTGAGTTTGAAATGATCTGTATGGATACACAAATAACCTTTTTTTTTAACTGTATCTCGACTTCTGTGACAATTAACCAAGCCTAACCAATCCAATAAATATTGAATAGATGGTGAACTTCTTCCATAGACTTGAATAAAAGGATAGTGACTGCACACATAAAATACGGATGCTTGGCAAGTTAAACAGTTTTGATGCCACATTAACACAAATAAACACTGTGTAACTGGGTCATCAGGGGCTGAATCGGCAGTCCAGCTTTGAGCACAAATAGCCATTATTCTATTTACAGCTGCATGTGATCAATAGGTTGATGATTCTCCCAATGATGGTAACACAAAATAGAAGAAGTTTCCTTGCCCTTTTTAAATGTGCTTTGATTAATTGAGGTTTTGCATTATTCCAGAGGATGTGGGGTCTGAGCTGATTAAGAAAGCAAATATGATTAACTTATTTAATTGGTCTAACATCTGTAGCTAAAAATAGTGTGCAAGCTGACTGATTAGTAACTCAACCAATGTTGATTGTTAGCACTGGGATACTAAACACAGTTGTCCAGTCATCCAAGGGCATGGGGTCATCAGCACTGACTCAGCATCCAAAATAGCACCAGCTGGAAACCTGTCCTTGACAATGAATCAGAAAGTGTGTTTGCAGGTGAATTTTGGACACGGGCGCTGTAAGAGTAATAAAGAAGATGACATTGCATTGCAGTTTCTCCTCAGTGCATGAATCAAGGCTTTGTATTACAAGCTCTCATTTGTAAAATCACTCCATGAACCACTGATTCATTGCAGAGCGTCCTGTCAGCCACATTGGCCTCTTGAGAATTCCCTGTTTCAGGAGTTGCTCCTCTGGCTTTATTGACAGATCTGAGTAATGTGTTTGTTCTGCAAACACCATCATGTGATTATCGTGACTCATTGGTTAATTAGACAATTAGCCACTAAGGCGAAGTTAGATACCTGTTGCAGTATTTGTACTATTGTTTAATGACTGTCTAATTGCAAAGTTAAACTGTTGAAGCCAAATCAGAAGAAATTTCTTTCTTGGGAATAATGTTTCTCCCCTGAGTTCCTTAGAACTGTAATTATTTTCTTATACATTATTATACTCCTGCGTATTTTCATGCACGTATATCTATTTCCTTTGCATGAAAAGACTAGAGCTAGAAAATGCCCCTGGCAATGTTAGCGGACAAGAATTCAACACATTCCTCTGTCACTCAACTGTCTGCTAATTTAATGGAGGCATTAAAACTCATTCAAAATAAATAGTAATTTTTAGCATATAAGGTGAAGATTTTCATTTTGAACTTGGTGTAACGTGTCTTTTATAAACTGATATAGGATTTCACACTAACTTCACAGAGGAAATATTTCCTCCTTTGTGGTCAGGACAGAAACTTGTCATCTTGCTATTGATAGCACATCCGCTGGTTGGCATATTTTCCAAATGGCCAGATTCAAGTGCAAACTTCAGCACTTAGATTCTTTTTTTAACTAACCTCACCTGGCTGAGGGAAGAAGTTGAAAATTCATCGTTGCTAAGTGCAATATTGGTGGCTACAACCTGTGGATTCTTACTCCAAAAATCATTTCTATTAACTATCATACAGCTAAGATACAGTGTGCTTCGAGTTGCTGCTGGGGATTAGCATGAATCATTTCATCTATGACTTGCCTACCTAGAGCCAGGCCTTCTATATTAACCACCCATTTGAAGAGGTGATGGTGATCCATATGATGGAAGTCGGGTCCACCCCTCAGTGTGCAAATAGGACCTAAAAATGTTTAAATTCCATTTTTCAGATTTTCATTTAGGCCAGAAGAATTCATACTGGGTATACAGATCTCACCAGGAGGGCATAGGCCTCTTTTGACACAAGAGGTTCACAGGTGCTGGAAATTTTGAGTAAGACACAGAATGCTGGAGAAACTCAGCAAATCAGGCAGTGTCTATGGAGGAACAACCAACGTTTCTGGCCGAGACACTTCATCAGGTCTGGAAAGGAAGGGAGCAGATACTAGAATAAGAAGATGGGAGAGGGGGAGGAATACAAAATGGCAAGTGAGGGGTGACTCAAACAAAACACTGGAGGAACTCAGCAAGTCAGACTGCATCTGGTGAAGGGTCTCAGCCCAAAATATCAGTATTTTGTGTGTGCTGCTCAAGATTTCCAGCATCTGCGGAACCTCTGGTGTGTAGATGATAGGTGAGACCACGTGAGGCGGGGTAGATGGGTGGGGCAATGGGATGATGTGAGAAGCTGTGAGGTGTCAGGCTGAAGAGATAAATGGCTGAGGAAGAAGGAATCTGATAAGAGAGGACTAAGGGGTGAAGAGGAGGAGGAGGGGAACCTTCTCTTTTGAGTCTGATTAAAACCATCCAACGTTGGGACAACACAGCGGTGCAGCTAGTGGAGCTGCGGCTCCTCGGGTTCAAATCAGATCTCAGATACTGTTTGTGTGGAGTTTATATGCTCTCTGTCCATCTGCAGTGGTTTTCCTGGGGACCCTGGTTCACTCACACATGCCAAAGACATGTTAAGTTAATTGATGCTGGTGTGGGAAAGAGGGCAGTATGATAGTAGTGTAGGATTAGTGCAAATTGATTCTTGGTTGCTGGTGCATACCTGATAGACTGAAGGCCCTGCTCTCCATGCTCCTTGACTGGTTTTAAACCCTCTCTAACCATATCCTGATACCTGTCCCTGTTCTTTCTCAGCTTTTATGAGATGGAACCACTGACTACCTACCATACAGAACTGCGCAAATGGAACAGTTAGTGCTCAGCTCCTTGGTGGCAGTAACTTCTGAAATTCTGCACATGGGCTGTCAAACATTGATTTCCAGGACATCGTGCAAAATTTGGAAGGCCTAATCTTGTCAATTGAATTAACAATTGGAGCCCCACCAACATCAAGCTTTATTCGTATTTCCTAGCATTACGTTGTTGAAATTCCCTATCAAATCAGATCAGAGATCAGCCCCAGAATAGGATCCCATTGCTTACAGTGTGGACTCTAGGTGAAAAGATAAAGGATAAAAAAATTTTAAACTCCTTTTATTAAAATTAATTTGCTTAGTTATATATTATTACTTCTGGTTAACAATCATTTTATATTTTTGCTAAAATTACTTATAACAATATTAGAAATTTTAAGTCTTTGAATGCTTGTGATTGTCGGTAGAAGACACACAGTTTAAAATATCTTCCATGAAAATGTTAAATCAGTTAAAAAAAGGAAGCAGATTTCTTAAAGTGCATGATCTATTTTAAAGTTAATTTGTGCCAGAGTTTAAATGTTCAGAAGTTTGGATTTATCTTGAAATAAGTTAATTTCCTTGTGAAATGTGAATTTTCAGTGTGATTGAAAGGGGCCATTTAAATACAAGTTCTCATTATTTGCATTTATTTGGAATAGCTGAATGTAAGTCAGCCTGCTGCAGTCTCTGACCCAGTGTGTGTTACGGAATTTATTCAGTGCCACAGCTGCTCAATGCCATTTCTTCATCAGAGTGGAAAATATCTGAGCAACTTTGGAGAAATTCCTGAAATGACTATATTTTGTGGCTATTTTAATTTTGTCCACAGTAATTATTTTGGAATTTATAATGGATTCAAGAAAAGGTCATATTGCCTGAGTGCTTATTTTCCCACTCAATTAGGTCATGGTTGACTTGTTTTTATGATTCCATTTATCTGATTTGAGTTAATACCTCTTGGTATCCTTAGCAAAAAGAAGATTTATCAATTTCAGTTCCAAAATTTTGGATTGACCTCCAGTCTCAAGGGAAGAGTGAAGTTTTCATCAGACTTTGCATTAAGAAATTCTTGTTGACATTCCCCTTGAATGGCCTCTGTGCTACGTTAAAATTATACCCAGGAGCAAAGCAGTGCAGATGCTAGAAATCAGAAATAAAAACAGAATGCTCCAGATAGTCTACAATCAGGCACTATCTATGGAGGGAAGTAAACTTTCTGTTTCAGGTCAATGTCATTTGAAAGTTTTAGCTGGCTCAAAGCAATTTAGTGTCTTGATCAACTTTTTCCCAGAACTAACGCAGCCAAAAAGGATTTGCAGTCCATTTATTTCATTTATTGTTGTGTTAAAAATAATTGTTGTTTGCTTTCATAACAGGAGTGAAACAACTTTAAAAGATTGATGCTAAATCCATCGAATCTTGTTGAAGTTGGAATGTATATCTAGACACCGCAATCCTGGAAAATGCAATTCTACATTTCTGACCTCAAACAATTATAAATACACTTTTTAAAAAAGATATCTCCTGTACCTAATAAAGTGATGATTAAGTGTCTGTTCATGGTATTCTGCTGCTGTAGTCCATCCACTTCAAGGTTAAAAATGCTGTGCATTGAGAAATCCTCATCTGTACACCACTGTTGGAACACATGCTTATTCGAGTTACTGTCACCTTCCTGTCAGCTTGAACCAGTCTGGCCATTGCTCACTGAATGGCTTTTTGGTTTTTTTTTGCACCATTCTCTATAAACTCTAGAGACTGTTGTGCTTGAAATCCCAGTTTCTGAGATACTCAAACCACTCCGTCGGGCACCTGCAATCATTCCACAGTCAAAGCCACTTAGATCCATGTCATCCGCATTCTGATGTTTGGTCTGAAAAACAACTGAACCTCTTGACCCTGTCTGTGTGCTTTTATGCACTGAGTTGCTGCCACATGTTATGCTGATTAGATATTTGCATTACCTAACAGATGTACAGGTGCACCTAATAAAGTGACCACCGAGTGTGGTGCTGTTTAAACACCCGTTATTGGAAACCATTATTATGCAAATCCATGCTCTTTTGGAGGAAGGGAGAGGAACAGGGGATTGGTGAGATATTTTGCAATCCATTCTTTTCTTCGTCAGGGAATAATGGAAATAAATTTCATCTGTTACTGGAAACTCAGTTTCTGTAGTTTGTCATCACACAGGATGTCTGCTTCATTAATCAGGCAATTGGGATTCCAATAAAGGTTGTTGAGAAAAACATTTTCTATTCAAAACTCAGGGAATTTTGCCTGCATGTGCCTTTCTGCTCACTACTATTGCCCTCTCAATACCTCTGGAATTTCTATTAGTTCTTCAGGTCTTTACAGAACTCCTGATTAGGATTTAAATCAATTGATCCCACACATCTACTAAGTGATATTTTAGGCTTGACAGACAGAAAGACAGTGCAGAACATCGCTGGCATATCTGATGTCCAATGGGTAACTATTAGATTTATTATGGATTATTCACCCCAATGATTTAAATCAACAGTATTAAATGTCAAAAGATTAACACATTTTACTTCAGAGAACATAATAAGGGTAGCATCACAATATCTTTCTCTGGACAAGAACTGTGATAGGTTTGTATCAATCTGATTATAGCACACAGAACATAGGACATTACAACACAAAGAAGGCCCTTCAGCCTATAATATTGTGCTGACCATTTAACCTACTCTAAGATCAATCTAATCCTTCCCCACTACATAGCCCTGCACTTTTCTACCATCCACATGCTTATCCAAGAGTTTCATAAATGTCCCTAATGTATCTGCCTCGACCACCACCTATGGCAGCGCATTCCACACATCTGCCACACTCTGTATAAAGAATGATGACAAGTGATCATTTACATTAAAGGACAAACCATTCCTCAGACATCTCTGGATGTCTGTAAATGTGCCAGTGGAGGTAACATTTCTTTACCTTGGAAAGGATTCTCTGCATTAAGCAGCCAAGCTGTGATTTGTGGTTTTGACTGTATTTAAGATTTATCAGCAGTGGTTGTGCTCAAGTTTTCTTCTCAGCTCCAGAAAACTGTTCAGGCAATCAACTGGTTTCCTTAAGATTCTTTAGATGAAGGTGCTATGATTAATGCTTCTGTGGATTTACTCTCTCAGAACTGATCAGTGTAGGAAGTGCACTTGTGACTCACACTACTCAATCATATAAGATTGAGCAGTTGAATCGCAGTGTTATTTGTTGCGTTATGTGTCCAGAGTGACCAGTGAAGTTCACCATTTCTTGATCCTGGTCAATACCATCAAGTTGAACTCTCCAACACAATGTATAAACTAAATAATCCGGGTACCCAATACTTTAGCCATCATCCACACAAGCAATGGAGGTGAGGTCTTTCAAATCACTGGGTAGATGAGGATTCATTGCGCTTTGAAATGTTATGGTACAGAAGGAGACCAAGATTATGTGAGATCCTGGTAGGAAAATGCCTTGTCCCATTTCTCTCCTCTTCCATCATAATCCTGTAGACTATTCACTCTTAATACCCCTTGGAAGCCAAAAATTCATCTAATTTCTACCACCCTTCAGACAGTGAATTTCACATAGACTGAGTAAAACAAAACCTCTCCTCACATCTCTTGTACCCTTGGCTCTGAATTTTAAACATCTGTCTTCTGGTTCTTGACTCATCTACAAAATGGAAACCAGACTGGATCTTTAACTCTTCTCAGGCTTCCAGCTGTGTACAGGTATTGATTATAACTGATGTTTCAGGGATGATGCCTGCACATGTCTCATCCAGTGATATCTATACCCAGCAGCCCCTGTAGTCCATCTTTCCTGATTGGTTCATCCTCATCCAATCAGGTTTCCACTCGAATTCCAGTTATTGCTTAGAACGTGACCTTCATCTTTGTTAAAATTCTTTTCCTCTAGTTTTATCTTAACGACTTCTGTCACCAGGTGGTCTCAAAACCCATCGGCGTGGCACAGTGGTTTTGTGCTGTCGAAATAAATTCTACGACCATTGAAAATACAATGTTCTGCTACCACTGATATCTCCAGGTAACCCAAACAGATACACTTACCGTGCTCCTTGATGCGGGTTTTCACCGTGCATCAATATACCAATATTGACCAATATACGCAGTGATGAAGGTGGTGGAGTTTGTCATTGAAACATCAGTTATAATCAATACCTGTACTGGCTGGAAGCCTGAGAAGAGTTTTTTCGTTATATATACTAGGAAAGCATGAGATCCTTTTACAGAATTGATCCTGTATACCACTATCAGATAGCTTCTCAATTTTCAGTGTTCCTCTTGTAGCTGAAATCTCTCATTCCCTATCAATTCTAATAAACTTTTCTATACCCCCTTAAAATTGGTGACCAGAACTGGATGTACTCAGTAAGTTGTGTCATAATTGCCAATTTAACTTTGTAAACTACGACCCTTCTTGTGAATTGTAGAATCCCATATCCTTTACTAACTTCCACAACTCTTCTCATTGCTTCAGCGGTCTATTCTAGTTGTGATTGATGGCTTTGCCATTGGGATGCAATTATCAGTAGAGTTCAATGTTATTTCGACTCTCTTCCCATGCAGTTCCCGGGCAAGGATCTGCACAATCAATATTGCCTCCACCATTACCAATAACGACAGCAGTCAGGAAGCACATCTGTTGCATTTTCAACATTTGTAGCTCCAGTGTCTTTCCTGGCTGATCTCTATTTAGAATGTAACAGTAGTCAAATTGAAACTGATTGTTCATTAACTCTGATGAAGGATTGGAAGCGAATATTCAACATAGAGGATAGTACAGGCCCTTCAGCCCATGATGTTTTGATGACTTTTAATCTATCCTAAGATCAGTCCTTCTCTTGTACATAACCTTCTGTTTTTCTATCTGATTACCAAAAAAGCATTACAATACTGCAATCTAATGGCTGACGCAATGTTATTTCTCCCTTTTTCCTCTGTATCTTTACCATTTTGATCTTGGGCAGGTACCATTTTGGCAGCTATCTATAAAGGCTGTGCTTACAGAATTGACTTGGAGTGAAGGAACTTCCTGAAGAGTAATACTCCGTCCACATTTTCTTAGGATAACAAACATAGTGGAAGTAAAACCAGTTTTGCCATGTCAAGACTGCATTAAAGTGGGAATCATCTGCCCTTATTAAATACTTTTGGAGTTTTATTTTGCTAAGTTAAAGGTTCTATGGTTATTTTGCCATATTAAAGATACTGTTTGGTATTCAGGAGTTACAGAATTCTATGAATATTGTAGCTATGTTGCAGCTATATAGGACCCTGTCAGACCCTGCTGGGAGTACTGTGCTTAATTCTGGTCGCCTCACTACAGGAAGGATGTGGAAACCATAGAAAGGGTGCAGAGGAGATTTACAAGGATATTGCCTAGATTGGGAAGCTCGCCTTATGAGAATAGGTTGAGTGAACTCGGCCTTTTCTCCTTGGAGCGACAGAGGATGAGTGATGACCTGATAGAGGTGTACAAGATAATGAGAGGCATTGTGTAGATAGTCAGAGGTTTTTCCCCAGGGTTGAAATGGAAAGCATAAGAGGGCATAGTTTTAAGGTGCTTGGAAGCAGGTACAGAGGAGATGACAGGGGTAAGTTTTTTATGCAGAGAGTGGTGAGTGCATGGAATGGGCTGCTAGTGGCGGTGGTGGAGGCAGAAATGATAGGGTCTTTTAAGAGGCTCCTGGATAGGCACATGAAGCTTAGCAAAATAGAGGGCTATGGGTAAGCCTAGGTAGTTCTAAGGTAAGGACATGTTTGGCACAGCTTTGCGGGCTGAAGGGCCTGTATTGTGCTGTAGGTTTTCCATGTTCTATGATATGGCAGATTGTAATTCAATCAAGAACTTCAGGTAGACCTGTTCTAATGTAAATATCAGGCAGTAATCAGTTTGAAAATAAAAGGACAGCTTTGTAAACCAACAATACTCTCAGAGCACAGGTTACTTGTCCACAATAGGAGTCTGCCCAATTATCGTTTGCAAAGTGGTGTGGCGATGAAACATTCACATAAGCATCAGCCAAATGTAAGACAATGTTGACCAACATCCAACCAAGCATCAGGCTCCTTCAGCTAAATTTGTTTGCACCAGTGTGGCAGAGTTCAAATGAGCTTTCAGAATGTAGTGATATTGTAATTTAGCATATCAAGTGTAGTCACAGGCACATTTGTCTAATCAATAATTGGGATAATTATGTAATCGAAGAGTCAGCCCTCATAGTCCCAATGTTTGCTGTGTTCTCTGTCCTCACATGAATTACTTTGTCCTAGCAAAGGTATTTGAACATTCAGAGGTGTTATATCACTTGTGCTGACTTTGGAAGTATGTAATTCAATGGAACTATTTGCCAGAATCAAACTATTGCAGTAATTGTTGTCATTGGAGCTACTAAAAATGTACTGAATCACTTGATGCTATCTTTGTTGTTAAGGACACAAAACCTTAATGCACTTTGAGTTCAGAAAGCTTCTGCTGAAAGTGTCTTTAAGAGAAAATCTTGTCTGATCTGATGATAATGTTGTTTACATTGTAATACATGCAGGTATTTATGCATATTTTATCCATATCTGTACTTTAGTCTCTAAATTTATTGTATATATAAATATTTATTCCTGTAATTGTTGAATGCTGTTTTTATTGGCACATTCCACAACAAATTCCTGATACATTAATATGATGAATAAAGCTGATCTTTGAGGAATAAAGACTGTTCTATCAAGCAGGTGTAATATCTCCCCAATGACTCAGTTCACAGTCACAGCAGGTACTATGAAAGTCAAAGTTTTGCCATTTTAAAAACTCTATTGAAGTGAAAGTTGTTTTGCCATGTTAAATGGGATGTGAAAAGTAATCTTTGTTTTTCCATTTTAAAGGGAGCAGGGAAGTGGAAGCTGTTTTGATTCATTCTAAAGGCACAGAGGCAGCGGAAGTTACTTTGGCAAGTTAAAGACACGGTGGGAATGGAGGTTTTTTTTGTTGCTGCAGATTGGGTCAGCCAGATGTGGAAGTTTCCAGGAATATAGTCTGTCATCAGTTGCAAAAGCCCTTTTGACAGTCATGTTCACTCCCAGGATGTTTAGAGGACATGGCAGGAAACAACTACGTGATCAAAGAGTCTAAAACTTACTCCAGGACAGTGCTAGTGACTCGTGTGCTGTTTAAGGGGCAAGTCACCGTTACACGTTTCCTCATGGAATGGTCATCAAACATGTACCACTCAGCTGGCTTCTTTTGCATAATGGTCCTATATAACAGTGGGATTCCACTTCACCACTTATAAGGTGAAACATTTTGTGACTTATTCCATATAAAGCAAGCTGAGTCCACGGTCCAGGTGTTATTTTGAAGCCCCGTTGTAATACTTGCAGGTAGACTGTCCTGTTATATCCACATGAATGGGTCTGCACAAGAGGAAGTTTGTGCACCACAGAAAGTTTGTGCACCACAGTTAAGGGGATAGACCAAAAGTGTGCAACTCCAAGCAGATAGAGAGAAGCAGAATGGTACTTCAGCTTTGTTCCATGACCAGTAATGGGACAAGTGCGGTAGGCAAAGTGTCTGTGGAAACCTAAACACTGTGCTTAGCCTCCAACTTTCCCTGGTCAGAGGGAGGACGTACAAACTCCTTACAGACGGCAGCGAGATTTGAACCCGGGTTGCTGGTGCTAACCTTTGTGCTACCATGCCAGCCATTTGTTGCAGTTGCACTCAGCCAGACTGATCCACAGGAGTGGATGACTCTGTCCTGCTTCATCAGGACAAACGCTCAGGTTTCATCCTTGGGGCAAATCGGAGCTCAACGTTCAGGCGACCTTCGAGGCAGGTCACTCTGAGGAGTAGAGAGGATTTGCTTCAACTGTCACGCACTCCTGCTGTGTTGAACCTGCCTGCTGGAACCTGTTCTATCAGATTATATGTACAGAATGTCCTGTGACAAAAGTGCCAATTAAATGAACAAGGCCTGTCATGTTCCACTCCTTCGCCCGCAGTCGCATCTACCTGCTCTGTATTAGACTCACAGTGTTTGTATTACCCTCTAACAGAGGACATCTCTCTGTCCCACATCTGCATGCACTGCTCTGCAGCCCAGTTCTGAGCTAGCACCTACTGGGGAGGTGAAGGTGCAGACATTCCCAGGAAAAGGAATAAGTGCTTTTATTCACCCCTAATTTTGTCTTAAAACTCTGTTACATTATTAAGTTGGCTTCCAGTATTTCAAAACTCTTCAGATGAGAATGCATTGCTGTTGGCATATGGAATACGATTTCTGCAATGAAGGAGCAGCCTAACATCCATCTTTTCCAACATTCATAAATTCCATCATTGATTGATTTTAAAGAACATCGAATTTCAGACAGTCTAGCTCAGGAAGAGTCTCCTGGGCCCATGATGTCTGTGCCAAGTATGATGCCAAATTAAACTACTCCTTTGCTTGCATGTGATCTATATCCCACCATTCATTGCATAGTCATGTGCTTATCTTAAAGTCTCTTGAAGTTTTTGGTAACATGTTGAATGTATGCAAACTTCTTAAAAAGTGGAGCTGCTGTTGTACCTTCTCTGTGATGGCATTTAAATGCTGGTCCTAGGACTGATATGATAACACTAGGGAATTTAAAGCTACTGACCCTCTCCACTTCTAATCTCCTAATAAGAACTGGCTCATGGACCTCCAGTGTCTTCCTTCTGTAGTCGATAATCAGTTCTTTAGTTTTGCTTACATGGAATGAAAGGTTGCTGTGGCACCATTCAACCAGATTTTCAATCTCCCTCCCATAAGCCAATTTGCCGCCAGCTTTGATTTGACAAACAACAGTGGTATTGTCAGCAAACTTAAGTACAAAGTCAGAGCTGTAGGTAAGGAAATATGAATAACTTGAAGTCCCTTGCACTACAGGACTGTGTTCTTTATAGAGGCCAGTTCAATATCCAGCAGCTTTCAGCTAATAAGACCAGTCAAGGTAATATGTCAGTCATAGCTGACATTTAAAATTAATTGCTTTGCTGCTAAGTTCAATATTGTATCAATAAAAGTGCCAGGGCCATTAAATTAAGGGATTTTTGCACTATTGTATGGTTTGCTGAAAAAGGGCCTTCTGGAATACCAAGGCATTTACCTGTAATAGTTAACTCCAACCAGAGTCTTGTGAGAGGTCTTTACAAGGCTGAATTGCGAAGACAAAGATTGAAATCATTAATCACTTCTTATTATTCTAAGTCTGGGAAGTTTTGCCCACTGAAGTTTTTCACTAGCTCAGTGGCAATGAGATATAAATGAAGACAGCTGTCATCCAGGTACGCCCTTAATAAGCAAAATCTATAAGCGTCTGCCCTGTTAGGATGTTTCTAGTTTCAAAAATTCACTGGCTACCAATCTTAATATTAATATTCTAATTTAAAATTATACAAGTCGCACATTACTCAGGGCTGTAGGAACATTGTCTTCTATGTTTACACCAGGCTTGGGCTGTGGTCGTGCAGAAGTCCAATGAGGAATTTTTAATTAAGGATATCTATTGTGTATATGTACACTTGATTTTGCCAGTTCAAGTGCCTGATTATCTAGTCCTGATGAATGGTCTCAGCCTGAAACATAGGCTCTTTATTCCTCTCCATAGGTTCTGCCTGACCTGCTGAATTCCTCCAGCATTTTGTATGTGTTACTCTGGATTTCTATAGGATCTCTTGTGTTGAATCACTTTGTCTCCACGGATGCTGCTTGACCCTTTGAATTCCCCAGTTAGTTTCTTTTTTTTGCGCTACAGATACCGTTCTATTTCTCTCTACACCACCTTGCTCAGAGCTGAACCCTGTGTCTATCCACTACTGCCCCAGGGATCAACCTGCCAATGATCCAGTGAGGTATGATTTTCAAATCAGGGTGTGCTTCCCTGATTGCAGAGATGGCTGAGAGTTTTTTCTTTCAAGGTAAAATTTCATTGCCATAAAGAGTAGAAACTTCCAACTTCCCTTTAATCAAACACTAAGTTTCACACTCTTTCCTACTCTTTGGCTCAAGCTCCCCGTCCCTGCCTGGTAGTTGCATCAGTCCTTTCATACAACTGGTTAATTACATTTGCAAAGATTAATCTCTGCTACAGTGGTTACAATGTGTTATATTGAACTTCAGTAAGATTTTAGATGTGAAAGCAATTTAAGGAAAGCAGACATTCACTTTCAGATATGCAGTGCTTTAGCTGGGGAAATAAAAGCTTTAAAAGCTCCCTGCTGTATCCATGTCATCTGTGATCAAACAATTCCTGCAAATCAGTACTTCTCAAAGTCTCTCTCTCTCTCCCTCTCATTTTTCATCTTCCTCTCTCTCCTCTCTCCCTTTCTTCCTCACTCTCCTTCTCCCTTTCCATCTCCTCTTTCCACCTTTCTCTTTCTTCCTCTCTCTCAATTTGTCCCGTCTTGCTCTCATTCTGCCTGACTATCTTTGTTCCTGTCCATCTACCTTTCTCTCCGGCTGTCTCTCTCCCTGTTCGACTATACCTGTCTTTCTCGGTTTGTCTATCCACAAGTTTGCCCCACTGATGGCTTCTCTCTCCGTCTCTCTACCTCCCTCACTCTGCATGTTTACTTGTCTTTCTATCTCCTGTGCTCTATGCCCTTCTCCTCCCTCTCTACCTGTCTCTGTCTGTCTGTCTCTTTTCAGAATTCATCTGACTGGCACTCTACATCTATCCTTTTCTGTCTCTCTGTCCACTTCTATTTTGTTCTGTCTATCTGCCTCTGTCCAATACTTTGTCACTTCTTCTATTACCTTTCAACACCTCCAGAATATATAACACATTGCACTTTGGGCTTTTATTCATCACAGCATTGATAAACCGTTCTGTTCTACCTCGTGCCTGGACAACTCAGTGTGCACTCATGCAGGAAATTGAACAGAGATCCGTTTATTCCTCTCCACACGTGAGCTTTTATTGTCCGCTCTGGACTTCACAGGAAGTGAATGGTACCAGGTCACTTGTCCACTTCTTTTCTGTCTGTCTGTCTCTGGCATTTTCTGCTGGGAAACAGGCCTGGGATCATGATAAAAGATTGACACAAGCCATCCTGATGTGGTGCAGGGCAATGAAATTTGTGTCCCTGCCTTGTGAACAAGATGTTCACCGAGCACCAACTGCACTTTTGCTGTGAAACTGTGGAACCTGAGTAACTCAGCCAGTACGTTCAAGTTTCTGCTTACTCAGACCAGCCTGAACTGCCAACAGAAGAGCTGCATTGAGGTTAGAGCTGGTGGTGGAGCTCTTTCCACAGATCTCTGTATCTTGTTAGAAGCAGAGGCTGATTATGGGTGAAAGCAGCTGCCAAGTTTCCTCCAGCTGGCACTGGAGGCGGGATGATGAAGTAGACAGGAGGGAGGTTAGGATGATCCCAAAACAATTCAAGAATGACTATGGAAAATTCACCCATGAAGATTGGTCTGAGGAGAAAAGGCCCAAGAAACCAGGTATATTAAAGGAATGTTCAATGATGACTTTGTGTACCCCTCATCAAAGCCTGATAGTGAGATGCTTGGTGGATTGTTTGGGCTTCTGGAAAGCATGAGTGAATAGTCAAGGAACTCGAGTATCTCCACTCTTTAGGATGACGTCTGCCCTTTCCAGTATGGAGGTTGTGACCAGCTTCATTTTGATTTTTTGGAGGATAACATCACGGAACATGTGTTCTTGGCTTTCGTGGTGTATAAACCACGCCACGTGAAACACTGGTAAGTGAGCTGCCATGATACTGTTGCAACCGCCCAAGATGGCAGTTTTCATGCCATCTGTACCCTGGACGGCTACTGGCCAGGCTACTGCTGCTCATGTTGAGAGTGCACTGAGCTGGCTTTTTTTTGTAATTTATTTTTTTATTGAAGTTCATCAAACAAACATTTCCATAAGATGCATTTCAGACATTGTACATATACATCATATAATCATATATATCACAAATCTCCACAGAGTATTTATCTGAGGTATACACTTATAGAAAAGAGTGGAAAGAAAATACAAGCAAAAGGAAAGAACTATGTACAAGTAGGGAGTGATCTTTTTTTTTACACCAGATTCATTGATTTGTGAGAATAAAATCAGGCCTATGAGGCATTATATAGTTAAACCATTTTTCTCAGTATGAATCAAATTGTTCCAGCTTATGATTAACAGATGCTGTTATCTTTTCCATTTTGTAAATGTCCATTGTAATTTCCATCCATGTATTTAAAGTTGGGCTCTCCTGTGATAACCATTTCCTAGTAAGAGTCTTTTTACCAGCCACCAACAGTATATTCATTAAATATTTATCTCTTTTCAACCATTCTTGAGGTATATATCCAAAATATATGGTCTTACTCTCCAAGGGTATTTCACATTTAAAGATGTCTTGTAGGGCATTGTGTATCCTCCTCCAATAGTTTTTGATAACAGGGCGGTCCCAAAAAATATGATAATGATTTGCATTTTGATTTCCACAATTTTTCCAGCAAACAGGGAGGTTACTATCATAATTGGATTTCTGAGAGGGTGTAATAAAATATCTTATCAAGTTTTTCCATCCAAACTCCCTCCATTTCTGTGAATTGGTACACTTCCATTGATATCTCCATATTATTGTCCATTCTTCCTGAGATATAATTATCCATCCTTCCTTCTCCCATTTTGTTTTAGTGTATGAAGTCGAATGTGTTTTAAGATGTGACAACCCCTTATACATGCTTGAAATGATTCTACTACCATTATCTGAATTATATGCTTTTCTAAAGAGCTCTATCAAGCATGTATTTGCCTTGGTTATATTTTTAAGTGTCTTATTAACATATTATCACATCTGTAAATATCGATAAAAATCTTGTTTTTCTAATAAGTGTTTCTCTTTAAGCATTTCAAAACGGAACAGTGTTCCTTCTTTCATTATGTTGCAAAGAACTGTTATTCCTTTAGCTGTCCAGTCCTTAAATCTAGCATCCAATTTATTTGGTGAAAAATCAGAGTCATATGCACACCATTTAAGAGTTGCGCTATCTCCCTCTAGATTATATTCTTTTATAGTGGTTTTCCATATTTTAAGAGTCAATTTCACCCATGGATTATCAATAGTATTTATGTACCTTTGCAGGTTGTTATCAGCCAAAATTGCTTGTATGGGGATGGGAAGTACCCGCTCCTCAATGTTTTTCCATTGAGCGTCATATGATGGGTTGCACCAACATACCACAGCTCTCAACTGTGCTGCAAAATAATAATCTCTAAGAGAAGGCAAGCCCCATCCCCCCTTTTCCTTTGCTAATTGCAAAGTTTTGAGACAAACTCTGGCCTTTTACCCTGCCAAATATACCTTGATAGCATCTTGTTCCATTCATTGAATTGATTTTGATTAATCTCTGTTGGTAGGGTCTGAAAGAGATATAACAGTATATTCATTTTAATAGACTCAATCCTTGAACTGAGACTGAAAAAAGGAATCAGGCTCCATTTTGCCACATCTTCCTTAATTTTTTTATATAGAGGCTGATAATTACATTCTGATAATTTTGTCAAATCTTTTGGCATAATGATGCCCAAATATTTGAAAGACCCTGTGTGCCATGCCCAGGGGTATTGACTTTCAATTAATCTTGGTGGGCTATAGTAATATGAAAGTAATTGGGTTTTATCTATGTTGATCTTGTATCCTGATAATTGACCATATTGTTCAAAGGATTGCTTCAAATTAGGTAAACAGTACGTTGGTTGCCCTAGATAGATCAAAATGTCATCCGCATAACAAGCCAATTTATGCTCTGTCCCTTTAATAGTAATTCCCCTGATATCTTCATTTTGTCTGATGTATTGAGCTAATGGTTCCAGATATAGCGCAAAGAGTAGTGGTGACCATGCACAACCCTGTCTCATGCCCCTTTTTGGGTTAAGACTATTTGATAAATATCCATTGATTTTAATCCTAGCAGTAGGATTGTCATATAGTGTCTGTATAGTTTTAATAATTGTGTCTTGGAAACCAAATCTATGTAAAACTCTGTAAAGAAAATTCCAATTAACCGAATCAAATGCTTTTTCAGCATCCATGCTTATCACTATTGCTTCGATTTTATTTTTTTGTATATGATCCATAATGTGAGGTGTCCTTCGTATATTGTCTTGAGTCTGGTGTTGTCATATAAAATCTGTCTGATCATTATGTATCAGTATGGGTAGAAACTCCTCTAATAGTTTGGCCATGATGGAGGTAAATAACTTATAATCTACATTAAGAACAGATATTGGTCTAAATGACCCGCATTCCATTTTATCCTTGTCTTCTTTCGGTATTGATGCGCCATCAATAACTCTTGGAGACATGAGGCGAGATATAGGCTTTTATTCGCTGGAAGAAAGAACAAGCAGCAAGTGACCACCACACAACATCTGGGAGACTGAAGAAGGGGCTGTGCCTCCAATTGTCTTAATACAGGGCTTTGTGGGAGGAGCCACAGTCTGTGGGAGGAGCCATAGGAGCAGTCAGCAGGGGTGGGGCGTGTTCAGACAGGTATATGTAGTTCACCACAGGTATAGCTGAGATTATCACTTCCTTCCAACTGGGTGGCATTTGTGCCTTTTTTAGAGCCCAGTTCAGTGAGGGGAGTAAAACAGGAATTAACTGATGTTTAAATTCTTTGTACCACTCTGCTGTATACCCATCTGATCCTGGTGACTTGCTTAATTTAAGCCTACTAATTGCAGCTTTTAATTCAACTTCAGTTATGTCAGCAGTCATCCTTCTATTTTATTCTTCGCTTAAAGTGGGTAACTCTAGAGAATTCAAGAAGGTGTCAATTTGGGTTATGCTTCCGCTTGGAACTTTGGAATATAGCGTTTTGTAAAACACTTCAAAAGCTTCTTGAATTTCACTTAGCATATTTTTTTTTATCATTTTCATTCTTGGGTCCCTAATTCTATGAATTGTATTTTCTGCTATCTTTTTTTTTCAGTTTCCATGCCAGTATTTTCATAGATTTCGATTCACTTTCATAATGTCTCTGTTTCAGAAACATTAAGTATTTCCTGATTTCTTGCGTGGCCAAATTATTTATTTCATTCCTAATTCTTTTAATTTCCCCTAATGTATCCTGTGCTAAATTCAATTTGTGTTTTTTCTCAAGTTCCTTCAGTCTATTTTGTAATTCCTCTAATGTTTTATTCCTTATTTTTTTCTTATATGAAGATATCGCTATAATTTTCCCTCTTAAGACTGCCTTCAGAGTATCCCATAAAATGGGAGGTGACACCTCTCCATTATCATTAAATTCTAAGTAGAGACCAATTTCTTTTTTAATTTGTTCCTTATAGTACAGATCATTGAGTAGACTTGAAATTAGTTTCCAAATAATATTGGTTGTAGGTCAAAATCAATAGATAAATATATAGGTGCATGGTCACTTGCATCTATTGTCCCAATTCCACAGGTGTTTATTTTGTCTTTGTCTTTTCCAAATGTTATGAAATAGTCTATTCTTGTATATACAGAATGTGGAGCAGAATAATGAGTGTGATCCCTTCTGTCAGGGAAAAGGTCCCTCCATATATTAATTAAACCAACATCCTCAAATGTATTAACTTTCTTATGTAAAGATTTTGTTTCATAGGTTTTTCTATTGGAAGAGTCTAAATTTGGTTGTAATTGTAAATTTAAGTCTCCCCCACATATCAGGAGACCTTCTGTTTCAGTTACCATAATATCAGTAATTTTCTGAAAGAAACCAATATCACTTCCCAGAGGTGCATACATAGTCAATAGAGTAACTGAATTGCTGTCTATATTCCCCCTTACCAGAATATATCTGCCTACTTTATCTCCCATTTCAAATATTTTTTCAAAATTTAGCTTACTTGAGATAAGTATAGCAACTCCTCTCCTATGTCCTGATTTATATGAGGAGGAAAACAGATTAGTGAAGCCCATTCTCTTTAGTTTTTTATACTCATTATCACTTAAATGAGTTTCCTGTAAATATACTACATGGGCTTGTTCTTTATTCATTTTGGATAACATTCTCTTACGCTTGATTGGATTTAATAGCCCATTTACATTAAAAGAAATGAATTTTACCTTGTCCTTAGCCATTTGTATTTATGTGTCAATGTATCATTGAAATTAGAATAAAACTTAATTGATCTACTCCCTGAACAAATAAGAATCAAGAAACACAAATAATAACAAAAATGGCAACGAACGTGTGATTCCAAGGCTGAGGAGTCTAGTAAATGACCTTCCATTGAGCTAGAGGAGATGTCTAACTGTGGGGGATAACCCCTCCTATTTGTGAGTTGAGGGCCCCCATTGCAGTATTCGTAAAAGTCAGTGAACAAATCCATTACACAGAAAAGATTTCCCTGTGTACTCCTCCTATACACACACACACACACACACACATATATATACACACACACATTACACACATACACATATATGCACACATATATATATATATATATATATATTCTCATTTTGGTGGGGAAAAAGGAGTAAGTGAGCAAATAAAGAACAACAACTAAGTAATATAAAATCCACATTATAATAAGTATTTCTCGAGATAGGTATATCACTATGTACTTTTGCTTCTGTTTAACTTCTCAGCATTTTTAAAGTTAGCCAAACCTTATGGCTCTTCTGAAAGAGGTGAGGACTGTCTTTGGGAAACTCCCAGTCTCTTCCTGATATGTTTCTCTCAGCTTCCTCCCGTCTCCTGCCTTCTCGATTCTCACACTACTTCCCAAGCCTAGTGAGACAATTCCTCAGCCAGGCTTTCTTTCGTTTTGGTCATGCTGACGGACAACCCTCCGGCCTTCATGTCTGTAGTCACCTCTTCCACTGCCTGGTACAACCACGTCCCGTTGTCATAAAACACTCAAAATTTAGCAGGGTACGGAGTTTGAAATCTAATCTTATTTTGCTTTAGTACTCGCTTTACTTCGGAGTATTCTTTGCGTTTCTGGAGGACCGCGGGGGGGGGGTGGGGTGGTAATCTTGGTCGAAATATATTAATTTATCCTCTAAAAACACTCTCTTCTTACCCCAGGCCCTTCATAGAATGTCCGCCTTGGTGCTGTACCGAAGGAATTTAATTATAATTGATCGTGGCTTTCTATCCAGGGTAGGTTTTGGGACTAGCGCGCGGTGCGTTTGCTCGATTTCCAGCTTCATAGCCAGGGGAAGATCCAGCAGTAACTTTCTGACAAACTCCGTCATAGAAGAGCCCTCCGCTCCTTCGGGAACATTGTAGATTCTGATATTTTTCCGCCGTGATCTTCCCTGCAGGTCAAGCAGTTTACCTTCTTGGTGATGTATGATTTTTATTGTCTTGCTCAGTATCCGTTCCACGTTTTGAACGTGATCTTCCACCTTCTCAGTGTGAGTCTCTGCCATTGCTATTTTTTGATTAACGCTGGCAAGCTCTGCCTTAATATCACGGAGCTGCTGCTTTATATCTTTCTGGACCTTCATTATTTCTTTCAGGATTTCGAACATATTCGCTGCTTCGTCTGAACGAGGCCCAGCGCCTGCCTCACTCGCACGCAGTCGGGTCGGAGAGCCGCTGAGCTGGCTTTTTAAGGCCAAACATGGGTCCAAGTTACTGTCAGGGTCTACTACCTACTCATGTTGGAGCAATATGAAACCATGAAGCCAAACACCAAGTGAAATAGAAAGACTAGATAAATGCATGAGGATGGTTAGTGGATACTTGAATGTTCTTTTGCCATATTTGAATCAATACATTTCAGGACAATGATTGGTGTCGGGTTTTACTCCCATTGTAGTTCTGTTGACCTAATGGTAGACTAGTTGAATGGGAAGTCACCAAGAGATTAGAATCTAAGTATTAGATGCTCTTGTTCTAGATACCCAGGAAAGGCTGCTATCATCTTCCTCCTCTTCCTCTTCCTGGGCGAGTTACTGCAATGTTTTTTGTAGATGGTGCGCATTATAGCCACAATGCAGTGTGGTGAAGGGGCTGAATAATTATGGACCAATCAGTTGGACCTCTTTGCTCTGTCCACTGGATATTTTTGTATATGGGTGACAAATTTGCTTGAATTTTTATGGTGTTCACATAAGTAAACACTGGAAAAT
Organism: Hypanus sabinus; assembly: GCF_030144855.1. Classification (NCBI taxonomy): domain Eukaryota; kingdom Metazoa; phylum Chordata; class Chondrichthyes; order Myliobatiformes; family Dasyatidae; genus Hypanus; species Hypanus sabinus. The sequence continues at coordinate 76,704,382 of NC_082717.1, forward strand.
TGTAGCCACTATCGATGGCTTTTACCACAGACTCCTTCCCTTGCTGGTGATTCCATCAGTGCCAATGGGCAGTCTCAGGCTATACCTTTAGTGTCTGCCTCATGACCTTTGTAGCCTCGGCGATGCTTGTTTTCAATGGATGTGGAAGGTTAAAATTGGAGCTTAATTCCCTTCCACTGTCTCCCTTGAACGAACATGAAATCCAAGGAAAAGAATATCTTAAATTAACTTTATCACTGGAAAGACCTAACTTATAATTGTGGACCAAATCATCACATCTTTCAGCACCTGAACTTGCCTGTTACTCTTTAACTGGTGCTGCAATTGTTCTAATTTGACGTTCAAAGAGAGTACAGTACATGCCTGTCGTCCCTCTATATAGAACTGAGTTAAATAAAATTTAAAGGAATTGCATGCAGCTTCCATCCTTGTTTAGTTTGACTTTATCCAAAACAAAATGCTGGAAAACAGGATTTGTTGGACTGTATATTATATATTTTTACTGATTGTTTCTCCCTTACAATATTGATTCATCAATCCTTAGGACTTGGTCATTTTTAATTAACAACAAGTTTGAAGATGGTCCTTGTAGCAATGCAGTCATAGTTTTACAAGGAAAATCCACTGAGTACATCCGTCATCCATCATTGATGAAAAATTGATGGAAGTCAGAGGAGACTTGCCAAATTTCTTTGGCGTCCTGAAGAAGTACCGTAAATTCCAGACTATAAGCCGCTACTTTTTCCCCACGCTTTGAACACTGCAGCAACACTGCGGCCTATACTACGGTGCGGCTAATGCATGTTTTTTTTCATGCCGCCAAAAACATTTTGCCTCGTAACAGTAGACTGTTATGAATCCCGTAAGTGGAGAACTTACCAGCAAAGATAGAGAGGTCCGTTGAAGTCTGATGTCACTATTTTCAAACATTTTATTTATAAAGGGACACAAAAGTAGGGTTAATACATACATTCAGATAGTGCACATCGTCAACACTCAATCTAAAGCGCGGGTATATTAATAATCATCATTAAGTGAGCTCTGCTGTTGTCTAGGGGTTAATAGATTGTCCGTTGGAAATATAAAAGTCACTCAGAAGTCTGCAGGCCTCAGCCCTTTGAAAATCGCTGGGTTTCACGTGGGGCGACCGAGAGAGAGAGATTGGGGAGAAGAGAAAGAACTTGCCGAATCTTGATGAATCTTCCGTGAAATCGGGGGAGCGTTGGTTTCCTCTCCCCGATGTGAGTTAAAAGCAGTTTTCTGTGATTTCAGCCACAAATTCCAATCCCGGAATCTAACGCACGTGGCTTCCTTCAGAATGGCTTCCCGCTGCTGCGGGATCACTCTCGTGTCTTCTTGGTGCTTCCGAAGGGGCTGACCCCCTGAGACTCTCCTCTATACTTCCTCATGGGGTCGCAGGAGTCAGTCAGGTTGGGATGATGCAGTCTCTCTCTCAACCAGCCCACCTTGCCCGAGGGTTTTTCACGTGGTCTCCATGAGACAATAGTCGCTGTCGCCTTATTCTGTATCCCGGGTGGAACGTGCAATTTGGCACATTTTTCTCTCTCTCTCTCTCTCCTACTGGGTCTACTGAACCCCCCCCCCCACCCCGATGGGTGCTCTTGCGATTCTCACAAAGGAGGGGGCTGGGATCATAGCAAGACCAATAAAATTGATGAGTAGTTCACAGAGGTCCAATGAAATTGTACGATAAATCAAGCGCACTTTCACAATTAAATTATTGTAAGTCAGTCATTTGTACTCACCCTCATCAACATGGAAAACACTCGAAGAAAAGCATATGATGCAGCTTTTAAGTTAAAGGCGATCAATAACTTTTCCTGGTAGGCTGCAGTATATATATTTTTTTACTAGTCGTTAGGAGATATTGGAATGTTGTTCGTGCACTGTTCAGTAAAAAAGTATAGGCAACGTAATTTGTGTGTTACCGATACGTATGTATATTTAAAAGTAGCTGTGTTACAGGCACTGTTCGAAAAAAAGCATTTGCAATATGTATTTGTTTATGTTACAATACGGATTTAATTAAAAGTTAAAAAATCCTCATGTGTAATATCTTTCTGTGTAAATATCTCATATTACAATGTGGGACACCTGCGGCTTAAAATCCGGTGCGGCTTGTACAAGTACAAAATTGATTTTCTTTCTAAAATTAGAGCGTGCGGCTTTTAATCAGGTGCGCTCTGTAGTCCGGAATCTACGGTAGAAGTGATTGGACCAAGACAGGGTAGTAGTGATGTTTATTCTTAGAAACTCAAAGATCTCATCCCTCTTGACCTCAGCACTGATGATGTAACCAGGAAAATGTGCACTGATTCCCTTCCTGAGCTCGTTGCCAGTGTAATGTATGGATCTATTTCTTCTAGAGCAATGACCTCCCCCTTAGCATATAAGTATTGATCTGTTCTCTGCACATGCGCTGTTGTCTACACTTGCACAGTGTTTTCTCTCTCTTCCCCGTTGCAATGTGCATACATCAGTTAAAGCCATCTCCCACATCTGTGCTTTTAATTAATCGATATGTAGTTGTGCACAGATACAACAACCAGCTCTATTACTTTGCTGGGATTCAGGAAAATAATGACACCATATCACTCGGCTCTCTATTTCCTTGCTGTAGACTGACTTGTTGTCTAAGATATTACCCCCTATCGTGGTATCACCTGCAAACTTGTAGTTGGAGTTTGAGCAGAATGTGGCCATGCAGTTGTAAGCCACATAAAACAGCTCAGGCATTAGATAACAACTAAACTAAATTTGATACAGTTATCCAGCAGAATTAAAAGTAATTGAGTTTTTAGCTGAATACACTAACTTTTAATTTGTTGATAGAGAAAAGGGGTAAAATCACCACATTTGCTAAAAATTCTGAGGCATATTCAAAGCTATAAAACTTTACATCCTTGTCCTTAATTTGCTCTTGAGTTGTAAACCAAAAAGACAGTTCACAGTCTCATCATTCCTGCATGAGCCCATGTGTTAAAACATGCCATACATAATGATTGCCTTCCGTGGGACAAGGGAGACTGTGGGAATGTGTACCATTCACAGAAGAATACCCAAAGTGAGAAAAATAACTAACTGACACATTGGGACAATAAATCAATTACATTTTTATTACTGAAGGTGCAGCTTGATTTCCAGTCAGTTGCAGAACTAAAAATTTGAAAGTTTGTACATGTGATTGCCAACATTGGACAGTTCCTTATTTAATTCTTTGACACCTTTACCCAACCACGAAACTCTGCCAATTCTAATCTTTTGCCACCTGTATGTATCTGTGGCATAGTGTTCTATGCTTTGATAGAACAACGTACATCAGTCCACACTGTGATGGGACAGAGTGTATTAGTTCACACTGTTATGGGACGTTGTGTATCAGTCCACATTGTAATGGGACGGTGTGTATCAGTCCACATTGTAATGGGATGGTGTGCATCAGTCCACATTGTAATGGGACGGTGTGTATCAGTCCACACTGTTATGAGATAGAGTGTATGAGTCCACACTGTAATGGGACCATGTGTATCAGTCCACACTGTAATGGGACGGTGTGAATCAGTCCACACTGTGATGGGACCACGTGTATCAGTCCACACTGTTATGAGATGGTGTGTATCAGTCCACACTGTAATGGGACCATGTGTATCAGTCCACACTGTAATGGGACGGTGTGAATCAGTTCACACTGTGATGGGACGGTGTGTATCAGTCCACACTGTAATGGGACGGTGTGAATCAGTTCACACTGTGATGGGACGGTGTGTATCAGTCCACATTGTAATGGGACGGTGTGTATCAGTCCACATTGTAATGGGACGGTGTCCATGTGCCTGTACTGTTACAGAACTGTGTGCATTAATCTATTTTGTGATTGGCTGTGTCAAATCTTCAGTCTCTGGAAGGTTAATGTAAACTCTATTTTGTGATGTTACTGGTGTGCTTTGTTTATGTTATTGACTAACTCAAATAGAATGACTCTACCACCACTCTCCTCCGTCTAACGAAATTGGTTCTTACTCTGAATAATTTCTCCTTTGGCTCCTCCCACTTCCTCCAAACCAAGGGTGTAGCCATGGGCACCCGTATGGGTCCCAGTTATGCCTGCCTTTTTGTTTGCTTTCTGGAACAGTCCATGTTCCAAGTCTATACCGGTATCCATCCCCCTCTTTTCCTTCGCTACATCAACGACTGCATTTGCGCTGCCTCCTGCACGCATGCTGAGCTCGTCGACTTCATTAACTTTGCCTCCAACTTTCACCCTGCCCTCAAATTTACCTGGTCCATTTCCGACACTCCCTCTCCTTTCTTGATCTTTCTGTCTCCATCTCTGGAGATGGCCTATCTACTGATATCTACTATAACCCTACAGACTCTCACAGCTACCTGGACTATTCCTCTTCCCACCCTGTCTCTTGCAAAAATGCTATCCCCTTCTCACAATTCCTCCGTCTCCGCGGCATCTGCTCTCAAGATGAAGCTTTTCATTCCAGGACGAAGGAGATGTCTTCCTTTTTTAAACAAAGGGGCTTCCCTTCTTCCACCATCAATTCTGCTCTCAAATGCATCTCTCCCATTTCCCGCACATCTGCCCTCACCCCATCCACCCGCCACCCCACTTGGGATAGAGTTCCCCTTGTCCTCACCTACCACCCTACCAGCCACCAGGTCCAACGTATAATTCTCCGTAATTTCTGCCACCTCCAACGGGATCCCACTACCAAGCACATCTTTCCCTCCTCCTCTTTCTGATTTCCACAGGGATCGCTCCCTACGTGACTCCCTTGTCCACTCATCCCCCCCATCCCTTCCCCTTGATCTCCCTACTGGCACTTATCCTTGTAAACGGAACAAGTGCTACACCTGCCCTTACACTTCCTCCCTCACCACCATTCAGGGCCCAGACAGTCCTTCCAGGTGAGGCGACACTTCACCTGTGAGTCGGCTGGTGTGGTATACTGCGTCCGGTGCTCCCGGTGTGGCCTTTTATATATTGGTGAGACCTGACACATACTGGGGGACTGTTTTGCTGAACACCTACGCTTGGTTCGCCAGAGAAAGCAGGATCTCTCACTGGCCACACATTTTAATTTCACGTCCCATTCCCATTCTGATATGTCTATCCATGGCCTCCTCTACTGTCAAGATGAATCCACACTCAGGTTGGAGGAACAACACCTTATATACTGGCTGGGTAGCCTCCAACCTGATGGCATGAACATTGACTTCTCTAACTTCCGTTAATGTCCCTCCTCCCCTTCTTACCCTATCCCTGACATATTTAGTTGTTAATTTTTTTTCTCTCTCTCTCTGCCCATCGCCCTGCCTGTTCTCCATCTCCCTCTGGTGCTCCCCCCCCCTTTCTTTCTCCTGAGGCCTCCTGTCCCATGATCCTTTCCCTTCTCCAGCTCTGTATCACTTTCGCCAATCACCTTTCCAGCTCTTCATCCCACCCCCTCCGGTCTTCTCCTATCATTTTGCATTTCCCCCTCCCCCCACTACTTTCAAATCACATAGTATCTCTCCTTTCAGTTAGTCCGAATGAAGCGTCTCGGCCTGAAACGTCGACAGTGTTTCTCCCTATAGATGCTGCCTGCTGTGTTCCACCAGCATTTTGTGTGTGTTGTTTGAATTTCCAGCATCTGCAGATTTCCTTGTGTTTGCTCAAATAGAATGAGTTCAATTTCCTGTCTGATTTGCAGAGGTCAGGTGGAATTTTGTAAAATTGAAATGGTGGAAAATGAACTGATTGGGGAACTCCTTAGATTTTGAATAAAATGTGTTGGTTTAGCAGGAAATAATTTTTTTTTGAGAAAAATTTGCAGAATATCTAAGTTACTTGCTTATTCCAAGTCTAACTTTTAGATTGACTTCATGGGATCAAGACAGGTTCAGTTTGTTGGGATAAGCCCTTGTGTTTTGCAGAAGTGTTTTCTCACAGATATTTACGTAGGAAATACAGCACAGAAATAGGTCATTTGGCAGAATCAATTCCTGTTGAGATTTATTCTCCATATGCACCATTGTTCTGCACTTCAATAGTCACTGTGTTTATGTACTTGCTAGCATCACCTTAAATCTGTGCTGTTCATTTCGAGCACTCCCAGTACAACATAGAACATAGAAAACTACAGCACATTACAGGCCCTCCGGCCCACAATGTTGTGCTGACCATGTAACCTACTCTAGAAACTGCCTAGAATTTCCCTACTGCATAGCCCTCTATTTTGCTAAGCTCCATGTACCTATCTACGAGTCTTTTAAAAGACCATATTGCATCCAGTGTGGGAATAAAAGGGGCTTTATCTAGTTGGTTCCCATGACTAGCGGTGTGCCACAGGGGTTAGTGTTGGGACCGCTTCTTTTCATGTTTTTGTCAATGATTTAGGTGATGGAATTGATGGCTTTTTGTAAAGTTTGCGGCTGATACAAAGATAAGTTGAGCAGTAGGTGGTGTTGAGGAAACCATGAGTCTGCAGAAGGATTTAGATAGATTGGGAGAATAGGCAAAAAAGTGGCAAATGGAACATAGTATAGGGATAGTATAGTCATACACTTTGGTAAAACGAATAAAGGTGTAGATTAGTTTCTAAATGGGGAGAAAATTCAAAAATCAGAGCTGCAAATGGAATTCAGGTCCTTGTGCAGGACTCTTTAAGGGTTAACTTGCAGGTTGAGTCAGGCAAATGCAATGTCAGCTTTCATTTTGAGAGAATTACAACATAAAAGCAACAATGTAAAGCTAAGGCTTTTAAAGTTCATGAGAATGATTGCAGGAATGAAAGAGTGCAGGTATGAGGAGAGTTTGAGGCTCTGGCCCTGTACCCACTGGAATTGAGAATAATGAGGGGGTATCTCATTGACACATTTAAAGCAGAGGTTGATAGGTTCTTGAGGAGTCAGCATGTCAAAGGTTATGGGGAGAAGGCAGTAGAATGAGGTCTAAGTCAGTCAGTGTTTGCAGAAAGAGAAATAGGGTCAATGTGTCCCTTCATCCGAACTGGAAAAATGAGAATATTGTAGTGCTTGGGGGTTGGGGGGTATGATCAACAGCCCACCCCAGCATTCCTAGTGGCCAGCGCTATTTATTCTTTGCATTTTAAAATGCTTTCCTGGGATTATGGTGGGATGTCCAAGTTCATTTATTGTTGCATTTCAGCTGGCTTTATGCAGTTATTCGCATGTGTGTTTGTGGGTCACCCTGACTGCAATAATCACCTCCCTTGTCTGCATGTGCTTGAGTGGGTTCTCTCCCTGGGTCATAACACCCGGTCTGTTTTTGTGCCTGCCGCAATAAAATCAGCAGTAGAGCTAAATGAGCTTTTCTCACCTTTCGTCATGGACCGCACGCTCATCACATTGGTGTCAGGAGTGGGATTAAAAATTAAGGGCGAGATTGAGCAGCTACGATGTTGGATGAAGGACCTTAAAACCCAGTGAATAAGTGGAGCGACTGAACACTATGCCTTCCTTCAACCCCTGGGACATGCCCCCAAAGACGGGACGCTGACCTAGACAGAGGTTCTGGAAACTGGGCTTCATGCTTCCTAGGGAACCCTGATGGGGTGAGCGTACCAAGATTCCCCAACCCGGCAGACGTGGCGGGGCACATCTCCCATCTCCATTATGGCCCACACCGAGGAACTCAATATACCACAGCCATGGGAGGAGGGGAACCATGAGAGGCAGCACCAACGCCACAGGACCAAGAGGAAGACCAATGGGCCTCAGTAATTCACACTACAAGGTCCAAACAGAGCACCCCAGGTACAATGGTGCCAGCTCTCTGGAGCCCTACCTGGTGCAAGTCAAACTTGCAGGTGGAGCCCCACTGAGACAGCGGTGCACCTTGCCCTGGTGCTGGAGGGGGATGCTCTGCCAAGCCTCCTCGACCTAACGCCAGCTGAGTAGCGTGACTACAGGGCTTTTGTTAGTGGCACTGGAGCAGCATTTCATGCAATGAGGAGGCAATGAGGGAGAAACTGTTCAGCAGGCAGCGTTGTGCGGGAGAAGGCCTTGGGGTGTTTGCAGCAGACCTCTGCCCCCAGCTACCCCCAGCTCCCTCCCACGGCACAGGTGGTGCTTGCCTCCCGGTGGGTGTAGCTACAACAGCCACCGGCCTCACTGCAGCTCGCTGCAGTGCAGCACCCCCCTCAGCAGCCCAATGCAACCCAGCGGAACCAAGGGCAAGTGATGCTTCAGGTTGCAGCCAGCGGTGATGTCGATCTCCCCACCGTGGACCAGCAGCAGGAGAGCGATCCCGTGCTGACCCGGGTGAGGGGTGGTCTGAGCGTGGGATGGTGGTCAGAGTGGGCAGAGGTCTCCGCCCTGCATCCAGACACCAAAGTCCCATGCTCTTGGTGGGGCACGCTGGAAAAGCGCGACGGGTCGCTGTTCCGGTGGTGACTCTCTTCTGATGACGACAGGCATTTCCTGTAGCGAGTGGTCCCTTGAGGGCTCTATGCAAGGGGCTGGCCATTTTGGGGTTGCAATAATGTTGGGAAAGATGCGTGAAGGCTTCTGTCGGCCTGGGTGCAGGCAGGAGCTGTCTGGGCACTACTGCAATGCTTGCACGTCCCAGAAGGGGCCAGGCCACCAATCTAGGCACCAGTGCAGCAGTACCTGGTGGGGGGGCTCCTGTATGTGTCCACAGCCCCAGCTAGGACTCTCCCCCAAGCTTAGAAACCATTGGAAAGGGCAAGGAGAGGTGCTTGACTGCATCCCTGATATGGTATACTGGGTGTGGTTGCCTGAGTGGTGGAAGGCAATTGTGCTGCACCGGGACTGGCTGACACCTTATCGACCCTCAGTGAAGCCGAAGGAAGGAAGTGACTCTTGCCTCACCAAACAGTGCCTCCCATGGCGAGGCTACTGACACCCCATGGTGCCCCATGTAGTGTTATCGACCACCTCCAGGACTTTTGGACTGTTGTGGACTCTGGGGCTGCTGGAGATGGCTGAACCTTCAAGTGGGGGCAGTGTACAACTCGGGGGGGGGGGGGGGGTTGTATCGTCGATAGCCTACACCAGAGTTCCTATGGCCAGCACTACTTATCGTTCTAGTCTTAAAGTGCATTTGTGGGATCACGCTGGGCTGTCCAAGTTCACTTATAGTTACATTTTAGCTCAGGTTATACAGTTATTTGCTTGGGTGTTTGTGGGTCACCCTGACTGTAACTGGGGTGTGTTATAATCACCTGCCCTGTCTGTATGTGACTGAGTGGGTTTTCTCCCCGGGTCATGGCACCTGGTCTGTTTTTGTGTTTGTTGCAATAAAACTGTCAGTTGAGTTAAACGAGCTTCTCTTGACTGAAATCATGGACTGTATACTCGTCACAATATGTATGTTTTAAGTTGCAGAAACACAGAAGAGTGAAGAGTACAGAGGGCATGTCAGTGGTAGAGTTGTCAAGGAAATGATTCCTTTACATACCACCAGTTAGTGACAGAGGAGAAAAGAAAGAAATTGCAATTCAAATATTCATCAACCTCTATGGAAGTAATGCTGGTGGATGAAAATTGTTGAAAGGAGGCTTTTGTACTCACTTCTCCAATTAAATCTGTTTCTTTCTCTGTGGATGCTGCCTGACTTGGTGTATAATTCCTTGGACACTCTCTATGCCCCTTCTTAAATATACTGTAAGTATGTTAGTTATTGGCAGGTCATCTGGAGTGGCACCCTCCGCTAAAGGTTCATTTATTATTATCAAAGCATATATCCATGTACAATTCTGAAATGTGTATTCTCCAGATAGCCATGAAACAAAGAACATGAAATTCTTTCAGAGAGAAACATCAAACCCACCCCCATACAACAAAAACGGCATCCTGATGATCAGCCCCCCCAAAAACCCCCTCCCCTGCACAAAATGGAACAAGAACATCAACCCCCCCCCCCAAAACAAAACCTCCTCCACATAAAAAAACTAATAGAACACAATAGAACATTAGCCCCCGAACACTCTACCCTCGCACAGCAAAACAAAAAGGAACAGGAGATAAAAAACACAGAATATAAAAACCATGTCTGAAAGAGTCCATAAACACAATAGTCCAATCCTTAAGCACAGACCCATGATACCATCCTCTGATATCACCGACATTCATCGAAAGAGAGGGACACCACACGAGGAGAAGAGGCCCACCTGCCTGCCACAGTGAGCCACACAGCGATAGGCCACTCACAGACTCCTTCTCCATCACCGATCAAAACGCAGGCAGTTGGCAGTGAAACTCTTGCTTGCCTTCTGCATTCGCCTCGATGTCTCAGTCTTCCTTAATGCAATAAACAGTGAAACAGAGTTGAACGTTGGCACACGCCCCGACTCAAAGTTTCTTCACGTCAAGTACGTGCTTGCTTCCCGGAATCTTCTCGTAGCCGGCAAAGCGCTGGATCACCCAAATGATCGCCAAGCTGTAAATTGCAGGCTCTATCAGTCCCAGAAACACACTTAAGATGAAAAGCAGGTGTAAAAGAAGTTAAAAAGCTATTTTCATGAGCTATCTGTAATATGTCAACCAAGGGAGCATTGTATATTGGCAACACACACAAAATGCTGGTGGAAAACAGCAGGCCGGGCAGCGTCTATCAGGAGAAGCACTGTCGACGTTTCGGGCCAATACCCTGACGAAGGGTCTCAGCCTGAAATGTCAACAGTGTTTCTCCCTATAGATGCTGCCTGGCCTGCTGCGTTCCACAAGCATTTTGTGCGTGTGTTGTCTGAATTTCCAGCATCTGCAGATTTCCTCGTGATTGTATATTGCCACTATCTTGACCAGAACCTCTTTCTTAGATCTTTTTAAAATCTGTGAAATTACACCAGGGATTTTGAAAATCTTTTTTCAGCTTTAGATCATGAACTTGGTGATCTACACAGGGTATTTTTAATACTACACTCTTCTCACTGAGTGAAATGAATAATTGCGAGAGCTGATCGATTGGATATACAGCCTCTGAGCTGGACGTAAAAATCCTGCAGCACTGTTTCAAGGAAGCTCAAGGATGTTTCTTCAATGGGCATCAGTAAAGAAGCCCCTTACCTGGGCAATGTCATATTTGTGCCTTGTTGCCATGTGCAGGCAGGCCGATTGCACTTCCTATATTACAATGGTGATACACTTCCAAGGTACATTATTTGACTGTTAAGGACATTGGGACAATATAAGGTGCTATAAAAAAGCAAATCCTTATTTTTCATAGATCTGTTTAATGTATTTGATTCATTGAAGCAAATTCTTCTTGCTGTATGTGCCTGGGTCTGAAAATCCAGTTACAACGACCCTCCACTAACCACAGTTAGTGGTGAAATTGCTCTGCTTTTATTCCGAGAAGCTCCAGTTCCCGTCACAAGCTTGTTTCTTCTGAATAATATAATTTTTGTATGCATTCATCTCTCATATAGGGAGTGGGGAAACGTTCTATTATTTCAGGTTGACACCTAAATGACAGCATGTATTTTCTGCATGTATATAACTCTATCTGCCTTGTTTGATACTCATGACAAACTTCTAAGTTTGCGTTACCGTCAGTGATTTCTTCTTTTTGCCATCTATGGTATCTGCTATGTTGCCATTCGTTCATTTTCAACAGTCTAATGGATAATTTTACCTTGGTCGGACTGAATACCACAAAACCAAAAAAATACCAGTAATGAAAACATGATCAAGTGAATTGACTTTATTACTTCCATTCTTCATATACATGAGGGGTAAAAACCTTTTTGTTACGTCTCCGTCTAAAGATGCAATGTGCAATTTATAGTAATTTGTCACAAATAGTATGTATAGCAGGACAGTCAATATAACATAAAAAGACAACTGTATCAACGTGAATTAATCAGTCCAATGGCCTGGTTGTAGAAGCTGTCCCGGAGCTTGTTCGATCTGGCTTTCATGCTGTGGTACCATTTCCTGGATGGTAGCAGCTGGAACAGTTTGTGGTTGGGGTGACTCAGGTCCCCAATGATCTTTCAGGCCCTTTTTACACACCTGTCTTTGTAAATGTCCTGAATGGTGGTAAGTTCACATCTACAGATACGCTGCAGAGTCTTGTGATTGAGGGAAGTACAGTTCCCATACCAGGCAGTGATGCAGCCAGTCAGGATGTTCTCAATTGTGCCCCTGTAGAAAGTTCTTAGGATTTGGGGGGCCCATACCAAACTTCTTCAACAGACACCACACAGCCGGTATGTACAGCCCACGGTAGATCCTCGGTGATGTGTATGCCGAGGAACTTAAAGCTGTTCACCCTCTCAACCCCAGATCCATTGATGTCAATAGGGGTTAGCCTGTGTCCATTCCTCCTGTAGTCCACAGCCAGCCCCTAAGTCTACCACTGCAGTGAAAGGTTGCCAATTCTGTCAAAGTGACCTTTTTTTCCTAGGAAGATATGTAGAGCACCAGTGGGGTATTACATTTAGTTCTGGGCACTGGACAAGTTTGAATTAGGGTGCAGTGCAATAATGAGAATGGGCAAAGAGGGTTACATTGCACAGGCCAGGCTTGCACTCCTTGCCTGCAATGAATGATGCCAGAGAACATTTCTGTGCACAGTGGAACTCTTTCACCCTCCAAAACATCGGGGAAAAATTAGACTATTTGAATATTAAGATGAGGAATATTGATTTTTATTGGCCAAAAATACTATGAATTATGGAATCAAAATATGTAAATAGAATTATAACACAGAGAATATCCATGATTTAATTGATTGGACAAACATTCTCAAGTGGCTGGATGTCCTACTCGTGCTCCAAAGCACTGCTAGTGAAGATTTAGAGTGTATTATTGCTAATTTGCTGATCAGTGGAAATAGTCTGTGATATTTATTCACGATCTTTAAAAAACATTATTATATACAATTTAGACCATTATTTTTAAATGAAACAATGCTGGTATTTAATTCTTGCAATATAATTTCCCTGCAGTATAACCAAGAAAGGCCTTGTTTCTATGATGGTAGTCTTTTTTCTTTGTAATCTGAATAAGTCCTTGCACCAATTCAACTTAAATTTTCTTTCTTTTATTTTTAATGGATTTAAGTATGAACTCTGGAATTCCACCTGAACATCAATCTGTGCTGTCACCACAGAGTTTCTACTGTAACAGATCCTACAGTTCATATTGTTCATCATCTTCTTTGGCACGGCACTGACATGGAAGGTTCACTAGCAAAGCCTTGCATGATTTTCAAGTAGTCGGAATTCAAAGTATATGCCTGCTTGTTGTCTTCTTGGTATTTACCACTGAGATATTTCTTGGGTCTTTCTTTGTCTTGGTGCATTTAACGCTATCTTCTGCTTGAGAGGTCAGTTCATATCACTGAAGCCGTCACCATCTACTGGAACATGGTTCAAATGTATATTCACAAACTGGATCGCAGTAAGTACCCCTCTTGGTTATTTGTACTGATGCTCATGTTTGAATGTCAAGTCCTTTTTCTTGGCCTCCGCTATCATCAGATTCGCTGCGTGTATGCAGAATTCATGCTCTTCTGTTTCTTTGTGCAAAGCCTTTCAGTCTTGCAACTGTAAGCCTGAGCTGAGGACTGGGATCAGGCTCTTTCTCGGATGACGTGAGCAAGCTGGGCCAAACTACCCACATTTGAACAATGTGCGAAGGTTCAACCATGTTAAACTGGTGGGCTCCTATTCAGTTGGTCAGCAGAAATACCACTCTGCTACAACAGAGGGCACTCTTTCTACACTTTTCAGAAGCTTTTTGTAATAATTTGTAACTTGAGAAATGTGTTCTGAAGTGTCTGAGCCTTGGGTGAATGCACATTATTGAGGGAGTGTAAAAAGTGGTTGACCCTGACTCTCACCTGGCAATGATTGATGCACAAATGTGGAAATGGTATTTAATTCACCAGTAATTCTCTTTTCTAGTCTTGATTGTCACACATTCATTCATTCTTTTTAAAGCTGTCGCGATAAACAGACTGAACAAAACAAAGACAAATACAGGTTGGGTTTATACTAATGTTTATTTAAAAGAAAGAAGGAGACTAAATGAGCCAATGATAACATAAAGCATAACATACTTAAGGTAAGTAGGCAGGATGGTACTGGTTGCTTTATGAAGAACAAAGCGTTCTTAACAAGAAGTCATGCCTTAGTGGAAGTCCACAAGAATTACAAGTGTATCAAGTTAGACTACCACATTCCTCAAAAACATAAAAGCCCTCAGCCCCTTAAGTGCAGGTTTGGAAGGAAATAATTAGCTTTAAACCACACTGTGGCGTTCAAACAATAACTTCATTATACTCTATTGCTGGCTTGCAGACTTGCAAGGTAAACTGTCAAAATTAAGAGTAAACAAATAAGAAAGTGTAGGATTTTGCACATGCTTTTGCTGGCTCAAACGTTGCCTTGAAGTTGGGAAGAACATGTTGTCGCTTTTTTTTGTGGCTACAATGCTTCAGAAATCCATTATGCATCCAAACTGCCCAGATACCAGAGAGAAGAACTAAAACTACCTCAGATATTTAATAGGATATTCCTCATTCTATTTTTAGTGAAGGCTTGTGGGTTTACAGATTTACTTAGTGATGGGGAAATGCTATTACCTTAAGGTTTTATAGTTATGAATAATTACAAGCATGGAATTAATTCTGCAGAAAACAGCTTCTTGTCCTTAATATGGCAAGGCTGATGCATTGCTTCAGCTGATCCTTGTACAAGAAAAGAAAACAAATTTATGAATTTATCCTGCAGCATCAAACCAATCTGCTCACCTGGAATTCTATCTCATTATTAAGATATTTACTAGTTCAAAACATACATGCTTTCTTTCTCTTTTATTTTCATCTTTCTCATATTTCAATTGTGTTTAATTCGCGCAGAGTTGTGTTTAACTCATCATCTGAAAATCTCAAATAACTGAACAGAAGCATTGCTTCTATAGTTCAATTTTCCCTCTTGCTAAGTATAATCAAACTAATCACTGTAAACTCCACTGACTGTGTTCAAACACATAGCAGGTACTGTTTACTCTCACCCCTGTACTTACAAGAGTGCTCATGACCAGTTAACCGATTAACCAATGCCTCATTTATAAAATTCCCAACCTTCCCCCACGAACTCCCAATGCTGTAATCTACTCCAACCAATGAACATTCATGTAAGCATTCCTCCAATTCTGGCCTCCTGAATTTTTATCATTGGTGGCTGTGAGCTTCTGATTAAATAAAATGCTTTATTAAAACTGTCTCTTTGTCAATTCTTTAGTCATCTCCCGTCTTATCTCTTCATATGTCGTGGGAATGAACAAAAATTCACCTACTTCAGATTTAAAATTAATGATTGACTTAAGATCAATTGTCATTTATGGAAAAAGGTTTTTAGCTTCTCCTGTGCTTTGCATGCAAAAGTTATGTCATTATTTCAAAACTCTATGCATAATATATGCACAGTCAATAAACTTTGTCCATGTTTTATTCTCTCTGTGTTCATTGTACTATCAATTTAATACATTTAGTGACAAGGTGTCAATGCATCTCCTGTTTCCTCCTTAAACAATTTACCACAACATTTTGTGAGAGAGTTGCTTGGAGCCCAACCCTTCAATGTTCAGTGATGACAGGGTGCTAGACTGCAGCCCTGGGCTGCAGTAGCTGTGCCAGGCTTCAATGTGTCCATCAGCACATATTCCTGCACCCTTTGGCAGCAGGATTGGCAGCATTCATGTTGATTATATGTGAGAAGCCTGTCTCTAAGTTTTAGATTATACTCCTTATCTAAAACTCTTGAACCAGAAGGAAACATTTCTCTAATCTATCCTTACAATCTTGAAAGTCCTGAAAATCTTGAACATGCAAGATCTTGACAGGTGACTGGTGTGCTCACAGCTCTTTCCTCCTGTGCCTACTAGGGGGTTTTGCCAGTCCTGAGAATGCAATTCATTCTCTCCTTCATTCATTGTGGTAAAGCTTCAAGAGCCTTGCTCAATGTGCTGGCTTCCTTTGCTCTTTAACCTCTGATTCTTCAGCTACTATACTGGCTAAATACCTGTCCTTTTCTTCCCAGTTCTTACTTAAGATGTTAAATTGTCTCCTAATTGCATTCTATCAGCAATTAAGAGGATTAGTGCTTCTCACTTTTCATGCACTGATTTACCTGAGTAGATGGATAGCCCATAATTTATCCCCAAGACTGAAAACATCAAAATGGTGAACACACCAGCAGGTTTTATAACTTGTAAAAGCTTTCAGTCACCTATAATTAACTCTTCAGTAAAACTCCACCAGCAATTTTCAAACTTTATTGTCGACCATAAATAGATTGACAACTCCAAACAGAACTAAGATTGTTGGAAATAATTATTCAATTGAATTCCCCAATATTTCTGTCAAGTTTATCAAACATTTTGTGAATCATTATTAAACATTTTTCTTGGAAAGAACAACCTTTGAACAGAGGTTGATTCTTGGGTAAGAGGGTGCTTCACCCACAAAACCATAATCGTAGTTTGAAATATCTAAAATCTATTCAACTAGCTACATGAAAAATTGACTTGTATGCATCTATTTAGTATGAATTTTTTAGCAACATGTGTTTGTTTTGTTTTATTCTCTCTTTACCGGGTTGGTCGGCACTAGCAATGTGAAGTAAAGCATTTTCCCATTTTCCAGCACCAAGCACACTTGAACTGGGGTTAATGTACGTAAAGATACCTCTACGTGCTTCCAACAATATCATATAAGATGTTTCGTCCTATACAATTGCTGTCTTAGAAAACAAACCTGATGCCAATATGGTGACTTTTCATTTTCTGCTTTAGTCAATGATGTGAGTTTCTGAAGGAAAGTTGAAAATCAGTGATGTCTCATCACTTAGATGTGTTCTTAATAAAATATACTGTAGACTTAAGCTAATAATACTCCCTTAGATTGGTGCCCTTTAGATCGAGCAAAAGCTAGTTAGTTTGGTTCTTAATTAGATCTCATTAAAACAACAGCATTCTAATCCATTCCAGTAAGGCAAATTGCAAGTTAACATTAGCAGCTTGCAGACTTTAAGAGCTTCTATAGGACAGAATCGGCCACTCATTCCAGTGGGGCTACTCCGGCTTCTGGTTGAGCAAGTCTTTCCCATACTCTTTCCATGTAACTCGATAGATTATTCTCTCTCAATTACCTATTCATTTCCTTTTTGGACACCCTGACTGAGTTTTTTTTACCCCATCCCTACAGACACTGTTTCACATCATAATTACTCCTTAGTTATTACATAAAATATCTTTTCTCCACATCCTTCTAGAACACTTACCCAAAATTCTAAATCTCTGCCCCAGTCCTTGCAATTCTACTGGTGAAGGAAATTCTCCCTATTTACCCTGCTGAAGGCTGCTATTGGCTTTCAGACTACTATGGAATCTCTCAAAATTCTTTGCTTCAAGGAGAATAAATAACAGATAAATAAATAACTAATACTTTTTTGCTGGCGTAATACATTCAAACATGAAGACTAATTTGATGCCAAGCTAGCCTACAATGGCTTCAGTTGCTTTTATTCAAAATTACAATTGTTTACAGTAAATTATCATTTATATCATTTATTTGGTAATTGATTTAACCGCTAAAGGAAACAAATCAAAAGCAAATTACTTCAACTCAAAAATTCCTTTTAAAGAATATCTCAAATAAATTAGTTCAAAGCTTGAATCTGAGATGTAGAATAAAGTACATATTAATTGACAGTACACTTGGCTTTGGTGATGTTTTTTTCTGTACATTATTGATGCTCCGTAATGTAACCTACAGATTATTGAGTAACTAAGAGAAAGAAAAGATTTGCTTGAGCCTGTGATAGATTGCTGGAGGGAAAGTGAAAGAACTACAGGTTATAACACTGGTTAAATCATAAAGAAAAAGAGAAACGTGAATTTATCCCACAGGCAATGAAGTAGTTTTTGAAGTAAATTGCTGTAGTAATATTTGAACATCAGTGACAATTTGGGCATAGAAAGGTCCCAAAATCAGCAGTATGATAATAATCGGTCAGTCTGTTTTTTGTGATATGGAGTGTGGAATAAATATTGAGCAGGACACCTGGAGGAATGCTTAAGCGAGACTGAAGACTGGACATTTCAACTAAAAAGGCACAGCTTTTCTCGTGCTGATCTCCTCTCCGATGTCATGATGCTGCTGCTTTAGAATCAGGGTATGGCAAATCCTGATCAGTCTATGTTATTTACCTCCTTTCTAATTTTACCTTACCTCACAAGACGTAGCTGTATCATTTTTCTTAGACTAGAGATTATGTGGGTGGGAGAAAAACAATCCATGGGCAAAAATAAACTTCATGGATGTGTTTACTTAGCAGCCATCAAATTTCTAGGGCCTGTCTAATGAATAATTCTTGGAAAAGTAATTTGGAAGCTTCAGTTTGTGAAAGCAATATAATAAATGATGAGATGTTTGTAGTTCGGACAGTTGCTCATGGTACGACAGGAAATACCAACTTGTCTTTTATATCTTCTGATTTCAGAACCAGACTGCAAGCCACACTCAATCTGATAACAGTTTTCCCCTCTAACATTAACTCTTTTGCTCTTTGCACAGTATCAACATACATATATATCACCATGTATAACCCTGAGATTCATTTTCTTGTGGGCATACTCAATAGATCTATAGAATAATAACCATAACAGAATCGATGGAAGACTGCCCAACTTGGCACCATCCAACAAGAGTGCAGAATACAACAAACTGTGCAAATACAAAAAGAAAGAAAAATAATAATAATAAATGTAAACAATAAATGTTGAGAACATGAGATGAAGAGTCCTTGAAAGTGAGCACATTGGTTGTGGGAACATTTCAATGAAAGAGCAAGTGAAGTTGATTGGTTTTACCCTTTGGTTCAAGAGCCTGGTGGTTGAGGGGTAGTAATTGTTCTGGGCCCTCAGGCTCTTGTACCCTCTTCTTGATGGCAGCAGCGAGAAGAGAGCACGTTGTGGGTGGTGGGGGTTGCTGATAAGGGTTGCTATTTCCTGCAGCAGCATTTCATGTAGATGTGCTCAATGGTTGGGAGTAGAGGTTGTGTCCACTACTTTTTGTAGGATTTTCTGTTCAAGGGGATTGGTGTTTTCATAGCAGGCTGTGATGCATCCAGTCAATATACTTTGCACCACACATCTATGGAAGTTTGTCAAAGTTTAAGATGTCATGCCGAATCCCTGCAAACTGCTAAGGAAGTAGAGGCGCTGCTGTGCTTCCTTCATAACTGCACTTACGTGCTGGGCCCAGGAATAAGACCATAAGGTATAGGAGCTGAATTAAGCTCTTTGGCCCATCCAGTTTGCTCCATGGATGATCCATTTTTCCTCTCAGCCCCAGTCTCCTGCCTTCTCCCTGTATCCCTTCATGCCCTAAGCAGTCAAGAATCTATCAACATCTGCCTTTCGAGAGGCTCGTAATGAGGTACATCAAGACCCTGCTGCCCCCCTCACTGGACCCCCTGCAGTTTGCGTACCGTCCCAACCGCTCAACAGATAATGCCATTGCCAGCACCCTCCACCTGGTCCTAACCCACCTGGACAAAAAAGACACATATGTTCGAATGCTGTTCATAGACTCCAGTTTAGCATTCAACACAATCATCCCTCAGAAACTGATTGGAAAGCTGAGCCTACTGGGCCTGAACACCTCCCTCTGCAACTGGATCCTAGACTTCCTGACTGGGAGACCTCAGTCAGTCCGGATCGGGAGCAGCATCTCCAACACCATCACCCTGAACACGGGGGCTCCCCAGGGTTGCGTGCTCAGTCCACTGCTGTTCACTCTGCTGACCCACGACTGTGTTGCAACACACAGCTCGAACCATGTCATCAAGTTTGCCGATGACTCGACCGTGGTGGGTCTCATCAGCAAGAACGATGAGTCAGCTTACAGAGAGGAGGTGCAGTGGCTAACGGACTGGTACAGAGCCAACAACCTGTCTCTTAATGTGAACAAAACAAAAGAGATGGTTGTTGACTTCAGGAGGGCATGGAGCAACCGCTCCCCACTGAACATCGATGGCTCCTTGGTAGAGATCGTAAAGAGCACCAAATTCCTTGGTATTCACCTGGCGGAGAATCTCACCTGGTCCCTCAACACCAGCTCCATAGCAAAGAATGCCCAGCACCGTCTCTACTTTCTGCGAAGGCTGAGGAAAGTCCATCTCCCACCCCCCATCCTCATCACATTCTACAGGGGTTGTATTGAGAGTATCCTGAGCAGCTGCATCACTGCCTGGTTCAGAAATTGTACCATCTCAGATCACAAGACCCTGCAGTGGATAGTGAGGTCAGCTGAGAAGATCATCAGGGTCTCTCTTCCCACCATTACAGACATTTACACTACACACTGCATCCGCAAAGCAAGCAGCATTATGAAGGACCCCACACACCCCTCATACAAACTCTTCTCCCTCCTGCCATCTGGGAAAAGGCACCAAAGCATTTGGTCTCCCATGATCAGACTATGTAACAGTTTCTTCCCCCAAGCTATCAGACTCCTCAATACCCAGAGCCTGGACTGATACCTTACTGCCCTCTACTGTACCTATTGTCTTGTTTATTATTTATTGTAATGCCTGCACTGTTTGGTACACTTTATGCAGTCCTGGGTAGGTCTGTAGTGTAGTGTAGTTTTTTTCTGTGTTGTTTTTTACGTACTTCAGTCTAGTTTTTGTACTGTGTCACCATGGTCCTGAAAAACGTCGTCTCATTTTTACTATGTACTGTACCAGCAGTTATGGTTGAAATGAAAATAAAAAGTGACTTGACTAAATATACATAAAGACTTGGCCTCCACAGCTGCCTGTGCAAAGAATTCCACAGATTTACCACCATCTGGCTAAAGAAATTCCTCCTCATCTCCATTCCGAAAGGACACTCCTCTATTCTGAGGCTGTGTCCTCTGGTCTTAGACTCTCCCACCATAAGAACCATCCTCTCCACATCCACTCGATCAAGGCCTTTCACCATTCGATAGATTTCCATGAGGACATTCCTCATTCTTCTGAATTCTAGTGAATAAAGTCCGAGAGCCATCAGACACTCTTCATATGACAAGCCATACAATCCTGGAATCATTTTTGTGAACCTCCTTTGAACCCTCTCCAGTTTCAGCACATCCTTTCTAAGATAAGGGGCCCAAACTTGCTCACAATACTCCTAGTGAGGCCTCACCAGTGCTAAAGTCCTCACCAGTCCTCTTGAAGTGATTGCGAACTTTGTGTTTGCCTTCCTCATCACAGATTCAACCTGCAAATTAACCTTTAGGGAATCCTGCACAAAGGCTCCAAGTCCTTTTGCATCTCAGTTTTTTGCATTTTCTCTCCATTTAGAAAATAGTCAACCCTTTCTTTTCTTCTAACAAAAGCTGAAATATCTCCAGCTTTTCCATGATTATTTCTGTTGTCTTGTGCTGGACATGTTTGGAAGACGAATATGGAATCTAAGCAGGTGATTTTATCTTCTGAAAATTCAAGTAGTGAATGGGACACTGTAGAAAACAAAGGAGAGATTTGAAGCTAAAAGAATGATCTTGACACTTCGATCGCACAAGCAGCATTAACTGCTTAAAAGGTCAAAACTATCCATTTTAGTTTGAGTTTCTTTAGAAGCATAGAAATCCTACAGCACAATACAGGCCTTTCGGCCCCAAAAGCTGTGCTGAACATGTCCTTGCCTGAGAAATTACCGAGGGTTACCCATAGCCCTTTATTTTTCTAAGCTCCATGTACCTATTCAAAAGTCCCTTAAAAGACCCTTTCATATCTGCCTTCACCACCGTCGCTGTCAGCCCATTCCACATACTCACCACTCTCTACATAAAAAAACTTACCCCTGACAACTCCTCTGTTCCTACTTCCAAACACCTTAAAACTGTGCCCTCTTGTGCTATCCATTGCAGCCCTGGCGAAAAGCCTCTGACTATCCACACAATCAATGTTTCTCATTATCTTGTACACCTCTATCAGGTCACCTCTCATCCTCTGTCACTCCAAGGGAAAAAGGCTAAGTTCACTCAACTTATTCTCATAAAGCATGCTCTCCAATCCAGGCAACATCCTTGTAAATCTCCTCTGCACCCATTCTATGGTTCCACATCCTTCCTGTAGTGAGGCGACCAGAACTGAGCACAGTACTCCAAGTGGGGTCTGACCAGTGTCCTACACAGCTGCAACATTATCTCTCGGCTCCTAAACTCAATCACACGATCGATGAAAGCCAATTCACCATATGCCTTCTTAACCACAGAGTCAACCAGCATAGCAGCTTTGAGTGTCCTATGGACTGGGATCCCAAGATCCCTCTGATCCTCCACACTGTCAAGAGTCTTATCATTAATACTATATTCTGCCATCATATTTGACCTACCAAAATGAACCACCTCACACTTATTTGGGTTGAACTTCATCTGCCACTTCTTAGCCCAGGTTTGCATCCTATCAATGTCCTGCTGTAACCTCTGACAGCTCTCCACACTATCCACAACACCTCCAACCTTTGTGTCATCAGCAAATTTAGTAACACATCACTCCAGTTCCTCATCCAGGTCATTTATAAAAATCACGAAGAGTAGGGATCCCAGAAAAGATCCCTGAGGCGCACCACTGGTCATCGACCTCCATGCAGAATATGACCTGTCTACAACCCCCCGTTGCCTTCTGTGGGCAAACCAGTTCTGGATCCACAAAACAATGTCCCCTTGGATCCCATGCCTCCTTACTTTCTCAATAAGACTTGCATGGGATTCCTTATCAAATGCCTTGCTGAAATCTATATACACTACATCTACTGCTCTTCCTTCATCAATGTGTTTAGTCACATCCTCAAAAAATTAAATCATGCTCGTAAGGCACAACCTGCCTTTGACAAAGCCATGCTGACTATTCCTAATCATCTTATGCCTCTCCAAATGTTCATAAATACTGCCTCTCAGGATCTTTTCCAACAACTTACCAACCACTGAAGTAAGATTCACTGGTCTATAATTTCTGGGCTACCTCTACTCCCTTTCTTGGATAAGGGAACAACATCCACAACCCTCCAGTCCTCCGGAACCTCTTCTGTCCCCATTGATGATGCAAAGATCATTACCAGAGGCTCAGCAATTTCCTCCCTCCCTTCCCACAGCAGCCTGGGGTACATCTCATCCAGTCCTGGTGACTTATCCAACTTGATGCTTTCCAAAAGCTCTTTCTTAGTATCTACATGCTCAAGCTTTTCAGTCCACTGTAGGTCATCCCTGCAATTGCCAAGATCCTTTTCCGTAGTGAATACTGAAGCAAAATACTCATCAAGTATCTCTTCTAACCCCTCCGGTTGCATACACACTTTTCTACTGTCACACTTGATTGGTCCTATTCTCCCACGTCTGACCCTCTTGCTCTTCTTTTTCAATGGATTCTGATTTTCACCTTTTCTGAGAAGGAGAGATGGATACCTGCTGAGCTCGGTGGAGTAGATCATTAGGTCTTCATCTTGGCTTCCAATGATATCTTTGGTACCCAGCTGCAATTTTAACTGGAAAACTGAGTGGGAGCCAAAGAGAGGAAGCAAGGTCAAGGTCAGACCCTACTCAGGACATGATTTCCTTTCCCAACTGAACTCCTTGGCTCCACAAACATTATGTAGTGGAAGTTCCATGATGTTGTAAACACTCTTGGCTCTGAAGCCAGAGATCAGGATTCAGATCTCAGTACCAGGGTATATAATACTTGAGAAATCAGGGGATATGAGGTTATTGTAGAAAAATACCACTGTGGTATAAGAACAGGAATAGTGCAAGAGGCATGAGGAACTAAACAACCTAATTCTGCTTTTGTTTGTTGGGTGAGAAGGTGGCACACTGGTATAATTATCAGATTAGTAATCCAAATGCTTAGGATAAATCCTCTGCAACTGAGGGTAAATCACACCACTGCAGATGGTGATAACATGTACTTTGAATTCTGGAATTAGCATTAATGTTGGTCAGGAAAGCCAGAGTTGTCTGTTTCATGGATGAAATCTGTCACCCTAACCTGGTTCGGCCTACATGTCACTCCAGACCCAGAGCAATGAGGGAGGCTTTTGGCTTCTCTCTGCAACGGTCTAGCAAATCATTCAGTTGTAATAAACTGCTAGAGAGACAAAAATAATGAGAACTGAATGGATATCCTGCATAGGCAGATGAAATGACAAAGACAAATGCTACCCTTCTCACTCTGTAAAGTCTGTTTGTTCAATCCTGTTGACTCAATAGCCCAGAACCTTTTTCCTAGGAGCACCGTGGGTGGACTTGCATCCTAAGGACTGCAGCGGTTCAAGAAGGCAGCTCACCACCTTTCAAAGGAGTCTAGGAATGGGCAATTAGTTACTAGTTCGGCACATGAAACGCAAATTCCTAGAAAGAATAATAAATGCTCATTGGTTGTTGGGTCTATTATTGTTTCATGTACTGAGATGTAGTGAAAAACTCTGTTTTACCAGCCATCCGTACAGATCATTTCAGTACAACCACGTGTTGAGTTGTACAAGGGAAAAGCAATAACAGATTGCAGAAAATACAGAGTAAGTGCAGTGCAGGTAGACAATAAAGTGCAAGGCCAGGACAAGGTAAATTGAAAGTCAAGACTTCATCTTCATTGTAGAACAGATCCATTCAATAGTGTTATAATGGTGGATAGATGTAGTCCCCGAGCCTGGCGGCACATGTTTTCAAGCTTTTGTATCTTCTGCCTGCTGGGAGGCAGGAGAAGCGAGAACTTCTGGGGTGGAAAGACTCTTTGATTATGCTGGCTGCTTTTCCTAAATAGTGGGAAGAACAGACAGAGACCATGGAGAGGAGGCTACCTTTTGAGTTCACAACTCTCTGCAATTTCCTCTGGTCTTATGCAGAGCAGTTGCCATACCAAGCTGTGATGTATCTGGATAGATGCTTTCTGTGGTGCAGACTGTGGCAGATAATGAGAGGGAACTGGCACTGAACTACAAGTGGTAGTAACCGATGGTGTTAGAAACTTGACTAAATCTTGCTTAATGGCAAAAACTACTCCAACATGTCAGGTTGACTGCATAGATTTCAAACATAACCATAGGTGAATGAGATGAAACACAGTAAAGCCCTCTGCTAGTAATATGATAAAGATTCAGAGATCATTCTGGTATAATAATTAATATAACTCTTCGTAAACAATTTTATTAGCAGTTTGACCTTATTAACTAAAGAATATACTTTATATCAATATCCTGTAAACCATTTTCCAAAACATATCTTCTGTACATCAATTGCAGAATTTGAATGCATTAGTTCACAAGGCCTTTTGGCTCAAGACTGGTGCTGTTCTGTAAGGAGCCTCTGTGCGTTCCCACCTTCGAATGCATGGATTTTCCCTGGATGCTCACAGTTCCAGGACATACTGGGTGGGTTAATTGGTCATTATAAGTTGTCCTGTGACTAAGTTCATGTTCATCAGAGCTGAGGGGTTGCTGGGGGGGGGGGCATGGCTTGATAGGCTGAAGGGCCTACTCCATGTTGTACTGCTAAATAAATAATTAAGTCTGAGCAAACTCTCAGCTAGTGCAACACCAGTGATATTTCCTTGTTCTTCTTCCATAAGTCTATCTCCTCCAGGGAATCACTGACATGAATGTACAGCAGCTGGCAGGAAGAATGAAAGAACTTACTCCCAGTACACAATTTATATTCTAGATGAGGTTGTGTGAATTCTCCCTGTGACTGTGTAGATTTCTCCCTACATCCCAAAAGATCATAAGAGATGGAAGCAGAATTAGGCCAGTTGGCACATCAAAATATGTGAGCTGCTAGGCTAGTTTATTACCATAAATATATAGTCAGATGCTAAGAGAAACAGGGTGGAGCTAATGGGCATGTGGGAGAAAATAGGATATATGGATATAAACAGGAGAATGGATTGACTGGCATACTCCTATAATATAAGAAATAATACGTTATTGGAGTAGTGTAAATAAGCCATGGAACCTTGACCAAGATTTATGAATTCAAGTCCTGTTATGGCAGCTGGGAAACTTAAATACAAGTACTTAAATAAATCTGGAATTAACATTAACTTAAGTGAAGCCAGTGACATTTTGACATTGACTCTCTAACCAAAAGAAACATTCTTTTCTGTTTTTTTCTATCAGAATAAAAGAATATTAATTCATAATTTTAAAACTTTTGCTCAACTTCATCTATGCTTTTCATCTGTTTGAGTAGAAACAAATTTTGATGTGTTAATATTGTCCGAACATTCAAGTATCTAACTGCAAATAGAGAACAGAGGACTTAATTCCCTGTCTATGTGATTGCCAATCTGAAGAAGGCTGAATTTGGTGAGTGCTGTAGCCTGTCAGATTGGAAATGATTGGTTAATTCAAAAACACTCTTGTTGACCACACTGCATTAAGTCACTTAGATTGATACACATAATTTAGTTTGTAGTTATTCTCATTCACTGCAATTTTTGAGAAATTGTTCTCTCATGTTTGGAAAAAATGTTGTGGTTACAGTTTACTCCAGTCTGTAAGCACATACTGTTTTCCAAGCGTAACAAAATCTCCTGTTGATATGACTCTTGTCTCATCCTACCTCCAGCTCGTTGGCCAATGTGTAGTTGTTTGAAAGATAGCTCTTACCTTAATGATGATGTTTATGGGACAGCCATTTACAGGGTTGTAGTAGAGTCGGTGACCTTAGCAGCAAGAATATTTTTTTAAACAAAATTGTTTTCTGTTTTTCCTGGTTTTCTGCCTTTTCCTCTTCGTTCACGGCACAATTTCATTGATGCTCCTTTTTTGAAAGGGCATGGATAATGTGGCCACTGTTCATGTTTGACAACCTTTCAATACTAACTGCAATTTCTATCATGCTCCAAACACACAAAGATCTCACATTCATGTAGAGTGCAATAGACAACTAGTTAGCAGAAAAGATCTCTCCTTTTTATCTCCGTGTTACTGTCCATCTTTCAATGTGTTCTTGCCCATGGCTGAGTTAACTAGAAACACCCTGCCATATTCTTTAGGAAGGCTTTTCAACTCAGAGAGAGAGGATGATTAGGCAGAAGTATTGAGAGAATACGATTCAGACTGGGATATAGTGAATAAAGAGGAGACTACAATGAGGAATCCAAACCAGGCACAATTAAGGAAGATGCATGAAGAGATTAATGGTTGGAACAAGCCAGGACAGACTAAGAACATGGAATTTTTGGAAATCAAGAAAGAATTGGAAGCAATGAAAGCTGATAATGCGACTAAGGGTGCCAGCTACAGAATAAGTAAATTTTAAGTAATGATTTAAAACTGAATTAATTGCAAGGAAATGCCACACAACAGCAGGAAGCCTACTTTGCAAGATAATAAGATGGAAGTCACTGGCTAATCAATGCAAATGTAGGTGTTGATGCTTCATTAAGGCATTCCATCAAGTGTCCAGCAGTGGAGCTGTGTCTATCTATGATTACATTTGTGATTCATCTCACTGACTTCATGCCAAGTTGCACTAGGCACAGGGTAAGAGATATCAAACATTTCAATGGGAAGGTTGGGTCACAATACCCAATACCCAATTATTACTTGACCATATATTTTGCCTTGTCTTGCTAGATACTACTAAAATACAACATCCCTGTGAGATTCTGCTTAATCTATACCCAACAAGTACAGGTGAGGAACCAAACAGTGGGAGTGGTTCAAGAAGACATGGCCAAGTATTTCAAAAGCAGAATAAAGGGGTCTGAC
Source organism: Hypanus sabinus (assembly GCF_030144855.1). NCBI lineage: Eukaryota > Metazoa > Chordata > Chondrichthyes > Myliobatiformes > Dasyatidae > Hypanus > Hypanus sabinus. The sequence goes on from NC_082717.1 coordinate 76,732,150, forward strand.
AGTGGTTGTATTAGAAATAAAATGAGGGGATTGAAGCATTTTATACAGTAGGGTAGGTGATGATGGGGACTGGTTCTGTCAGTTGAGATTTAGGCGGATGAGCAAGAGAACTAAATAAGCTGATGAAGTTTATTTCCAATGTGGAAATTGCTATTCAGCCCATTTCTGTCCTTGCCTGACTGTCATTGGAATCAGTCTTATAGTGCATGGAAATAGGTCATTGACTCAAATCATTCATACCACCCAAGGTACCTATCTGATTCAGTCCCATTTCTATGTATTCTCTCAAAACCTTTATCATCCATGTATCCATCGACGTCTTTTAAAAGCTGTAATTGTATTTCGCTTCACCAATTCCTCTGGTGTCTTGTTCCATAGACCCACCACTCTAAGAATTAATGTGACATCCCTTCCTCTACACACCCAGCTAATGCAATTTTATGAGTAAATGGTATGTAAATGAGGTCCATAACCTTTACCACCAGGAAGGATAAAGGTAGCAGGCACGCAGGGACACTGGCACCTGCTGACTCTCCTACAAGGATCCTTTAGATCAAAATCCTTAAACTCTCTACCCTGACAGCAGGCTGGGAGCACCTTCACCCTGAGGACTGCAGAGGCTTAAGAAAGTTATTCACCACCGCTTGCTCAAGGGTGCAAACTATAATTAGAAGCAGACAATAATTTTTGTCTTTCCAGTGATGCCAGATCCTGAATAAATTAAACCAAAAGCAGTAATGACATATGGAACTTAGCGACTTCGAATATTGACTGGCTGAGCTAATCTGTACTGTTGTTTAGACACTTTTGGAGCTAAAATGTTTTCGTTTTTTTCCTATGCTAGAGTGGTGTAAATCTGTTTGGCCGTTGATCTGAACTTGTTTAATCTCTAAGAAAGAATTTGAATAAATCCTTAACAGTTCTGGATAAAAGATCGGTGCAGCCATCGCTATCTCTTTCGGGTTGATTCATTACACTGATTGGCTGCCAAGATCTGTGGCTTCTTCTACCATTGTGATTGTGTCCTGGAACTTGTGCATCCGCCTCTGGTCACGCAAAAGTGGCTGCTATGTGGAGCTCCGCACGCTGAGTTTGAGGATTTATGTGATAGAGCAAATTTTTCTGTCTCATTTTATTTTGTTGCTGATTCAATTTCCCTTCACTTTGGAGTGGGATTTGGATGCAAGAGTCATGAAATGTAACAGCTGTGTGCCTTGTAGTTTAGCTTAATAGGTAACTCCTTCGTCTTTTCTATTTACACCGTGATTTTTGTCGTCATCAAAAAAATTTGAGGTTGCTGCAAATTTTCTACTGCCATGACGAGGCCAAACTCAGGTTGGAGGAGCAACACCTCATATACCGTCTGGGTAGTCTCCAGCCGCTTGGCATGAACATTGACCTCCAACTTCTGGTAATTCTCTCCCTCTCCCTTCCCCCATCCCATTTTCACTCTGCCTTCTCTTCTAGCTGCCTATCACCTCTCTCATGATTCTGCCTTCTTCTACTACACAGTGCTTTCCCCTTACATTCCTTCTTCACCTTTCCTGCCTACCTCCTCCCTGCTTCCCCTCCCCTACCCCTGGATCTTTCCTCTGATTGGTTTTTCACCTGACACCTCCCAGCCCACCCTCCCCCCACCTTCTTTATAGGGCCCCTGCCCCCTCCCTCTTCAGTCCTGATGAAGGGTCTCAGCCCGAAACGTTGACTGTTGGTTTCCACGGACGCTGCCCAGCCTGCTGAGTTCCTCCAGCTTGTTGTATGTCCTGCAAATTTTCTTCCTGTAGGTAGTCATATGTCACAGAAATGGAATAGGCAGTCTTGGTGAGGGGGTAAATGTGTAATTATATCTCAATTAGAAGGCCAATACAATGCTAATACTGTGAATTTCTCAGATTAAGTTCAGGTCAATGGTGTCCAGGGAAAGGATAGAAATGGAGTTTGTTTTATACTCATATGACAATACTTTGACTCAACCATTCTCATGCTAATCCATACAAAGAAATAAATTGTAGGTAATGAAGGAGTGGTTATACACTCGACGAGACATCTGTCAGTATTGTTACGTACCCCGTAACTGGGTCACTTACCAGCAAAGATAGAGAGGTCTGTTGAAGTCTGATGGTACTATTTTTAACAGTATTTATTGATAAAAATACACAAAAATAATATCAATGCAAACATACAGATAATATATGTCGTCAATACTAAATCTAAAAGCGTGGGTATAATAATAATCAATAAGAAATAGCTCTATCATTGTCTAGGGGATAATATATTGTCCGATGGAAATATAAAAGTCACTCAAGTTCATTCAAGCTGCAGCTTTTTGGTTGGAGAGAAAGACGGAGATTTAACTTGCCCATTCCTTTTATGATGTCAATCCTTCGAGAGTCGTTCGGGACTGGTTTCCCCTTTGTGGTTAGCTAAAGTCGTGCTTTCGTGGTAAAGGCCCACCAACTCTGAGGCAAATGGAAAAGGACGCACGTGGGCTTTTCCATCGGCTTTCGCTATTACGCTGTTACAGGAATTCTAGCATTTCTTCTGGTGCGTCTGAAGGGGCTGTTCCCCAGACCCTCTTTAATCATGACTCACAGGGTCTCAGATGTCAATCAGGTTGGGATGATGCAATCCCTCCACCAACCCCCCCACCTCAGTTCATTGCCTGGGGGCTTCGACGCATCGTACAGTATTCAATACACAATACCGTCTCCAAGAGACAATAGCCGTTATCAATGGTTCCGCCTTTCGGAGGCCAGGACACATTCCAAACTCTTTGTGGATTCTGCATGTCTTTCTCTCATTTCCTGGGTTTCCTGAACTGACTTAATAGTGATCTTGCGATTCTCAGAAAGGAGGGGGCCACGGGCGTAACAGCATACACTTGGATTCTGCCATGTCATTGGACAATGGGCCATGCGTGGATGAAAAAGTTCCCTTCAAAGGGAAGGGTACATAATTAGGACACTCCAGATCCATTGGTGTAGTTGTGAAACTTGCATCAAATTTATGGGACTATGATTAGTGGAAAAAGAACCAAACAAAGGCAGTTAACACACAACAGGGGGAAAATTAGGAGGATAGTGTGGTTAACTGGCAAAAGTTGTGGAACTGTTGTGAAGAATATTGGATTGGCCTTAGAGCCACATTCCCATAACCTTTGCGTTCTCCAGTGGTCCAAAATTCTGTCTCACCCATTAATGAGTCAGTGTGTACATTTGCCTGGATCGCACATTCCTGAGATCCTTGAGAGAAGAAATTCTTCGTCATCTCAGTCCTGCTATGTCTTCACTTACACTTCCCCTGTCAGAGCACAGAGTAAAACCTATGCTTTTTGGCTGATCTTGTAACCTGCTTCTCGAGATATATCCTGAGACTCCCGTTCATTTGATTACTCTTCTTTGCAGCAACCGGATGTGTTTTTTTAACATATTAGAAACATCAAGTCGTTCTTCTAGTGAGAAAGAAGCTTGCCAAAGTTTGCTGCAAAGATTTTCAGCAAATTTGCCACCTATAGTGGCTTTACATCGAGTAAAGTGAGTTGAATGGATCACTCTTTTGTGGGGATTTGACTCAATAAAGACCCCTGGCCTATATTCTTCACTGTGTGACTATCAACAATACAGACATACATCCTAAGTGGTCAAAGTTAGTGCATCGTCAGCCACAGGAATGAGGAAATGATCTAAAACATTGGCATGTGTTGAAATGCAGATGAATGTACTGAACTGAATGGAGTGGAATCTCTCATTATTACTTGAGCCCATGATAGGATGAAATACAACTCCATGTTTTTTGACCAGATGATGAATTGTTGTGAAATGCAGACAAACATATTTCATAATTTCTGACAATGCAGAAGGAGGTTATTCACCCTGACATGTTTGTGCTGATTGTCATGTATTTTCTATCAGTCCATTCTCCACTGATTTCCTTGCATGTTATTCTCTTCGATTGTCCGGCCATCCACCTACATGAGGGCAATTTTCAGAACCTGTAAAGTACTGCCAAGTTTTTGTGATAATGGAAGAAACCATACCATGGGGGTAGTGGGGAGAGTCCTGTGCAGTCACAGGGTTTGTGTACAAACTTCAATAGAAGGCAGACGAGCTCAGGATTGAATCTGGCTTGCTGGAGCTGTGTGGCCCTAGCACTAAATACTGCACCAAAGTGCCACGGCACGCGGAACTGTCTGAAGCAAAGGCCATATCTTGAATGTCTTGAAAGAGAAGTGCCCGATGTATTTCTCCAGTCCTGATGAAGGGTCTCGGCCCAAAACATCGACTGTACTCTTCTCGATAAATGCTGCCTGGCCTGCTGAGTTCCTCCAGCATTTTGTGTGTGTTGCTTGGATTTCTGGCACCTGGAGATTTTCTCTTGTTTGCCGATGTATAGATGTTATGTTGATATACAGGCCGCTTGATTCCTTTCGTGACCATGCCTTCAGCTGACTGGACCCCAAACTCTGGACGTCGCTAGCCGCTCCATCTTCTTCCAACTTTTAAAAATGTTTCTTAAAGCTTACATTCTTGAAACTAGTTGTGGGCACCAAATATTGTTGGATAATCTGTCCTGTACATTTGAGTGCCCAAGAGCAAAATTAACTCCTGCACACATATTTACCATAGCAACAGCACAAGGAACTCACCTTATACACTGCTCACATATGGCACCACAGAGAATTGACATTCTTCTTTGCTTAGCAATGACAGGCAAATTCCACCTCATTCAGTGCTTGTCATGAGTGAATCATTCCCTGGACCACATCCATCCAGCCTTTGTAAATATAGCTCTGACCAGGTCAAGGACATGAGAGAAAGCTTCAAAAACAGAGGCTGAAGTAAAAAAAAAGACTGAAATGAAAAGAAGAGGAGGAAATGTGAAATATAGAAAGAAACTTTGCAAGCCTTCCCTCGGCAGATTTGTTTGAGGGGCATGTAAAATGATTGCAAATGTGTGTATGATATGTCTCCTTCAGTTCATATAATGCACTGTATCTTGAAGGGTGAATAGCAGAGAGAATGACCTACCAGGAATTGTCATATATTAGATGGGCTTAATGGCCTCCCTTGTCAAAACTGAGCATAATCTACCCTTGCAGGTGACAGCCAGGGTCTATGAGCCTGTTCTATTGTGAGCTGACCCTCATCCATTGTAACAGGACCAGCACTGTTAATGCCATCAGCTACAGGGTGATGAAATCAACCTCTGGAGCTAATTACAACCATGCCCAAGATGTACGTGTGTGTGAGCCATCTGACAGTCTGAAAGGCTTTCCCACAAAGTAGCTAGAGGTCTGGAACTTATTTGCGATAGTCTCATAAACTCATCTTCTATGTGGACGGAAAGAACCTCAAAGAATATGGTGCACGAGTTTCCTCCTTGTGTCCTTAGGACAAACTCCAGACCTCCAATGTCTGACTGATTCTGTCAAACTCTAAGTGCTATGGACAAAGTACTGTGTAATGCAGTGGATTCTGGTTAATTTGCACATTGGTTAAATGGGGCAGTTGCTAATTTAGGACAACTCTTTAAGAACAAAGCCTAATTAAGAAAATAGTCAAGATTGCCTTTCCCCTTTGTTTATTTGGGACATTATGCCACTTAATTGGAGACTGTTGCCAAACAATTAGAAACTAGCATCAGATACATGCACTTGTGGGGCTTTGAATGAACAGTTTTTAAATAGCGCCAGTTGCATGTGTTTGTGTTTGAAAAGCAGTAATTTTTGTCACTGATAGTTGGTGAAAAGTAAGCAGTAAGACAATTTGGAACTGTTTTGCTCACTGCAGTATCTAGCTTTCAGGCTTGGAGATGCCAGAAATGGCCAGGAGTGAAAATGAAATGAGTTTGCTACTTCAAGAATTTAGGAACTTGTATTCAACAAGTTAGGAATTTGAAGGTTTTGCCAGTCTTCCTGAATTTTACAATGAAAATGAAGATTTGGAGGAGGCAATTGTTAAAAGCATTGTATAAAGGCAGTCTGTTACTTGCACTACGAGTCTGTGCTGATTTTGGTCAAGTCAATCCAAGCAACATGGCAGTGTACACTGGGTGAATTCCTGCGTCGAGAACTAATAGGAACTAATACATAGATAGTTCTGTAGAAGGATTTGCAGTGTTCTAATTTGTTCTGTGTTTCATTTAATTACATAATTTGTTACTCAGTTAAATGGTGGTTTGTATTTTAATACTTTTTTGACGATTTCCATGAAACTTTGACTAGTTGGACAGCTGCTGAATTGGGTCAAAATGTGCTAGTCCCAGCATGTCCCAGTTAACCAGAATCCACTGTATATATTCTATTCCCTTTGCAAGGTATTACAGCATTCAATCTGCTGACATTACACTTTAAGGTCATTCTTTCCAATTCACCACAACTCATGGCAAATCCCTATTGGTTCCTTAGCTAACCGATTTCAAAATTCTGAACCACTTATCAGTGGATACGGTTTCTCCTCATTTACTCTGTTAAAAATTTTTGTAACATCTCTTATTAAGTAAAAAGACAATGCATTCTTATTCCATCTTTTACAACTTCAGAACATTTCAAATTGACTTATGAATAAACAGAGGCTAAATAATAATAAACGAATAACCACAAGGTTCAAGATAAGTTGCTACCCCTCAACCATCGGGCACTTGAACAAAAGGGGATAACCACACTCACTTAAGGACTCTGTTATATTGTTATTTCATGCTCATTATTTATTACTATTAATTTATATCTGTATTTGTGCAGTTTGTTTACAGTTTATAGTTTCTGATGTTTACAGTTTACAGTTACTGTTCTATAGATTTGCTAAGTATGCATGCAGAAAAAGAATCTCAGGGTTGTATATGGTGGCATATATGTACTCTGATAAAAAGTTTTACTTTGAACTTTTGAACTTTGGACTTTGATGGTCTTATAGAAATTCATTGATTATTTATCAAGCTCCCATAAATATCATGCAGGACATCGGGGATTGCTCTGTTGATCTTCATTGTCAGAAAGACAATTCCGGCAAAAGCAACTACAGGGATGGGTTCTCAACCTGAGACAAGGTCATGTCTCTGATATTGATTATTTATTCCTTGGCTACCAAGCACTTGATGCCCATTCACCTCCCCCCACACCTCCATCCAGGGCCCCAAACAGTCCTTCCAGGTGACACAACACTTCACCTATGTATCTACTGGGGTTGTCTGTTGTGTCTGGTGCTCCTGATATGGCCTCCTCTACATTGGTGAGACATGTTTTAAATTGGGGGACTGCTTCATCGAACATCTCTGCTCCATCCATCTAAAGCAGAACTTGCCATTGGCCAAGCATTTTAATTTGATACCGTTCCTGCTCTGACATGTTGGTCTATGGCTGCCTCTTGTGCCAAGATGAAGTCATCCTCAGGGTGGAAGAGCAACTCCTTATATTCCATTTGTGTAGTCTCCATCCTGATGGCATGAAAATCAATTTCTCCATCCAGTTAGAAAAATTCACTCCCTGTTCCCTGTTCTTCTATTTCCCACTTTGGCTTCTAACCTCTTCTCACTTGCCTATCAGCTCCCCCTAGGTACCCTCCTCCTTCCCTCTTTCCTATGGTACAGTCTCCTTTCCTATCAAATTCCTTCCTCTTTATCTTTCCTCACCACCTGGCTTCACTCATCACCTTCTAGCTATCCCCTTTCCCTCTCCCCACCTTTTTATTCTGTCCTCTTCCCCCTTCCTTTCCAGTCCTGAGGAAGGGACTCAGCACACGTCGACTGTTTATTCATTTCAACAGATGCTGTATAACCTGGTGAGTTCCTCCAGCGTTTTGGTGCGAGCTGCTTTGCATTTCCAGCATCTGCAGACTTTCTTGTGCACTTGATAACCAATGCAGTGATGTATCTTGACTCCTAAAGGTTAACCAAGAAATAGTAAAGTGGCACATAAACTCTTCTCCAACTTCCGGCCAGGTACAGGTGTCAATCTTAAGCAATGTTTTGATGATAAGTTCATTATTGATGAAGATCTGTAAAATGGTTTCTTTCCCAATACTCCTTTAGCATGGATGATCTTATTACCATACAAATAAAATTTTCCAAAAGTTTGAAGACAGAGATATGAAAAGGTTGGTCACTGGACCTGACCAGATCAATAGCGGGAAACTATCATACTAAATAAGTGACAAGGAATGTCCATCCCCAACTGGGAAGACTTTATCCACTTGTCATTGAAATCCATTGGCATTCCCACTGGTAAATCCCCAACTGGATTAAGGAGAGCAAGGCCTTCTATGCAAGTTGCAAGGGCACCTTCTTTCTTTCTTAGAAGGTTAAACACTTTGCTTGCCCTAACTTAGTTGATTACAGTGATCAAACGTGTCAATGGTATTTAACTTTGTGGATTCTTAGTGCAGTTACACACATTGTGTGCGATTGGCACACAGCCAAATGCACTGTCATGGACATATCTCTGATTTATCTTTGCTGTACAGCTTCTCCCGGGAAAGAAAAAAGAAGTGAAATTAGTTGAGCAGAATTTAATGATTTTCAGGTGCAACCACTCCCAGTTCTTCAGCCTTGGAGATGCAATGGAATCTGTTCATGCAATAAAACATTATTTTCTGCAGTCATGTACTGTGTTAACTCTTTTTCATCAATTATAAGTTCAATTTCAGGAGCAAGTGAAGCTCTTAATTATTTTCTGTTCTCCTTTGGGCATCTTGCACGAAGATTACATGCCTTGGGTAAATCTTTCTGAAAACTTTCTTCCTATTTTTTCAAGTCATTTCTTAGAAGCACATACCTCCTATTCCTCCATTACCTTATTTGACCTGTCTGGTGGTGGTAACACATAAAGCTCATCATATGGGTTTAAGCTCTTTGCTTTATATCATCTTCACTTTATTTCCACTACCATGCAACCATATTTGTTTCCAGATGTGGCTGGACTAGACCTGAAGATCCTTTGTCTTCTATGGAATAGCATTTCTGTAGGAGACTAGTGAAGTGAATGCTAGAAAGCTAAAATAAAACCTGACAATATTTAAACCTTCTGAAGGTCAGACAGCATCTCTGGAAAGAGGAGCAGATTTAAAGTTTCTAGTCCAAGACCAGAATCAGAATTTGGGAGGCGAACTGTGTTGGTCTCTGTTCAAGGAAGAAGAGGAGGCTCTCAAGGTGAGATTACGTGGAGTTATATTTCCCTGGCGCAGAATGATTTCTCCCATAAATCTGATCTGCTTATTTAGTCTCTCTTTAGTTGTCCTTACGTATTTTTCAGCTTCTCCATTTGAAACAGTAATGCTTCATCTCTAAGAGAGAACAGAATCGAGATGCAGATGACCCCAATGCTTAGAGATTGGCAAAAGTTCGAGAGCTAGTATCGCTAGGCTCAAGGACAGCATCTATCCTGTTGTCCTGTTGAATCTATCCCATTGGTTGATAGATTATTGATTGGTCAGGGCATGAAGGGTTACATTGACAAGGTAGGAGATGGGGGCTGAAAGGAACATTGGATCAGCCATGATGAAATGGTGGAGCAGATCTGATGGGCCAAATGGCCTAATTCTGCTCCTATGCCTTATGGTCCTATGATCTTTTAAGACTCTAGTATGACAAAAATAAACTCTTAATCTTGTTATGGCCCTTGTACCTTATTTGCCCACCTGCACTGCACTTTCTCTGTATCTGTAATCCTATATTCTGCATTCTGGTGATTCTTCTTTTGATAACCTTGATGTACTTACGTATGGAATAATATCAATAGATTCCATGCAAACAAAGATGTTTCAGGGTATCTCAGTACATTCAAGATTCAAGATTAAAAGATTTTGAATGCCAAATCAACAACCAATGGTGAATTTGGCGGTGCTCAGCATGCTGCATGCTATTTCTAGCAAGTTGCACTTTGCTTCTGAATACTGTTCTCTTGAAATCAAGGTAGGACATTTAGCTCTACCTTCCAAGATTTAGCACCCACAACCGATGTTGTATTTCTAGACATACTAGTGTTCCAGTGTGAGAACGGTGGCCCCAGATCCACCGGCTGAGTTTTGCATGGTGCAGTTCGCTGGAAGCTGCAAGTGTTTCTGTGAGATGGCTGATTGCTTAATCTGCACAAACAGTTCCTCTGTTATCCCTAAAGCCAGGTGCCCGGAAGTAAACATAACCTCTACAGATCCAGTTTGCTCGACTTTGATAAAGCATTATAATTTCATGTTAGGGCAACCAGTAAGTTCTGGAGCACATCAATCACTATGTTGAGCCAGGAGCTGGGCTCGCAGAACATAAAATACCCATTTCTCTCCATGCTTAATTTTATTGAAGAGCATCTGTGCTTGTTCCTTTGAGCACAGTAAAAAACATGTCACTCTTATCAGGATGTCATCTCTTCATCAGTCCTGAGTTCATTTAAATTTCAACGTGGTGGCACATGTTCCATCTGTTTTATGCATTTATTTGCACCTTTTAACTCTTTTATATTGCATCAAGAAAAGGCATTTATTGAAACAGTAGCTTCAGATGCCAACTTAGTTTAATAGATGTGTCAGGTAGCAATGCCAAAATATTAAGAGGATACAAATCTATTCAGCATAACTCGATTCCCACTGGTGTAGGGGAGTTGATTCAGTAAAACAGGCTGGGAAGATTATTTCCTATTCCTGTCTCAAGAAGTATTCGTGACCAGGACAGTGTCACAATGAAACAATAAGTTTCAATGGTCTGTCTAAGCAAGACCTAAAGCAAAATGCTGGAAATCTGAAATGAACATAAAATGTCAGAAACACTCAGCTAGTTGGGCATTGCCTCTACAGAGCCATGCTGTTGGCCTAAGCAGGTGGTAGCTCCTTCTGGCATGGCACCTGTGTTCCTTCATGCCTCTGTACTGCTCCGGAAATCTCTCCTGGAGCTCAACAGGTTAACATGAACTTCTTCAGACCTCTCAGCTCTTGGGCTAGGAAACCTGTCCCTTTCTAGCGTTGGGTTAAGGCTGAAACAGACACAGTGATACCCATGAATGGAGGTGTAGGCTAGACCAGGGCATGACCAGTGGGCTGAATAGCCTGAATAACCCCAACACTTCATGTATGACTCAATGAAATCAGCAGTACGTGGAAAGACACTGTTTCTTAAAATTATTTTTTCAAGTTGCTTTAAATGCTTTTTTTATTGCATGTGTTCTGTAGTATGTACTGTCTAAATAACTCTTCCAGCAGTCTCGAGTGCTTTGAATGTTTCTGAACACCAAAGATTTCCCCTCACATTCAGTATTAACTGTCAGTGAGCTGGGGCTGGGGCATCACCAACTGTCAGAGCTATTCTGTGTGAGTGTAGTCCCTGCTCGCACTGAGGCAGTCCTGAATTATTCTCGATATGTTGTTTTCACTGACGGCCAGGCAGAAGCAGTGAGACTGCATGGTTTAACCCAGTGCAGGCAAGGGACACTATCTCTTAGCCTGATGAGTAGTTCAAGTATTTTCTGTTTTAATTCATTTGATGACTGCTGGAGACCTGCAACAGTGCATACAGTGCCTATAAGAAGTATTCACCCACCCCCCTTGGGAGTTTTCAAATTTCATTGTTTTACAATGTTGAGTCACAGTGGATTTAATTTGGCTTTTTTGACACTGATCAACAGAAAAGACCCTTTTTCTTTGTAATAAATTATTACAATTATTGAACACAAAATGATCGATCACCCCTTTCAAGTCAATATTTAGCAGATGCACCTTTGGCAGTAATTACTGCCTGGAGTCTGAGTGGAAAGGTCTCTATCAGCTTTGCACATCTGGACACTGCAACTTTTCTCCCATTCTCCTTTACAAAACTATTCAAACTCTGCTAGATGGCATGGAGACAGCCCTTTTCAAGTCCAGCCACAAATTCTCAATTGGATTGAGGTCTGGCCTCTGACTTGCCACTCCAGGGCATTAACTTTGTTGTTTTTAAGCCATTCCTGTTTATCTTTGGCTTTATGCTTGTGGTCATTGTCTTGCTTCAAAACAAATCTTCTCCCAAGTTGCAGTTCTCTTGCAGACTGCATCAGGTTTTCCACCAGGATTTCCCTGTGTTTTGCTGCATTCATTTTACCCTCTACCTTCACAAGCCTTCCCGGGCCTGCTGCAGTGAAGCATCCCCACAGCATGATGCAGCCGCCACCATGCTTCATGGTAGGGATGGTGTGTTTTTGATGATGTGTAGTGTTAGTCTGATGGCCAAAAAACTCAATTTTGGTTTCATTAGACCACAGAACCTTCTTCCAGTTGACTTCAGAGTCCCCCACATGCATTCTGGCAAACTCTAGCTGAGATTGCATGTGAGGTTTTTTTTCCAACAGTGGCTTTCTCTTTGCCATTCTCCCATAAGGCTGCAACTGGTGAACCTGGACAACAGTTGTATGTGCAGTCCCTCCCATCTCAGCCACTGAAGCTTGTAACTCCGCCAGAATTGTCACAGGTCTCCTAGTGGCCTCCCTTATTAGACCCCTTCTTGCATGGTCACTCAGATTTTGAGGAAGGCCTGCTTGAAGCAGATTTACAGATTTGCCATATTCTTTCCATTTCTTGATGATTGACTTAACTCTACTCCAAAGGATATTCTGTGGCTTGAAAATTTTCTTGTATCCATCGTGTGCTTTTCAGCAATCTTTTCACAAAGTTGCTTGAGGTGTTCTTTTGTCTTCATGTTTCATGCCTCACCAGCAGTTGGACCTTCGAGATACAGGTGTATTTTCACTACAATCAATTGATGTACCTTGACTGCACACAGGTGATCTCCATCTAACTAATTATATGATTTTGAAAACTAATTGGCTGCAGCAGTGATGATTTGGTGTGTCATATTAAAATGGGTAAATACTTATGCAATCAATTATCTTATGTTTTACATTTGTAATTTATTTTGATCACTTCGTAGAGATCTCAAAGTTTCAAAGGTTCAATTTAATGTCAGAGAAATGTATACTATATACATCCTGAAATGCTTTTTCTTCACAAAACATCCATGAAAACAGAGAAGTGCCCCAAAGAGTGAACAACAGTTAAACATGAGAACCCCAAAGTCCCCCCCCCAAAGTTCCCCCTTCCTGCGTGTAAATGGTGGCAAGCACCAATCCCCCCCCGCCAAAAAGTGGACCCTCTACCGAGCCCAAGCGTGAGCTAAGTGATAGCAAAGACTGAGACCTTGCAGCTACTCCAAAGACTATCGCAATTCATCCGGCATTTGACAACCCATAGGTTCTGTCTCTCCCTAATAATGGAGAGGGAGGGGTCCCCTATTTTCACAACGAGCAGGAGACATAGCAACAACCCGCTGGTTTATGATGTTAAAAAGTCAGTTTCATCACTTTTTATGAGCTCTCTGTCCGAAGATCGCAAAGATCTCGGGTCTTCGGGCCCACAGCAAAAGATTTTCTGGCCTCCTTGATGACACACAAGTCTCCTGGCGTAACACCGACTGTTGATCCACCCGTCTCCAGAGTCTCGAGATCTTAGGCTTCCAAACACTAGGCCGCCTCTCAGGCCGAACCCTTGGCACGTTGAACATCGGCCGGTCCTGAAACCCCGAGAACGGGTCCCATGCTCGCAAAGAGCCAAAATCAGCGTGTAACTCCAGGTCAGGGTCTTCAAAAGAACCCTGAAAGGGAAAAATAAAGATATTAAAGATGGAAATAGAGCTGTTTCCGAAGATGCAAGCAAAGGAGCCACCTTTTAGCGCCATCTTATCTCCGTCTCCATGTGTTTGTTTTCACTTTGACACAAAAGAGTGATTTTCTGTCGTTCAGTGTCAAAAAAAGCCAAATAAAATCCACTGTGATTCAATGTTGTAAACCAATAAAACATGAAAACTTCCAAGGTGGGTGAATACTTTTTATAGGTACTGATTTCCATCTTTCCAATCAAATCCATTCTGACTGCTCCAAATCTGCTTTGTTTAGCTCTGGTGACAAATGTTCACAAGATTCACATCAGTTGGATGGGTGGAGATGGGAAGTTTTGTTGGGTGGTGAAGCCACTCCAAAATCCAGTGCCAAGAAGACAACCATCTTCAGCTGTTAATGAGTCTTCAAGAGGAGCAATTTATAGCTTAGCCAATGAAACCGATGGAACTGTACCCATATGAAGAGTCACCACCTTTACATGAGGTGTGGAAAAAAACAGAAGAGAAAAGATAATTGTTTCTCCCTAAGAAGAACTTGCAACAACATCCTGATGAAATAGGTCAAGCTGGATGTGATGCTTTTGAAAATAATTAAAGCAGCTTAAATCTTTCAACATTTTATTGACTGTGATTAAATAACACAATTCCAAAAGTTCAGCATATTCAATACAAACATTGGAAGATATAAGAGTTGTACTTTTGCTGATTTATACAATTGTCAGACATTCTTACAGTTGTAATATTTCAGCCCAGTCTTTAATGTTCCATCTCTGTACTATTCAGGCCCAGGTTGAGATAAAGAGGTTGTAAATTTTGCATACAGAAAAACAGAACTGCAGGAAATGAGTGGGATTTTTTTAATTGAACATCATATCAAGGGCTTATCAACCTATTATGTCCAATTAAAACAAGTTTTAATGGTTTGCAAAAATGGACAAACGTATTAATTTATAGTAAATTTTTATTACGTGCAATGCTACGATGAAAGCTGAGAACTTCAAGTGTCAGTTTGATTCAATTCATGGTACTCTTGTGTCTTAGTCAGAAGTTTGTAGTTTCAAACCTTACCACTAATTTAAGCATTTGAAAGAAGACTGACACTTCAGTGCATTTACTGAAGAAATCTATCTGCAATTTTGTAGCTGAAATGTTAAGCTAAAAATGAAATCCCATAGCAATACTTAAAGGAAAGCAGCAAATTCTACTGGTTACCATTTCGATACAAAAACCAGTGCCTGCAATTCCAGATTGTGGTTTTTGCCCACTGTATAATAGTGTCTACTTCATTGTCTGTATTATGTCACTTCATTGATGATCTTTACTTCAGTCACAGACTTGACACAATAGCATCTGTCTTTCATTATTTATGAATGTTATAAAAGTTGGCTTTCCAAAAGGTCTGTATTGATGTGGTGGATGGTTTGTGGGAATAAACTTGTGTAACAAAACTAATTTTCCAGCCTTCCTCCTGATCTATACAGCATTCCAATGATCTGAAATTGAACTGGAATTGGAAACAGTTTATTATTGTCCCATGCACCAAGATACAGTGGAAAAAAACTGTTTTATATGCCTTCCACACAGATAATTTAAAAGCAAAAGTACATTGCATGGTACAAGGGAAAAAGCAACAACAGAATGCACAATATGGTGTTATAGTTATCAGAAAATGAGCTGTAAGGACCATGACAAGGTAGACTGTGAAGTGAAGAGTTCGCCTTTCATGTACAGGAGATGTATTTAAGAGTCTTATACCAGTGCGGTAGAGGCTGTACTTGAGCCTCATGCTATGTATTTTCAAGACTTTGTAGAATCTCCCTGATATGAAGGTGAAGAAGAGAGAGTGTCTGGGGTAGGTACAGTCTTTGGTCAATCTGCCTGCATTCCCGAGGCAGGGAGAAAAGTAGACGGAGTCAATGGAGAAGAGGTTGATGGATTGCCCTTGGGTAGATTGCATTTTATGATGCATCTCTAAAATAAAAATTGGTGAAGCTCAATGGAGACATGCCAAATTTCCCTTCTGAAGATTTAGAGGCACTGTTGTATTTTCTTGACCATAGGGTCTACATGACTGGACTAGGATCAGCTATTGGTTATGCTTACACCAAGGAACTTGAAGCTCTCAACCATCTCCACTTTAGCACCATTTATGCATATAGGGCATATACTCTTCCCCATTTCTTTGCCCATGACCGTCACTTTTGTTTTGGGGACATTGAAGAAATGATTGTTGTCATGACACCATGTTACAAGGCTCTCAATTTCCTTCCTGTACCCCACCGTGTCATTATTTGAGATCCAACCCACTGTGAGTTTGCAGATGGAGTTGGAGCAGAATCTGGTCATGCAGTTGTGAGTGTTTAGGGAGTAGAGAAAAGGGCTGAGGACACAGCCTTATGGAGCATCCATGTTAAGAATGATCAGGGCAGAGTTGTTGCTATCATACAAGAAATTCTTGATGGCTCTGGGCCTTATAATAACTGGAATTTAGAAGGATGGAGGGGGGGGGGGATCTCATTGAAATCTTTTGAATGTTGAAAGGCCCAGACAGAGTAGATGTGGAAAGGATAGTTCCCATTGTGGGGAATCTAGGACAAGGGGACACAGCCTCAGTATAGAGGAGTGTACATTTAAAACAGGGATACAGAAAAATTTCTTTAGGCAGGAAGTGGTAAATTTGTGGAATTTGTTACCACAGGCAGGTGTGGAGGGCAGGTCGTTGGGTGTATTTAAGGCAGCGATTGATAGGTTCTTGATTGGACATGGCATCAAAGGTTGCGGGGAGAGGGCTGAGGAGGGGAAAAGGGATTGCGGAGCAGACTCAATGGACCAATGGCCTAATTCTGCTCCTGTGTCTTACGGTCTTGCGTCTTACTTACGCCCTTCACTGTAGCTTTCGAAGAAACACCTGAATGAACAGGCATGTTTATCAGGAGCAGATGTTGAGGGACTAATGGTGTGTATACCACAGCTGCCTGCTGGTTTAAAAAAAGTTTGCATCTAATAACTTTGATCTTTCTAAAATAATTCTTTTTGTTCTTTTCATCTGCTGTCTTCAGGTTTAAATTAAGGTTGTTAGTTAGGATAATTTAGCATATCATCTTTTGAAGACAGAAAAATTGAACTCCTGATGGGGATCTTGTTATAGATATGACAGCAACAGAGGATTTCCAAACAGTGCCTGATTTGGAAATGTTGCACAAAGCTATTGTATATTAATAATGATCCATATCCACATGCAACAGTGGACCAGGGACATCTTTCTGAATTTATTCCAGAGCTGTTGGCCATTTACTTCATTGACAGAATTATACTGACTGTTAAAGTCACAAGTAGAGAACAGTTCTGTAGTTAAAACTGAATTAATGACAGCTCCATACATTTTTACACTCTGAATGTGATTTTTTGATTTCCGTTGCTTTAGTCATCTTGCAGTTTGTACCAGCCTCAGACAAATCACAAGTACCTCATTTCCCATAGCTAGAAACCTGATCAAAATACTCATCAAAGTTGATTAAAGATACCAGAGTACTAAAGTGTTGTGGTTTCCCTGGAACATGGGTGCCACCAACTCAAAGTTCAAAGTAAATTTATTATTAACATACTAATATGTCACCATATATACTATTCTGAAATTATTTTCTTTCAGGCACTCACAGCAGAACAAAGAACTACAGTAGAATCAATGAAAAACTACACACGAACAAGGACTGACAAACAACCAATGTCAAAAGAGAATCTGTTCACAACTCTGCTCATTGAACCCATGAACACTATACCTCACAATTTTTTTTAAAATTTCTGTTTTTGCACTACTTATTTAAATTTAACTATTTAATATAAACATATCTACTTACTGTAATTCAGTATTTTTTTCTATATTTATCATGCATTACATTGTACTGCTGCTGCAAAGGTACCAAATTTCGCAACTTGTGCCAGAGATATTGAAACCAATTCCGATTCTGAACATGCAATATATATATATTATTTCACTAATAGGATGGAATTTCAGTCTGTGGCTTTGCAGGCTCCATTTGGAACTCCTGAGAGAAAGATGTAATAAGTGCTTGCATTGCACCTAAATGTTGTATCCAGACCTTGATGGGACCTGGTCTGATCGATGGTAGGAAAGGTCCATGCTAAATGAGCCCATCCCCAACCAGAGACACTCTATGCATTTGTTGTCAAAATGCACGGGCATTGCCACTGGTAAATCTCCAACAGTCAGAGTACTGGCTGCTGACAAACACCTGAAATTTAACTGAGACAGCCACATAAATACAACAGCTTAAAGGGCTGCTCAGGGGTGGGGTATTCTGAGGGAAGTGGCTCATGTCCCATCTCTCCTAAGCTTTTCCACCATCTACAAAACAAAGCAGGAACATCACAAAATAATCTGCTGTGGCTTGGATGAAAGACTCCCCAGCAACACTAGAGCAGTGTATTATCATCGAGGATCAGTTCCTCATCCAACATCCTAAACTTTCACCTCCCACCCTCTGCCACACTCCCACCCCACCCCACAATTACTGGTGGTTCTTCTACAAAATGCATTAAACGTCTACATTAACATATGTTAAATAGTATTATAAATTCACCATGCTTTTACATTGTGTACTAATTACTTTAAAAATAACGTGGAAACACTTAAAGCACCATAAACACAGATTGAATATATTTAAATTAATTCAATTCATAAAATATGTTAAAATAAATTGTACTTACTGTATATTTCTCCTTCTCAGCCTGAATGAGTTTACAGAATTGATGTGGGTTGCACGAAGTGCAGGTTCAGAGGGCAGATTTCCTAGAGTAACTGCAGGGAAAGCCATGGATGTTTGCATTCCCTGCTGCATTCCTCAGAAAGCCCAACATCAGCACAATTGGGAAACTGCTGGAAATCAGCTGGGCTAAAGTTTGCCTTGGGCTCCCAAACTTATACCCGATTCCAGAGATAAATGGTAGCTGTTCCATGTGGAGCTGCCAGCATTTCCACAGAGGAGACTGGGTCCTTATTTTCCTATTATGCACCCCTGAGAAGCTTGCAGCAGTGTCTGAGAGATTAAACTTTATTTCCTGGAGACTTGAGGGCAGTCCTGGCCACCTTAGGTCAGGATCAATGTTCATTGGGAGCTTTGATTTCAATGGGATATTTGGTTGTGTTGGAGGCTGTAAGAGACTGCAAATTAAAGATAATTTCACTGCAATAAAATTTGACCTGATTAAACTTTGCTGCCATGGTGGTTAATACAATCAAAGCAAGCAGAAATAGGAATTTAGGTCTGAATTTTGATCTTGCATCCTATGTTAAATAGATCCCTCATCACTGAATGGGTTGTGGGTTCCCTTAAAAGCATTGTGTTCAATGGCTCGTTCAAAGATTCAAGAATTATGTAGGTATTCTAATAAGACTTATATATATATATGCTGTGGGACTTACTAAGAATGCTTGCAGTACCAGAGAGGGCAGCATCATTAGGTGTTGCAATTGGGAAATATGCTTTAAGGGTTTCACGGTCTTTAGAGAAACTGCACTTTTCGTTGGTGTAAATTAAAACAGAACTTGGCGCAGGAGATGATTTCTCTTGCTGGCATGTGGCTGCTGGCAGCCTTCAGAAAACGTCTCCAATCCTAATTCTCCTACATGTGGTTGCCAATGATTTCCCTTCTGGCATTGCCACAATTCTCACCGTAAATTGTAACCTTTTTTTGAATCTGAGGATAAAATGGCACCACCTCTGTTTCTTGCCTGGCAATTTTATTTCATTTCTTACCATTTTGCAACTTTTGTTCTCTTTTTTGAAAGTATGGATTTGCAGCTGCCTTCCTCCGGATATGAACATCGAGATGGTGAATGTGAGACTGAAACTTCTCTGATGAGCTTTTGTGCATCAGCAGGGACGTCTTCTCCTGAGGGCTGATGATGGAACACACGAGTGAAAATGGCAGAAAGGGGGATACTAACCTACCCAAGCTTAAGCATAACCTTCACATCTTCTGTCTTTTCCAGTGGTTTACTGAAAGTCCCAAGTCAGAAGGAACTAAATTGTATCCTTTGCTGTTCACTTATTTTTGTTCATTCCACTTGCCATGTTCACTCTGGACAGTAAACGTACAGAGAGGTATGAACAGGATGCAAGCATCTTGGTATAAGTATGTTGCAGTCTTTTTTGAAAACTACTTATTTATCATTCAACCAATGTATTGGAGGCAAGATGAGTGATATGAACCACTGCCAGTGATGTGACAAGGTCATTATACTGAGAAAAAAAAGAACAATTACAGACCAGGAGAGAACAAACTGCAACAGCTTACCTACTCCAATAAGATCAAAGTACTTTTCCTGACATGGAGTGAAGGGTATTCACATACTAATTAGAGGCACAAAATCAATCCCATTTCCAGCAATGTGGTCACCATGTTTGACTGAGAAGAGTTTTGTCCAATTGTCCCCACTCTGGCTGGCCACTATTGTCACAATATGCCACCTTTTCTGTAGCCATCTTTGCTGACTATGATCTGTCCTTTACTGTCACACAGGCATTCATGACAAAATATGTTCTTTTATGAATTGCCTCATTTGAAATGTTACCCTATGGAAATCCCAGAGCAAGGGAAAGTGACTTGATGTCAAATTAAGTTTTTATTTTTTTTCATGTATCTATATAAAGCCGTATGTCTGGGAGATTTCCTCACAAGGCCTTGTTACATTGTTTGTCCTTCTGTTGACAATTGTCCACAAAGCTGTTAGGAGGAATGTTGTAAGATTTAGATCCAGCATCAGTGAGGATGTTGTGCATCTTGGAGGGGGAACAAGCAGATGGTGATCTTCCAAAAGCTTTGTCCCTCTTGGTGGTAGAGAAATTTGGGCGACACTGCTGGAATAGACTAAGTGGGTAACTGCAGTACATTTGGGCAATCTCATTAATGCAGTGTAAGCCAAACCAAGATTGAATGAGCATTCAGATTTACAGTTGTTTAGAAGGTTTTAGGTATGGTGCTCATTGCGACATGCACCCACAGGCACACACTAGTCATGCACTCAACGGTCACTTTATTAGGTACATCTGTATCTCTGCTGGTTCGTGCAAATACCTAATCAGTCAATCATGCGGCAGCAACACAATGTATAAAAGCATGCAGACTTGGTCAAAAGGTTTTGTTGTTGTTCAAACATCAGAATAGGGAAGTACTGTGATGTAAGTGACTTTGACTGTGGAATCATTGTTGGTGCCAGGGAGTGGCTTGAGTATCTCAGAAAATTCTGATCTCCTTGGGATTTTAATGCATAGCAGTTTCTAGAGTTTACAGAGAATGGTATGGGGAAATAAAAAAAACACATCCAGTTAATGGTGGTTCTGTGGGCAAAAGTGCCTTGTTAATGAGAGAGGTCAGAGGAGAATGGCCACTGATTCAAGCTGACATGTAGGTGTCAGTAACTCAAATAACCATGCAATACAACGGTGGTGTGCAGAAGAGCATCTCTAAATGAACAACCTTGAAGTGGTTGGGCTACAGCAGCAGAAGACAATGAACGTTGTCACTTTTTAAGGTATCAGATGTATCTAATAACATGGTCACTGAGTGTATACAACAGCTAGCATAAAAATGTTACACATTTGTTCATTGAAAGCATGCACACACATATTGGAATAATGGGATCGGCCGTGTATTGTAGGTGGAAGGTTTAGCAGATTATTATTTTACTCGACCTTCATTGTCTGTCCAATGCTATCAAGTGATGTGCTGTCTACAGTTAGCTAAATATTAAGTTTTCAGAGTGTTCATTTTATCCCAAGTATCACATTTCCCTCTGTCAAAATTGAATCAAAAATGAAGGCAATCATGTAATTTTCTTTTATGTTCTGCTTGTAGCCAGAAAGTTACAATTTTTTTCCAATCTTCAAACCCCTCTCAGTAAATTCTAATTAATCTTTAAATGATTTTTGAATGCATTTGCATCTAGGGGTTAGATATTATTGTCCTTAAAAGACACTGGTGATCTTAAAAATAGTTTTGCAGTAGAATAATATATTGTACAAGTGTTTGTACATTTAATGTTATAGTTTTTCCAATATTATGGAACAACATATCATTAGACATAATGTGATCATCTGAGTTTAGGTAGATCTGAGATAATAGATGCATGTAAAGATTACAAAGTAAAGGAAAAATGCAGCAACATTTATTCTGCTTCTCCAAAGCAAAGGAATTGTCATGCTTTTTGCCATGGACATGCATGACGAAAATTGTTAATTGGGAACTGTGTCTTTCACTAATACGTTGCTCTAAGTGATAATTGAAATTTATCTGCCTCTGTCCTACATAATGAATTAAATGAGTTGCATAGTGCAGTGTTCACATTCTTATGACTAACCAGAGTAATTTTAGTTAGTCAATATTTAACCAGTTTCTGGATCCTATTACAGCTTTAAATTAATCCATCTCACAGCACAGCACAGAAAAATGCCACAACTGGTCCAGATTTTACCGGCAAGTTTCCTCACTTCATAACATATTAAAAATTATTTTTGAGTGGTTTTTTCACATTTGAAATATTTTTTCATTGGCTGTAACACCTGTTCTGAGTTTGTTCAAACCAGCTCCACTGACATAGTGGTTTTGTAATGGGTCCTATAACATAGACATCAATTCCTGTGCCTGCAGGTTTGGTTTACTGTGAGTACTGATCCTGGCTACAATGCAACATGGGATAAAGATTAATCAGGTGTGTGTGTGTGTGTGTGTGTGTGTGTGTGTGTGTGTGTGTGTGTGTGTGTGTGTGTGTGTGTGAGTGTGTGTATATAAAATTCACTGCATATGTTCAATATTCAGCAGTGCAATGGGTCAATGAAGAATGTTATATAATGTCAGTTAGCAGCTTGTTTGAGATGATTGATTAAAATATGCAGAGCAGTGGACTAAGTTTTGCCAGCTACGCAAAGGCCATCAATATATTAAAGCAGCCAGCTGGCCACTGATCAAATATAACAGTAGCCAGTGAGATTTTAGGGGTTGTTAAAATAGAAATATATTGCAGATGGAATGGCATTTTCCTCACCCATTATGCCAGTACTTCTATTCCCCCAATAATTCTAATATATGCAAATTGTTTTTACATAATATTCAGGCCTGTCTAACAGTGTATTGCTGCTAACATCTAGGGCCTCTTGCATTATTGGACAGTACAAAGAAAAATAAGAACTGAAATGACAGATTTCAGAAAACATTATGTACACTTGAATGCACTTAGATTAACACAACCTAGGGGAGGGGAGAAGAATAATATATTTAACATTTAATGTTATAGTTTTTTCAATAATATGGAACAACATATCATTAGACATACTGCGATCATCTGAGCTTAAATTTAAATTTAAATTGTTTAAATTTAAGAGACCAGTGGAAGAATACCTGAGAGTTTGAGCAGGATTATAAAACAGAAGTGATTCTGTGATGTATTTCAGTCCCAGACCAAAGAGATCTTCAAAAACAAGTAAAAGAATTTAACAGACATTAAATTCTACACAACAGTTAAATAAAACTTTTAAGCATATATATTCATCAATGGAAATAGGATTCAGCATTCCATGCGGGCACATGCAATTATGATAAGAAGTGTACACTAAACTTAAATGAGAGCACAACCCAGAAAATGGAAGAAGTTATCACCATTGAAGAAAAAGTTAACCAATGGAAGCGCATGGCCTGCACCCCACCCCCATGGAAGACAATGGGATAAAAAGAAAAAATTACATTAATTAAAACCAAGGTTAAATAAATAAGTTTTGAGCTGGTGTTTAAAACTGTCAAATGAGTCCCCTATAGTTTCTGTCATGAGTTCCACAGTTTAGGAACATAGTTAAAAAAAAGCTGACCTGCCAGTTTGATTTTGAAGGAAATTGTTTAAATTTAAGTGACCGGTGGAAGAATACCTGAGAGTTTGAGTAGGATTATAAAACAAAATGTGATGTATTTCGGTCACAGACCAAAGAGATCTTCAAAAACAAGTAAGAGAATTTTAAAATCTATCCTAAAAGATACAGGAAGCCAATAGAAAATAGTTAAGATGGGAGTGATGTGCTCCCGCATCCTGGTTTTTGTTATGTCTAGAAGCGGCATTCTGAATGAGTTGAAGTTTATCAATAGATTGCTTTGGAAGGCCAGTAAAAAAGTGTGTTGCTGGGAGCGGCAGCCATGGCACCCTGCACACCACTTGGCTTTATTTATAATTATCCTTTTGTAAACTTTTAAACTAAATTATCTCAGCATTATTAAAACCCTGTATCAACAAACTCACTGAGGTGTGGAGGAGGGAACAGAAGGCTTGCCAGGCGGGAGATGATTTTTTGACACAATGTCCTATGGGAAGGCGTGGAGTTGAATGACATGCTGGAGAACCAGACTCAATAACTGACTGAAGTTTAGGGAGAGCAATGAAGTGGGCCAACTTGGAGATCTGGTCTACCACTGTCCTGATCACTGTGGCCTCATCAGAAGGTGGAAAACCCAAGACAAAGGCCATGGTGATGTGGGACCACTGCCATCGACAGACCAGCAGAGATCACAGAAGCCAGGGGGCCACGGGGTGGAAAAAATGAACTGGGCACATTGAGGGTAGGCAGCAATAAACTGATTTATGTACGTCTGTGACCGAGGTGGGCCACCAGAACTGACATATCAGAAAATCCAGTGTCTTTTATGCACTGGATGGCTGGAGAGAGGTCAACAACATATCCTGACTCTCATTAGTCTATTCTGCCTGCTATTTCCTCAAATAATTCCAACAACTTTGTAAGGCAAATTTCCCCTCAAGGAAGTCATACTGACATCAGTCTCCCCAACCCAATTTCTCAACCTCCTGTTCTAGCACATCTTACACATTGACCCCCAGGCACCTCTGTATGTTACAGACTGAGCCAAATTTGCTTTAGTCAATCCTCTCTTGACTAAGCGAGCTCAAAATCTGGGCCATCACTAACTGCAAAAACGAAACCTCCATTTGCAATAAATATGATGATTTTACAGTTGAGTTGTGAAGTGGAAGGAAGGCAGCAGATTGGATTCTTTGCCTGCGTCAAGGCTCACAGTCAGTGCTGGATTACATTGTGGAATTCAGGACCCTTGCTGTGGATTGAGGCTGGAATGCAGAAGCACTGTTGGTCCATTATTATCACAGTTGTCTACCCAGGAGGTGCCCATCGACCTCAAAAGCCACATCACTCTGGCTCTTTGAGTTGACAAGCATCTTATGGAATGACTCTCTATGTTCTCAGCAGGAACCCCAGTTCCATTCCCAAAACCTTTTCAGACTGCAGGACTCTCAGTGCCAATGCCTCAGGAGCCAAGCAGTTAGGCTGTTAAACTTGGATTTTCAGAAGGCCTTTAACAAGGTGCCACACATGAGGTTGCTAAACAAGATATGCACCGATGATATTACAGGTGGGAATGGAAATGAATGAGAGTGGGAATGAAAAAGGCCTTTTCTCATTGGTGGCTAGTAACTATTGGTTTTCTGTAGGATTTGGTGTTGGGTCCACTACTTTGCATGTTATATGTTAATGATCTGGATGACAGAATTGATGTATTTGTGGATGATGCAATGATATGTTGAGGAAGCAGGATGTCTGCAGAAGAACTTTGACAGATTTGGAGAATTGGCAAAGAAATGGCAGATGGAATCCAAAGCGGGGAATTGTGTCGCCATGCACTTTGGTAGAAGGAATGAAGGCATAGACTATTTTCTGAGCGGGAATGATGGAGAATCAAAGGTGTAAAGGTCAATAGTTCTTGGTTAGGGCTGTCAAAGGTTATGGGGAGAAGGCAGGTGAATCTGGTTGAGAGGGATAGTAATTCAGCCATGAGTAAATGGTAGAACAGACTCAATGAGCCAAATGCCCTCATTCTGCTTCTTTGATTTATGATCTACTATTCTTGAGAAATACATAATTAGACACATATCTTTGCAGGCCTTCTCCATTCTACTGAAAACAAAAGACCAAAAATGCTTGAACCTGAAATAAAAGCAGAAAAAAAGCTGGAAATACTAAGCAGATCAGGAAATGTCAACAGGGACAGAAACAGAGTTAATGCTTAGCTCAGTGATCTTTCAATAGAACTGGGAGATAGAGGAAAAAATGCATGCTTCAAGTTGTAGAGAGGCAGAGAGCTAACAATTACAAAGGGAATCATTGTGACAAAATGGGAATGAAACTTATCCGAGTAACCAGAGTGCTACAAGAAGGGACTTACAGTTAAAAGTGCTGGTCTGTCCGGAGGAACATAAATAGAGGAAGATAAGTTAGGACAATTAGAGAGGGAAACAAAACAACATGCTGGAGTTGGTGCAGAATACAGCAGTTGCTGGAAATCTGAATTAAAAGAATACTGGAATCTTAGCAAGTCAGGTGCATCTGAAGGCAGGGAAAAACTAAATTCATGTTATCAGTAAATAACCTCACATTAGAATTGTAATGACAAAAACAGAAATGACGGGTTATCTGTACATGTTGAACTCAAAAGGAACCTCAAGGTCTATAACATGCCTTGAGGGAAGATGAGGTGCCAATGTGAAGTACTTTCTAATTATGACAGAGTAGGCAATTCAGCCCATCAGTTTCCAGCAGAACCATCTCATCATTTCCCCCTGAAGTCCTGCAATTTATTGTCCATCTCTCAAATGCTCATTAACTCCCCTCTGTTTCCTTTGCTACATTCCTATACTACAAGTTAATTTACTATACAGGAGTTCCCCGCTTTATGAAAGTTCGCTTTACACCACTTTGCTTTTATGAAAGCATACATTAGTACCTGTTTTCGCTAACTGAAAAAAATCCCAAGAGGATTTTTGCTTTTATGAAAAAATGCAAAAAGTGAAAATAGCATTCAGCATTTGTTTTGCAGTGAGCCAATAGAGAGGCGGTGCGCACCCCGAGCAGCGTTGCCACTAATGTCCAAGAAACGGCGGCAGGGCCTGCTTTAAACGCGTTGACCCCGAGAAAGACTATCATGACCGTGAAGCCTTGTGCAGGCAGTTGTGTCCGCATGCGTGGACGTGGTGATTTTTTTTCTACGATAGGTTTTTGGCTAAATCTTCCTGATTCTGGTAAGTGAAACTACACTGTACATACATTATTTCTACTTTATGTAGGCTTTGTATTTATCATATCATTCCTGCTTTTACCATATGTTTGTGTTATTTTAGGTTTTATGTGCTATTTGGTATGATTTTTTGGGTCTGTAAATGCTCAGAAATTTTTCCCATATAAATTAATGGTAATTGCTTCTTCACTTTATGCCATTTCGGCTTATGAAAGGTTTCATAGGAATGCTTTACTTTCGGATAGCAGGGAAAGCCTCTAGTCAATTAACTTGCAAGTGCAAAAAATACTGCTGGAGGAACTGTTTTTGCCTCATGTTTGTTTTTACTGCAGAATCTATCATCTTGTGTCTTCAACCTTCCAGCCATTGTAGGAATAAAGGAGGAAACAGGAACATGTGGCAGTGACCCATGACCTCATAGGATGAACGTTCAAACTCCAAATCAACAGCTCCTAAGACCAGGACATAACCTCTCTTGTTGGAGTTGTCAGGCTGCTACACCATGGTAGCATCATTTCAGGAGCTCATGATGGGCTTTACTAGCAGAGTGTTGGAGGCCCAAGGCAGGTGAGAATGGGAGAGGGATGGACAATTAAAGCAACATCTAGAAGCATCACCCTTTGGACTGAACAGAGGTAGGTCTTCCAGCCACTTACCCATTCTTTACTTGTTTTTCCAGTGCAGTGGAGACTTCATTGTGAGTATTGAATGATACACACTAAGTTGGAAACAGGGCTGCATCACTTGGGAAGTGGGATAGTGAGAAGGACAAGATAAAAGGGGAAACATAATGTTTTCTCTGAGAAGAGAAGTGATTGGTAGAGAAGAAAGAATGTAAGAAGTAGATTTTGAAGGTGTATCTGGTCGCTAAAAGGTGAGGGGAAGATGTGTTCAGTGGTGCAAATGACAGAAGATTATCTATTAGATGTGTTTGGTGGATGGAGAACACAAGAGAAATTCAGCATTTGTGTTTTTTCAATCCCTATCTGCCCCCATTCATCATCCTCTGTTCGCATTTTTTCAGAGAGACCAATTGTGATTAACAAGCATTCATATCCCTCTCTCCTAGTCAGTACCAAAAGCATTTCCGTCATCTGGATTACCACTTTATCAGAGATTTTTCCTCTGTTCTTTCCCATTTCTGATGAAGAGTCATCAACTAAAGCATTAATTTCAGTTTTCTCTGTCTATAGTTGTTGCTTGTATCAGCACTGAAAGAAACGTAAAGGATTCATCGACAGAGTTCTCTTTTCTCGCTAAGGATTATGGAAATACATAACACAATGCAAATAATGATTAATACATAAGAATTGACTCAAATTCTCTATCCTTGAGAGTTGCGGTGCTCAGCTCATTAGTGCTATTTCAAGATAGTTCCATTTAATATCAGAGAAGTGAAGGTAGATAATTCTTTTGAAACTGGGGGATTTGAGGACACTGGGGATCTGGCAGGGAAGGAGTTGAGGCCTAGCGTAGGTCAGCCATGCATATGTATTGAGTAGTGGGGTAGATTGAGGGGACAAGTGGCCTACTCTCTCTCATACTTTCTTGTGTTCCTATCAAGCCAGCCAACTATGGCACTTAAGAGGAAGTGAAGTCAGTGCTCAGAAGAAAGAACCATTGAAGGGCACAGGACAGCAGGAGATAGGATTAAGATGGATGAGCATCAGCACATGGATGAAGGGCCAAATACTTGATTCCGAGCCGGAATGTCTGTTATTTCCAGATGTAAGTTTTGCCTTGACAGCCAGGCAGAGCTACAAGTTCCACATCTGTGTGCAGTGTTAAGCGGTTTTGTCCTCTTCTGCTAAACCTCGAAGAGAGGTCAATTGCCTGGGGGAAATTAACCTTTTCTACGCGAAGTGGAAATCAACAACCAGCAAATGTGTAGCTAGAGACAAAAGGCTGCAAACTGAATGGATCAGAATGAAAGCTATTCTGGCAGACTTTATTTGTGCGCGGTACAGTTATCTGCTTCCAGCTCTGTGGGCATTGTTAATTCTGCCCTGTTACAGCCAATATGCTGCCCAAAGCAGTTTCTGCACCTTGACTATTGTAGCCCGATCTCTGGATGTTCTTCCACAAACCACTCTAACTCCTCTTTCCTGTGGCCCCCTCTTAGAACCCACCTCCTTAACCAACCTCTCAGCCACTTCTATGACTTATCTCTTTATTTGTCTGTGCTGACCTTTGCTCTGATAAGACATGTTAAAAGCAATGATGTGTTTACAGTGCTTTGATATCAGTCTTTCAGTCTCTTCCACTAAGGGACTTACCTCATTTCAAAGGGTAATTTGATGACCATTACCTGATTGGTAAGGATTGTAAGAGTCTACAGAGGGTTATAGACTCAGCTAGGTCTGTCACTGACATAACCCTCCCCACCATCAATGACATCTTCATGAGGCTACGCCTCAAGAAGGGAGCATCCATCATTAAGGACCCTCACCATCCAGGACATGCCTTCTTCGTTTTGCTACCATCAAGGAAGAGGTATATGAGCCTGAAGACCCACACTCAATAATTTAAGAACAGCTTTCTCCCCTCTGCCATTAGATTCCTGAACTGACGGACACTATTTTGTTTTTCCTTTTTGTTAGTATGATTTTTAATATTTGTAATTGAAACCCCTTTTTACCGGGCATCTCTAGAAATGTGGCAGGTTAGCCCCTCACTAACAGCCACTGGTCTCAGCGGGGACCCCCCCTTTCTCGAACTCTGTACATCTAGGGTCAGTATGCCTTTGGTCACACCAGACCAGGAAGTTTGGATGTTTCAACCAACCATGGCCCGATCTGTGCGAATGCTGTGTAAATACTGCCTACTTGCAATTATCCATCAGCGAGAAATAACAGATCATACTTGTAAAGAAAGTGAATTTGTGAATGCCAACTTAATCAAACAGTTATAGAAGAAGAAAGTAAGAAACAAAAGAGCCCATTATAATTCAACAGTCAAATGTGCGGAAGGTTGGAGCCCACATCTTCCAAAGGCTGGACGGGTTTCTTTCTGACGACCCCAACTCCTGTTTACTGAACACCAGTTGAGTTTCCCATTCTTAGACTCCATCGAATCGCACATTCCATTTGGGTTGAATCCTAAGGCCAGTTCTCTCGATCTTCTTCTCCCTCCATCTCCCTCTGAAAAGGCCTTGAACCACCCCAGTGTCTGTCACAAAACCTCTCTGCCCAGCTTTCTCTAGAACCTTCTACCAGTTCCACCATCCTGATTGGCAGACACGGCATCCCTAAGCTGAACATCACAACCTCTTATCTTTAACGGTAACCCAAACACTACCAGCAGAACACACAGAAAACCATTAAATGAATGACCGTACAACATTAGCAGTAATATCTTACCCAGGGTGTTACATAATGTTTTGTCTTTGTGCTCTGCTGCTAGCACCAAACAATAAATTTCACATCATATGTCAATGATAGTAAACCTGATTTTGACTCCCTTTTTTCCCATAGTATCGACCCGCACTAGCCATCCAACTTACAAAGACTGGGCAAGGAAAGGTTTTCTTTTTACAGTATCTTTATTCCGAAGAAAAATCAAGATTTACAGAGTGCAACACATAGATACATCTCAACATAAATTGTGTACATTCATATATTGTAATAAAATTGATCAACATGTTATAACATAACACGTAAAGGTATACCACTCTGTAATCAAAAATTTAAAGATAGGTCATACATCATAAAATAAATTTTTTGTATAAAAAAGTCAACCCCCTACCAACTACCAAAGAAAAAAGCTGATGGATGACAATGGATAATTAGAAAAAAAAACATATTCACTTAAGAAGAGAGGATAGAAATATACATAAAAGTCTGTGCACTGTTAAACTTTATAAATTGGAAAAGTAATTTAGGAAAGGTCCCCAGATATCACAAAAAGATTGTTTCGAATTTAAGACTGAGCAGCGGATCTTTTCTAAATTTAAATAAGACATAATATCACGTAGCCATTGAAGCTGTGTAGGAGGGGTAGACTCCCTCCATTTCAGTAAGATTGCTCTTCTGTAGGTTAGGAGCATTTAAAGTTATATCTTCATTTGCAATAATCCCAAACAAGGCAGTATGGGGATTTGGGTCAAATTGGACCCTAAAAAGTTGTGAGAAGGTATGGAATACTTCCCACCAAAACTTTTCAATTTTAGGGCAAAACCAAAACATATGAATTAAAGAAGCATCAGCAGAGTTGCATTTATTACAAAGTGGAGAAATGTTCGGATAAAAACTGGACAGTTTCTGTTTAGAAATGTAAGCTCTATGAACCACTTTAAATTGTAGAAGAGAATGACAAGCACAGAAAGATGATTTATTAACCCGTTTAAGAATTTTATTCCGTAATCAGAAATCTGACAATTTAGGTCATCCTCCCAAGCTTTTTTTTATTTTATCTAAAAAGTCTTATCTAGAATCAATCAACAAGGAAAGGTTTAAAGGAGAGAACTGCTAATCTTCCCTCCCATACATTCTCCCTCTAGTGACACAGGAACAAAAGGGGAACTTTGTACAGCAGGGCAGGGGTAAAGTAGTGAGGAAAGGAGGAGGCATAGGAAAGGTGGGAGAAGAAGAGAGATAAAAGGGTAGGGAAGGAGAGGGAGGGAGGCAGCAAATGAGAGACAGGTAGAGAACAATGAAGAGAATGTTGGTAGGGATAGAGAATGGAAGATTTCAAGAAAGTGCCACGGGAGACAGAAGATCCTTGGCTGTCTGCCCAGAGACCTGAGATCTTTGGGCACAGAGCTCAGAAAAAGTGATGCAACAGACTTTTAACATCATAAACCAGTGAATTGTTTGTTACGTCTCCCCTCTCACTGTGAAATGGAGACATCTTTTTCTCCCTTATTAGGGAGGGAGGGAGGGAGAGAGAGAGAGAGAGAGAGAGAGAGAGAGAGAGAGAGAGAGAGAGAGAGAGAGAGAGAGAGAGAGAGAGAGAGAGAGAGAGAGAGAGAGAGAGAGAGAGAGAGAGAGAGAGAGAGAGAGACTGTGGTACGTCGAATACTGGGTGAACTAGTGTTCTTTGGGGTACTGCAAGTCTGTGTCTTTATTTATGCTTTGCTGCATGCTTGAGTGTTTGATGGTGGGTGCCAATGCTTGTTTTTTTGGTGGTGGGGGAGGGGGATCATTGCTTGCTGCTGTTTACGTGCGGGAAGGAGTGGAGCTGAGGGGGACTTAGGGGTTCTAACATTTAACTGTCGTTCATCCTTTGGGGCTCTCCTCTGTTTTTGTGGATGGTTGTGAAGAAAAAGCATTTCAGGATGTATATTGTATACATTTCTCTGACATTGAATGTACCTTTGAAATCGTTGAGTTAGGGAGGTATAGAAAGGAGGGAGGTGGATGGAGGGCCAAAGAGAGAAGGGAGTGTGGCGGTAGGGAAGGGAGCAAGGGAGGGAGGAATGAATAAAGTTCAGGAGAAGCAAAAAAATGGATTCCCAGTGATTCCAAAGTGGACGTGACGCACTGTATCCAAATTCGAAATTGGTGCCCTGTATAGGATAGCTTTCTTCCAGTGTAATTTTCTGGACTGCAGTACTCAATATGCAAGGATTGAGGCTCTAGCTGCACTTGGGCTGAATTATTCTGGGAAACAAAGGACCAGAATTTTGTGATCAGCATCAAGCGCTGTTGACTTCCCAGTAATCTCCAGGTGACTCCAAATTTACTGAACACGAACCTTCAAGAGCTACAAGAACCCTCCCCGAAATGGGAAAACAGAAGTCTGCTCAAAACCTGTTTGAAGTTGTCATCTCTGTGCTTTAGAATGCAAAGTTATTAATGTGATGGACCATACCACTTTAAGATTGAGAGTACTTGAAATTTAATATTAAGGAATTTCTAGTCTTTGCCCAAACTTACAATCCAGATGATAAATGATTTTTCATCTTCCATAGATAAAAGCGTTTGATCTTCAAACACCTGACAATGGCCTTTTTCCCTAAATTTTGATTCAAAAAGTCTTGTGTGCTGCACATATCCATCATCTTCAAGCAACCAGTGGATAAATAAAAGTCCTCATCATCTATGCATTTGAAATGTACAGCAGGTGGACTTGGTGTGCAGCTGCTCCTGAAGTATGAAAGCTAATCTAGACACTGCCTCAGGGAAAGGTGCATAATCCACATATAAACTTAAATAACTAATAAATAAAAGGAAATCTGCCTGTTGAGGTACCCCTCCAGAATCAATGGCACATGGCCGATGTTTCTATGTCCTTTGTATTTAAATTTCAGTCCGCAGGGCATGGAATCAAACGTTGGCACTAATCAGTTTCTAACTAAGAAATAATTCTTCCCCATTATTTCCATCAGGCGCGGAAATCTGTGCACTAAAAAGTTAAAAGAAAGTTGGTGTAATTGTGCTCATTTCCACAGGTATTCCTGGCAGCTTATTGATGGAGAACTCTATGAAGGTTGACACCAGTGTCACAGTGTAATGCAACTTTGTGGTTAGGAACATTCTGCTAAGTGCTGCCGTACGATCTCAATCTTCTGGTATCGTGGCTGGGCTCATTGCACGGAGATGCCAGAGAACGCTGTGCAGCCTCGGCTAATCACCGCACTATCTTTGGGATGACTTCTGCAATGGGTTCCTGTTTATTTTTGTTTCCCAAATGTTGGCAGGGAGGAGGTTTCGATCTGCAAATGGCAGCTGTAGTCAGTCAGTGTTCAGCCTCCTACTGCAACATGCAGAAAAAGGAACTAATTATTTGAAGTAAAATGTGTTTTAAGAAATGAGCCCAGCAGAGTAATAGCCCAGCTGTTTGTGTAAGAAATCACGAAACCTGACTTTTTCAGTCTATGGCTGTATTTTATTACCACATGGCTTTAATCCTCATCTGGGCCTGTTGTTTTATAAAATATTTCCCACAGATGATGTCAATTATAATTTTTGTCCTGGTTGTCAATTTACAGACTTTTGGAATAAGACTAAATGAAATAACCAGAAAAAGAACAACTTATGTGGTCTGCCCCCTGACAAAATTATAACTGTGTGATACAGATCTAAAATCAATAATTCAGTTAATAGTTAGCAGAAAGCAGGCATTGCTTTATGAGTAGGGAATTAAACAGCACTCCCTGCAGATGTTTAGCTTTGGTTGTTTTCTTCTCTTTTTGTTCTCTTTGGCTGTGCCGCTGACTTGCTTGCTGTTGTCCATTATCTGAGTTTACAGCGGATCTGTAGTGACCTGGGTGACGTTGATGCAGGCTCTCACCACGGCAATGTTAACATCAGTTCGAACAGTGGTGTGATTAGCTGCTGCATTTGGATTGACATTGAGGAGGGGTGCTGGTGGTAGGTGGCAAGGTTGTGCTGGGGGGTGGGGTGGGGATGGTGTTTGCTGATTACGTTGGAAGTCTGCACGTTTGGACTGCAGTCAGGCAGGCAGATGCAAAAGCCATTCTTCACTTGTTATATTCCACAGTGAGGCTCATCTGGATTTGTGTGGGTGCATTAGAATGCTCACCAGGGGTTTGATAGCATGGACTTTTGATCTCAGAATCTATCTCGTTATGGCCTTGCATCTTACTGTTTACCTGTACTGCACGTTCTCTGAAGCTGCAGCACTCTATTATACATTCTGTTATTGTTTCTCTCTTTACTACCTAAACATGCTGATGTGATGCAATATACAGCATAGATGGCATGCAAAACAATATTTTTCAATGTACCAGGTACATGTGGCCATATAAACCTACTGAGTGTTGGTCAGGGCAGTGGGAGATACAGCAATGGAACACACCATTTGGCTCATTGAGCCTGGGCTGACACAAGAGCACATGCTTTCACACTAGCACATTGTATTCTGCACGCATTCCCATCAATTCTCTATAGGTTTTACCACGCACCTACACACCGTAGGCAATTTGCATTTACCCTAACAATCCATATGTTTTTGCCATGTGGGAAGACGATGGACAACTGGAAGAACTCTTCGCCATTATAGGGAGAACGTGCGAACTCCGCACAGACAGCACCCAAAGTTGGGATAGAACCCTGGTCGCTGGAGCTCTGCGACAGCTGCACAGCTGTGCTGCTCTCCAATTTGATGATTCATTTTTTACAAACGTTTGTAAAATAGTACCAAATAATATATTATTGTTGTCTGGGGAAGGAAATTTATCCCGAGTCTTGTCAAATAAAGTCCACCTGATTTGAAATAACCACACAGATTACTTACTGAACATTGCTAAATTGGCACCAGAATGTGTGCGCCCCCCCCACCACCCAACCCTCAGGTGTATTGGTTGTTGATGCAGATGACACATTTTGCTGTATGTTTCAATGTACATGTGATAAAGAAGACTGACTTGTGAGGATCAAGCTACTAAACTGCTCATTGTGATGTGAGTGTACTAATAATTGAATCAAGCTGACATAACCTTAGGAGCAGCACTGTGCATGTGGAAATTTCATTAATAGGTAACAAATGTGCTTAAAACTGATACAAAATTAATTTTTGGAAGAAAATTAGGACGGGGGGGTGAAACAATTAAGAAGGCTGCAGAAAGAGGGCAAGAAATTAGAGCTGGTTAGAAAATTGGGCAGTGGAACTCAGCTGTTCTGAATACTTTGCACCTTTAAGCTGACCATGGCTGGTGTATGTGGAATAGAGTCAGCAGTCTGAAATGAAAATTAACTAGAAATATTTTCTTCATTTTTCTTAAAGTTAAAGTCAAAGTTGAGTTTATTGTCAGATGCACAAATGCATGTTTCAGCACAGGTGCCAATAAGAACTTACTTGCAGCAGTCTCACAGCACATAGTGGCACATCAGCAGAGCTCACATGAAAATCATAAATTAAGCTTGTGTGTTTAAATAAACTCATATGTTTTTAGATGGAACTATAGAATAATACAGCACAAAAAGCATGTCCTTTATGCCACCAGGTCTTTGCTGACCATCAAGTATTTCGCAACATTAATCCCACTGTGCAACCTACTTTGCCTTTGTTATTCAAATGCTCATCCAGATGTTTTTTAAATGTAAGAGTACCTGTTTCCAACAAGAAACGTATTCCAGAGTACTACCACCCTCTGAGTGAAAAACATCTTTCCAGATCCCTCTGAAATTCCCTAATCCTCGCCTTAATCTTGTGCCGTCTGGTCTTAGGCAGCCCCGCCATTGGGAAGAAGTTTCTTTCAAGCTACTTTATCTATGCTTCTCATAATTTTTTTATACTTCTGTCAGTTCCCTGACAACCTCTGATGATGCCAGGGAAAACAAGCCCAACCTACTGACACAAAGTGCTGATGTAGGCTCTCAGCCCAAAAAGTTGACTGTTTACTCTTTTCTATAGATGGTGTTCCTCCAGCATTATGTGTGTGTTTCTTTGGATTTGCAGCATCTGCAGACTTTCTCATGTACGTGATACCAGCCTACTGAGTTTCTCTTCGTGGCTGAAACTTAACTATTACTTGAGCTAATTTTGTTTTTACACTTAAGTCTGTTTTAAACTGCCTGATTCCAGCACATTTGGAAACAATTGAAAAGGCTGTCAATGTCTCATCTAGACGGTCCATGGCATGGCCCAAGTTTCCATCACTTGAGACCTAGACACTCTGCTTCAGTGCAGAACCATGATCATAAGGACAATGGACCAATGTTGCTGTAAATAGTAAGAATGGTTGTAAGAATAGTGACAGAGAGAAGAGCAGTTAGACAGATCAAGCACAATTTGGCCTAATAGAACATAGAAGAGCACAGTACGGGGACAGTACTTTCTGCCTGGAGATTAGTTTAATTTGCCATCATTTTCAGCACAGACACTTATCAAGAATCTATATCAACCCATTCCCTGCATTTTTACTTAACTATTAGAAAGCCTCTTCAATGCCACCATTGTATCTGCTTCCCCCACCACCCTGGCAGCAAGTTCCTGTCACCTACCATCTACCATCTCTTGCCTCACACATACTCTTGAAACATTCTTACTGTTGCCTTAAAGCTATGCCATCTAGTACTCAACATTCCTACCTTGAGTAACAGAGTCTGGCTGTCTACCCTATCCATATCTCTCATAAATTTATAATCCTCTCAGCCTCTGATGTTCCAGAGAAAATAGTCCAAGTTTCTCCAAACTCTCCAGTTCAAGTGTAATTGTCATTCAACCATATGTGAATACCCATGAGTACAGCCAAATGAAACAGTGTCGCTGTGGGACAAAGGTTCAAAACACAGTACCAAGACTCAAACACGGCACAAGGCACATATATAGCACATTTAGTATGTCAGTAAAATACAGTCACACACAAAAAGAAGCCAAGACCCTGAGTCCATGAAAGTTGTAGCAATCTACAATTGAACACAAGACAGCTTATCTTCTGCTGAGCGAGTGCTGAGGCAGCAGTGACTCCTGCTTGGACCTGCAGCACACTGACCCTGACACCTCACTCCTGGGCGGCTGTAAACAGGCGATCCTGTGGCTCCAGGTCTCCAAATCCTTCTATTAGTGGCCTGACAGTGCAAACCCTCAAACTGTGATTTCAGTGCTTAGAAATGCAGTTCTGGATACTATTGTCATTTGGCCTTGTCATTATTTGAACACTTTTACACTCTTGCGCCACCTCTTAGTACAGAAGTTACTACATCCATTGGTTGGAATTCTTGGATTGTTTAAAATGAAGATGAAGGAGCCACTGAAAACTGACTGCAGATTCAGATCTTATTTTGACATATATAAACACTTTCACACTTTCATTATTGTCAGTGATTCATGTCTTCTGGGCATCATCTTAAGACATCCCTTGAATATGCTCTAAAGATGGATAAATTACAGAGGTCCAAGATAATGTAAGAGTATTTTCAGCAAAGAATATGCGAATATTAATATTTCTGTTCTCTGAAATATTATTTCTGTATTTGCAAAGTATCATCTTTTCTGGGTAACATAGTTAACATCACTTTAAAATGTTAAAATGCACTTATGTAACAAGCAACTAGAAATGAAGATAGACAATAAAGGCTATCTATTGACATGGTGAAGTAAATATAAATGCTTGAAAATAAATCAATGTCTTGAGAAATGCCAAAAAAAATGTATAGTTCAGTAGGAAGTATTGTGGTGAGCATTTGGTCCATAATGACGGATGAGGAAGCTTGTTAAATTCAGCCACTGTTTTATTATGATAAACACAAAAACAGACTGGGCACTCTGATCTGCTGAGAGAACCTGCTCAGTCACATACAGATGGGGGAGGTGATTAATACACACCCTGGTTATAGTCAGAAGTGACCCACAAACACACATGTGAATAACTGCATAACACAAGCTAAAACGTAACGATAAGTGAACTTGGACATCCCACCATAATCCCACAAAAGCATTTTAACACAAGAACAATAAACAGCACTGGTCATTAAGAAATGCGGGGTGGGCTGTTGACCATGCCCCTGTGAAGCATCACGATATGTTATTAAATAAAACTGAAATTATCTCTAAGTTACTGAAGTCAGATTGATAATCAAATGGAGATAATATCAGATTTACTTGAATGTCAAATGGAAGGGTTTTTTTTATACTTTGCAGGTGTGTCCCTCCTCCTCTAGAGATGACAACAAATAACTGGAGATGAAAAAGTACCTCAATAAAACCCAGGAATGCACCTTGTTAAAATCAATGAGCTGTTGCACTGAAATTGAGGAGAAAAAAGTGCACATTTAATTGCCTATCAACTCAAGGGTAATAGGTTTATGAGAAACAATTTCTGAGTTAATGGATTATTAATAAAATCTAATCTGGCAGTTCAGAATATGGTTGAAGGAGTTCTATACTGTCAAGATCATGTTTGTTTTAAGGTAGACTTAGATATTCCAAAGAACTTGGACTTGGAGGGTATCACTAATGGCAAGGGATATTTACCCTTCAAAGAATATTTTTCAAACAAATTATTTGTTCATTATCACTTTGTTGTTTCTGGGAATTTCCTGTTGATAAATTGTCTGTTGTTATTCTTACATAACAGCAGTGATCTCAAAAAATACTTATCCATACAGCTCTTTGGGACATTCTGGGAGTGGTGAAAGGGATTATAGAAATTGATGACTTTCTTTCTTTAAAGTGAATTCCAATGAAGTGAAATGAATTGTAAGTATTTTTGATTTCTGATTCTTTAAAAACAGAATGAAAAATTGTGTTTGATTATTGGAGAGAAATGTTCAGGGGAGGGCTGCTGTGGGTTACAGTTATAGTGGAACTGGATTGTGCAGGCAAAGTACAGTACATACCTTCTGGTATAGTGCACATTTGTTACTCCTTACCAATGACAAGAAAACAAGAAAATAGGAGGAGGAGTAGGCCACTCACTCCCTCAAACCTTCCACACCATTCAATGTGATCATGTCTGATCTATGCTGGCCTCATATACTCCTCTCTGCCAGTTCCCCACAACCCTTAATTCATTGTTCTTTCAAATACTTATCTGCCAGCACCCTGAATATCTGAATATATCTAATGATCTGTCATCCATCGTTCTCCGAGGCAGAGATTCCCTACCTTTCTATACCCCTCAGTTTTAAATGACAAGCCCCTTGCTTTATAGCTGTTTCATATTGTGTATGCCTCTTCCACTAATGGAAACATATCAACACCTACCCTGTCAAGCTTCCTGAGGTTTTTGGAGACACAAGAAACAGCAGGTGCTGCACCTTCAAGCAGTACAAAAAAGGTTAGAAGAACTTGCTGGGTCAGGCGGGATCCATGGAGGGAACTCTACGGTAGTGTCTTGACCCAAAATGTCCACTGTTCATTTCCCCTCATAGGTGCTGCCTGACCTGAGTTTCTCCAGCTTTTTGTGCATTGCTCCTGAAGTGATTATTTGTTTGAATAACACATTTCTAGAAATATTTTTCTAGGGCTAAAGCAACATTATCTGAATTAAAAGAAGATAAACCCCTGTTGACAATCAGATCTTCTAGAGAAGATTGGTAAGAAGGTGTTTTATAAGATTAGCTGAGTTGTAACATGTATTAATGATATTTCATTAATTCATTATGTTGAATCTTTGTGGCTTTCAAGACAGAATCTCCATTGTCTTTAAACAAGGAGAGCCTAAAGTTAAGATGAACTTAATTATTGATTGGTGGGTAAAGTGTTTACTCTGGAATGTTCTTGTAAGCTTCTTCTAATATCAGAGACATCTTCATAAAATGTCCAGTCTTTCACCTTTCATGGAGCATGCCATCTCATTTGGGAAGTGTTGATTATGACAGATAAGTAATATTAATAACAGGTGCTTTAGATTTGGGTGCTGTTGTGACTTTTCATTTGTATCTGTTGATCAGTTTGTTGGATTATCCTTTGTTTATCTTCCAGACAATGGCTGGAGTATTGTTTCACTTTTACTTGGTTGGTAATAGTCTGGCCTCTTTCTCAAAAGCTTGTGGGGATCAAGTTCTATTCTTAGAGGTTTCAGTGGTGTACACTCTCAGAGCTGCTATTTTTCCCATGGATCTGTCTCAGGTGGATATAAAAGATCCCTTGTTAGTATTTCAAAGAACAGTTGTATCTTTTTAAAAATGTTTATTTTATTTAGTGATACAGTATGGAACAGGCCCTTCTGGCCAAATGAGCCACACTGTCCAGCAGCCCACTTATTTAAGACTAGCCTAATCTGAGGACAATTTACAAACGCCATTTCCAGAAAAGTTGGAATATTTTCCAAAATGGAATAAAAACAAAAATCTGTGATATGTTAATTCACGTGAACCTTTATTTAACTGACAAAAGTACAAAGAAAAGATTTTCAATAGTTTTACAGACCAACTTAATTGTATTTTGTAAATATACACAAATTTAGAATTTGATGGCTGCAACACACTCAACAAAATTTGGGATAGAGGTAAAATAAGATTGAAAAGTGCATAGAATATTCAAGTAACACTGGTTTGGAAGACTGCACATTAAGCGGGCTAATTAGTAGCAGGTGAGGTATCATGACTAGGTATAAGAGTAGTGTCCATCAAAGATTCAGTCCTTGCAATCAAGGATGGGTCATGGCTCACCCCTTTGCACCAAAATTCATGAGAGAATTGTTAGCCAGTTCAAAAACAACATTTCTCAACGCAAGATTGCAGAGAATTTAGGTCTTTCAACATCTACAGTATATAATGTGAAAAGATTCAGAGACATCTCAGTGCTTAAAGGGCAAGGTCGGAAACCACTGTTGAATGCACATGATCTTCGAGCCCTCAGGCGGCACTGCCTAAGAAACCATCATGCTACTGTGACAATTATAGCCACCTGGGCTCGGGAGTACTTTGGAAAACAATTGTCACTTAACACAGTCCGTCGCTGCATCCAGAAATGCAACTTGAAACTGTATTACGTAAGGAGGAAGCCATACATCAACTCTATGCAGAAATGCCGGTGAGTCCTCTGGGCCTGAGCTCATCTCAGATGGAGCGAAAGACTGTGGAACCGTGTGCTGTGGTCAGATGGGTCCACATTTCAGCTAGTTTTCAGAAAAAACGGGCATCGAGTTCTCCGTGCCAAAGATGAAAACGACCATCCTGATTGTTATCAGCGAAAGGTGCAAAAGCCAGCATCTGTGATGGTATGAGGGTGCATCAGTTCTCCCGGCATGGGTGAGTTGCATGTATGTGAAGGTACCATTGACTCTGAGGCGTATATTAGGATTTTAGAGAGACGTATGTTGCCATCAAGGCAACGTCTCTTCCCAGGACGTCCATGGACAATGCCAGACCACATTCTGCACGGGCCACAGCAGCGTGACTTTGTAGACACAGAGTGCGTGTGCTTGACTGGCCTGCTGCCAGTCCAGATCTATCTCCTATTGAAAATGTATGGCGCATCATGAAGTGGAGAATCAGACAATGGAGACTACAGACTGTTGAGCAGCTGAAGTCTTATATCAAGCAAGAATGGACAAAATTTCCAATTGCAAATCTACTAGAATTAGTATCCTCAGTTCCAAAACGATTAAAAAGTGTTATTAAAAGGAAAGGTGATGTAACACAATGGTAATCATGCCTCTGTCCCAACTTTTGTTGAGTATGTTGCAGCCATCAAATTCTAAATTTGTATATATTTACAAAATACAATTAAGTTGGTCAGTAAAACAATTTAAAATCTTTTCTTTGTACTTTTGTCAGTCAAATAAAGGTTCGCGTGAATTAACATATCACAGATTTTTGTTTTTATTGCATTTTGGAAAATATCCCAACTTTTCTGGAAATGGGGTTTGTACAATGACCAATTAACCTACTAACCTGTACACCTTCCGACTGTGGGAGGAAACTGGAGCACTTGGAGAAAGCCACACTGTCTCGGGAAAACGTACAAACACTTACAAATGGCTCAGGAATTGAACTTTGAGCTCTAGAGCACCCTCTGCAGTAATAGCATTGCACTAAATGCTATGCTACTATGACATCCTTTTGGCGCTCTGTCCAGTATTCCTCAATGAACATCTCTGGGCATCACTATATTGATATTTTTGGGACTTATTTTAATTGGTTCTGAACACTGGTCGTTGTTTTCATGCTGTCACCCCTTACGGATTGTATCATGTACTTGACTGCTCACTTATTGCTGTGATTTGTCGCTGAAGGTGCTAGATAGAGTCAGTGAAGGATCCTCATTTGAAACAAGCACTACTTTGTTTGAGCTTCTCCTATCCCAGGCGTATCG
The DNA here is from genome assembly GCF_030144855.1 of Hypanus sabinus. Classification (NCBI taxonomy): domain Eukaryota; kingdom Metazoa; phylum Chordata; class Chondrichthyes; order Myliobatiformes; family Dasyatidae; genus Hypanus; species Hypanus sabinus. Next base: position 76,774,546 of record NC_082717.1, read on the forward strand.
TTCTCCTCCCTGCATTCAGAAATTGACTTCATTAGATGCTAAAGAAACAACCAAAAACATATAGTTATGTGTGACCTTGCTGAGTGCAAGTTGGCTGCCTGTATGTTAACAGAGACCAATCTTCAAGGAAGTCTTTTGTTGCCTCTTCGTGCTTTGGGGAAGTCCTGAAGATGTCAATGGTTCCTTAAGGTTGTTAATGCTGGGGGGGGGGGGGTTGTGGGGAGGGGATAAGCTCCCACTAGCCATTGAATGCTTCCAATGGTGGGCACCTCAAATAGCCTCCGATAATCAAATCCAGCTCCTGGTCTTCATGTGTGGCTTAACTATTAAGCCTGGTGGAACTGCTTATACTACAGGAGAAGGGGCAAAGGTGGGTTACTGACACCTTAAAATCAGGTGCGTCGGGTAGATGGGGCTCGTCAGCTGTGCTTGGCAGCTTATTTAGGAGAAGGAACTGAACTCAAAGCTCCGCTGCCTTGTGGCTATACCCACTCATGGGGAAGGCTGCGGGAATAAACCCTGAGGAAAATTCTGGAACTCGAGTCCCTAAGGCAGTCCTAAATTGAGTTCAATGTTGACTGGCAACTCCTGTGATGCTGCTGCTATCAAATTGTATCGGTCTCTGCCGTTCCTTTGGTTCGTCAGATGCGTGGAGAGGGGGAGCTTGCTACATGGGCAATAGCTTGCTCTCTATATTGTACTGCCCGGGCTTACATATCTAGACAGCTAGGATGCAATATCCATGGTCTACTCTGACTGACTGAGGCCACACACACACACACACACACACACACACACACACACACACACACACACACACACACACACACACACACACACACACATCCTCCCCCACCCCCGATGTCAATAAACTATTTAGAATTTCAAGGGTCGAAATTAGTTTTGTGCAAAACAGCTGGTGTTGGATCCATTGCCTATCATACACTTAATCTGTTACTTGATTCCACTGAAGACAACAGAGTTGAAGATTGGACATGGAAATGGTTTTACTAATTGAAGCAATATTCTGTGCTACTTGCTTAAAGGTACCTTGGTTGAGGTATGACGCATATTTCTGTTGTGGTCAAAGTCCTAGTTGAGCTGCGTCAATGTCCACAACAATCTTATGAAAGCACAATCAATTATCTGTCACATTGTAGGTACAAATGTAGCATTAGTCAATCTGTGTTAAGATACCCATGCGCTTCTGCACTTTTGCAATACTTAGATATTTTATCAGATTTACGATCTGCTTCTGTACCTTGAACTTAAAAAGAGATTTCTGGATAGGATGGAACGAAGATGGCGCCAGACGGCGGTGACTTTGAGCTTATCTGTGGATACAGCCAATATCTCTCATCTTCCTCTTCAAGGTGTACAGGGTTCTGCTGAAGACCCTGACCTAGAACCACACACAAGCTTCGGTTTCTTGCGGTGATGGGACCCACTCCCAGGGCTCACTGACTGACCATTTTTTAGTGTCCCAAGGGTGCGGCCTAGAAGACAAGCACGTCTTCGGGGTTCTGAGGCTTTGTAGCCATATGGTTGAGCTGATTCTATGCCAGTGTAACAGACTGGAGTGTCGCAGGAGTAAATGGGATAACAGTGGGCCAGTCGGGCACTCTGTGCTTGGAGAATCATGAGCGCTCTCTCTGTCATTGTTGGGGGAGAGTCTGTTGCTGATTCTCATGTCAGAGAACTTGGAGGAAAGACACGTGACAGACTTTAATACTGTAAATCAGTGATTAGCTTTGTTTATGTCTCCCCTCTCACTGAGTGACACCTCACTGCCCCTAGGAAGAGAGAGAGCCTATGGTATGTCGAATTGATAGGTGAACAACTATATTTTGTTGTATCACAGATCACGGTCTTTCTTGGGGGCTTTGCTATTGCTTGCTTGGAGGGTGCTGGTGCTTTTGCTGAAGTAAGTGGAGAGGAGAAGGGTCGATTCTTTGCTTGTGCATGGAAGGGGGAGTGGGGGGGGCTTTGGGGTTCTAACATTATTTACTATCACTTGCTTTCTGGGGCACACTTCTGTTTTCATGGGTATCTGTGAAGAACAAGAATTTCAGTTTGCATATTGTATACGTTCTCTGATATTAAATGGAACTACTGAATAATTGTTTTGCAGTTCACTGCTTCTGTTCTCACTTTCTCTTCACACGCTGAACCTGCAACTCTTGTCGTTAAGATCTCCCCCTCTGATGACATTGAGTATTCTGCTCTCACTCTCTCTTTTCCTCTGGGAACTGCTTTCCCAGAGATTGCTCTCGGTGACAACGACAAAATGGAATTATTAAACTAAACTTTTTCCATGCTTTTCAAAGTCATGTTAAGTAAACATACAGAATTGGTTGTTTAGTGCCAGACCCAGCTTAGAACATCCACTTTCATTTTAACAAACTTGCAAACAGATTTTGTGGCATTGCAAACTCTCCACAGAGGGACCAAATGCTTCCCTATTGCACAGTTTTGTTCCATTAATTCATTTCTAAACCAAGAGGTTCTTTTAACTTAAACTAAGCCATTTATATTTACTTCACATAAAATGGCAAGGAAAAGTTAAAAGGGCATTTGTTCAGCTTGTAGATGAACACCAACATAGATCTGTTGTGGCAGCCAAACTGGTTCCATTTTGAAGCAAAATACTGGAGGAACTCAGCAGTTCAAGCAGCATTTTATGGAGGAAAAGAAACTGTCAGTGTTTCAGGCCGAGACCCTTCATCAGGTGTATGAAGAAGAGGGCAGAAACCAGAATAAAATGGTACCTAGAGGGAAGGAGCACAACTGGTAGGTAATGGGTGAATCCAGGTGAGAGGGAAAGGCAGGAAGGTAGGCTGAAAGAGGATGTTGTAAGAAGCTGGGAGATGGTAGTTGGAGGAGGCAAAGGGCAGTTGTCATCTGAACCCTTAGTGCCTAGGTGGCACATGGGGCAAAGGGCAATAGACCACAGAAAGAAGGGGAAGGAAGTGGGAAGAAGGTGAGGGTGAGGATGACGGGCAGGGAGGAGAAAGAGAAGGAGCAAAAGGGCCAGAGGGGTAGGGGAAAACAAAGGTGCTGGTGAGTGGTGGGAAACAGAGGGGTGTGGTTACTGAAGATGGAGAAATCCATGTTGATACCATCAGGTGATAGGTGCATCCAGGTGAGGGGGAAGGGAGATAATCTGAGAAGCTGGGAGGTAATTTTTCAAAGAAGCAAAGTGTTGAAAAAGGAAGGATCTTCTGGGAGAGGGCAGGAGGCTGAGGAAGAAAAGGAAGAAAGTAGGGAACCAAACTGAGAAAATTGAGGGTGATAGGCAGGTCATGAGGGCAGGGGAAGGGAAAGAAAAGAGTTAAAGGGGCCTGAGGGTTAAGGGAACGTAAAGGGTGGGATTTGCAAAAACAGAAGGGAATGGTTACTTGAAGTTAAGGAAATCAACATTGACAGCATCAGGTTGGAGACCAGCAAGATGGAATTTGAGGCATTGCCCCCCCCCCCCCCAGTCTGTCTCGGGCCTCAATATGGCAGTAGAGAGGTCATGAATAGACATGATGTTGTGGGAATAGGAAGTGGAATTAGAATGACTGATGACCAGGAGATCCTGGCTGTTACAGTGGACAGAGGGAAGAGGCTTGAGAAAGTGCAAAGGGGCTTATCAACAGCAGCAGAGAATACAGTGAATGACACTGAGGCATTCGCATGTGAAATGGAGCCCTGACCAGATGGAGTGGTCTGGGCTTTGAATGGTGGTGAGGTGGGAGGTGTAGCGGCAAGTGGAACACCTAGCATGATTGCAGGGATAAGCACCTGCAGGCAAAATAGTGAGGGGGGTCGTGCGGACAAGGGAGTTGTGGCGAGAGTGAACCCTGCCAGAAACGGCAGTGTGAAGATTTGCCTTGTGTTGGGATCCTGGTGGAATGGCGTGTTGGATACGGAGGCTCATGGGGTGGTAGCCAAGGACGAGGGCAGCTCCATCCCTGTTACGCTGAGTGGGGGAGAGTGATATGGTGAGATCAGATGTGTGGGGAAATAGATAAGATACAGGTGAGGGTGCACTGACAGCAGTGGAGGGGAATCCCTATGATTTGTAAAAAAAAGAGGATGTCATGGATATCCTGGAATGGAAGGGCTCATAATGAAGCTCATTTTGTAGCTTTTGTATAGTCCTCATGCTAATCCCATGTGTCAAGTAAGGACCAGAAGGTCTGATATAACTAGCTATACAAACATGGTATTAATGGTCTGAGTGTTTCAGCTATCAGCTTTCCTTTACATCCATAGACCTGAAAGAGGTTTTAAGTTGTATCAATGGAGACACTGTACCAAATATGCAGTGCATGCTTGTGTAGATAGCAGAGGCAACTTGCAGCCTCATAGCAACACACACAAAACGCCAGAGGAACTCATCAGGTCAGACAGCATCGATGGAAATAAATAAAATCGACGTTTCAGGCCGGTGACCTTCTTCAAGACACAGCGTCTGCAGAATTTATCATGTTTATGATTTGCAGCACCATAACATATTTAACATAGTAAAGCAGCCTCATGTCTTCAAGATGATTAAACTATAATTTCATTTTGATCCATTGAACAATATAATCTGAACGTGGCTTCAACTGGATTACATTTTCGAGTTGCATTCTAAAGGTACTCTGAATTGTGAATATCTCTTAGAAGTATCCTATAATCCAGAGAGACTTGTGCAAATCTTATGGTATTTGAATATTATGGAATTCAATGATCCTGAAAGCATATGAGATACCTGAATAATTCTTGCATTGTTTTCCTTTGTAGTGGGGAAACTTCATTTTAAGGTTCATTTGCTGGCATTGCACTGAGGCAAGATTCAAACTCTTTGCCCAGGATCTCTATAGACACACGGGAAAGCACTAGTTTTCTGGATAATTTGGTAAGTCACTAAGGAAGAGAAGCTAAAGAAATATATAGGATGTGTTCTGCATGTTTTGCTAACCTTTTATGAATACAGTCAGGTCTAGCTCATTAAAAGCTAAAAATAAATTACCCAGTTCACAGAAACTTTGTTTTATTTAAGAAGGGAAGCCAGTTTTATAACTGACTTTCTTGGATTATGCATAATAACAGAAAATTAAATAAAACCAGTGTTTGCAGTTTACAGGCTTAATATTTTATTATCAAAACCTAGGGCCATTAGTAGGTTATCCAAATAGCACAGCTACACACCAGTGCATTGCAATTCTCACAGGCCATTTGCATTTTTCTGGTTCATGCTTTCAATTTACCCTACAATAGTTAGTGAGTGGAAAGGATAATTATTTTTGCATGATTAACCTCAAGGGCATTTTAAGGAAATTTTCCCCATTTGATGGCTTACAATGTGCAGTGTCATCGTGTTGAGGAATTTAGTGTTTTTTTTTGCTATTTCTGTTGTTGCCTTTCAACTGTGCTTTGGTTGAGAAGCTAAACTGAACCAAAACAATATTAAGGCAAAAAGAACAAGTCAGGGTTTGGGAATACAGTAGTGAAAGACTCCTCTCCAGAGTATTCCCACCATTTACAATGTACAATCCTGCAACATGACAGATACCTTGCTGTCAGGATGAGCACAGCTCTAACACCCAAAAGATGCTCAATAAAATCATCTTTAAGAAACTGATTCTGTCCCTCTATCGGTACAGTGTACACCATTGACATGATGTATTGCAGGAACATATCAGAGTTTCTCTGTATGCCATTTCCCCCTGTAACAAATTAGGCCAAGGATACTGGAAAATCACCACCTGCAAATTCTCCTCCAAATCTCACACCTTTCTGAATTGGCAATATGTTGTCTGTGCTTTGTTTTTGTTGGGCTGTCATCTTGCAACTCCAGCAGCATTGTGGGAGTACTGTCAGCAAACAGAATGCATCAGATCAAGGGCAATTACTAAAGGTCAATAAGTTTCACCTTTTCAGCAACATATACATTTGTACATCTGCACATGTATACACTTACACAAACCAAATATGCGTGCGTACTCCATGCACACATACAAAACACCATTCTGGTAAGATAGTAGTGGCCACTCTAGGTCCAACCAAAGATACAATTGCTCTTTTAATTACTGCAAGATACTACTGGTTATCAAGAAAATTGAGATCTGTAGATCTACTCCATCAGCAAGTTGTTCGACAGCAGAGGAGCAGCAGCAGGTGGAATTGTGTTGGTGACTGCTACAGAAAGGCTTGAGGGTGGTGTGCAGTCCAACAGTGTGTAATTGTTTTCCTTGTTGATGCAAGACCCTGTTGGACGTGGGTAATGGAGAATTCTGCAAACCCTATTAACTGGTTTATTGGCGAGACCGATGGCAGGGTGGTTGCGGCGCCTCAGTTGAAGTGTGGATTAAGCCTCATGCTGTGGGCTCACCTGTTACAGCTGCCCAGGACTGGAGATGCTGGAGGCATCTAGGGATTGGCTGTGCTGGATTGGGTGTTGTGCAATGATCCGGAGGTGATAAGAGAGCTTAAATTTAAGGAACCCTGAGGGAACAGTGATCACAATATGATCAAATACACTTTGAAGTTTGAGAAGGAGAAACTAAATTCCAATTTGTCGGTATTTCAGTGGAACAAAGAAAATTACCATGGCATGAGAGGGGAACTGGCCAAGGTTGACTGAAAAGGGACACCAGCTAAAAGGACAGCACAGCAGCAATGGCTGGAAGTGTAAGGGAAGATGTATTCCAAATAAGGGAAGTGTGAGACAGATATTCTCAAAATAAGAAGAAATCTTTGAAAGGAAGAAGGACACTACAGTGGCTGACAAGCTAAGTCAAAGCCGAAGTAAAAGCAAAAGATAGTGCAGACAGGGAAGGCAAAGCTAGTGGAAAGATAGAGGATTGGGAAGCTTTTAAAAACTTGCAGAAGGAAACTCAGAAGGTCATTAGGAAGGAAAAGATGAGTTATGAAAGGAAGCTGGTGACTAATATCAAAGAAGATACAAAAAGCTTTTTTAAGTATATAAAGGGTAAAAGAGAGTTAAGGGTAGACATACGATGAATAGAAAATGATGCTGGAGATATTGTAATGAGAGATACAGAGATTGCAGTGGAACTGAATGTGTATTTTGCATCAGTCTTCACAGTGGAAGATGTCTACAGTATACTGGACATTCAAGACTGTCAGGGAAGTGAAGTTTGTGCAGTGAAAATTATGATTGAAAAGGTGCTCAGGAAGCTTAATGGTCTGATGGTGGATAAATCTCCTGGACTTGATGAAATGCACCCTCAAGTTCTGAAGGAAATAGCTGGAAACATTGTGGATTCTGTCAAAAATCAGTAGATTCTGACATTGTAAAATGTTACTTTGCTATTTAAGAAGGGTGGGAGGCAGCAGAAAGGAAACGATAGACCTGTTAGCCTGACATCAGTGGTTGGGAAGTTGTTGAATCAATTGTTAGGGATGAGATTATGGAGTACTTGGAGACACATGACAAGATAGGCCGAAGCCAGCATGGTTTCCTGAAAGGAAAATCCTGCCTGACAAACCTTCTGCAATTTTTTCAGGAAATTACAAGCAGGCAGACAAAGGAGATGCAGTAGATGTGGTGTACATGGGTTTTCAGAAGGCCTTTGACAAGGTGCTGCATATGAGGCTGCTTAGCAAGATAAGAGCCCATGGAATTACAGGGGAGTTACTAGCATGGGTGGAGCATTGGCTGGTCAGCAGAAAACAGAGAGTGGGAATAAAGGGATCCTATTCTGGCTTGCTGCTGGTTACCAGTGGAGTTCCACAGGGGTCGGTGTTGGGACTGCTGCCTTTTACGATGTATGTCAATGGTTTGGTCTATGGGATTAATGGATTTGTGGCTAAATTTGCCGATGATACAAAGATAGGTGGAGGAGTGGCTAGTGTTGAGGAAGCAGAGAGCCTGCAGAAAGACTTAGATAGTTTAAGGGAATGGGCAAAGAAGTGGCAGAAGAAATACAATGTTGGAAATTGTATGGTCATGTTTGGTGGAAGAAATAAACGGACAGACTATTACTTAGGTGGGGAGAGAATTCAAAATGCAGAGATACAAAGGGACTTGGGAGTCCTTGTGCAGGATACCCTAAAAGTTAAATTCCAGGTTGAGTCGGTGGTGAAGAAAGTGAATGCAATGTTGGCATTCATTTCCAGAGGTATAGAATATAGGAGCAAGGATGTGATGTTGAGGGTCTATAAGGCACTTGTGGAACCACACTTGGAGTATTGTGTGCAGTTTTGGGCTCCTTATTTAGAAAGGATATACTGACATTGGAGAGGATTCAAAGAAGATTCAGGAGAATGATTCCAGGAATGAAAGGGTTACTGTATGAGAAATGTCTGGCAGCTCTTGGGCTGTATTCCCTGGAGTTCAGGAGAATAAGGGGGGATCTCATAGAAATATTCCAAATGTTAAAAGGCCTGAACAGATTAGATGTGGCAAAGTTATTTCCCATGGTAGGGGAATCTAGGACAAGAAGGCATGACTTCAGGATTGAAGGGCGACCATTTAGAACAGAGATGCATAGAAAATACTTTAGTCAGAGGGTGGTAGATCTGTGGAATTTGTTGCCACAAGCTGCTGTGGAGGCCAAGTCATTGGGTGCATTTAAGGCAGAGATAGATAAGTACTTGATTAGCTAGGGCATCAAAGGGTATGGGGAGAAGGCAGGTGAGTGGGGATGACTGGAAGAATTGGATCAGCCCATGACTGAATGGTGGAGCAGAGTAGATGGGCCAAATGACCTACATCTGCTCCTACATCTTATGGTATTTTGGTCTTTTGCTCTTATAGGCGATGTGGCGTGGCGTGTTGGGTTCTGGCCCCTCCCATCAGTGCTGCTCTCCAGTGTTTGCTCAGTGGAAGATATTGGATTGCATTTGTCTGCGGACTGCTGAGGGTTTGTTCTTGCCGACAACATTCACGTACCGTTAATTTCCAGGACTTGACACCCAGGGACTTGATCTATATTATATGTTTTTGTGTCTATATGTTTACTGCTAGCTTATATGTACTACATGTGTTGTGTATCACCGTTGGTACCGTGTTTTGCACCTTGCCCCCGGAAAAATGCTGTTTAGTTTGACTGTATTCATGGGTATTCATGTATGGTTGAATGACAATTGAACTCCAATTTGATCATGTATGCACACACATATAAACCACAACTCAGCATTCAACACCATCATTCCCTCAAAACTAATCAAAAAGCTCCAAGAACTTGGCCTCAATACCGCCTTGTGAAATTGGATGCTTGTAGATCTCAGTCAGTTTGGATTGGCAACAATATCTCCTCCACAATCTCCATCAGCACATTCACACCACAGGGATGTGTGCTTAGCCCCTGCTCTACTTGCTTTACACCTATGACTGTGTGGCTAAGCACAGCTCTGATGCCATATTCAAATTTACTGATTTCACCACTGTCATGGGCTGAATCAAAGGTGGTGATGGATCAGCATATAGGAGGGAGATTGAAAATCTGGTTGAGTCATGTTATAACAACCTCTCACTCAATATCAACAAGACCAAAGAATGAATTGGAGACTTCAGGAAAGGGATACCAGAGGTATATAAGTCAGTCCTCAGAAGATCAGAGGTGGAGAGGGTCAACAACGTAATTCCTGGATGTTACTATTTCAAAAGACCTTTCCTGGGCCCAGCACATAAGTGCAATTGCAAAGAAAGCATGGCAGCAGAGCCTCTACTTCCTTAGGAGTTTGCAGAGATTTGGCATGACATCTAAAACTTTGGCCAACTTCTATAGATGTGTGCTGGAGAGTACATTGAATGGCTGCATCACAGCCTGGTAAGGGAATACCAATGCCCTTGAATGGAAAATCCTACAAAAAGTAGTGGATTCAGCCAAGTAGATAATGCCCTCCTAACCATTAAGCACATCTGCATGAAATATTGTGGTAGGAAAGCAGCATCCATCATCAGAGATCCTGATCACTCAGATCTTTCTATCTTCTTTCTGGTACCATCAGATAGAAGGTACAAGATTCTCAGAAACAGCACTACCAGAACAGTTACTACCCTCAACCATCAGGCTCTTGAATAGAAGGGATTACTTAAATCAACTTCACTTGGCCCATCATTGAAATGTTTCCACAGTCAATGATCTCACTTTCAAGGACTCTTTATCTCATTATCTCATCTTTTTGTTATTTATTGCTATTTGTTTATATTTGCATTTATACATTTTCTAATCTTCTGCATTCTAGTTGATCTCTCATTGATCCTTTTTTAGTTGCTATGCTGTAGATTTGCTGAGTATTCTCACAAGGAAATGAATCTCAGGGTTGCATGTGGTGACATGTACTTTGATAATAAAATTTACTTTAAACTTTTTAAGTAATAAAAATCAGAATAACTGTATCTTAACGAAGTTAAATGATTTTGGATATGATTATGTGCCTGATTTAAAAAGTGGGAAGAATCAATTCAGATCATTACCATTGATATTTGTGTTTTACGTTTTTTAATGACAATTAAATTCCAAGAGGCAGTTTCAGTGACATTAAAGATATTCAAGGCCTCGAAGGACGAAGAATGAAATGGAGTCATCAACCCTGTCATGGTCGAGAGATTAAGAGATTTTTTTATATCTGATGAATGTTTAGACAGTCCTAATTGTTTGCCCGAACTCAAGTCTGCCAGATGGCAGAAATGGTATATTCTCCCCACTAGAATGGCCTGAGAGCAAATGTGTACAGCTCATGTACCAAAGAAGGTGACAGATGTTATGATGTTTCACATAGGCTGAAAATTATGTTTATATTTGTTTATCTCAGAGTTCTTTTTATGACCTTGGTTGAGTATTTGTCGCATGAGTTGTCGCTCATTTGGCAGCAGGCTCATTGTGAGCCATATGTTTCTAGGGTTAAGTCATTGACAGAGACATAAGCCCCAAAAAAAGCCTAGTTTGACATTCTCATGCCTGACTGGGGGAGTGCTGCACTGTTCAGAACATTCGCAGAGGATTGTAAACTCATCCAGCTCCATCGCAGGCACTAACCTTCCAACTATCAAGGACATCTTCAAAAGGTGATGCCTCAGTAAGACAGTTTCCATCATGGACCACCACCCAGGACATGATCCTTTCTCATTACTACCATCAGGGAAGAACACACTCTGTTTTAGCAACAGCTTCTTCTCCTTCACCATCAGATTTCTGAACAATCCATGAACACTGCCTCATTACTTTGCTCTCTTTTTGCATTACTTATTTATTTTTTATATATTTCTCATTGTAACTTGCTGTAGTTTTTGATGTATTGCACTGTGCTGCTGCTGTAAAATGGCAAATATTATGTCAGGAATAATAAGCCTGATTCTGATTGTGAAGGTGTTGGCTTTTGGATAACAGGTTAATCTGTCATCCTGTCTGCCCTTGGGGTACATGTAAAATATCCTAATAGCACAATTTAGATGCATTGGGATTATTAGCCCTGGTGTACTAGTCAGCATTTAGGCTTCAGTTATCTTTCCATTATCAGTCTGATATTTGTGGGAGATAGTCGGACAAATTATCTTCTGTGCTTCTGCATTACTAATAGTGGACCTTTGATTTTACTTCACTAACCACACAACACTTTGAGACGTTTGTAGAACTCGCTTTGTATTTTTGATTGATGTTTTTGATTTCAAATAAATGCAGCAATGTTGAAAAGTAACATTTCGTGGTCCCCAGTTCCCGGTCTTCCTGTTCACACTTCCCTCTCAAATGCTCCTCCATCAAACTTCTCACCATTCTCCTATCACTGTTCACCTTCACTTGCACCAGTCCTTGAATCTTTCACCTTCAGTGTAAGTGGTGAATTACATATACCTGTCTGGACACGCTCCCCCCCCCCCCCCCCCCCCGCTGACTGCTCCTGTTGCTCCTCCCACAGACCCCGGTATAAAGGCGATTGGAGGCACTGCTCCTCCCTCAGTCTCCAGGATGTTGTGTGATAGTGCTTTCTCTTCCAGCTAATAAAAGCCTATCTCTCGCCTCACGTCTCTGAGAGTTATTGACGGTGCATCAGCGTATCCCCTGGGGAAATCACTGAATTAGCGTGCTCCTAGGACCATGAACTAAATGTTGTAGCAGATGTGGTGCATAAAAGTCAGGCCAGTTCAGGCTTAATGATGTTCAGCCTATGAATGCTTTTTCAACATTAGCCGGATGAGCAGAAACCAAATAAAGAAACTGCATAAAGACAATGTAGTCAGATTTGCCTTGCACACTGGAAATTCCAGTATCAGCTTCTTAGTCACATCATGCTCAAACCTTGCTTTAACTTGGTGTTCTTTCCATTCCACATCACAGTTAATTTACTTTCAGAAGCTTGATTATGCACCTATCCTCTGTTGGGCATTCCTTACAGAGCCTTGCCTTCCAGCTACTGAGACATGGTACATGCTCCCTCACCCTCTGCAACTCTTTCATCTCACTCTCCACCCTTTTTGCTCGTTTCTTGCCTCTGCGTTTGATGCTTTTGTTGGCATCAGAATCCTCAGAGTCTTTCTTCCCAGCCTCCAATATCGGAGCGACTGATTATCCTAAGCTTACAGCACTGGATCTTGTCCAAGTGCCTTATTTAAAAACGATTGTGTCCCATTTCAAGTGCCAGATTATTTTACTATGCCAGGAAGGCAAGGGAAATCCCCAATGCTTTTTATTGAGTATAAACCTTTTCCAAATTACAACACTTTATTGCATTCTTTTCTTTTGCATTCCTGTCAGATTAATCTTTCCTTTTATGAATATAGAAACTAGGAACTGGGGTAGTCCACTCAGCCCCTTAAACTTGCACCTTTGTTAATAAGATCGTTGCCAATAAGGTTGTAATCTCAACTCTAAATTACTGTCTTCCTATGGTAACCTACCACCTCCTCAAATATTGACAGTCCTCTACCTAAAGAATATTCAGGCTCTTTTTCCACTGCCTTTTGGGGAACAGAGTTCCAAAAGCTGATGGCACTTACAGAGAAAATTATCTACCTTTACTTATTTTGAAACAGACCCCTGGTTCAAAATTCTCTCAAAAAGAGGAAACATTCTCTTCACGTCCATCCAAGGATATTACACTGCAATCAATTCCCCTTTCATTCTTCTAAACTCTTGTGAAATCAAGTTGGCCTACCCATTAGTTCTAGAAGTCAGTAAAATCTTCTCTAAGCTGCTTTTGAAACATTTATATACACCCTTTAATAAGGAGACTAGTACTCTATGCAATACTCCAGATGTGATTTCATCAATAAATTACTGAAGCATAACCTCCCTAATTGTGAGTTAAATTCTTCTAGCAATATATTATAACATTCTGTTAGCTTTCTCACTTTCTGGACACACATACCTGCATCACATCTAATGGAAAGTCCTGTTCTTCTACAGTCCTGACATTTTCTCTGTCATGTATTGGCTAGGGTTCAAAATCTTTGTTGCTTCAATTCCCATGTTGATTCTCTCTTTATTTTTTATGCCTACTAACAACTCTTTGACCTGTCATATTTTCCCCTTTCCAATTAAGCATTGCTTCATCTATCTTGGCTCTGCACTCTGTAATGTCCCACATGAGATATCTGTATCAGCAGATCTATCTACCCTACTAAAACCCTTTTCATTAATTGATCCTGTTCACAGGGCGTTGTACTTTTGCTTGGTTCTGATTTCCCCCGCTGTGAACATCATTGAGATGTACTAGAACATTAAACATGAAAGAGATGCTTTCTTTTATGATCTTGTGTTATTTGCCAGAGCACAGTCTGCCAGATTGAGTAACTGTTTCTTTATCATCCAGATGTTCACTGGTTTTGTGGGGTTGCTGCTTTCCTTCAACCCTATTTAGTGAGGTTGATTAGATTTGTTATATTTTAGCATAGAAAAAGAAGTCTGACCTTCAGAAAATTTACTTTCTTCAAGCATAACTGCCTTTGGATATTGCAACTAAGATGTTATCTGCCAAAGCTCAAGTCCGTGATGTAAGGTAACCCCCTAAAAGTAACACAAGACCTGCTGGCTAGGAAGAGGACACCACTGTGAATGCATGCGGTCTTCTCCACAGGTTGGGGAATCAAGAACCAGAAGGCATAGCTTTAATGTGAGTGAATCAGAATCTGAGGAGCAACATTTTCACCCAGAAAATCACTAACACAAGAAGTTCTGCAGATGCTGGAAATCCAAAGCAACTCACACAAAGTGCTGAAGGAACTCAGCAGGTCAGGCAGCATCTATGGAAATCAAGTTTGCTGATGACACCACTGCTGTAGGCGGAATTAGAGATGGTGACGAATCAGCACATAGGAGGAAGATTGAAAATCTGGCTGTGGTGCCACAACAACCGCTTACTCAATGTCAGCAAGACCAAGGTGCTGATTATTGATTTCAGGTGGAAGAAACCTGAGTTCCATGAGCCAGGTCATGAGGCAGTCCTCATCAGCGGATCAGAGAAGAGATGCTGCCTGGCCTGCTGAGATCCTCCAGAAGTTTGCGTGCGTAATTTTCACGCCGCAGAAGGTGGTCTATAAAGGGAGTTGGTTGAGGAAGAAATCTCTTTAAGAAGGTGGCATGGCATCCATTACAAAGAACTCCCTTGGTTTGGAACACACCCTCTTCTCATATCTCCCAGAATCAGAATTAGAATCAGGTTTATTATCACTATTATGTGCTATGGAATTTGTTGACTTTGCAGCAGCAGTACAATGCAATACATAATTTTAGAAAAAATATGAATTACAGTAAGTATATATATAGTTAATAGTTAAATTAAATAAGCAGTGCAAAAATAAGAATGACAATCAAGTAATGAGGTAGTGTTCATCTGTTCAATGTTCATTCAGAAATCAGATGGCATGGGGAAGAAGCTGTTCCTGAATCACTGAGTGTGTGCCTTCAGGCTCCTGTACCTCCTTCCTGATGGTAGCAATGAGGACAAGGCATGACCTGGGTGATGAGGGTCCTTAATGATGGATGCCACCTTTTTGAGGCATCGCTCCTCGAAGACGTCCTGGATACTGTGAAGGCTAGTGCCCGTGATTGTGCTGACTTAGGTAACAACTCTCGGCAGCTTGTTTTGATCCTGTGCAGTAGCCCCTCCCCACCATGTCAGACAGAGATGCAGCCGGTTAGAATGCTCTCCATGGTACATCTGTAGTAATTTGCCCGTGCCTTTGGTGACATGACGAAGGGTCTCGGCCAGAAATGTCAGTTGTTTACTCTTTTTCATAGACATTGCCTGGCCTGCTGAGATCCTCCAGCATTTTCTCTTTATTATCACTGACTTATTTAACAGGAAATTGGTGGTTTTGTGGCAGGAGTATAATGTAAAGACAAGAAAATTATAAATAACAGAAATAAATAAATGGTGCAACATAAGAGGAATAGCCAGGTAGTGTTCATAGACCATTCAGAAATCTGATGTGGAGGGGAAGAAACTGGTCCTGAATACTTGAGTGTGGGTCTTTATGTTCTTGTACCCCCTCCCAAAAGTGTAAGATGAGGGAACACACACCAGTCCTCATAGTGGGTTCAAAAGTGGGGAGAGTGAGCAACTTCAGTTTCCTGTGTGTCAATATCCCTGAGGATCTATCATGGACCCAACATATTGATGCAGCTACAAAGAAGGCATGGCAGTGGCTATATTTTATTTGGAGATGGAGGAGATATAGTATGGAACCAAAGGTACTCGCAAATTTATAGCACCACACACAAAATGCTTAACGAACTTAGCAGGCCAGGCAGCAGGTGTAGAAAAGAGTAAACAGTTGAAGTTTTGGGCCGAGACCCTTCATCAGGACTTGAAAAAGTCTAAAGAGACCCTTCAGCATGTCACCAAAGACACTTGCAAATTTCTACAAATGTTCTTTGGAAAGCATTTTAACTGGCTGCATCACCAACTGGTATGGGGGAGGGGGAAGTGCTGGTGGGGGCGGGGGGGGGGGGGGGTTGTTCCTGCACACGATCAATATAAACAGCAGAGAGTACAGTCAGCTCCACCATGAGCACCAGCCTCTGTAGTATCCAGGACATTTCAAGTCCTGATGAAGGGTCTTGGCCCGAAACATCGGCCATACTCTTTTCCATAGATGCTGCCTGACCTGCTGAGTTCCTCCAGCATTTTGTGTGTGCTGCTTGGATTTCCAGCATCTGCAGATTTTCTTGGGTCAGTGATAATAAACCTGATTTTTTTTCTTACTTTCTTACATTAATAACATTTGATCGACACATGCTCAGGTACATGGACAGGAAAGATTTCGAGGGATAGATATGGACCAAACACAGGCAAATCATAATAGCTTAGACATGAACTTAGGTCACCTGGACCAGCTGGGCCATATATGTCCTGTTTTTGTGCTGTGTAACTCTCTGACTCAATACACACATAAAAGTAAAATACCACTAAACTACTCTAGAGTGATGAACAAGAAAGTGACTTGTACAGAAGGAAAGGACTTAATTTGCTTAGGGCATATCCCACCCCAAGCTCACAGGCAGAAAATTCTCTTGTGAAGTGTAGTCATTCCTTCTCTTTAAGCAAGTGTGAGACCTCAAATTGTACCCGGCAACTGGAATGCAAATTGGTGGTGCTGGTTGTCAACGTTAATTGGTTTATTGAAAATAAAAATTGAGTTCATATGGATTCAATTAATTTGCTGTTTATAATTCTGTTAGGAATGTTATGATTTAAACCAATGATCATGTGATTATATGGTTTTTTGTATCATGAAGCAGTGACAATCCAAAGCCAGCATCACTGTGATGCAGATGTATTTATCCTTTTTTTTTGCTTCATTTAAAGATCCAGTAACTGATCCTTTTCTTAGCTTTATGAATTTTATCTCACATCATCACTTTCAGCAGCATAGTCAGGGGATGGCTAACTGGGGCTGGCATTGTTTGGGACCTGCAAAAATAAATCGTGGCACTATATTGACTGTAATACAGCGATTCGAGTCTGTGATGTTAAAACATCTTAGGCGTTTGTTTCAGTCTAACCCTAAATATAAACTTGACAGTTTATGCAAGGGTTGAAATATATTGGTTCTCAATGTATTTAGGAGATACCATGCCTCAAAGCTGAAATCTCTCAGAGCAGTAAGCCCAGTTCAACCTGTCACAGGTGTGTTTTCTTTTTGGAACGAGAACAAAGCAGCACTGATCTTAGTTGTCATGGAAGGAGTCTGGCACCTTTCACACACATCCTATTTGATAAAGAACGCTGAGAATTAACTGGGTAGAAACATATATTTAAAAGGAATGATTTATTTTTGCAAGGGAAGAATGTTCTTGCCTCTGCATTCTCTGTAATGTATGTGCTGTGTTCATGGAACGCTTCCAGCTGTATGCATTGGGTGATTGTTTCCATTACTGTCTGCTCAGGAATAGCATCTATCTTTACTGTAAGGTTATTAATATTGTCAGGGTATCACAATGCTGAAAAGTTAATGGCAAAATGCATTATGCTCAAGCTGGAAATGAATCTTAAAACAGAGCTCTCAAAGTCTGACGAATTCCAGGGCGCTTACTGGAAAATGAATGAGTAAAATCCAGAGCAGGGTTTGGATAAAGTCTGATGGGAAGGTCATCAAGCCATAGAGTTATGCAGCACAGAAACTCCCAACTCATCCATGTCAGCAAGGTGACCACCTAAGCTGCTCCCTCTGAACCTCAGCTATCAACGTCCAGGTGCCATAAATGCTGTTCTATAAAACTAGCAAAAACTGACCAAATACACTACAAATGGTCCAATTAGACCTTAACAAAGGTCAAACATAAAAGAGTTTGACTTTTTTTGCACATCGCTTGTTTGTCAGTCTTCGTATGTGTGTAGTTTTCCACTGACTCTTTTGTATTTTGTTGTACTGTTGTGGATACCGGCAAGATAATTAATGTCAAGGTGGTACATGGTGACATATAATGGCTTTGATAAGAAGTTCACTTTGAACTTCATTTCTCTTGCCAGAGTTGCTGCAGGACATAATGTTTTCCTTACATTTTCTGCTCTATTTTCAATAGCTTTACTTAAGGCCGCAAGAATTCACATTTTGTTAAGCACTTTTAATATGTCCTGCCATGACACTTGATGTGGCCATGGACTCTCCACCAAAGACCAAGTTTCTGTCTACCTCCCCCCGCCCACTTAGAACTAAGTTGATGTTAACTAAATCTATGTTCCCTCTCCCCATTCTTCCCGTTAAATTGTATTACTTGTCTGTGAAATGCCACCTGCTATCTGCCTGCAAGCCCCTTATGCCCTTTGACTGGTATCATCTGCTCTTTTTGTCCACATTTCCAACCTTGATACAGTTAGAATTGGACAATCATACAGCACAGAAACAAACACTTCACCCATCTTGTTCCATGCCAACCTGCCCGCATTTAACATCCACTTTTCATCTCCCCCTTGTTCACCCTACACAGTCCAATACAGTCTTTCAGGTTGTCCTGAGCGGCTTCATGACTTCTCAACTTCAGGTCCACTGTCATCTCTTTTAGGTCCCCTTGATCTAAACCCTGCCTTCTTACTTCAGCTGTGCCCAGGTTATACTGCCACATTGCCTCTCTTCCCTGCAGTCTGTTAACTTTGTAACCTCTGTGGTTCACTCTGTCTTCACTCCACATTCTCGGCCTGTTCATGGTTCACACCACTTGCCCCTCTTCACGCTGCCCCATTGACTTTCAGTCACCCTTTCATACTGACTGTCTCCGTCCCTCATTCGCCCTACATGTTTTCCTACAGGCCACACCCTTTTACTGGTCCTGAGCTTTTCCCTGCTTTTTCACTTTCAGGTCTACTCGAACTCTACCCTACTATTCCTTACAGATCCACTACAGCCTGCGTTTTCCCTTCAGATCCACTATCGTCTGCATATTCCTTTCAGATCCACTACAGCCTGCATATTCCCAACAAATCCACTGCAGCCTGCGTTTTCCCTTCAGATCCACTACAGTCTGTGTTTTCTCTTCAGATCCACTACAGCCTGTGTATTCCTTACAGATCCACTATGGCCTGCATTTTCCTTTTAGATCCTCTAAGTCTGTGTTTTCCTTTCAAATCCACTAAAGTCTGTGTTTTCCTTTCTGATCCACTACAGTCTGTATTTTCCTTTCAGATTCTCTGCAACCTGCGCTTTCCTCTCGGATCAAATACAGTCTGTGTTCTCCTTAGAGATCCACTACAGCCTATGTATTCCTTTCAAATCCACTATGGTCTGCATTTTACCTTCAAATCCACTACAGCCTGCATTTTCCTTTCAGATTCTCTGCAGTCTGCATATTCCTTTCAGATCCACTACAGCCTGCGTATTCCTTTCAGATGCACTATTGTCTGTGTTTTCCTTTTAGATCCACTATGGTCTATGATTTCCTTACAGATTTACCACAGACTGGTTGAGTATTGTTTTCAAATCCACTCCAGCCTGCGTTTTCCTTTCAGATCCACTATTGCTTGTGTTTTCCTTTCAAATCCACTACAGCCTGCGTTTTCCTTTCCGATCCACTACAGCCTGTGTTTTCCTTTCCAATCCATTACAGCCTGCGTTTTTCTTTCAGATCCACTATGGTCTATGTTTTCCTTACAGATTTATCACAGTCTGTATTCCTTTCTGGGCTGCCTGAGCTTGTGTATCCTTTCATGTCTGCCTGAGCTAAGCCCTGCCTTCTCCCTTTCAGGTTGGCTTTACCACCCACTAACTCCGTCCCCTCCATGGTTCACTCCTGTGTCGCTCTGCTTTCTTATCGTTCACCCCACCTGTAGCACTAGCATGTGACCCTGCATCTCTTCACACTGCCCAGCCCACTTTTAGTTGTCACCTTCTCAACTTCCCTCCATGCTCCTGGTTCATCCTACATGGTCTGTTCCAGGCTGTGCCCTTTCAGATCTACCTGAGCCGTACCCTGCCTTGTTCCTTTCTGTTCCCCAGTGTATACAATGTCTATTGAGTTCAAGGCTCTGCAACGAGCCTTGCTAGGAGCAATGTAACTGATCAAATATTTGAATCCATGTTCCTACCTGCAAAAGCAAGAACATGGGAATATTGCTCTTATTGCTCTATTACTTTGCCAACAGTATTAAATTGTTAATTATACAATAATTGGGAGAAACAATATGGACACAAATTCTTCTGCCCACTGTGTTAGTGTCCACTATGAACTACTCATTTACACCAATTCTATTTTCCCATGTTTTCAAAAATATTCCCACATTCTCTTAAACACATCCCAGATTATATAACTCACAACAAATTATGGCCCTTTGTAGTGGCTAATTAATCTACCAACTTGCACATCTTTGGAACGTGGGAGAAACTGCGACAGTCAGAGGAAATCCACATGGTCACAGGGAGAACATGAAAACTCCACACAGACAGAGCCAGAGGTCGGGACTGAACTGGGATCTCTGGTACTCTAAGGCAGTGGCTGAACTGGCAGTGACAGTGCACTGCACATCATATTCCGCTTATCAAGTCGCAGTTTTAACCAACCAGCTCCTACATGACACATAGCTAAAACTATCTTTATTTTACTTGTTGAAATACCCTTTGGTGCAGTGCTGTCATATCCTAGGGGAGCCCTGTGATGCAGCTGGCAAACCTGTTGTCTTATGACCCCAGCGACCTGGGTTCAAACCTGGCCTCAGGCCCTATCTGTTTGGAGATTGCACATTCTCCCAGTGACTGGGTCTGTTTCCTCTTGGTACTCTGGTTTCCTCCCACATCATTTAGATTACGTCCACACTACACCATAACCAAAGCTTTTTCTCTTCGTTTTTACCCTTCATCCACATTTAAATGGCGTTTTTGTCCCCCGAAACTGGAGCTTTTCAGAAATGCCCTCCAAGGCGTGTATTTTTGAAAACGTCAGATTGGCCAGAGCAGTGTGGACGATGTAACTGGAGACTTTTGAAAACGCTGTCAGGCAGCAGCACGTTATTTCATGGTTTTCTTGAACGCAACCTAACAATTTCAGAACAGACGGCAATTAAACTAACGCCAGAAGAGTTAGAAATGTACTCACCAAATACTTTGACCCATAACTTACTGAATAAATAAGTATACTCACTTTGCCCTGTTTTCTGTCCTTGCTTGCATGAAGGTGGTTTACCTATTTATACAAATACTTCTCTGACAACAGATGTGTAACAGCCTAATGTAACATTGTATAGAAATACAAGATAACACTGATGCAGACATGTTTTGTACATTTAACAAGGTACTTTATTAATGCAACAGAGTTGGTTAGTTTTTCAATGTTCATTGTCAGCCAGATCAACCTGTCCATGAACTCCTTGTTGGTTGCTTCTGTACGTTCCAGGATTTGTTTTTTTTTTACTTTTAAATTCTCCTGCATGAAAGCCAACAGCTGTCCGTCGTTGTAAATTTTTCTAGTCTGTAACTACACAAACGTACACTTTCACGACGAGATTCGACACCAAACATGCTGCTTATTTTCTGTAGATTTGTCCTGTGCATGCGCAGGGGGAGGAGATTCGCCAAAATTGCCGTTTCAATGTGGATAGAGATTTTTAAAAAATCTAGTGTGGACACCTATCGTTTTTACGCAAAACCGGTGTTTTCAAAATTATCCAGTCTAGTGTGGACATAGCCTAAAATGTGCTTATTCATAGTTGGTCACTGTAAATGATCCTTATTTTGTGGGAAAATGGTCAAATCTGAGAGGGGGAACTTGATGAGAAAGAGGGGAAAATAAACAATGGGTTAGAATAGAATTGTAGTTAAAATGTGTGATTGATGGTTAGGGTAGACTCAGTGTGCTGAGCGCCCTGTTTCACTGTTATATATCTCGATGACTCAATAATTCTGTAGGTTGCAGTGGGTGCATTTAATGTCAGAGAAATGTATACAATATACATCCTGAAATTCTTGTTCTTCACAAACATCCACGAAAACAGAGGAGTGTCCCAAAGAATGAATGACAGTTAAAACATTAGAATCCCAAAGCCACCCCCCAGTTCCCCCTCCCATGCACAAAAGTGGTGTTTTTACATGTGGATAATAATTGGACTCCTCCCTTTTAATGTTGTTATTGAACTTCATTATTGAAGTATTGCTGACTGGATCAGTCTTGTTTTGTGTCATTTGAAAGCTGTGCTAATCTTTGCAGCTCCAGTAGACGTTTGTAGGTTAATTGGTTACATAGGTATAATGTAGGTGGCACAGGCTCTTTGGACAGGAAGGGTCTGTTACTGCGCTCTATCTCTAAATGAAAAAAAATTAACTGATGTAAATGAATTAAAATCATTAATAATAATTGTAATTAAGAAATGGAACCAAGCTGCTTACTGTCATTTATCTTTCTCCTGTACAGGCCAGGAAATAAATGGGGACATACAGAAGCCGAGGGGCCAGACGTAAAGTGTATTCAGCCCCTAAAACCAGGACAATTGCCTTCCATTGTTCAATTCAGTGCGAGAGGTCAGATGATTCAGTATTGCAACATGAAGTCATGCAAGTCAGGAACGTGCTGGTCTGCAAGGAGGACCTTCTCTAAACCATTGGCAAAAGGTGAGTGTGTTCTGATCCAATGTCTTTAAACATGTTGCAGGCAGCAAACTTCAACAAGGTGTTGTTATGGTTGGCAGACTTGGCTTGGTGGCTTGGGTATGTCAAGTGTAGGCCATGTTTTCTGGCATACACTCACAGCATCTAAGTTAAGTGAATAACAACAAGTTATTGGAAACATTAGCTTTGATCCATTCACAAACAAGACACAATCTCCAGACACTGGAACTTCAAGCAGCACACACTAAATGCTGGAGTGACTCAGCAAGCCAGGCAGAATCTATGAAAAAGAGTTAAGCAGTTGATGTTTTGGGCCAAGACCCTTCATCAGTTCTGTTCTTTCCAGTCCGGCTGAAGGATCTCGGCCTGAAACATTGACTGTTTACTCTTTTCCATGGATGCTCCCTGGCCTGCTGAATTCCTCCAGCATTTTGTGTGTGTAGCTTTGCTCCATGTTAACCAAGTGTCAGTGTGTGACATGTATAGACTAAATGTCGAAATACCAATACGCTGTAGACTATTGTTACATTTTTGTTATCGATATTATTGCAAGTTTGGTAAAAAAGTGTTTGGGTGCAGACATTATGGGTACTTCCAAAAATTTGTGGATGTCATTCAGTGTTTACAAATCTAACTTTTCATTCAAGTAGCAGGTCAGAGATTTTACAGTAAGGAATGTTTGTTTGTTTATAGATTGAGATGAGTGTCTTGAGAAAGACTTTTAATTATGTTACAAGTGAATCACCTTAATAGATGTGTGTCACTTTCTTCTGACACCTAAGAAAACTGGTCATAGAAAAGTAAGGAAATGTAAGTATATTTTTGAAAAGGTTAATTGCAATGTGTACTTACTTAGTAAAGTCCATGAGAAAGCACTAAAATCACATGTGTATTTCATTGAAAGAATTCTGCAGCTTGCGGCACCATATTGTTTGAACAAATGAAAATGACAAAGCAATGTAACAGACTAAAAACCACTGGGGTCATTTAAAATAAAATTGGATAGGTATATGGACAGGAAAGGAATGGAGGCTTATGGGCTGAGTCAGGTTGGTGGGACTGGGTGAGAGTAAGCGTTCGGCACGGACTAGAAGGGCCGTGATGGCCTGTTTCCATGCTGTAATTGTTATATGGTTATTGGTTTGTTTTATTCAACTTAAAAGATAACTCTCCATTATATGGTTATTGAAGGTTTTGGAAATTTGAAATGGAGAGTTATCTTTTAAGTTGAATAAAACAAACCAATTATTCAGCCATTGTTACCGTATTTATGTGAAGAAAAGATTTGATTTCCAGTATGTAGCTGACGTATTTGTGCTCCAGAGCACAAGTCCAACTAAGTTCTCAATCCAATTCTTGTCAGAGTTGAGGTTGCATTCAAGAATAAATTCCCAGCAACCAGAATGGAGAGAGGCTTTAGCAAAACCTGCTGAAGGGCCTTGGTCCGAAATGTCGACTGTACTCTTTTCCATAGTTGCTACCTGGCCTGCTGAATTCCGGCAGTATTTTGTGCATGGTGGTCGAACAGAACCGTGGTGAATAAAATCAGCAACAGAAGTGTACCCACTGCGTCTTGCCAATGAGCAATGACAGGTTTTCTCACCGCTGTTCTGTACCACATAAAGATTCTGTCTGTCAGGGATGCTGACTCTTTTTGGCACCTAAAGACTAACTCTGGATCGGAAATATTCACTTGATTGTCTGAGGAGTGAGCAGGGTGCCTGGGAAGTAAAATGGATTCAGAATAAACATCAAAATTTCATTGAATTTACCAAAATCTTATGGAAGTCAAAATGACCTATTTTGAATGGTCCTGTATCTAAAAAGATAATAGCGTATGTGTTCAGAATTTCTGAAGTCCATGTATAAAGATAAACTTTTACCATCTTTGTATATAATAGACAAATGAAATTCTCCACCTATACAGTTCATGTATTGACAGACTCCACCTATTTAGTATGAGTCCCAGCAAAAACTAACAAGCCAATGTCTCTTTTTAAGAGGTTTAGTTATTATTTCCTGTGGAATTTTGGGTGCTATTGATGGAAGAAGGGTGAATTAACAGTGTGCCTGATCCTTAAAGACAGCTGCTTTTAAAGAGCAAAATGCCTCCAGTAATTTCCAGATTGGAAGGATGTGAAGCACCCTTGAATCTAGAGTGTTTTGGGTCTGAAGAATCTTTTTTATAAATGTACTTTTTATTCAGGTTTCAGGATCAAGCTGTCATTGGCAATACTAGGGAGATAGTGCTGGTGAGATGGAAATGATTCTCTTCTGTTTGTGAAATATAACTCTTTGTTCTTTTTAAAGGTCTTCTTGCTAATTCCTGATTTTCCCTTCTCAAATACCTCCCATTCCAGACAGATTCTCTTACCCTCATTAAGTGAATGTTTTCAAACATGTCTCCTTGAAGCTAACATTTCTGCAGTGATAAAGCTCTCAACTCCTTTAACTTGTTCTGCTGTCTTACGGCCCTTAGACCAGTTGTCATCCAAATAGTTCCCATTGAGTCACTTATAAATGACAGAGTGGAGCCTGATCACAGTTGGCTAAGTTGGGACCTGTGACTTGCACTTCCCCACTATTTAGCTCACTTCTGACACACCAGGAAAAAGAATGTGTTCTTTTTAGGAAGCCAAAAAATTTTTTTGTTTTTTATATTTTAAGTTGAAAATAGGGATGAATGTTTTGGGGAAAAAACATTAGTGAATCTATTTATTTAAGTTGCACATTTTGGATATTTTCCAATGCCTATCTGAACTTTGGTGAATCCATTAAGTTAACACCATTACATTTTATATATCTGCAGTTGTGTTGAATTAGATCAATAGAAGCTCAGAAGTCATTTGAGAACTTTTGCTACATCAGCTTCTCATATCAATTAACCATTGCGAAATAAAATGGCTTTAATAATTCTTTGAAAGTACGTACAATTTACTAATTCACACAAGGTGAGAGCATTCCACAGTTTCATAGTGGTAACCTATTTCACAGTACTAATTGGGTCTCGTGGCATTTAACTGCTTCTGATTTCAATCCAGGAATAAAATCTTAAAGCAAAGGCTTGTTTCATTAAATGATGGAACGTGCTGCTGGAGTAGTGGTAGAGGCAGGTGCATTAAGGACACTTAAGAAGCTCTTTGACAGGTACCTGAATGCAGGAAAATAGAAGGAGATGTCAGAGGGAAGGGTTAGACTGATCTTAGAGTTGGTTGAAGACATGGCAAAACACTGTGAGCTGAAGGTCTTATCCTGTGCTGTAATGTCATTCTCCAACCAGCCCCCACACAGTAAATTCCTGTTACATGTAAATGTATATGGTTAATATAGTTTATCCTTGATGTTCTATGTTTTATAATTTTCTAGATTATTGACGGTGACTATGATTACCATCATCTTCCACTTTCAGTAAACCTTATAGTGCACAGTGATATGGATTTGGATCAATCTGAGACCTTGAAATTAGGAAGAGTATTTATGTCAAGGTATATTTCTGTGCATCAAATGGTATTCCAGTAATCAATCCCTCTTGCATGTGTTTGAATTACCAACTGCACTATGAAGTGAACTTTTTAGTCCTTGCACATGGAGGACCAAAAATGAACCTTCCTTTTATCTTCAAGCAATAGACGCTTTCACGTTGACAGGAAGGCTCCAAAATATGAAGTTATGGAGTAGGTTTTCACAAATGAAATAACGTGAAGCATTTTGTGTTTGAGAAAAACCAAACAACTCTTTTATCATATTCCGAAAGGTGCCGTAACTGAACTTCACGTAATTATGTCATCATGTCAGTCCAGCCTCTCAAAGTGAACCCCAACTCAACATCGGTGGTTGTGAACGATGCACATTTCCTCCAGTTACATGACCCTACACAGGACCCTCCAGAGTTCACTAAAACCAGCATTGTGAGCCTGCTCAGAGCTCATTGAGCCACCCAGCTCACATACTCTGTTCCAAAGATGGAGGAACAGCAGGTGCCTCTTGCTAGTCCAGGGATGTATTGATATGCCCATGGTCATGTTGTGATAGTAGAGCATGGTAGCGGAATCCTCCAAATCTAGGTGGACCGGTTTAAGCCGATCTACCGAAATACTTTCAGGTTTACCTTTTCTATTGATGATAGAAGTATTTTTTCTCTGTTCCAAAATGTGGAATGGCCCATTGTAAGGGGTCGTAAAGGGATGTTGGTGTGCATCATGGAGGATGAAATATAGGTCAACAGGGACCCAACAGGCCTTTCGGCCCGGATGCAAAACACCATGTATGGAGTTAAAACAGTCTGCCTCCAGTTTGTGGACACTATGGGGCAACGGCAACTGGTTGAGACAATGTACAGGAGAGAAGCTCTAGCCTCCCCGAACGTACTGTCAGCTAATTACAGGCCTGTGACTGCTATTCGGTAAGCCTAGAACTCTGGGTCAGTAGCATGGTTGGCCACCATGCCTGAAAGTCTTGGATGTGTGGGACTGGGTAATGATTGGGGTTGGTGACCTCATTAAGGCATCAGTAATCACCACATGGGTGGCAATCACTATCAGACCGAGGGAGCTTATGGAGGGGCCAAGCCCAGGGGCTAGTCGACTGGCATACAATGCCAAGTCTTTCCATGTTGGCACGCTCTGCCTTTGTGGTCGCCAGCTTTTCTGGGTCCAGTCGACGTGCACGGGCATGGACTGGCAGGCCAGTTGTGGGAATATGATCTTCTGGACCTCATGTGTTGTGACTGTAGTGGAGAATGTGGGCTTGGTGAGGTTTGGGAATTCGCCCAGCATTTGAGTAAACTCATATGTGCTGGTGCATGCTCTTGACAGAGTTGTTGTGGAGAATTAACTGAGGGAGCAGGGTAACAACCGAGAGTCCTTGATACCCACAGGCTGGCTGTTCTTAAGTGACTAACAGTCCTTGGGCACACAGGATATCTACACCAAGCAGAGGTCTAGCCACTTTAGCCAGGACAAAGTACCATGTGTAACGTGTGTAGATTCACCACTCTCACACCTGTGCAGTTGCTGAGTGATGCTATCACGTTGAAATATTTAGTGTTATTGGCGGAGATCTCTCGCAGTGTGAATTGGGCCTTGGCTTGCACATCCAAGCAACGGCATTTTGCTCCAAAAAATCCTGCAGTTTCAAAGCTACTGCATTGGCTGACATGTTCAATAATTCTGGAATCATATCAGAGCATCAGGGTCACCAATGCAGGTTTGCACAAATAAAATGATGTGAGGCATTTTAAGAAAAACTGTAACAACTCATTTATTGTACTCCAAAACTGTAAACAAATCATGGTAACTGAACTTCACATAACTATGTCATCACGTCAGACCAGCCTCTTAAAGTGAACCCCAGCTCAATGTTGGAGCTTGTGAATTATGTACATTTCCACCAATTACATTACCCTACAATGGTATGTCCTCACCATGTTAAGCAAATGTGCTGTGCAGTGACAAGATTCCATCATTTAATGTATTGACCATATTAGGTATGTTGTCCCCACGTAGGTATAAAGAAAAAAAGGTAAATAGTAGTTTAAAATCTGGAGGGTGTGGAGGTGAATTTCCACGGGGGAAATCATGTGAATGTGTATTATAAGCCGGGTGAGGTTACACATGGAAAAGCTTAAAAAGATAACGGTGATTGTGCTGCCTTTCTGTTGGAGTTGCGACCTATTGGTGGAAGAAAACCTTGTAAAATAGCATTTGGATTTTAGGAAAGGTTCCCTCACCTCTCAATGTAGCGTGAATAAATACTTGAGCAGGAACTTTTCAATATCATTACTAACAGTTTATCAGCTATAGTTTCCACTTAATTCTCAGCAAATGCAAAACCTACACAATATATAGGTAGACTAAACATATAAAGTAGAAGATCATGAAATATTTGAAGTCATTAGTCAAGTCAAGTTAAGTCATTTTTATTGTCATTTCAACCATAACTGCTGGTACAGTGCATAGTAAAAATGAGACAACGTTTTTCAGGACCATGACACAGTACAAAAACTAGACTGAACTACGTAAAAAAAAAACAACACAGAGAAAGCTACAGACCTACACAGGACCGCGTAAAGTGCACAAAAACAGTGCAGGCATTACAATAAATAATAAACAGGACAATAGGGCAGTAAGGTGTCAGTCCAGGCTCTGGGTATTGAGGAGTCTGATAGCTTGGGGGAAGAAACTGTTACATAGTCTGGTCGTGACAGTCCGAATGCTTCAGAGCCTTTTCCCAGACAGCAAGGGGGAGAAGAGATTGTATGAGGGGTGCATGGGATCCTTCATAATGCTGCTTCCTTTGCGGATGCAGCGTGTATTGTAAATGTCCATAATGGCGGGAAGAGAGACCCCCATGATCTTCTCAGCTGACCTCACTATCCGCTGCAGTGCCTTGCGATCCGAGATGGTGCAATTTCCGAACCAGGCAGTAATGCAGCTGCTCAGGATGCTCTCAATACAACCCCTGTAGAATGTGATGAGGATGGGGGGTGGGAGATGGACTTTGCTCAGCCTTCACAGAAAGTAGAGACGCTGCTGGGCTTTCTTTGCTATGGAGCTGGTGTTGAGGGACCAGGTGAGATTCTCCGCCAGGTGAACACCAAGAAATTTGGTGCTCTTTTTTATTAATTGAAATGATTAAAATCATGTGTTAAATTGGACATGCCGAACACAAACTTTGTGCATTTCCAAATTCTATGTCTGTTTACTTGATCTTGTATTAGCATTGATTTGAATCTTGTTTTTCATAAAGAAGTGGAACAGATTTAACATGTCCAAGAAAACATTTCCAACAGATGAAAACTAAACAAAAATATATTATCTTCAACATTTTTGGAATATTCAGAGAAAAGGAACATGGGCAATAAAGCAGTTTGACATTCAAGAATCTAGATGTAAATTGGTTGCAGAACTTGTGTTTACCACAATACTCACAGTTTCAAGAAAAATCAAAGAATTCAAAAGAAATGCATGCTGATCTGAGATGAAAGATAGATAGATTTGGTCTGATTTCATTAACCCTTGAACAAGAATATTTGTTATTGAATGTCCATGAAGCAGAAGATATTGGCAAATTGAAATCCAAATGAGGAGGGATTTCTTTAGCCAGAGAGTGGTGAATCTGTGGAATTCTTTGCCACAGGCAGCTGTGGAGGTCAATTCATTAGGTATATTTAAAGTGAAGGTTAATAGGTTCTTGATTAGTAAGGGCATCACAGGCAGGAGAATGGGGTTAGAATCATAGAGCAATTAAAAACTACAGAATTACAGCACAGAAACAGGCCCTTTGGCCCATATAGTTCATGCAGAACCTTTTAAACTGCCTAGTCCCTTGAGACAGATAATAAATCAGTTATGATGGAATGGCTGAGTAAACTCCATGATGGAATGGCCTACTTCTGCTCCTATGCCTTATGGACTAATACTTGAGCTTGATCTTGGTTATCAGTACAGTATTCCTGATCCCCTTGTTTGTTGATTTCATTTCTTTCTGTCTGTCTTAAATACTCTCAATGACTGTGCATCCTTTATCATCTGCACTAGAAATTTATAAATTTTTACACATCACTGAGTGAAGAAATTCCCTTTCATTTCAGCCTTAAATATTTGGGCTTTTTATTGAAACTCGGTTCTTTGGTCCTATATTTCACCAGTCAGGGGAAATGAATGTAAGCACCTAACCTCCAGAATCTTACCTTTTAGTGAGATCAACTCTAATCCTTATACATTCTTACTCATTCTCTGTTCCAAGGGACAATCCCTTTATCCTCAGAATCAATCCAAAGAATTTTGATTGCACTGCCACTAAGGCAAGATAATTCTTCCTTAAGCATGCAGTTCAAAGATACACATAATATTTTGAGTACGGTCTCACTGATGCGAGCCTTGCTTATCCGTTAACACTCAGATTTTCAGGAAATATTTCCATGTGGTTCACTAAAGTAAAGCTTTGCAATATTGTACATTTACTACAAAGAGCAGAGTGGACTGTGACTTATATTGCACCATAAGGGTAACTCACCCACCAGTGCAGTATTTGCCCAGCAGTGAGTTTGAGTACTGGCACAGAAATAACAGTGTGGGGGTGAATTTGAACCCACAGTTTTCTGTCTCAGAGTCGAAAGGGCTGCAAAGTATGCTTGTATGGCTACCCAGGTATTGACTTTAATTTAATAATACACTGCCCTTTCCATTTGCTCATTAGTGCCACATTTCTTCACTTATCGTTCAGAGTAAGAAGTTACTCATGAGATTGGGAATTTTTTCTTCATCCCTTAAGCCTGCAAAGCCAGGTGTCACTTGGTTAACCTGTAGTACAACTGGCTTAATTTTTCTCCTATTTCCTTCCTGTCCTTGTATACTGAAATCTATGAGTTTCAGTTAAGAACATTTGAATTGAACCATTATCCTCAGCATTGTGGTATGAATGAGTGGTTCCTAGACCACAGAGAGTTGAGCATTATGGCACAGTACAGGGCCTTTGGCCCACAAAATTGTGTCAGTATTTTAATCTACTCTAAGTTCAATCTAATTCTTTCGTCCTACATAGCCCTGCAATTTTTATCTGTTCCTGTTTAACTAATAACTGGCTTAAATTTAATTCATAACTGTATGCTCCATTGTTCTGAACTCATGGACCAGAAGAAATAGTCCATGAATTTTAATATCATGAAAATACTAATATGTTAAAAATATAGTGTAAAGATCAGTTTGGGAGAGAAGGGTAGAAACACAGTGACATAGGGATGCACAGCACAGAAAAGGTTCCTCATGCCAAACGTCTTGCCAGTCTACACTAATCCTATTTCCCCGTGCTGAGTCCATACCTTTCTGTTCCCTTACCTGCTTTAGAGGACTGAGGCCTAATGACCAAACCACCTTTAGGAGGTAGGTTGCCGAACATGAACTGGCGGGTGGCCTCCGAACTCATTTGCAAGCAGAGGTTTCTTAGGATTGATGAATCTCAGCAGCTTTGAGAAGAATTTATGTCGTTAAAGCACTGCTTGGCCACCGAGAGGAAGAGGAATGACTTGCCTCCTGATGCACCAAACGTCAGAGTCAAAGTGGCTGACTGTAGAGATGAATGGAATGAGGTTAGTGTCGTGCATGTGGATTTTTGGAGCAATGCTAGAAATATTTAGGCTTACAGTAATATATAACTGGGTGTAGAAGCTTAATTGACAGGAAGTGATGCATTAGTGTCAAATGAGTGGAACAATAATTGGCTGTGGTTCCAGCTGCAGAGTTGGTTCAAATTCAGGAAGGGAAAGGGAGGGTTGCTTACACACAGTGGGTCTACAATATCCCAAAGTATTTTACAAGCATTTTCTGATGTGCAGTCATTGTTTCAGTGAAGAAACATATCAGCTAATTATGATTTGAATTTGGTTTAGCGTTCACACTATCAAAATGTCTTGATGCCACCATAACAGAGGGACAGTTTGCAGTTTTGTTTTAAACTGTAGTTATGAGACTGGAAAAAATAGAAACACTAGCTCTAGGGGAAATATGACAGACACCATGCAAGTTCTAGTGATGCCTTTTCCGAAGAAGAGCAAAGTACAAGAGTATGCAGTTAAACAATGATCTTATCATTTGAAGATAATTTCCTTTTAGAACACAAAGAAACTGAGGTATTTACAGATCTGGGAAGAGATTGAGGACATTTGCCTAGCTGAGGAAATGGCAAGCTCTTATCAGAAATTAGTGCAGCAGTTGAGGGCCACTTTGGTTTCAAGTGGCTCTCACAGGCATACCACAAACAACCACTTATATTCTCCTGCTATTTTGGAAAGTAATGTTGTCAAGCAAGGTTAAGATCAGGTCACATTATCACTAAAGACGCAGCCATATGGAGACACACATCGATTTGTATATAACGATACTTCATAATTCAAGCCTTTCTTTGTGTGAAATCTACAGCAACTCTATGTTCTTTTTAAATGTCTTCTTGCTATTTCCTGATCTTCCCTTCTCAAATACCTGCTGTTCCAGACAGAATCTCTTACCCTCGTTAAGTGAATGTTTTAAACATGTCTCCTTGAAGTGAACATTTCTGCAGTGATAAAGCTCTCAGCTCCCTTAATGTATCCTGTTAACTTACAGCCCTTAGACCAGTTATCATCCAAATAGTTCCATCCAGAACTCTGATATCTCTAGCAATGTAGTAGGATCAATGTGACCATAGTATTTCAGCAGCTAATCCATGAATAGGATTGAATTGATTTTCTAGTTTTACATTTAACTATCCCGATTAAACAACCTAACAATCTATTGACTTTCCTTGGCAATGGTGATTATGTGCCCATGACAGTCCTTGAGTTATAAGGTTGGTTTACACTTGCATGCCTGTTTATGGATAGCAAGCCAGTAGGAATTCGCACTTATCAATTAAGTAACAGAAACAGTATTTTTTTTACTGGAGCCATTGCACAGGTCATTCAAATAGTTGGAATTAAAGGCAAAATACAGGAACTCCTCTATAGTTAGATGTCAGCTGAAATGTTAATATCCTATTCTCATCCACTAATAATTTCAGTCTCTAGAATAAAACATTCAAAATATCATTTTATTTAGTGATAGTAAAACATTTTAAAATTCTCAGTGAAAATTGAGTAAGGAATTGGTCTGTTCTCAATAGTAAGAGCTGCAGTTCATTAAGTCACAAGCCCGAAAACACAGGCCATTAGTGTGTTACATTCCAGATGCCCCAAGCCTTTTGGATGGATTAAGGAAAAAAATTGGGTCACAGTTTATTGTGAGTACAATTGCAGAGTATCCAGCCAGCATGTGCTCAATCACATCCAACCCTACCAAGGAAACCTCTATGCTGCAATTCATGTGCTTCATTCAGTCGGCACTATGTTGCCTTTCCATCAATAATTCCCTTATCTGTAAGTGATCAGGGAATAACCATGGTGGCCACAGACTGTTTGAAGTCAGAAACTGCTCTGTCCCAGATTGCTTCCAGTTGTGCCATGGCAGACCTTGTTAAAGATGACAAGTTTATGAAAATAGTATACAAGCTTGCCTCAGAATAGCAGTTCATACATGCCCAGGGCCCCTCAGCGCAACATTTCATCCTTCTGCGTCCGATAATGTAACTTCTTTCAGGCAGCCAAGCCTGAGGAAGTGCTTTATCTGTCCAGGTTCTCCTTACAACCTGAAATATTATACAAGACTACAAAGTCCACTTTACGTCTGTCAGGACTGCTGTAATATTAGGAGCTAATTTGGACAACGATTAATAGAACTTGTTAAACCTTGAAGATAAGAGCAATGGAAACAGCTTTCTCTTCCAGAAAAGGTGTGAGTGTTCGATTTTGATTTCTGGAGTATATAGTACTTTGTAATGTTAAAAAAGACGATTTGGCCCACAGAATTTTCCCACAAATTTCTGCTGTCAGGAGGGTCCCAAACTCCCAACAATTCCAACAAGACCCAGTAGCTCGCTGTGAACCATGAATGACATGACATTGGCAAGGTTCAGGAGGTTGTCCTGGCAGGTTATCAGAATGAGTTGAGCTCACTGCTTTGTAGTCTCATAATCTCACCCAGTTATCAGTATATCAAAAAGATTCTCGAGTTTTTCTTAAAACTTCAATAAATTAGAGATTTTAAGGGAAGGAGAAAAAAAAACCTCTTGAGATTTCTTAAAACCAATCCATTACAGGAATGTAATAAAAGATTGGGAAACAACCAAGTATAGTACATGCGGGTTTAGTCAATTGGACTTTGTTTATTCAGAGACGGGTTAAAACAGCAAAGTAACTGATCTTGAGAAAGAGTACAAGGAATTGGTTTGATGGAACAGATCTTCATTTTTCCATGGTTCACTGAAAGGTTAGTGGCTTAAGTATTGGACAGCGTGAATGGTTAGTGGGGAAAAACATTCAGCACTATACAGGGAATGCTGAAGGTACAAATTCTTGGCAGACCTTCAGGTTTTGATTAGCAGTGTTATTTGAGGAGCATTTTTGGATTAACACACAGTAATCGGACACTGTAGAGATTTGTTAAGGTCATGCTGAAGATTCAGGGACTGCATCCGAAAAATGGGGTGTTCATGCAAAGTTAAAGCATAGAAATAATAATGAAAATTACTTAGATCAGTTTTTCTGTGTTTACTTTTCAGAAGTTGTATCTTAGTCTTTATAAAAAGTATTTATATGGGAAGGAAACAGTTAACATTTACAAACAATTCCAACAACTACAATTCTGAGGAAGAAAGCGACATCACATTATGGTCTTGCTCTAAATTTTTGTAATTATGACCATTCGTGACTTTCGGAAATTCGTGTGACCCTAAAACAAATCTAGGATGTAACCTTTCAATTGAAGCCCTTGCACTGAATATGCCTTTTACAAGAAGGAAAGCGCAAAGGTCAAAAATGTCTTGGTAAAAATCAAAGAAGCAAAGCGCCATTTTTGTGACAGAATTGCGGCATTATTAGAAAAGTTGAAGTCTGTGACATCTGAGGACTTCTCAGCTCTGTGCAGTCAATGTTAAAGCCAGTCATTAATGATTGAAATAAACTCAACTGAGGTCAAATCCTTTCCAGTCCTGTCCTGTAGCATAAGTCGTCACCAACTGGTATCACAACTCTGAAAGATCATCAGGTGATTCTCTCTCCAATGACCTTCTGCAAAGTTGAGTTTGATACCATATGAACAAATACCCATATGCACAGGTACAATGAAAAACATGCCGCAGCAGCATAGGCACATAGTAACAGATAAGAGGAATTTACAAAAACATTGGACATAAACTATGCATGTTTTTACAAAAAATAACACAATTAGAGGTTTAGAGGACAAGGGCAGATGTCCTCCCTTGGTGGGCAATAGACAAAATGGGCCAAAGTGCCTGATTCTATATTGTATGACTCTATGACAAATAGAACAAAACCCGAAGTCCATTGCTCTGCAAAGTTGACATTTTAATCCTGATCTGCAAGACGAATGGTTGTCCAAAGCATGAGTTTGAACAGATAGGTGATAACAGTCTCTTTCTTTAAATGATGAATACTAAAAATTCTGTGTTACTGTAGATAATTAACCCTGTATTACATGAGTGTGTTGGCAATGTATGCTGTTACAGAGGCAACAGCACCACCTTTCTGTCTTGTTCCTTCAACAAGTTAGCTATATTGACTGATAAGATCATTTAAGGAAACTGTTTTCCTAATGTAAGTACAGCTTGAATTATAAGTGGGGGAGGGATGAAATCAGATATTGTTTGAATGTGTGTCCAATGATAACGTAAGATAAGCTAGGTTAGTCATACACACCATGAAGGTGCTCAGAACCTTGCTGCCTGAAGATTGTACAGTTAATATGCATAAATCCACGGGTACAGTTATGCTCAGATGTATTATGCTGAGGCACAAAGCAAAGAGAATGAGAATCAAAGCAGGTTTCTGTCGCAAGGAATTCAAAGACAATCTGGTATTAAATGTACTATAAAAACTCTTTAAAACTTATGTAAAGGGTTTTTTTTCTTTGTTACTGTTGGGAAAGGGTTTCCTTTTGTTAACTAGCAGGAATGCTAATTTACTGATAACGAGAATGGTATTCCTTTGTAAACCAAATGGGGATTAATGTTCTTTCTTCTGAGTCTGTAAGCTTTTGTTGACGGGCTTTTGGGCAGATCGGCGTGAGGGGGTCGAGAGAGAGGACGCAATGCTCTAAGCTGGGCGAGGATCGGACCCCAAAGGGGGGTCCGAGGCCGGGAGATTCTCCGAGGGGGGGGGATGAAGCTAGATGTGCTTGGTTGACCACTCGGAGGGTCCTGAGCTGTTTGGAGAGTAGAGGAGTTCGGAGGGTCCTGAGCTGCGAGTCGAGGAGTTCGGAGGGGATCGAATGGTGGCCAGAAGACTTCAGAAATTGAGCTCCAACGGCTGTGCACGAAGTGGTTTGGACTTTGATAAGTTTGGCGCCTTTTCTTTAATTTTCTCTTCATATATACTGTATCGTTATTAATCACTTAGTTATAGTAACCTTTATAAATTGTACTCATTTAATCGCATATGGTGTACTGTCTGTTTTTGGGCGAGGCGGGGACATCACATAGCATCCACACCAGCTGATTACCCAGTTTGGCGGGGCTGAAGGCTGCTCCCCCTAGACAAGAACGAGCTGAGCGAGCCTGAGGCGACCCAGGGAGTTACACTTATAAGGAGTTACTTGTAGAGTCTAATAGTGTTCAGTTATTGTCTGGAAGCAAGGACTATTAATCCAGAGAGCTGAGTTCAAATCCCATCATAGCAAATGAGAAATATAAAAGAAATGAATTAATTTATTGAATTTAAATAAATCCAACCTCTTGAAAACATGGAAGTATTTTAGTGGGGACAATAAGGCTACCAAATTGTCACAAAACCATTTAGTCAATCATGACACTCGAGGAAATAATTCTGCCATTCTTAACATTCAGGACCATATGTGGTTCCAGACCCAAAGTAATGTGTTTGATTCTGAAATCCTTTGGAAAATTATTGTGCCACACTGGATAATTAAGAATTATGTGTAAATACTGATTTGGTTAGTAACATCCACATCCTGAGAATGTATAGAAAAAAAAACAATCAAAATATTTCCTAATCAGGATTGATCTCCTTTGTATTAGAGAAACAAAATCTACATTTTGTAGGACAAATAAAGTCCAGATGAAGGGTCTCGGCCCGAAATTTCGATTGTGCTCTTTTCCATAGATTCTACCTGGCCTGCTTGGTTCCTCCCGCAGTTTGTGTGTGTTGGTTTGTAGGACAATTCTGTTTCATGCAAAAGGATGAAGTTGAGTTTTCTGTCACCTGTTACTTCAATTCTCCATTTCATCCCCATTCTCACCTCCGTCTGTCCCTCCTACCCTGCTTCAACAAAGACTGATATAAGCTCCAGAAAGGGCTTCTCATCTTCCCTCCATGTATGCCATTGCCTTTAGGACTCTATAATAACTTTGTCAATTTCTGGTCACCAGCCTTTCCTGTTTGTGTCAGAATAGGTCAGTTCTGATTTAGTTCATCTACCTGTAAGATGATTTTCTCTCTCTTTGTAAGATGCAAATAAATTTCTTTTATTTAATATTTCCAGATACCATGTGTTCTACATCTTACATGAGAGCATTGTCTTCTTTTCCCCTTTCCATCGTCCCTGTTTGAAGACTCCAGACAAACCCTGAGTAACACACGCAAAATGCTGGAGGAACTCAGCAGGTCAGGCAGCTTCTATGAAGGGAAATAAATAAGCAATGTTTCAGACCAATATTCTTCGTCAGCATTCTTGGCCTGAAAATCTGATTGTTTATTTCATTCTGTAAGTACTGCCTGGCCTTCTGAGTTCCTTTAGCATTTTGTATGCATTGTTTAAGAGTTCCAGCATCTGCAGAATCTCTCGAGTCTCCTGGCAAATCTTAGCTGGCAATTACCAGTTTCTCTTGGTTTTCACTTACAGCAACTGTGTCAGCCAGACAATCTTGCTTTCCACTCTTTGACAGACATCTTCTCTGCTCTCTCCATCTCCTGCACATAATGCAATTAAAAGTACTTGTTTGGTCATCACGTGAATTGAGCACTCTTACTTTATCTCCTGAGTGTAATACGGTAGGGGAGTTGTTGGTAACTATAATCATCGACAATTCTGAAAAAATGGTTTGCATGGAAGTAAGGAGGGTAAGGGGGTTGATCTGGAAGTTACCATGTGTGGCAGTTCAGTCCGAAGTCCGTGGTCCATTGTCAGCCACTCCGAGCTAGGTAGGGATCTGGTTGCTTCCATAGTCAGCCAAGGCCACTGGCTGTACGGCTACTCGGAGCTACCCCGATGCAGAGGTGGAACTGTCTGTTGTTCCTTGGTGTTTGTCTCTTCCTGTCCTTGCCCCCGTGGGGTAAGTCAGGCTGTTCTGCCATTACCCGACGGATGGTCCTGCCCCACCTTGGTGTTGAGTTATAGATGAGTCCCAGCTTGTTGGTGGATAAGTCCTGGCTCTATGTCTGTGTACTGCCCGTCTTATGTCAGTGTCCTGTTAAAGATGAGTCCCGGCTTGTCGAAGGATAAGTCCCGGCTCCATGTTGATGTAAAGTTCCTAGTCTGCCCCTAGCTCCAGCCTCCGAGTTCCCCAAGCTCCAAGCCTGCAGCCTCAAGCCTCAAACCTCGACCCAAGCCTGCAGCCTCAAACCTCAAGCCTCGACCCAAGCCTGCAGCCTCAAATCTCAAGCCTCGACCCAAGCCTGCAGCCTCCAGCCTCAAGCCTCGACCCAAGCCTGCAGCCTCAAGCCTCGACCCAAGCCTGCAGCCTCCAGCCTCGACCCAAGCCTGCAGCCTCCAGCCTCAAGCCTCGACCCAAGCCTCCAGCCTCCAGCCTCGACCCAAGCCTGCAGCCTCCAGCCTCGACCAAAGCCTCCAGCCTCAAGCCTCGACCCAAGCCTGCAGCCTCCAACCTCGACCGAAGCCTCCAGCCTCAAACCTCGACCCAAGCCTGCAGCCTCCAGCCTCAAGCCTCGACCCAAGCCTGCAGCCTCCAGCCTCAACCAAAGCCTCCAGCCTCCAGCCTCGACCCAAACCTGCAGCCTCCTGCTTCAAGCCTCAACCCAAGCCTCCAGCCTCCAGCCTCAAGCCTTGACCCAAGCCTGCAGCCTCCAGCCTCGACCAAAGCCTCCAGCCTCAAGCCTCGACCCAAGCCTGCAGCCTCCTGCTTCAAGCCTCAACCCAAGCCTCCAGCCTCCAGCCTCAAGCCTCGACCCAAGCCTGCAGCCTCAAGCCTCGACCCAAGCCTGCATCCTCAAGCCTCGACCCAAGCCTGCAGCCTCCAGCCTCAACCAAAGCCTCCAGCCTCCAGCCTCGACCCAAACCTGCAGCCTCCTGCTTCAAGCCTCAACCCAAGCCTCCAGCCTCCAGCCTCAAGCCTTGACCCAAGCCTGCAGCCTCCAGCCTCGACCAAAGCCTCCAGCCTCAAGCCTCGACCCAAGCCTGCAGCCTCCTGCTTCAAGCCTCAACCCAAGCCTCCAGCCTCCAGCCTCAAGCCTCGACCCAAGCCTGCAGCCTCAAGCCTCGACCCAAGCCTGCATCCTCAAGCCTCGACCCAAGCCTGCAGCCTCAAGCCTTGAGCCAAGCCTCCAGCCTCCAGCCTCGACCCAAGCCTGCAGCCTCAAGCCTCGAGCCAAGCCTCCAGCCTCCAGCCTCGACCCAAGCCTGCAGCCTCAAGCCTTGAGCCAAGCCTCCAGCCTCCAGCCTCGACCCAAGCCTGCAGCCTCAAGCCTCGAGCCAAGCCTCCAGCCTCCAGCCTCGACCTAAGCCTCCAGCCTCCAGCCTCAAGCCTCGACCCAAACCTGCATCCTCAAGCCTCGACCAAAGCCTCCAGCCTCCAGCCTCGAACCAAGCCTCCAGCCTCAAGCCTCGACCCAAGCCTCCAGCCTCCAGCCTCGACCCAAGCCTGCAGCCTCCAGCCTCGACCCAAGCCTCCAGCCTCAAGCCTCGACCCAAGCCTGCAGCCTCCTGCTTCAAGACCCTGTCCCTAGCCAAGCCTCATCACGTCCTCACCTGTGTTTGGGGGT
This sequence comes from Hypanus sabinus, assembly GCF_030144855.1. Classification (NCBI taxonomy): domain Eukaryota; kingdom Metazoa; phylum Chordata; class Chondrichthyes; order Myliobatiformes; family Dasyatidae; genus Hypanus; species Hypanus sabinus. The sequence goes on from NC_082717.1 coordinate 76,814,559, forward strand.
CCAAGCCCAAGGCAAGACCCAGGTTCTGGATTCTTGTTCAGTCTCGGGCTTGGAGCCCACCCCAGGCTCCTTGTTCCCAGTCCCTCGTCCTGGTCCTGCTTCCCCTGCCTAGGCGGCATCCTGTCCCATCCTTGGTTTCCGTCTCATCCTGTTTCCGGGACTCCAGTGTCTGTGTCCTGCAGTTGGGTCCTGATTCAACACCCGACTTATGACACCATGGGCTTGATAGGTTGAATAGTCTCTGTCTATATTGTAAAAACATAAGGTATTTTTAGTTTGGATGAAAGATCATTGATCTGAATTGCTAACTTTGGCTCTTTGTTATTTTGAGTGGTTCTGGAATATTCTCTTTCTATTGTAATAAAGTATATATTTTTTCTCCTTGTGTTCTGTATTATCTCACAGCTCCAGTGTTGACCTCTGGTGCTGTATGTGTGGAGTTTGCATGTGACTGATTTCCACCCACATCCCAAAGCAATGCCATTTGGTAGGTTAATTTGATCTTGCCTAATGGTAGTGGAATCAGCAAGTGGAACTGATGTTGTCATTCAATGCAAATAATAGATATCCACTCTTCCAGTTCCCATTAATATCATAGAAACTTTAATTAGATCACCCACTAATCATATAAAGAGTAAGCCACCAGGTTGCATCGTTACCCTCAATCAGGAAGTTGTCATTCCTCTGTAGATTCAAGCACTAATCTGGGTTACATTCCAGTGTAATAGTCAGGGAGTGCTGTATTGTCAGAAGCGCTGGGTGTCTTAATGAGAAATTAAACCACTGCCCTATTTTTGCTCTCTCAGATGGAGAGGAAGTAAACCCTGTCCCACTGTTTTAAAGTGGTGTAGAAGTGCTGTCCCTGACAGCTTGCCTAATATTTATTCCTTAATCAATATTGCAAATAAAAAGCTTGCTGTTTGAGGAATGTAGTTGTACATAAATTGACTGCCATTTTTACTACTTTATGATTCCCCTTCACTAGTTGTACAGAAGTTGTGAAATAAGCACAGTAAGTGCTACCCTTCTCCTTAAAGGAGAAAGATTTTTGAAAAGATAAAGTGACCCAAGTTTTTTTTAAGCAATGAGAGGTGGTGAATGATCCAAACAGAGAGATCGTTTAACAAAGTAAGTAACGATCAGATGTAACATGAGGGAACTGTTCCAGGGAAAGAAAGCCACTGGAAAACATTTGAACTTGGGCTCACAGCCGCTGATGACCCTGTGACTTCAATTTCTGAGGCCGACATGAGGGCGCACTTCAGGGGGGTGAACCCACAGAAATCATCCAGCCCAGATGGACTGCCTGGCTGAGGATTAAAGACTAGTGCTGATCAACTGGCTGGAGCTCTATAACCTCTCGCTTCGGCAGTCTGAGGTATCCACCTACTTCAAGCAGACTTCAGTTATACTGGGGCCTCAGAAGAATATACTGACCTGTCTCAATTACTATCATCCAGTAAGACGTACATCCACTGTGATAAAGTGTTTTGATGATGAAACATATCAACTTTAGCTTGTCAAATGATTTGGATCTGCTCCAATTTGCCTAACGTCACAACAGATCAACAACAGATGCCACTTAAATGGCTCTTCACTCAATCATGGAATATCTGGGTAGTGAAGGTATATACATCAGGATGTTCTTCATTGAGTACAGCTAGGCATTCAATAGTATCATCCCCTGAAGCTAATCAATAAGCTTCAAGACCTTGGCCTCATTACTTCTGTATGCAAATTGATCCTCAATTTCCTCACTTACAGACCCCATTCAGTTGGATTGGCATCAGCATCTCCTCCACAATCTCCATCAGCGCAGGTGCTTGCCTCGCCCCCTGCTTGGCTTGCTTTCCACTGATGAATGTGCGGCTGAGCACAGCTCTAATGCCATATTTAAGTTTGTTGATGTCACCACTGTTGTCAGCCGATGAAGGTGGTGATGAATCAAGGGGGAAGAGTGAAAATCTGGCTGAGTGGTCCCACAACATCAACCTCACACTCAATGTCAGCAAGACCAAGGAGATGATTATTGACTAGAAGGCGAAACCAGATGTCCATGAGCCTCATTGGAGGATCAGAGGTGGAGAGGGTCCTCTGTATTATTACTTCAGACAATCTGCCCTGGGATCCAGCATGTAAGTTCCACTATGAAGAAAGCACGGCAATGGCTCCACATTCTTAGAAGTTTGTGAAGCTTCAACAAGTCACCTAAAACTTTGATATACTGCTGTTGATGTGTGGTGGAGAGTGTATTGACCGGTTGCATCACAGGCTGGTATGGAAACGCCAATGCCTTTGAAAGGAAAATCCTACAAAAGGTAGTGGATACAACTCAGTCGATCACAGGGAAAGCCCATCCCACCATTGAGCACATCTAAATGGAGTGCTGTCAAAGGAAAGCAGCATCTATCATCAAGAAACCCCACCATCCAGGCCATGCTTTCTTCTCATTGCTGCCATCAGGAAGAAGGTACAGGAGCCTCAGGACCCGCACCACCAGCTTATTACCCTTCAGCCTCAGACTGTTGAACCAAAGGGGATAATTTCACTTGCTCCATCACTGAATTGTTCCCACAATCTGTGGACTCACTCCTCATCTCATGTTTTTGATATCTATTGCTTATTTATTATTATAATTATTATTTCTTTCTTTCTCTTTCTTTTTGTATTTTCAGTTTTTTTCCACATTGGTTGTTTTTCCATCATGTTGTGTGCAGTCTTTCATTAATTCCATTGTGTTTCTGACATTTACTGTGAATTTACTGCAAGAAAATTAATCACAAGCTGGTGATGTATACAGAATGTACTTTGAAAATAAATTTACTTTGAAGAATTTTGTAAAAAATTCAGATGCTCAAGAATGGACTTTATAATTTTGGTGATACCAGGGCTGAGAAATTGCTTATCATTGGTGTCAAAAGAGCATTTTGCTTACTCTAGGGCTGTGTGAGAAAGGTCCAGTCAAGAAACTTTGATTGTGATATATTTTATACTGCTTTCTCTGTGCAATGCATATAGTATCAGTTGCACTGCATACTACCTATTTGGTGTCTCATTGTTGTTAACATTTAGCTTATCAGATGTGCCTCTACAGCCTTGAGGGTTAGTTACCCCAGGCATTGTGAGTTTTTCTGCAAGGCGGCCACAGTGACCCTCAAGTGCTACAGCCAGATGTCCTAGACAGGCACTTGCTGGGGAGGTCACTGTGATAATGATCTACTACATGAGTATAGTCTATGAATGCCTGTTCTTTGAGGGAAACTGCAATGCTAGAAAATGTTCATGCCCACTTGGCTGAATGAAGAATCACAACCCAAAACGTCGACTATCCATTTCTCTCCATAGATGCTGCCTGACCTGCTGAATTCCTTTGGCATTTTGTGTATGTTGTGAGTTCTTCCAGTACTTGTGTGTTGCTCTGGGTTCCAGCACATGTAACCTCTTGTGTCTCCTTCCCTGTTGCTATGGCCTGGAGATAAAGTAGATATTTCTCTACATGGGTATGGATTTCAGATGACCACACTGACACTGCAGCGGGCAGCAGACTGTGAAATCCAGTAGAGATCGGCAGTAGCATCATGGAATCATCTACTGAGTCTGAGAAGCTGGGAGTGATCATAATGTCGACTTCTCAGAACAAAGCAGTCCAGTCACATACAAGAGTCCACATTTGCCTTCAGGGGAGGTTACAGATCTCACCATTAATGTTGGATGTTTAAACAGCAAAGTTTCAGAGAAAATTATTTCAACTCAATGAAAACGGATTGAAAACAATACATCAGATATCCAGTTCCATGAGGTTTCTTTTTCCTATAATAGATAGTACGCTGTGAGCAGTTTGCAATTTAATCTTCAATATTACATGTAGAACGGATGTGTAGACTCATCCGTAGATTATCCAAATAGTGGCTTTTGTTAGATCATTGAGATTGGGACTACTTTGCCAAACCACTTGATTCTCATCATATATTTAGGTTCAATTTTGGCTTAGACCAATTGACCCAATGTTCATGTGGTTCTCACTTACAACTCAAAAGCCTCTAATCTTCATATTTGAATACTCTTGAGCATTGACTGAGTGTCCCTACAATGTTAAATCTGGCTCAGACATTGCTTCATAATTTACAAGGCCATAAGCAGCGACAATAATACATTTGTTTGCCCCTTTCTTTCTTTTCACATTTTATTACCTCATTTTACCCTGCCTGTTTTTCTTTTTTTGGCCTTCATCTGGTGACCAAACTCATAACATTAGGCTTCTCAGTGAATGATAAAGGCAAATAGTCAAAGTTGAGGTGCAGCCCACTTAGCAATCATGTTACTTGGGCTTGGAAAACCATTACAATCATCCATCGGGTTTCTGTTGAAACAGAGCTGTGGCATCTCTTTAATGAATGAATACTGGGGAGCGATGGAAGGGATGAAGAGTCTAGCCTTTGCTACTCTTTAAATACAAAGAGTGTTTGGTTATTTCACTGAGGCTGTCGTGTTTCTGGGAAGTTTCACTACTCCAAGGATGTACTTGGTGAAACAGTTAACTAGGTAAATGCAATTCATCAGCTAATGTGGTGCTGAACATAACAGGTATGGTTGGGGCCGCCGTAGTTCAGGGGTCTGTTAATTCTAAGCAGTCATTAACTGTTAACCATTTAAGAAAGGCCATCCACCGTTGCAAAAGAATCAAACACACTCCTATAGAACAGGAGTTCAGTTGCACATCAGATCACGGGGAAGAACAAATGTTCAGCCTCCATTTAAAAGCTGAATGAAAAACATTACAGAAGGCTTCTTTTCAGCCTCGATTAAACAACATCTGCAAAACGGGTATCTTAAAAGAAGGTATCAGGTACCTTGGCTCAAAGATTTAAATCCATTGATGACAAGGTTTAAATAATCTTTTGTTCTATTTAGATTTTCCACAAATGTGCACATAAATGAACACATTATAATAGCCATGGTAAATCCAATATTCCTCAATGTTTACAAAGATTGTTTATTTAAAGTGCCTAAAATCCCAGGTACAAGCCACCTTGTTTGATCACTAACGAACACAGAAAGTTTAAAGACAGGGTACTTCTGTTATTCACTTAGAAATGACATCTTTCTGAGTTTAGAACTATCATAATTTAATTAGCAGCTTTGATCAAGGTTGAAAGATACAGGGGATTAAATTTGATAGCCCTCTCAAAATCAATGGGTGGATCACATTGTGCAATAAACCCATGCTTGTTCAAACAGGAAATGTGCCAACTTGGTGTAGCCAACTGATTTAAATGATTGCAATGTTCAGCCAGTGTGAACCATACTGTTTATTGGTTGAATGCATCAGAAAGGAGGTAATGGCTAACACCTGGTTGAAGTGAATTGGCACTCCTTGTAAGCAGCCTGCACCTCGTGGAAGGGAGAAGCATTGTGATCCGACCTGGGAAACAGGAGTGAATGAGTGGAGAGGACAGGATGTACGATTTTCAGGTGCTGGGGGAAATGGAGAGAAACACAGGCACCCCAGAAAATGCAGAGTGCTCAAGCACCATGATCAAAAGGCAGCATTCGTAACTTGCTCTGGATCCCATTAGTAAGAACTAATTTTGAAGAATCCGGGCAAAGTTCTTTGGCTTTGCATGAGCGGAACAATTTGAGCTGCTCTCTCACAGATCCAGTAGCCGGGATCTGTCTTTGTGGAGTTTGCAAGTTCTCCCTGTGAGCATATGGATTTCCCTCTAGGTGCATCAGGTCTCCCAGATAATGTGGCATTACCTCTCACATCTCAAAGATGTATAAAATGGGAGGATGATTGGCCACTGTGATTTGCCTCTAGTGTGCCTGTAAGACAGAATCTGGGGGAGTTCACAGAATGTGAAGGGAATAAATTGGGATCAGCGTAGGATTATTAATAGGCATTGGCATTGACATGCTTATTCCCATGCTGAGTAACTCCGTAATTCTGTGAGTGGTTAAATTCAGTGAAGCCATCCTCACATATCACCTATACAACCAGCCTTAGTCAATCATTAATTCACCACCAGTCGCTCATCTTCTTGCTTCTACCTGTTGTTGAATAATCACTCACAACACCAGAACCCATTGCATGGCACTTCATTTGGCCGCAGTCTGAACAGGATCATGTCCTTTCCTCTGCGGATCTCTGGAGAATGAGAAAAAAGGACTTGCTCTATCCTTGAGAAATGAACTGGTTGTTGACCCTGGATTTCTGGAGCAGGCACCTTTCTGTCTTCATAGAGAAGGCCAATCATGCTAACCGACAGCATCTTGCTGGTTTGTGGTTGTGTTTGGATGATGCCACCTCGAAGGAGTGCTAATCCGCAAGCCTTGACATCTCTGCCCACAACTCCAGTGACTGTGAAACCTATGAGTGAGATTCATCATTCACAGACATTTAAACAATTGAGACCGAAGGAACTATTCTTTAAAAATTTAATGTGTTCCCAGATGTTCAAGATTGTTTAATTTCATTTCCAGTGCACAAATGTAAAGGAGAACAAAATAATTGTTACTCTGGATCTGATGCAGCACAAAATAAAACATAAGAAGATAAAGAATACACTAATAAAACACATAATAAATATAAATATACATCAAGGCTTATATACAAAGATTGAGTATAATGCCCATAATGTGATGCTAGATACATAAGTGTTTGCACGTAGGTGTCTGACAGGAAATGGTAAAGTAGTGGTGGTGAGGTGGGTTCCTGGGGGAGTTGTTGATCAGCCTTCCTGCTGGGTGGAAGTAACTGTGTTTGAGTCTGGTGGCCCTGGCGTGGATACTATATAGCCTCCTTCCTGTTGAGAGTGAAATAAGCAGTCCTTGAGCAGGGTGAGCGTGGTCCTTCATGATATTGCTGGCCTTTTTCTGACACATTTCTATATGTACATATGTCTCTGATGGTGGGTAGGCTGGTGTCAGTGATGCATTGGGCAGTTTTGACTACCCGTTGTAAGGGGCATCTTACTCCTTCCTTCTCAGTCCTGAAGAAGAGTCTCGGCCAAAACCATTGACTTTTTTTTCACTTCCATGGATGCTGCCTGACCTGCTGAATTCCTCCAGCATTTTGTGTGTGTTTCTTGCTGTCCTGTAGCCTGTTAGCAAAGGGTCTCCCTGTACCTGACACATGACTTCTGCCATTTGAACATATACTCAGTACAAAAATATTCACACAATCATAGCAACAGCCAGAAGAAATTAATAATTAACCCAATTTGGGCTCTTTAAATGGTGCTGAGAGTAGAATATTCAGATTGCTGAATATATGTTTGGTTCTTTGAGGTTAACACAGAATATTAGCTGAAATGTTGATCTCCAGAAAGGCAGAGTTATTGACAATATAATGCAGATATTTTGACATTCCTTATACTGGAGGTATTCAATATGTAGTTCAAGGTTCAAAATAATTATATTATCAGCATACATACTGTATATACAGTAAATGCCACTATGTACTACTCTATGATTTATTTTCCTGCAGGCATTTACAGTAAGTACAAAGAAACACAACAGAATCAATGAAACACCGCACACAAAGACTGACAAACAACCAATGTGCAAAAGAAAGCTAATTGTTTAATACAAAAAGAGAAAAAAAGCAAAATAACAATAATATGCTACATGCGCTAATCTCACCATTATTATTACTGTATAGGGTTCAACTCTCTGCACTAGTCTGTGCACCAGCTTTGAATATTACTTTGCCACCCAAATATCACCCAGAGCTCTCAAGAAATGGTCAGTACAAATCCAATTTTATATCCATATATACTTCCAGTTGCTAGTAAGTAATCAAAGTTCCTTCACACAAAGCATCTTTCATGAATAAACAAAGTTCCGAACAATTTCATTTATTGTGTAGAAACAATGTTTGTGCATCTATAAAAACAAAGTTCAGAGCTTTAAAAGTTATTTTACAGGGTCTTAAGCACTTGTAAAAACAGAAGAAATACTTAAAGCATGAGGATGTAAGTTCAGAAAATATTTATTTTCCATATTCACTAGAATGAAAAAATGCCCCGTGCAATCTGTAAATTCTGAGACCAATATTGTTTCGGATCAAGAGAATGACCTTTCTGAGAAATGAAATAATAAAAAACACAGCACTTTCCCATAGGCTGTCATTGTGCTAACCTCAAACGTACTTTATGAATCCTTTATTTGTATATCGTTTATTTTCAATTTGGCTCAGCATGCATTGATACACGGACAAATGAGAAGCTTTGCAAAAGAAAAAGAATACCTACGAACGAGATTGGTGAATAAAAACTGTTATGCTAGTGCTGTCAAGTTCAAGTGTGAATGGCAGTGCACCTGGATAGGAGGAAAAAAGGCTGCATTCATACTGGGCCCTCGAGTGGGAAGTCTGATAACGCCGAGGGTTTGCCGTGTCAAGAGCTCAATTCATCAAGCATTTTCAGTGGGGACGGATCATGTGAATGAGATGAGAGTAAAGAACATCTCGATGAATCCCTCACAGGGATGCATGTACATTGGAATCTGCAGTGCGCTGGTGCAGAAAGCCAGCCGACATCTGTGTGATGAATCACTGCAACCGGAACTGAAGCAATTAGCTACATTTGAACTGCGCAGCCTTGAAAGGTGTCTTATTGAATGGCTGGTAATAGTGCCAGGAAACAACATGAATCTAACTAGTATCCCGTAATTAATTGCTGTTTTGACCTAGTGTGTCATAATTTGTGAATTCTGTGTGACAGAGTTGACATCTGTAGCTCTTTGAAAAATCAATAAAACTTTCAGAGTGTACTTCAAAAGCAGACATGCTCTATTAAACATATTAAGATGCAATCTGTATTTAAATAAAATATTATTTATAAATGGAACCTTTAGCCTCCTGAAACTGACGTCACTGTGCCTGAGGAGCACGGAGCATCAAGATATACACTCCAAACAATTTCTGACAATTTATTGCATTTTTCTTTGCAAACTTCAGTGAGAATTGCATTGCATAAAATATAGCAACTGTCTTTGTAACCTGGCTGAAGATCGTAATTACAGATTTTGTAGTTACATGTCGTTTGACTTAACCCAACTTGGGTGGTGGATCCTGTTTTTGTGTTGCAAGGCAATTGCCTTCCAAGGGACATGTGGAGAAGAAGTGAGACTTTTTCTTGCTGGACCCGCACCACAGCTGATCGTCAGACTCCTGTTTCAAACTTCCCTGCTGCATTGGTGGGATGGCAATAGTCAATGGTGAGAGTCAATTATGACAGAAAGCAATTGGCATAAAATCAATATTTTACCAATACATTGCTCTTGAAGTGGCATGCATTTCCTGTAGGTGCAATGGTGTGCTTTATAAAATGTGGTTGGTATATAGGTCAGAAACAGCCTGCACTTATGCAGCATCACTTCCGAACTTAGCACATCTTGAATTACTTTATGCTTAGTGAAACACCCTTGGTGTGCTATTATAGGGAAGTGTGCAGAAATTTAAATTTAATTGCTTTCAGAGGAGCTTCAGTAAATTTAAACACACATATGTGCTGCATGTTCATCCTTGATATGCTTAAACATTATCTGGTTGAACAGGGATTAGACACACAGAGACAATTATTTCATATGTTCTATCTAGTGGAATGTGGGACGTGTGTGGAGGTGGTATCCAGGCCTGTGCTAGATCCACTTTGATTAAAAACTTCTGCTGTTATTTCTGCCAAATTAATTATTTGTGGCTTTCAAGGAGCAATAAAGTGTATGGAGAGAAGTTACTAAGTCAGTTTTGTGATGTTAGTGTTAAACCAAATGAAGGCCACCGTAAGTTTCCTGAACTTTAAATCTCGTTCTGGGATCTTTACACATATCTGAAAGGCACATACTCGGCAACAATAAGCCACAAGATAATCCACTTTGAAGGAAGGTGCACCACTCTTAAGCAACATGTAAATGGCATTTCCTCCGAGTTTCAACATAGCTCCCACTGAACTTATGACAGATGAATAGGAGATATCCCACTGACAACTCATGACCTCAATGTGCAAATCTCTGAAGTGCAAGCTTCAAGTCATAAACTTTCTGATTCTGAGACAAGTAGATGACCATTGTGTCTTACCTGATGCCTAAATAGCTTTGCCCATGGCAAGTTAACATTGAGCTGCCATTCCCCACCCTCCAAAAGAGTAAGAATTTTCCCTTAAATAAAAATCAAAAAACAGACATTGCTGCCAATTCCTAAAGACACTATAATTAACTGAATGAAAGTGGAGGGAAGCTTCTGCATGTGACGAGCACACAGAAGGTACTATGACCCTTGACAAGTAAATGACGGGATGTATGTGAAAATATGCAGGCACAGAGCTGGGTCAGTTGGCAGGATGTCTTTATTTTTGCAGAATCACCTGTGGCATGCTTCCTGCATGTGCTGAGGATGGTCCATTCACAATAGCCCTTTTAAAGGGCTTTGGAAGGTCCCCAAGTGAAGTGGGTCTTTCTAGTAATCATGGGTGCTTTGTGAAACAGCTGTGATGGCAAAGATTGTTCAATTAGTTTCTTAGAATTTTGATTCCTTATCTTTGGGAAGTAGAAGTGAATTTCTCTAACACTTTCCTCCATTGGCTGCAGGCTCTCCTTTTCTGAAGAGACTTCATTATTAGGGTGTTCATGACCCACTGTGCCTGAATCAGGTGAGTGTATGTGGACTGATTAGTCTTACCTCACTATGATATTGATAATTGGAATTACAATTCACCTCAACCAAATAATGCTACACAGCACGTTTTTTTCATTCCTGAATGAAAGGCACATCACACAAGTAGCAATCAATCACTCTCCAATGCTAACCTTGATATTTATTACTAAAACTGAGTTCTAGAGGATATCTTTGACCAGAGGCATCTTTAAACCAGTTGAACAAATACATTGGCTGTACGAATGCATCAAATGCATTCTATCACTTGGCAAGAGTCTCACCTCCTGACATCACAAGCCATTTTGTTATCTGTAAAACACATATCAGAAGCCAAATGGAATACTCTACTTGCCTGGATATGCAGAGCCAATAATACTGAAGAAGTTCAACAGCATCCTTACTGGATCCTTATTGCTCCTTACTGGATATCTTAATTTATTGTTAACTATCACATCTCATTGTTTCTCTAATGATTCCAGAATTTGATACAATTAACTGAATGCATATTCCAACCATTGATCCTTCTTTGTATGCAGAAAAGTAAGTGTGGATATTTGTCTTAAATATCCCCATTTCAAGTCTTGTCCATTTTCAGGTTTATCCCTATGTTTCTTACTTCTTTTGTCAAGATTTAATCTGAACTGAAGTTCTGGAAATAAGTATTTAAAATGATTAAGTTGCCTGAGCTTCTGTTCGCTTTGCCATTTATCAGTTAGCATTGCTGATGTATGGATAAGCATATTTACAGACAATACATAAATGAAAGGGTATGTGCGTGTGTTTTCGAAGCTAAAAATATCTATCAGCACTTGACAGGTTAATCAGTGTCGTACCAAGTTTCCTTTTATCCACACAACAATATCCACAAGACTTTCTTTACAATATGTTAGTGTTGGACATTTCAACAAGGATTGAGATAAAGAACAAAGCACAAAGTGCATTTCTTCATTGATAACATTCTCTGAAGGAACTGCTGGGCAGTAATCTGATCTATTATGATGCAGTGTAAAAATGGTACAATATTTCAAAGCCCAAAGCTTCGGTAACTTTCTTCTGTTTCCTGCTTCCCAATGAAAATCCTCTCCGCTTCACAGTCTGATGAATGGCTTCAAATCCTTAAATGTTACACAAAACACAATGATTTTGGATAAGCTTTGATATATGGTCTGACTCTTTTGGAAAAGAAAGCTGTAAACTTACTCATGATTGTTGAAGCTTAAATAAATGACCTCAAATCAAATGTCAATCTGATGCAATAGAAACAGCTTACAGATTTCATCAGTTGTATTAAATGGAAGATAAATGGATGGCTGGGGAGGTGGGGGTGGGGAAGAATTACAAGGCATGGATGCCTCTGAAGATGAAAAGTGAACTGTGATGGTGAGGTTTCAGGACTTTATAACTATGATTTAATTATTACAATGAAACTAATGTTCCCAAACAATATCCTGCATATTTTTCTCGAATGGATAAATGGGTGAAATTATATACTTTTAAGCTTGTCTGTCATAAAAGGATCAGGTTATGTATAATCAGGATGATTCAGTATTGCCTCTCTTCTGTACCGTTCCTTCTCACCAATGCTACCCAAGGCAGCTAGTCCCTACCCCAGGCTCTCCAAACGTAGATTGGTTCTGGACTCTGATCTCCCAACCCAACCCAGTACCAGGCCTTTCTTTCCACATAACCCTAAAATTAACCTCAAACAGCTGACAACCTTCATAAAGGGAGGGCTTTGAACATGAAGAGAAAAGGTACTTTATACCTCATCCATTTCCGAATTTTCCAGTGATGGGACCTCAAACGAATCTGCTGTTGACCCTCTGTGAAACAACTGAACGTTGCACTTTTGGAAACGATGACTGTGGTGTGTTTATGTATAGTTATGTACACAAGCCATGTGAGAATAGAATATTGCCCCATTGTATGGTAATGATAAACTCGTGTCCTCACAATTTATTTCATCCTGGATCTTGCACCTTCTTGCCTACCTCCACTGAACCTGTAACTGTATCACTACATTCTGCATTTTTTTATTGCTCTACCCTTTCTGTATTACCTCGATGTACTTATGTAAGTTCTATCTGGATGGCATGAACAACAAAGGTGTTCGCTGTATCTCCCTACATCTGCCATTATCTTCAAATGTCTATGTGATGTAGTCACCATGTATTATATGCAATATAGTACACACTCTTGCCTGGATCTCCTCATTTCATCTAGCCATTCTGTAACTAGAAACAAGAATCCTGAATTACAACAGGAGACAAAGGAGTTCTTAATTACTAGCATGGTTTTGCAGTTGGAGAGAACTTTGAAAAGGGCTGCCTATTGCTCCTTCAAAGAATCACTCCTGTTTGAAGTTATTGTGAGACTCCAAGTTTTTAGACATGAGACACAGCCAGCAGGAGTGGTTCTGGGATTTATTACTACATAAGATGACGAGTATTTCAGGGAAGGGGAGTGTTGGGGCACAGAAGTGCAAACAACAATCACTATTAACCAATAGCAATTTTTGAGTGGAATTAAATGAAAATAGGCAGCACTTGTCTGCAACTTAGTGAAAAACTCTAGCTGTAAACACCAAACACTACTGAAAGACCGTAAGATATGGGAACAGAAGTAGGCCATTCAGCCCATTGAGACTACTCCACCATTCAATCATGGGCTGATCCAATTCTTCCCGTCATCCCCACTCCCCTGCCTTCTTCCCATATCCTTTGATGCCCTAGCTAATTAAGTGCACCAAATGACTTTGCCTCCACAGCTGCTCATGGCAACAAATTCCACAGATTTACCACTCTCTGAGTAAAGTAATTTCTCCACATCTCTGATCTAAATGGACGTCCTTCAATCCTGAAGTTGTGCCCTCTTGTCCAAGACTCCCCTACCATGGGAAATAACTTTGCCATATCTAATCTGTTCAGGCCTTTTACCATTTGGAATGTTTCTATGAGATTCCTCCTCATTCTCCTGAACTCCAGGGAATACAGCCCAAGAGCTGTCAGACATTCCTCATATGGCAATCCTTTCTTTCCTGGAATCATTCTTGTGCATCTTCTCTGAACTCTCTCCAATGTCAGTATATCCTTTCTAAAGTAAGGAGCCCAGAACTGACACAATACTCCACGTGTGGTCTCACGAGTGCCTGATAGAGACACACAAATTCTAATACAATGGCAATGTTCTAGTGATGAAAGAAAATAAGTGACCCCCACCATCCAGGGCTTGCTGTCTTCCCACTACTGCCATCAGAAAAGAGGTAAAGTAGTCTTAGATCTCACACCATCAGGTTCAGGAACAGTTATTACCCCTCACTCATCAGGCTCCTGAATCAGGGTGGATAACTTCATTCACCCGAACACTGAACTGATTCCACAACCTATGGACTCATTTTCAAGGACCCCACAACTCATGTTCTGAATCTTTCTTCTTTCTTTCTTTCTTTCTTTCTTTCTTTTCTTTCTTTCTTTCTTTCTTTCTTTCTTTCTTTCTTCCTTCCTTCCTTCTTCCTTCCTTACTTCTTCCTTCTTTCTTTCTTTCTTTCTTTCTTTCTTTCTTTCTTTCTTTCTTTTCTTTCTTTCTTTCTTTCTTTCTTTCTTTCTTTCTTTCTTTCTTTCTTTCTTTCTTTCTTTCTTTCTTTCTCTTCTTCTTCTTTCTTCCTTCCTTCCTTCCTTCCTTCTTCCTTCCTTCCTTCTTCTTTCTTTCTTTCTTTCTTTCTTTCTTTCTTTCTTTCTTTCTTTCTTTTCTTTCTTTCTTTCTTTCTTTCTTTCTTTCTTCTTCTTCCTTCCTTCCTTCCTTCCTTCTCTTCTTTCTTTCTTTCTTTCTTTCTTTCTTTCTTTCTTTCTTTCTTTTCTTGTCTTTCTTTCTATCTTCTTTCTTTCTTCTTTCTTTCTTTCTTTCTTTTTCTTTCCTTCTTCCTTCCTTCCTTCCTCCCTTCCTTCCTCCCTCCCTTCCTTCCTTCCTTCCTTCCTTCCTTCCTTCCTTCCTTCCTTCCTTCCTTCCTTCCTTCCTTCCTTCCTTCTTCCTTCCTTCTTTCTTTCTTTCTTTCTTTCTTTCTTTCTTTCTTTCTTTCTTTCCTGTCTGTATTGGCACAATTTGTTGTCTTTCAGACATTGGCTGTTTGTCTTTGTGTATAGCTTCTCATTGATTCTGCTGTGTCTCTTTGCATTTACTGTGAATGCCTGCAAGAAAATGAATCTCAGTATAGTATATAGTGATGTTTACGTACTTTGATGATAAATTTACTTTGAACTTTGAGCTTTGATTAGTGGTACTTAGCGGCGAATAGGTTTCATAAGAAGGCTAGGGTATCCAGTGGGATTGGTGACTGATGCAGCTCTTATTTAGTGAGGATAAAAATGAATCAGTAATATCTCTGAGGTGGAAGACGATCTTGAGTATATACAGGGACTTGACGTTCCTGCTAAGACATGAAAGAAAGCAGTCTTGCACACAGAAACTGGCCTCTGTGTATATCAAGTTCAGTTTAATTATCACTCCACCAAATATGAATACCCATGAATAGAGCCAAACAAAACAGTGTTTCCCCAGGGCAAAGGTGCAAAACACTGTGCCAATAGTCTTACACATCACAAGGCACATATAGCAAGTAAACATACAGTCACACAAAAAAATATATATAGCCAAGTCCCTAAGTGACATGTTCCATAAATTGATGGTCTGCCAGTGTTATCCACAAGAAAAATAAGTTATCAGCAGTCTGTACACAACCCAGCTTGTCATTCCACCTATTGAACATTGGAGGGCAGCACTGATGGAAGGGGCCAGCCCCCACAGCCCAGCATGGTCTCCCCACTACACCACCTCCAGTGTCTCCTCTCCTGGATTGCTGCAACAGGCAAGTCAGCGGCTTGAGGCCTAGTCATCAATACAGCTGAGGCCATCTGTCCCAGTCATCTGTCTCACCAATAAACAAGGGAAGCGGACTTGCAGAATTTCACATTATCAATGTCCAACAGGATCTTGTCATTGCTGTAACAGGTCCTTGGAAAGCTACAGATAACCTTTACAGAGGTTGTCCAGAATTTGGAATAGTACTGAAACCCAAAAGTCATTTGTGGTTAGCAGAGAATTATAAACTTGACAAAGGATTGAAAAATCATCTGCATGGAGCATGAGTTCTCATTTTGCTGAATAAGTTTTATCAGTAGTAACTACATGGAACTGTGCTGTCATGATTTCACTGATGATCTCTTCAAAATTGCTGCGCCGCAGAGAGGCAGCTGAGAAAAAGCTTGCATCTTATATCTTAAACAAGTTTCACATAATCCAGCTGCAAGGTCTTGACCTGACATGTTGACTGTCCTTTTCCCTGTCCAAATGTTTGCTGGCCCATTGAGTTCCTCCAGCAGCTTGTTTTTGCTCCGGTTTGTAGCACCTACAGTCTCTTATGCCTGACCTATTCTAATTCCACCTCAACCAGTACACAATATAGTATTTGGGCTCTCACGACCAGACTACACAACAGTTTCTTCCCCTGAGCTATCAGACTTCTCAACACCCAGAGCCCAGACTGACACCTTGCCCTGTTGTCCTGTTTATTATTTATTGTAATGCCTGCACTGTTTTTGTGCACTTTACGCAGTTCAGTGTAGGTCTGTAGTCTAGTGTAGCTTTCTCTGTGTTGTCTTTTTACGTAGTTCAGTCTAGTTTTTGTACTGTGTCATGTAACACCATGGTCCTGAAAAACATCTCATTTTTACTATGTACTGTACCAGCAGTTATGGTTGAAATGACAATGAAGTGACTTGACTTGACTTGAATATACTGCCCACTGTTTCTTGAACCTTCTCCTCCTAGCTTTCGCAGTCCATGATAAACTCACAAATTCCACAGTCATGCCCATTTCAGAAGTAGGTTTAAGGATCACCATGGGTTGTATCTATCTCTGTTCAAGTAACGTGTTAAGGAGATGGGAAAAGACATGTATGTTTTATTATTAGTTTTACACCAGATGAAATGCATTATTTGTTCCCTGCTTTTAAATGGCGAGAAGCTTTTTAAGTGTCTGGATATGAAGAAATGAAATGGTTCACACCAGTCAGTAGATCTGGATGGCTGCTTACTTGTGTAAGGGGCATTACAGTGACTTTTCTCTTTGGTGAAAGATTATTCAAATATTGGAGTGATTAAAGTATCTGTGATGTTTCACCTTGATGTGAGGACATTCATTTAAGGGGCAAAAATCAATGTAAAAGATGAAGATGCTGGAAATCTAAAATACAAATGGAGACTGCTAAAGGCTAGATCATTTGGGTATATTTAAAGAGGCAATAGAGGATTTTTTGAATGATTGGGCAATAAGGGACAGGCACAGAAGGGGAGATTAAGACTTGGGGCAGATCAGCCATGGTCACATTGAATGGTGGGTCAGGCCAGAGGTGCTGAGTGGCCTGCTGCTATTTTGTTATGTTCCATGTTTTTATTTGTCTCTACTGGAATCTCAGTGAATATAAAGTCCTGATAAGTTTGTTTTCATGGGCATTTGGACCTTTTTTTCCACAATATATTGCATACAATAGAGCACATTTTGTCTTACCCCAAGATTCTTATTGGTCTATTTAACCCTAAGAGACCATAAGCCATGGAGCACAATTAGCCCATTCAGCCCATTGCATTTGCTCCACAAAACATCATGGCCGATTTATTATCTCTCTCAACTCCATTCTCCTGCCTCTTCCCCATAACCTTTGATGCCTGGGCTAATTAATCTCTGCTTTAAATATACCCAATGACTTGACCTCCACAGCCGTCTGTGTAATGAATTCCACAGACTTACCAAATTCCTCCACATTTCTGTTCTAATAAGTTTTAGCCAATTTTGAAAGGTCTTCCAATTGACCACTATCAATCACCTTTTAAGGCTTATTCCATGACTGAACACAGAACAGTAGAACACAGGGGTAGCTCTTTCAGTCCACATTGTCTGTACCAACTACACTAATTTTAACTACACATATTTTACATCATTCCATTCTCCCTGCCATGTTAAAATCCATGGTAAAGAGTACTGCTGTTCTTGCCTCCACCAGTTTCCCTGATACATACTATACATATGAGTTAAAAAAAACTTGCATCATGAATCTCCCTTAAACCTTCCCCCTCTCACATTAAAGCTATGCCCTCTGGTATTTGCCATTTATACCCTGGGAAAAAGACTCTGACTATCTACTCAATCTATGCCCCTTATAACTTTATATAATTCTATCACATACCCCCTCAGCCTCCGGTGCTTCATAGAACAACGCAAGTTTGTCCAACTCTCCTCATAGCTAATACTCTAATCTAGGGATTCTTTGCACTCTCTCCAACATCTCCTTCCTGTACTTGGACTACTGGAACTTCACACAGTGCTCCAAATTTGGCATAATTAAAGTTTTATACAGCTTCAACATAACTTCCTGACTTTTATGCTACATGCTTCAACTGATGAAGGCAATAATGCCATATGCCTTCTGCGCATACTTGTGTTGCTACTTTTAGGGAAACAGGAGTTTATGCCCCGTGATCCCTGAGTGTTTGGGTAGTCAGTAATAAGATGATTATTCTTTTGCTGTCTAAATTAACAAAGGGTGAATTCCAACTGAGCTTGGAAGAAGATCCTATGTAAAAGCAAAATTCATTATGTCATCTCTTACCAACTGTAATTGATTGCATTCTTGCTTCTGTGTCTGGAGATTGTTGTTTCATGTCCTCCTCCACATGCCTGAACACAAAACTTCAGCCAGACACATTCATTACCATACACAAAGTGCTGCAGGAACTCAGCAAGTCAGGCAGTGTCTACGGAGAGGAATAAACTCATTAGGTGTTGATGAAAGGTCTCAGCCCGAAACATCGATAGTTTATTCCTCTCCATAGATGCTACCTGACCTGCTGAGTTCCTCCAGCATTTTGTCTATGTTGCTCTGGATTTCCGACATCTGCAGAACGTCTTGGGCTTGTTATGTCATTGCAATAATTCAACATAATTGGAGATGCTGCTTTTTGAATGAGATGTTAAATCAGGATCCTGCCTGCTCTCTCGAGTGGATCGAATAGATCCCACAGCTCTGATTTGTGGAGAAGATTTGAGGAGAGGTCCTGGTTTTGTAGTCAGTAGTTGTTACTTAATTAATATCAATGATTATCTGCTTGGTATTGAACTGCTGCTTGAGAGTGCTTGCTGTGCACTTTAATTTAGGGAACTTGACTGACAGATTTCACATTTGTAATATTGTGTTCAGTTCTGGTCACCTCATTATAGGAAGGATGTGGAAACTTTAGAGAAGGTTTAGAGGAGATTGCCTGGACTAGAGGACATGTTTTATGAGAATAGGTTGATCGAGCTTGGGCTTTTCTCTTTGGAGTGCAATGCTCTGGTTAAGATCTCTACTGCTGTACTGTGAGGTAGTTTATATTATCAGTTTTCTGTATAGCAGTGTGTCATGCTGGAAAGTGCATTTTGGCTTCAACTAAGATAAGGACCAGATTAGCAATGTAAATCAGCCAATCGGGATTGTGGGATGTGAGTGAAGGTACTAGAGAGCTGTGGGGAAGAGTTTTCTGAAGGACAATAGTTTGGCTTGGGGTCTTTTGGAGGGAGCTGCAAAGTGGGTCGCAAGGGAAGATGCCTCAGAAAGCTATTGGAAGGAGAGTCCCCATTGCAAGAAATGCTTTGTGCAGATGAATGGCTCCTGAGAGAGAGGGAGCCAGTTTGCTTAAGATGGTCTTCGAGGAGAGTTTGAAAATGTGGTGGTGTTTTTACGCAGATTGTTGGTCCAGTACTTGATGCACCCCGAATACCCAGTTTTGGAAGAGACAAGCTCTAAAGGTTATGCTCACATTGGACTGGTTTAACTGTAATGGGCCCTTTTCTTTTCTTTTCCTTTCTTTTTCCTAATAACTGTCTGATAAAGCTGAAATTAGTAAATACACTTTCATTATAATTTTATGCGGTGAACGACCTGTTATTTCTTGCTGTCCGATAATTGTGTATAGGTAGTATTCACACAGAATTCACTCAAATTGAGGTTTCTTTAATCAGAACATCACAACATTGCTGTTTGCGTGAACCCCAAATCATACTGACCCTAGGCATATATTGTTCATACGGTGGGCTTGCCACTGCTGAGTCATGTGGCTGTAGGTGGAGTTAGCTAAAGAACCAAGTTTGCCTATGAAGGCGTTACAGGAGCAAGGAGGGATGTGAGCTGTAGAAGATTATAGGAGGCATAGATAGAGTGGAGAGCCAGAAACTTTATCCCAGGGCAGAAATGGCAAATACAAGGTGGCATAATTCTAAGGCGATTGGAAGAAAATATAGAGGGGATGTCTTTATGAAGAGTGGTGGGTGCATGGAACACCCTGTCACAAGAGATGATTACATTAGGAATAATGCGGCAGATACATTGGGGACTTTATACTGATTGATTTTAGAGTAGGCTAAAAGGTTGGCACAATGGGCTGAAGGGCCTGTACTGTGCTGTAATGTTCTATTCTATGTGCCCTACAACTAAAAAATCATTATATAATTTTCAGTACTAAACTGAGTTCCCTTTTCAGCTCTGTGCTCCACCAGTTTGGTTTTCCCTGGTCACCTTACTTGTCCCCCAGTTTAGACGATGGTAATGGTCTCATATTTATCTCCAATACAATCTCCGACTGACTAAAGCTATGAGAACAGCACCACTGTCCATACCTCCCAGCTTTGCTGCTTACAAGGAAGCCATTGTTTGCCATCACTTAGCACCAATTACAGCACGTCAAAACAGTTTTTGTTTTGCGACAATGTGTTAATGGGCCTGCGGCTGGGTGTGAGAAGTAGCCCAAGCCTCATGCATCCAATCGGGGTTAGAGGTTAATTGAGACTTTAGAACATAGTGCATGAGATTTTTGCAACCTTTTAACTGGAACAAAATTGGAGACAAAAGGGAGACAATGTGATACAATTAGTCGTCGGCAGAGGGTCAAGGCTCCCAGATGCAGAGAGAATCGGTCAAAACCGTCTGTGAACCAGGCCAGGTGGCCACCTGGGCCAAGCCGAATGCCAAAAATAACTCAAATCATTCACATTAATGACTGAGGCAGCTGGTGGTGAGCCTGACCTCATGTGTTTGTTTAAAGAAAACATTTTTCCCTGCAAGATCAATGTTTTTATGAAGATGCATAGCAGTGGTTTGATTAAAAAGAAAGTGCTTCCTATTAACATACACGCTATGCCAGCAGAAGGTTTTTTTTTAAACAAAACAGAAAAAAAGTGCAGATTAGGCATCTTCTGAAACCTGTTAATTTTCTGTTTCTGTCCATCAGCGCATTCCTTTTCTTAGAAGTACTACCTGAGCATAAACCTGGAGATGGGTGAGTGTACAGATGCTGTTAGATGACCTTTTGGTCTGAAGTTTGGGGCTGACTGTCCATTTCCCATCAAAAATGATGCCTCACTCTTTAAGTTCCTCTAGTCCAGGGGTTCCCAACTTTTTTATGCCATTGACCCCCCCTTACCATTAACCGAGAGGTCCAAGGATCCCAGGTTGAGAACCTCTGCTCTAGCCACTCATTTTTGGTATAGACATAACCAAAATCGTGCATTGAGTTAATGGCAAGCAATAGCAGACCATGCTTTTGATGTCCGTTATTTCTCTCCGCAATTAAAATACTCCAGTTGAATTTTCATTTTGGGTTTTCCACATTCATTTCACTTTTGGTAAATATCGACAATGGCACTAGATTGAGAAAACATCAAAATGCAGTGGTCAAATTTCAAACATGTCCATAAAAATTATTGGCAGTCTTCCAGACATATCTTCAATCAATTTAAACCGTTGTTGAATTCCATCCATCTGTAAAATTTGAGGTGTATGTGTTGACTATTTATTATAGGGAGGTCAGTACTCCCTGCCAACATTATCATGGCTGATATAAGATTATTCCTGCTTCAGCTCTCTAAGCATGCAAACATCCCACCTTCTCAAATGCAGTGATATATCCCATTTTAATTGGTGTTATCACTGGGTCCCTAAAATTAGTTTTGAACAACTGTTATTCATGTCATGCTGCATTTTACCCAGGGAAGAGACTGACAACGACCAATTAGAGAGTATAGGAATTTGTAGGGGAGGTGAAAAAATCAAGGCAGGGTCAAAGATATATATCTTTTTGGATCATAAGAAAAGAGAAGAAAGAAAAGAAAGCCATTTTGGATAATAATTCAAGAAAGGACAGCAATTTTATTGAAAGCATATCCACTGATATTGGAGCGTAAGGAGGCCGGAGAATATATGACAGTGATGAATGTGGCAATATCTTAAGAGCTCCTGCCACACTGTATGTTCTGCAATGGAGTAATGAATACTTTACAGATTGTTAGTCCTAAATTCAAATTTATTACAGGAGTTTGAAGTTATGGATTCCATTTTTAAATATGTCAGTTGTAAATATGTAAACTTATGAGGGTCACGAGCGAAAGTTGCAAACACTGAAAAGAGCAAATCACATTGCGTGTGAGTTTCACTTGATCTAATAATCATTGTCATTTCAGAGAACCCGGCCTGGGCCCACCACGTAAGTGCAATCCCAAGAAAGTGTGGCAGCACCTCTACTTCTTTGGAAGTTTGTGCAGATTCAGCATAACATCTAAAGCTTTAACAAACTTCTATAGATGTGTGGCGCAGAGTATGTTGATTGGTTGCATCACAGCCTGGCATGGAATCACCAAAGATGGGGAACAGAAAATCCTACAACAAGTAGTGGATGTGGCCCAGTCCATCACAGGTAAAGCTCTCCCACCATTGAGCACATCCACATGGAGCACTGTCACAGGGAAATATCCTTCATTAAGGACTCCCACCACCCAGGTCATGATCTCTTTTCAAGCTGCCATCAGGAAGAAGGTATAGGAGCCTCAAGACTCACACCAGAAGGTTCAGGAACTTTTATTACCCCTCAACCAGTGGGCTCATTCAACTTCATTCAACTTAATTTGCTCCATCACTGAACTGTTCGCACAATCTAAGGGCTCACTTTCAATTGACTCTTATCACATGTTCTTGATATTTATTGCTTATTTATTTATTATTGTTATTCTCTTCTCTTTGGTACTTGCACAGTCAGAGTATACCCGCAAGAAAATGAACCTCAGAGTTGTATGTCGTGACATACGAGGGGTGACTGACAAGTTTGTGGCCTAAGGTAGAAGGAGTCAAGTTTAGAAAACCTAGCACATTTATTTTACAACATAGTCCCCTCCTACATTTACACACTTATCCCAGCGGTCGTGGAGCATACAGATCTTGGACTTCCAGAAAGTGTCCACAGCATGGGTGACTGATAAGTCCGTGGCCTGTTGAAGGTGGTGAGTTATACAGCTCTCGTTACATGCACATGCAGTTCAACTCTTTGAGTGGTTATGCAGAAAGTCTGAAGTTAATAACTCATCAGGGTGATTGATAGGTTCGTGGCCTAAGGTAGAATGAGATGGGTTATTAATTGTTTGCTTGCGCTGCTGGGGAGGGCCTAAACTAATATGAAAATCCAAGGAGAAGGACAAGGGGAAGCAAAGCAGAGACCAAAGCAAAAGTTAGAAAAGAGAAAAGTTGGAATGGAGTATTCAAAGGACATAAAGATTAAGAGATTCTACAAAAACAATGTGTGTAAGGGCACTTTATCTGAATGCCCATGGTATTCTAAACAAGGTCCTGAACTTATGGCACAAATCAGTACAACATGGTATGATTTAGTTGCTATTACAGAAAAGTAGTTGCATGAAGGAGATAAATGGGACTTAAATATCCAAGGGCATTAGGGAGTGTGAAAGGAGAGGTAGGAAGGTGAGGGTAGCAGTGTAGCACTCTGAATTGAGGATGAGATCAGGATGATAGTGAGAGATGATATAAGATCTATGGAGCAGAAGTTTGTGTTCATCTGGGTGGTGATTAGAAATCACCACTCCTAAAGAAAAGAACAATCACGGGTGGGAGTTGTCTATAGGACACCAAATAATATCACTGCATTGGCACAGGCAATAAACCAAGAAATGTTTGGCGCATGTAAGAATGAAAAGACAGTTGTCATGGGGACTTTATCTTACACATAGAATGAATGAATGAAAGTGTTCAAGGCAGTCTTGAGGAGGACCTCGTAGAATGTATCTGTGAACAGCATACTAGTGAATCTATAAGGGACAATGCTATCTTAGAACTGATCTTGTGCAATGGGACAGGTAGCGTTAATGATCTTCCTAAAAAGAGTGATCACAGAATGATTGAATTTCTGGGGAACTGGATTATTGGGAAAATTCTAACATGCAACAAAGAATCACTGAGCCAACGATAAGGAATGGAAAGATAGATTATGAAAGTAAACTACCACAAAATATAAAAGCTGACAATAAAAGTTTAAAAAATCAAAGAAGGCAGAAAATGGTGGCTAAGGTGAATGTTTTGTAAATCCCTTGGAAGATGAGAATGGGGAATTAATATTGGGTAATGCAAAAATGCCTGTGCTCTTGAATGACAATTTTGTATTTGTCTTCATCGGGAGGACATATCTTACATGCCAAAGAAAGATACTATGGATACAGTTGGAGGTGAATACCTTGAGACAAGTATTACTGTCACTAAAGAGGTAATGAGTTTAAAGATAGATAATTTCCCTGGTCCTGATGGGATGCATCCCAGGGTACTGAAAGAAATGGTAGAAGTTATAACAGACTCATTTGTAATAATTTACCAAAATATTCTGGACTTTGGGCAGGTTCCAGTAGATTGGCAGAAAATGAATGTCACACCACAGTTTAAAGAAAAGGATGTAGGCAAATTGTACAGAGGATGTGGAGAGACTGTAAAGAGACAGGGATTGATTAAATGGGTGGAGAAGCATCTGAAAGATGGAGTACAAGTTTGATAAATACATGGCCATCATTTTGGAAGGAAAATAAAAATCAGCCTATTATTTAAATGGTGGAAGATTGCCACATGCTGTTCTGCAGAAGGACTTGGGAATGGTTGTGCATGAATGGCAAATGGTTGCTTTGAAGGTGCAGCAAGAAGGCAAATGGAATGTTGGCTTTCACTGCAAGAACGATTGCTTTTAAGAACAGGGAGGTTATCCTAAACTGTACAAATAAGCTGGATGAACTCAGCAGGCTGGGCAGCATCCGTGGAAAGGAGCAGTCAACGTTTCGGGCTGAGACCCTTCGTCAGGACTGAAGAAGGAGGGGGCAGGGGCCCTATAAAGAAGGTGGGGGGAGGGGGGAAGGTGCCAGATGAAAATCCAATCAGAGGAATGATCAAGGGGTGGGGGAGGGGATAGGCCAGAGAGGTGAAGAAGGAATGTAAGGGGAAAGCACTATGGGTAGTAGAAGAAGGCAGAATCATGAGAGAGGTGATAGGCAGCTGGAAGAGGAGACAGAGTGAAAGTGTGATAGGGGAAGGGAGAGGGAGGGAATTACCGGAAGTTGGAGAATTCGATGTTCATGCCAAGGGGCTGGAGACTACCCAGACAGTATATGAGGTGTTGCTCCTCCAACCTGAGTTTGGCCTCATCATGGCAGTAGAGGAGGCCATGTATGGACATATCTGAATGGGAATGTGAAGCAGAGTTGAAGTGGGTGGCAACCGGGAGATCCTGTCTGTTGTGGCGGATGGAGAGGAGGTGCTCGACGAAGCGGTCCCCCAATCTGCGTCGGCTCTCACTGATGTAGAGGAGGCCGCACCGGGAATATCAGATGCAATAGATGACCCCAACAGACTCACAACTGAAGTGTTGCCTCACCTGGAAGGACTGTTTGGGGCCCTGAATGGTGGTAAGAGAGGAGGTGTAGGGACAGGTGTAGCCTTTACGCTTGCAGGGATAAGTACCTGCTGGGAGATCTGTGGGAAGGGACGTGTGAACCAGGCAGTTGCAGAAGGAACGATCCCTGCGGAAAGCAGAGAGGGTTAGAGAGAGAAAGATGTCCTTAATTCCTTCTTCACCTCTCCTGCCTGTCTTCTCCCTGCTTCCCCTCCCCCACCCCTTTCTCTTTCCTCTGATTGGTTTTTCACCTGGCACCTTCCACTCTCCCCCCACCTCCTTTATAGGGCCCCTGCCCCTTCCTTCTTCAGTCCTGACGTCGGGTCTCGGCCCGAGACGTCGACTGCTCATTTCAATGGATGCTGCCCGGCCTGCTGAGTTCATCCAGCTTGTTTATACGTGTTGACTTGACCACAGCATCTGCAGTGTACTTTGTGTTATCCTAAACTGTACAGTTACTGGTGTACCTGGAGATTACAGCATGCAAGTTCTGGTCTCGTACCTGAGGGAAGATATACTGGTTTTGGAGGTGCTGCAGAGGAAGTTCACCAGGTTGATTCTGGAATTGAGGGAGTTAGTTTAGAAGGAGAGATTGAGTCACTTGGGACTATACCTACTGGAAATCAGAAGAACAAGTTGGACCTTATAGAAACAAATACAATTATGAAAGAGATACACAAGATAGAGGCAGAAAAGTAGTTTCCACTGGTAAGTGAGACTAGAATCAGGGGAAAAGATTTAGGACGGAGTTCAGGAGAAACTGCTTTTCTCAGAGAGTAGTGAATTTGTGGAATTCTCTGCCGAGGGAAGCAGTAGAGGTTACCTCATTAAATATATTTAAGATGTAGTTAGATAGATTTTTGCATAGCAGGGGAATTAAGCGTTGTGGGGAAATGGTAGGTAGGAGGAGCAAAGCCCACGGCCAGATCAACCATGATCAGCCAAGATATTATTTAATGGCTGAGCAGCTCAATGTGCCAGATGGCCTACTCTTGCTCTTGTTTCTTATGTTACCGTAAGTTTATATTAAAATCCAGATATAAATCCAGCAATAAAAATGAAATAAGAACAATACAAGTGACAACAAAGCTGCATATTACCATTGAGACTTAAATACTTTGCACCTGCTCTTCAAGATACAACACCTATTATCCTCAACCATTCTACCCTTAATGTGACAACACTTTCATTCTGTCAGGATCGACTCATATGTGCCTGGAGAATCATCTGTTTATTTGTTATTTATTAGATGTATATCTAAACACGCAGTGAAATGCAATTTTTTTTGTGTTAACGAGGATATGCTGGGGACAGCCTGCAAGTGATGCCACACATTCCATTGCCGACATAGCAGGGTCACAGTATTCAGCAGAACATACAAGCAACAATAGTAACAGCACAGCATCAGCAACAGTAAACAAAGCCTCTTTCCTTCCTCTCACTCACACACAGGAGCACAGGCTTCCATCCCCAGGACAGACTGCCTCCAGGCCTCAGCCTCTAGTGGACTGACGGCTATGCAGGCATCAGGCCTCTAACTTCCCCAGTGGACTTGCAGACCCAGGGCTTCGTCCATCGGGCCTTGACTTCTGGTCTCACTGACTTGGACTCGGACTTTGCTCTTTGACTTTCGGGATTCTATCTTCGGTGTCAACCAGGGGATTCAGGAATGGAAATAAATGACAATCTGGTTCTGTATACCAACATACTTGAGACCTGTGTTGCTGCTGATGAGAACTTTCAACTGGGTAATTGTCTTCAGTTAACTTTATAATATTAACTCCATTATCATAGGTGACAGCCTTTGGGAGATTACTCTTAATTACTGTGCCATTGGCTGTTGACCTTATTGAGGTATTTTTATTGGCTTGGTCAGAAAGCAAGTATACTTGCTTCTCAGTACCAACTGCACTGGCAAGAGGTATGTCAGCTTTGGCAGATTTGAAAAATGTAAGGAAAAGGGTACAATACTTGACGTGCAACTTTCCACAATGTGTGGGTGTCGGAGGTATATCATGATTAATGTCCCCTATGAAAAGATGTGCAGGAGTGAAGTAACTGCTTATCTTTTAACATTATTAATCTTTCTTATTTGCACCAATGTCAAAGAGGCCTGGGTGGCTGATGATTTCTTGCTGCGCATTTGACGCCTCTTACCAACAGTAATTGGTAGAATTCTTGCTTCTGTGTCTGGAGATTGTTGTTTCATGTCCTCCTCCACATGCCTGAACACAAAGCTTCAGCCAGACACATTCATTACAGTAATTCTACATTGTTGGAGGTGCTGAATCAGAATCAGGTTTAATATCACTGGCATATGTCGGGAAATTTGTTGTTTTGTGGCAGCAGTGCATTGCAATGTATTTAAAAAAACTATTAATTACAATAAGAAGCATATGAAGTAAATAAGTAGTGCAAAAAGAGAGAAATACAATACTGAGGCTCATTGTCCATTCAGAAATCTGATGGCAGAGAGGAAGAGTCTGTTCCTGAAATGTTGAATGTGTGTCTTCAGGCTCCTGTACCTCCTCTTTGATGATAGCAATGAGAAGAAGGCATATTCTGGGTGATGGGTGTCTTTAATGATAAATACTGTGTTTTTGAAGCGTTGCCTTTTAAAGGTGTTCTGGATGCTGGGGAGGCTTGTGCCCATAATGGAACTGGCTGAGTTTACAACTTTCTGCAGCTTTTTCTGATCCTGTGCAGGGTCCCCTCCATACCGGGTAGTGATGTAACCAGTTAGAATGCTCTCCACAGCGCATTTGTAGAAATATGTGAGTGTCTTTAGTGATTACCAATTCTCCTCAAACTCCTAATGAAATATAGCTACTGTCATGCCTTCTTTGTAATTACATCAATATTTTGGGCCCAGGATAGATCCTAAGCAGTATTGATATCCAGGAAGGCAAGGATCCAGTTGCAGAGGGAGGTACAGAGGTCCAGACTTTGGAGCTTGTTGATTAAAACTGAAGGTATGATTGCATTGAGCGCTGAGCAGCAGTCTGATGAAGGTATTACTGTGGTCCAGGTGAACCAAGGTCGAATGAAGGGCCAGCGAGAATGCAACCACTGTAGACTTACTGTGGTGATAGTAAATTACTTTTTGAGTGAGGTGTTAAACCAAGATCCTAATGAGTCTTGATGAAAGGCCTTGGCCTGAAATGTCAACTGTTTATTCCCTTCCATAGATGTTGCAGTATCTCTTGTGTTAAGAAAGATCCTATCTGCTTTCTCAGGGGCAGGTGTAAAAGCTCCCATAGCTCTGCTTTATAGAAAAACAGGGAGGGATCTTGGCTTTGTAGTCAATAGTTATCATAATAAAATATCAAAGATTATATGTTTGTTAATAAGCTGTAGTTTGTGAGGGCTTGCTGTGTACTTTAATGAAGGGAACTTGGCTGACCTGTTTTCTCCATTATAACTGCTTTACTTTGGGCTATCTTGAAACATAATATTCAAATGCAAGCCCTTTGTATCTTATCTATTAACTATATTTTGAATTAATTAGGTCTTTTAATGATCAGGGAAATACAATATCCTTTGCTTGCATACTCTGTCACAAGTGGGTTATCAATATGAAATAGTTTCTAAAAGAGGGGAGAGAGATTAGGCCAGATTGTGGAAACCCTCATGGAAGGTGTTGTTGGAGCACCAATAGAAAAAAAGCTGAAGATGCACTCAGACCAAACAGCACCTGTGGATAGAGAAACATATAAGGTCGGTGGCCTGACATCAGAAATGTTTTAGTGGAGAGTAATCAACTTGAAATGTTAAGTCTGTTTCTTTTTTTTTCAGATGCTGCCTGACCTGCTGAATATAGAATATAGTACACTAAAAGGACAGTACAGGCCCTTTGGCCCACTACATTGTAGCAAACCTGTAACCTACTCTAAAATGAATCTAACTCTTCCTTCCTACCTACAGTATTCTTTTGGTCTACTTCAGATACCAGAAATGTGGCTTTGTGTACTTCGGCTCTTGGAGCATGGACGACTTTGTGAAAGAAAGTACTTGAAGCAGGGAGAGGCATGACTTACTTTAGAAAGCTAGTGAACGTTCTGAACGGAACAAAGGATAAGGAGAATGGTGCCAGCAGAATTAATATTTGGACTCTTCTGGAATAAAGATTAGTCCATGTACAATGACCTGAATAGCTGGGTTAAAATGACTTTACTCCTTTACCAATATCTCAAACTTGTCTGCATCAAAAGGAGAGGTGTTGCCACACATTCCATGCAAGTTATTAGGAGCAATTTTTTCTTAATTGCAACTTAGGGGGAGGAACGGTATTGCATCAGTTAGTGTAACACCAGTTACCCAGCTTCAGTTCTGCGGTTGTCTGTAAGGAATTTGAGTGTTCTCATCATGATTGCTTGAGTTTCCTCCAGGTGCTCCGCTTTCCCCCCTCATTCCAAAGACATGTGGATTAGTTGATTAATTGGTTACATGGCTGTAATTGGGCAGCCTGGGGTCATTGGGCCAGAAGGTCCTGCTACCATGCGATATCTCTAAAGAATACTCAAAGTAAACCATTGTGAACTCAATAGCTTTGAGTGCTTTGAGAGTGAATGCCTTATTGGATTTTATTACATCTCCCAATGTGCCATTATAGTATGCTGCCTATTCAAAGTAGTGTGAGAACTTCCAAAGCTTTGCATTGCTCATTCTCTTTGCTGCCAGGAGACAATGATTGGTACTGGAGCTGATATTCTTCTAAGTCAATATCAAAACTCACACATGCTCCCTTGGAGCATGAGTAGGGATTCATTCTTATTGGGAAGGATTCAATACATGGACTTAAATAGGCCATTGGAAGTGTACAGAGTATGCAAATCATTATGACAATCAATATGCATCATTGCTGGTGATCTAACTGGCTTGTTGCCAGCTGTCATTGAGTGGTCCACTGCACAGTCTCCTGCCTCAAGGATGGAAACAAACACATTCTCCATAGGACAGAAGTAAACAAAAGGATGTCAGATAGTCTGACCTTTTGTGATGATTTGATTCACCGTTCTGATGAAATGACATCAACCTGCAATGTTAACCCTGTTTCTCTCTTCCCAGAGAGGCCACAAGACCTGCTAAATATTTCCAGCATTTTCTTTCTTTCACAACCTCCTGACCTCAGGTCTTCGATCAGATCATTGTTTTAAAGTGCGCACATAGAAACTGAATTCCGTGTATTGCTGAGGCTCTGTCACAGCAGATGGCTGCTTGACTGAGAGACCGAGGGTTCTCTGCCATTTCTGCAGATCATAATTCCACATGAAAACAAAAGAAATGGGAGCAGGAGTTAACCACATGGCTACGTTCAATCTGGCAATCTCACCATTGCTGATCTTCAATTGCATCTTATGTTTCCTTATTCCTATAAGGCTCACTGCCTAAAACTCTCTGCTCTCCAGTACTTAAATATATTCAGTCACTCTACATAGACAACTCTGTGGGATGCAGCTTTACAAAGGTTTAATCCAACAACTATACAACTGTTACAGCTATATAAGAACTTAGTTAGACTCCACTTGGAGTACTGTGTTCAGTTCTGGTCACCTCATTACAGGAAAGATGCCGATTCTATAGAAAGAGTGCAGAGGAGATTTATGAGAATTTTGCTTGGATTGGAGGGCGTACCTTATGAGAATAGGTTGGGTGAACATGGCCTTTTCTCCTTGGAGCGACGGAGGATGAGAGGTGACCTGATAGAGGTGTATAAGATGATGAGGGGCATTGATCATGTGGATAGTCAGAGGCTTTTTCCCAGGGTCTAACTGCTTAACATAAAGGGGTATAGCTTTAAGGTGCTTGGAAATAGGTACAAGGGGGATGTCAGTGATAAGTTTTTCACACAGAGAGTGGTGGGTGCATGGAATGCACTGCCAGCGACAGTGGTAGAGGCAGATACAATAGGCTCTTTTAAGAGACTCTTAGATAGGTACCCGGAGCGTAGAAAAATAGAGGGCTATGCGCTAGGGAAATTTGAGGCAGCTTCTTGAGTAGGTTACATGGTTGGCACAACAATGTGGGCTGAAGGGCTGCAGATTTCTATGTTCAATATTTTAATTCTTCAAGAAAAGAACAGAGGAAAAACAAACAAAATAATTAGATTAAAACTTCAGTGGAACATGAAAGGAGTTTATATTTTATTAGCATGATGGGAAAAATTGCCAGCACACTATCCAAAATAAACAGACAGGTTAAATCAGAATCAGGCTTATTATCACCAACGTGTGTCATGAAATTTGTTAACTTAGCAGCAGCAGTACAATGCAATACGTGATAATAGAGAAAGAAAATAAATCAATAAATAACATTAAGTATATATATATATATATGTATATTGAATAGATTAAAAATAGTGTAAAAACAGAAATAATATACATTTAAAAAGAGAGAATGTTTTCGTGGGTTCAATGTCCATTTAGGAATCAGATAGCAGAGGGGAAAAGCTGTTCTTGAGTTGCTGAGTGTGTGCCTTCAGGCTTCTGTATCTCCTACCTGATGGTAATAATGAGAACAGAGAATGTCTGGGTGATGGGGATCCTTAAAAATGGACGTCACCTCTCTGAGACACTGCTCCTTGAAGATGTCTTAGATACTATGGAGGCTAGTACCTAAGATGGAGCTGGCTAAATTCACAACTTTCTATAGCTTCTTTTGCTCCTGTGCAGTAGACCCATTCCCCCCATACCAGTCAGGGATGCTACCTGTCAGAATGCTCTGCATGGTATATCTATAGAAGTTTTTGAGTCTTTTCGGTGACAAACCAAACCTCTTCAAACACCTAATGAAATATTGCTGCTGTCTTCCCTTCTTTATGTTGCACCAGGTGAGATCCTCAGGGATCTTGACACCTAAGAACTTGAAGTTGTTCACTCTTTCCATTTCTGATCCCTATATGAGGATTGGTTCATGTTCCCTCATCTTCCTGTTGCTGTAGTCCACAATCAGCTCTTTCGTCTTACTGACATTGTGCGAGGTGGTTGTTGTGACACCACACAACTAGCTAGTATATCTTGGTCCACATGGTCTCTCATCTCCATCTTGGATTCTACCTGTATCATCAGCAAATTTCTGGATGGTATTTGAGCTATATGTAGCCTCACAGTCATGGCTGTCACCTGATCTGATGAAAAGAACTTTATTAGCTTTTCTGTCCACAAATGATTCTCTGTGGAACTTTTCAATTTTATCTTAGGTTTCTAGCATGTGCAACATTTTATTTTAAATGTAAGCTGTCTGCTTATTTTGGGTAGTGTGCTGACATCTTTTCCCACCACGCTAACAAAATGTTCTTTTCCTCTGAATTTTTTATTTGATTGAAGTCAAATGGCAAAACTTCACATGGTTGCGATCGACTCAGTACTGTCTGTCACCAATGACGACATTATTGTTTGTAGTTAGTGAATGGCCCATGTCTTTCTTGCCCATGTCATCATATTTGTTTTCAAGGTTTGGTCTGAATTTAAATTAGTAGAGTTAGGAAGCGCATTGTGTTGAGCTTATTAATGACATTCACATTGTCCAGAGCTGTGTTTTAATATTGTGAATATAGGATTGCACATTAAAATTTCAAAACCCAAACAAAGTGTTAAACTCAGTTAACTATGCATGCCTATCTCAATTAAATCTTTCAAGAAAGTTGCAACTTGAACTATTCAAATGAGGAAGCAATGGTACTACAGTCACATTGTGATCTTACAGGTGACGATTAAGGAGAAGAGATATCTCACCTGCAGGAGAAAAAAATAAAGCAAAGGAACTTTAAATGCAACTCTGTTGTGTAATTCAGCCAGGTGAGCAATTAGAACTACCTCAGTCACTGATCAACATTACTGGTCTGAATTGAACCTACTTTTCTGAACAGATGCAGATGGTTCCGGAACAATGTTAATCAGGCTGTGATGAGTTCAGGAGAAACATGGATGCCATTGCACTTGGAGGTCTCCCTGGGAACGTCATTGTGTTCTCCACAACAGCCCTTGCCTGTGGAACAGGAAGACAATGTGAAAGGAGACATTCTGGTATCCAGAGCAAACTTATGGCCAAAATCTACTTCAGGTTTTTTTCCATATCTGACTTTTGTCTAACTGATGTGTTCGAGTGCAGGGATTAACCTTTAAATCCTTGCAAACAATTTGCTGTGGCCTGGCCTGGCAAGCTAACCCCATGCATCTGCTCAGCACCACACACCCTCAAGTGGGCAGCTCTTGGTCATTAAAATCTACCAGAGATGCAATAGCATGACTTCCTCTGCTCTTTCTGTTCCAGATTTCTGTTAAAATCCAGGAAGGAGAAAGAGGTGAAAAATAAAGGAGAGCCTAAGTAAAATAAATGAGAGAAAGGAAAGAGAGAAAATGCATTAGGGATCATGTGTTATTAGAATAGGAAATTTTGCAAATTAACAAGGAGTGAACTTTGTTCTGGAGTGAAGATAGAGGGGGCCAGCAACTTTAAATTCTTCAGAAAACCCCAAGGAATTTTACAGGTATCTGAAGAGCAAGAGGATAAGACAAGAGAGAATAGGGCCAATCAAGTGTGACAGTGGAAAAGTGTGTATGGAACTGGAGGAGATGGTGGAAGTACTTAATGAATACTTTGCTTCTGTATTCACTACAGAAAAGGGCCTTAGCGATTGTAGGGATGACTTACAGCAGACTGAAAAGCTTGAGCATATCGATATTAAGAAAGAGGATGTGCTGGAGCTTTTGGAAAGCATCAGATTGGATAAGTCACCGATTCTGGACAAGAGATACCCCATGCTACTGCGGAAGGCGAGAGAGCAGATTGCTGAGCCTCTGGCAATGGTCTTTGCATCATTAATGGGACGGGAGAGGTTCCGGAGGATTGGAGGGTTGCAAATGTTGTTCCCTTATTCAAGAAAGGGAGTAAAGATAGCCCAGGAAATTATAGACCGGTGAGTCTTACTTCAGTTGTTGATAAGTTGATGGAGACGATCCTGAGAGGCAGGATTTATGAACATTTGGAGAGGCATAATGTGATTAGGAATAGTCAGCATGGCTTTGTCAAAGGCAGGTCATGTCTTACAAGCCTGATTGAATTTTTTGAGCATATGACTAAACACTTTGATGAAGGTAGAGCAGCAGATGTACTGGTGACCATTGGTGTGCCTCAGGGATCTGTTCTGGGACCCCTTCTCTTCGTGATTTTCATAAATGACCTGGATGAGGAAGTGGAGGGATGGGTTGGTAAATTTGGTGATGACACAAAGGTTGGGGATGTTGTGGATAGTGTGGAGGGCTTTCAGAGGTTATAGCAGGACATTGATAGGATGCAAAACTGGGCTGAGAAGTTGCAGATGGAGTTCAACCCAGGTTAGTGTGAGATGGTTCATGTTGGTAGGTCAAATATGATAGCAGAATATTGTATTAATGGTAAGAGTCCAGTGCATTGGCCTTCATCAATTGTGCGATTGAGTTTAAGAGCTCAGTAACGTTACAGCTTTATAAGACTCTGGTCAGACCCCACTTGGAGTACTGTGCTCAGTTCTCGACACCTCACTGCAGGAAGGATGTGGAAACTATAGAAAGGGTGCGGAGGAGACTTACAAGGATGTTACTTGGATTGGAGAGCAGGCCTTATGAGAATAGATTGAGTGAACTTAGCATTTTCTCCTCGGAGCGATGGAGGATGAGAGGTGACCTGATAGAGGTGTATAAGATGATGAGAGGCATTGATTGTGTGGATAGTCAGAGGCTTATTCCCATGGCTGAAATGGCTAGCACGAGAGGGCAAAGTTTTAAGGTGTTTGAAAGCAGGTACAGAGGAGATGTCAGGGGAAGTTTTTTTTTATGCAGAGGGTGGCGAGTGCGTGGAATGGGCTACCGGTGACAATGGTGGAGGCAGATATAGCGTCTTTTAAGAGACTCCTGGATAGGTGCATGGAGCTTAGAAAAATAAACGGCTATGGGTAACCCTAGTTAATTTCTAAAATAAGTACATGTTTGGCACAGCATCATTGGCTGAAGGGCCTGTATTGTGCTGTAGGGTTTCTATGTTTCTATGGTTATTTCAGATGACGTGTCCTGGGCCCAGCACAGGATGGCAATGATGAAGAAAGCATGGCAGGATCTCTTCTTCCTTAGAAGTTTGTGAGGATTTGGCATGACATCTACAACATTGACAAACTTCAATAGATGTGTGGTGGAGAGTATATTGACTGGTTCTAGTATGGAAACACTAATTCGGCTGAATGGAAATTCCTTCAAAACGTAGTGGATATGTAATGCCCTCCCAACCATTGAGCACAACTACACGGCGTGCAGTCACAGGAAAGCATTATCCATCGTCAGGGACCCCCACCACCCAGGTCATTCCCTCTTTACACTGCTGCCATTGGGAAGAAGGTATAGGAGCCTCAGGACTCACATCACCAAGTTCAGGAGCAATTACTACCCCTCAACCACCGGGCTCTTGAACCAATGGGGATAACTTCATTCAACTTCACTTGCCCCATCACCGAATTGCTCCTACAAACTATGCGATCACTTTTGAGGGCTCGTTTTCTCATGTTCACAATATTTATTGCTTATTTATGTTTACTATTTCCTTTCTTTTGTATTTGCACGGTTGTTCATCTTTTGCACATTGGCTGTTCGTCCACGCTGTTAGGTGCGGTCTTCCATTTATTCTTCTGTGGTTCTTGGATTTACTGAGTATGCCAGCAAGGAAAGGAAGCTCAGGGTTGTATCAGGTGACATATACAGTATGCACTTTGGTAAGAAATTTACTCTGACCTTTGAGTTTCCTGCTGATAAATTAGCTCCAATCCAACAGGAAGTTGTTTGGAGGTGAGGTGCGTAGTGCAACAAGACAGTAAAGCTAAAAATGGTTGAAGCTATGTCTTAACAATGTTTGACTCTTCACTGCATTGTAATTTGATTGGTGTTGGGCTCTAACCTTGGTAGTATGCAAATGTTCGGGGCCCAATCATAATCAGAAAGGGCAGAGCATTATGTTCCTTGCTATGCACATAACAGGTGATCAAATCATTTCCGGCAACACCTCCTTATTAGTCAAAAAGGCACAGCAGCATCTACACTTTCTGAAGAGATTGAGGCACTCCCATTTGAACAGCTTTCAACAAGAGCGCTATCGAGGGTGTCCGGTCTGGCTGCACCATTGTTTGTTACGGAAGCTGCAAGACATCGGATTGCAAGACACTACAGAGGATGGTAAACGGTCGAGGGGATAACTGGGGTCTCCTTCCCCTGTGACATTTACTGGGACTGTTGTAGATGAAGAGCCCAAAGCATTGTTGTAGATCCCTACCACCCATCCCACAATCTCTTTGACCTGCTACCATCAGGAAGGACGTACAGGAGCATCAGGATGTGGACTCCCAGACTGGGTAACTGCTTCTTCCCTCAGGATGTGAGACTAATGAGTACCCTGCCACCACCAAGGTCTTGTCATTAGGACAACGAGCTGTTTACTATTTACTGTACTGTTTACTTTTTACCTCTGCTGAGTACTACACACACTGAATTATATTTTATATGTTATTAACTTATTTTGCTTTATGCACTTTGTGTGATGTACAGTATGTTTTGTGTTTCCACCATGGTCTGGAGTAATGTTGTTTCCTTTGGTTGTATAAATGTATAGTCAAATGACAAGTAACTTGAACTTTAATGTGAACTTTGTTCACTGAAGTATAGAAGACATAGTCCATGTGCTAGAATCCACAAAACATGGGTCCTCTCATCACCTTTCCCCAATTTAAACGAAATCCTCCAACATTTAAGGTCCTTGACAACACCACAGAAAATGCAGATCACTTCCCATATGTCAGAACTAATCTTTTTGCATAGGCTGACATCAATGATGTTTTCAGAGTGCTAGCATGGACTTTGCTTATTTTTTTAAAATAAAAAACATTTCCATAAGATGTATTTCAGATATTGTGCATATATATCATATATTCATATTTGTAACAAATCTCCACAATATATTTATCCATTACTTAGTTGAGTTGAAGAAAGCAAAGCCTACACAGCAACCAAGCAGGAGCCAGAAGGAGATTAGCAGGTTGAGGAGAGAGCTTAGATCATTGAGACAGAGGTGGAAGGTAGCAAGTGAGGGTGACAAGCCAGGGCTTGCTGATCTCTGAGAGCAGTTTCAAATTAAGTTAGCATCACTCCGTTGTGCAGAGTCACAGTGTAAAAAGAGAAAGAAGAGAGAGAAGGCAAGAAAGGCGTTCTTTGAGAACCCTCACTAGTTCACAAAGGGATTGTTTGAACAAAATAAGAGCAGGCAGCTTAACATCTCTCAACAAGAACTTGAGGATCACTTGACAAGCACTTACTCTACCGAACAGCGGGAGGCTCCTTTGCTTGACATTTCTGGGCTTGTGAAGCCTACCGAGCCAGGAGTGAAGTTCGATCTGTCAGAACCCAAACTGGCAGAAGTCGAGCGGTTCATCAAAAAGGCAAGGTCAGGTCCAGTGCCAGGACCTAATGGAGTGCTGTATAAGGTGTTCAAGAAGTGTGAAGACCTGAGGAAATACTTGTGGAGATTGTTAAAGGTGGTGTGGAGACAAGATGTTATTCCTTTGTCATGGAGTGAGGCTGAATGAGTATACATCCTGAAGGAAGAGATTTCTATTACATTGAATCAGTTCCGACCAATTTCACTCCTGAATGTAGAGGGGAAGATTATGTTCGGCATTCTAGCAGAAAGAATATCTTCATTTGTGATAGAGAATGGATTGGTAAATACATCTGTGCAGAAGGCAGGAATACCAGGTTTCCAGGGATACCTTGAACATACTAGTATGATATGGCATACCATCCAGGAGTCGAAAAGGTTGAGAAGAAACCTGGCTGTAGTTTGGCTTGATCTTGTAAATGCGTATGATTCCGTTCCCGATGTCCTGATTGAGTTTGTGATGGAATTCCTATGGATTGCTGCTAAGGTGAGGAACTTCGTTATGCAGTACTACAACGATTTCCGGATGAGGTTTTCCACTCAGCAGTTTACAACTAGGTGGCAGAGCTTGGACATTGGTATCCCAATGGGATGTGCGATTTCACCCATCCTTTTTGTGTTAGCCATGGAGGCTGCAGAATCAGTGGGACCAGGTGTTGCACTTGATGGCGGAGGGGAGTTGCCACCAATACAAACATTCATGGATGATCTCAACCTTTTGGGTCCTAGCACGGAGGGAGTGGAAGGCGTACTATCTAGACTCGAGGAGTTAATGGATTGGGGTTAATGAAGTTCAAGACCAAGAAGTCAAGGAGCCTTGTTCTTAGGAGAGGAAAGCTGGTTGACTTTCATTTCACCCTTTGTGGAGAGGAGATTCCATCCATTCAGGACCAACCAGTTAAGAGCCTTGGGCGATGGTACACAGAGGAGCTGAGAGACACCAAGAGGATTCAAGAGACAGGAGAACAGATCAGCAGAGGTCTGATGTCTGTCGACAAGTGTGGCTTGCCTGGCAAGTTGAAATTGTGGTGCTTGCAGTACGGACTGATGCCACGGATAATGTGGCCACTAACTGTCTATGAAGTGGCAATGTCCCATGTTGAGGCAATGGAACGGAAGATCAACAAGTATGTGAAGAAGTGGCTTGGAGTACCGAGCAGCCTCACTAATGTTGCAATCTGCAGTAGCCAGACAAAACCTACCATCCCAGTGTAATGTCTTGTTGAAGAGGTCAAGGTAGCCAAGGTAGGATCATTCTTGATGCTTCGAGACTCAAAAGACCCTGTCATAAAGAACATCCA
The DNA here is from genome assembly GCF_030144855.1 of Hypanus sabinus. Taxonomy (NCBI): domain Eukaryota; kingdom Metazoa; phylum Chordata; class Chondrichthyes; order Myliobatiformes; family Dasyatidae; genus Hypanus; species Hypanus sabinus. The sequence goes on from NC_082717.1 coordinate 76,853,757, forward strand.
GCTGGATGTGAGATCAGGCAGGAAGTGGTCAGCCCGGGCAGCAGTTAATGAGGCAGAGTCTAGATTGAAGCACAAGGAGACAGTTGGGCCTACACAGCTAGGCCGCCAGGGACTTGGGTGGACAACCCACAAGTGGTGATCATCTTCTACAGGTAAGGAGAGCCATGAGCTTGTAATGCATGAAATACGAGAGGTAGAAGAGGAGAAGAGGTTAGCTAAAGCAGCTGGCCTGGCCAAACAAGGGCTTGGACCTGGTGGGAAAGTGTTGAACAATGACACCTATCTTGGAATGTCCTGTGGCAGATGGAACTGCTCCGTATTTCTTTTCTATATAGAGCAGTGTATGACCTGCTCCCAACACCTGCCAACCTCAGCACCTGGTATGAAGATAAGACAGACAGGTGTGCTGCTTGAGGCGAGACAGGAACACTTCAACATATTTTGAGTGCATGCAGAGTCAATCTTTCCAGCGGCCTGTACACTTGGAGACATAACAACGTTCTCAAAGTTGTAACAAAAGCAGTTGAGCAGAGAATACTGTAGCACAATTTATCTCATGCCCCATGCTGCACAGAACATCGCATATCATTTGTGAAAGAAGGCTCCAATTCAAGGGTGTACAGCACAGGCCCACGATCAAGCATACTTTCTCCAGCCAATGATTGGTGTGTCAAGGCCGACCTGGATGGGAAAGGCAGTTTCCCGGAGCAAATAGCTTTCACCACAATGCGTCCAGATATAATTGTCTGGTCTGACATCAGTAGAGAAGTGGTTATTGCTGAACTTTCAGTCCCCTAGGAAGACAACATCGATGAAGCCCATGAGCGCAAGTTAACCAAGTATGCAGAATTAAGATCAGAGTGCAGAGACAGAGGGTGGAAGGTCTCATGCTATCCATTCGAAGTAGGTTACCGTGGCTTTATTGCATTCACTTTCCAGAAGTGGCTGCATGACCTTGGTTTCACTAGAAGGGAGATGAAGTCAACCAGCAGGGCTGTAGTTGAGGCAGCAGAGACAGGATCATTGTGGGTGTGGACCAAGTACGTCCAGAGGGGCAGATAGTCAGACAGCGTATCCGTCTTTTGCAAACCCTTCAGTAGTTGCATAGACACCTGAAGAGTAGACTGTCTGTTGGATGGAAGCGACCAACAACTCTGATAGAGGCAGATGCCAAGTTGTTAAGCTCACCAGTGGGAGGTGGTGCTTTAGCACTGCTGGCCCACCACCTCGAGGGAGTCTTGATCATAAGCGGCCGAAACTCCTGAAGACAGGTGGCAGATCAACTGATGATCCCACTGGTGATAGCACAGGACAGTTAACATCTTAGTCCAAGTGTATTTTCAATTCAATTCAATTCTAGAAAAGAGAGGAAAGAAAGAACAAGCAAAAGGAGAAAACTATGTACAAGTAGGGAGTGATCTTTTTTTCACTACATATTCATTGATTTGTGAGAATAAAATCAGGTCTATGAGGTGTTATGTAGTTAAACCATTTTTCTCTGTATGAAACAAATAGTTCCAACATATGATTAACAGATGCTGTTATCTAAGGAAAAATGGCTTTTAAGATCAAGGCAGTCTTCATGTCTAACTCTTGTATGCCCTTGGACACATGGACCACCTTCCCCTGGCCTCTCTGCAGAGGTACCATTGACGCTTCCCTCAGATTATCCTACCTAATTGAAGCAGTGTTGGTCTCCTCTCCCAGGCATCAGCGCTTTATTATCCTCAGCCAACTCTGACGCCAGACTCCAAAAGCTGGCATTCAACTCAGATCTCTGTCACTGAAAGATGTTACCAGGATCTGAGCTCGGGTCCGTGGTGCAGAAGAAAAAGAGGGAGAAGAGGGGAGTGGTAGTGATAGGGGAGAGGAACAGAGTCAGAGGAACAGACAGGAGAATCTGTGGACATGAACACTCGAATGATATGTTACCTCCCAGGTACCAGGCTCAGGGATGTCTTGGATCGAGTCCACTGTATTTTGGAGCGGGAGGGAGAGCATATATTGGTACCAATGGCATAGGAAGGAAAAGCAAAGAGGTCCTGAAGAGAGAATTTAGAGAGCTAGGCCGAAAGCTGAGAAGCAGGACCTCCGGGGTAGAAATTTCTGGATTGCTACCTGTACCACATGCCAGTGAGATTAGAAGCTGGAGGATTTAGCAGATAAATGTGTGGCTGAGAAGCTGGTGCAGGGGCAGGGCTTCAGGTTCTAGGATCATTGGGATCTCCTCTAGGGGAGGTATGACCTGTTCAAAAGGGATAGTTTGCCCTTGAACTGGAAGGGAACCAGTATTCTTGCAGGCAGGTTTGTTAGAGCTGTTGGGGAGGGTTTAAAATAATTTGGCGGGGGGATGGGAACTGGAGTGAACAGACTCAGGATAGGATGGATGGTAAAAAAGCAAAGATAGTGTGCAGTCAAACTGTTAGGAAGGGCTGGCAGAAGATAGGACAAAATTGCAAACCAACAGGGTGAGCATCAGTAGATCAGGGATGCAGAAATCAATAAGGGTAGCAAATACAGTACTCATTGTGTTATATTTTAATGCACAGAGTATAAGAAATAAGGTGGATGATCTTGTTACACTGTTACAGATTGCCAGATATGATGTTGTGGCTATCACTGAACCATGGCTGAAGGATGGTGGAAGTGGGGGATGAATGTCCAAGGTTACACATTGTATCGGAGGGATAGGAAGGTAGCAGAGGGGCTGGCATGGCTCTGCTGGTAAAGAATGACATCAAACCATTAGAAAGATATAACATTAGAAAGAACAGTTTGTCATTGAAGCTAGTAAGTGATAAGCCATACTGGATTGGATGTTATGTAATGAACTAGAGGTGATTAGGGCACTTAAGGTAAAGGAACCCTTAGGAAGAAATGATTACAATGTGATAGAGTTCTGCTTGAAATTTGATAGGGAGAAAGTAAAGTCTGACATAGCAGTATTTCAGTGGAGTAAAGGAAATTACAGTGATATGAGAAAGAAGTTGACCAAAGTAAATTTGAAGGAAATGCTGGCACGGATGATAGCAGAGCAGCAATGGCTTGAGTTTCTGGAGAAAATGAGGATGGTGCAGGATTGATGTATTCTGAAAACAAAGAAAAGGACATACGACAAAGCAAAAATTCGCAAGTAGAGGATTGGGATGCTTTTAAAAGCCTATAGAAAGCACCTAAAAGAATCAGTAGGAGGGAGAAGATGAAATATGAAAGCAAGGTAGCAAACAATATCAAGGTGCATAGAAAAAGCCTTTTCAAGTATATAAAAAAATCAAAGGATGAGAGTGGATGTAGGATAACTAGAAAATGAGGCCGGAAAAATAATAATGGGGAACAAGGAGACTGCAGATGAACTAAGTGAGGATTTTGCATCAGTCCTCATTGTAGAAAACATTAGCAGGGTGCTGGATGTTGAGGGGTGTGAGTGAGGAGAAGTGAGTGCCATTACTATTACAAGGGAAGGTGCTCAAAAAGCTGAAAGACCTAAATGTACATAAGTCACCCGGACCACATGAACTGCACCCTAGGGTTCTGAAGGAGGTAGTGACAGAGATCGTGGAGGCACTAGTAATGATCTTCCAAGAATCATTAGACTCTGGAGTGGTTCCAGAGGACAGGAAAATTGCAAATGTCACACCACTCTTTAAGAAAGGAGGAAGGCAGCAGAAGGGAAATTATACACTAGTTAGCCCGACCTCAGTGGTTGGGAAGATGTTGGAGTCAATTGTTAAGGATGAGGTTACGGAGTACTTGGTGACGCAAGACAAGATTGGACAAAGTCAGTGTGACTTCCTTGAGGGAAAATCCTGCCTGACAAACCTGTTGGAAATCTTTGAGGAGATTCCAAGTAGGATAGGTAAAGGGAATGCAGTGGATGTTGTATATTTGGAATTTCAGAAGGCCTTTGACAAAGTGCCACACATGAAGCTGCTTACCAAGTTAAGAATGCATAGTATTACAGGAAAGTTACTAGCATGGTTAGAACATCGGCTGTAAGTGGGAATAAAAGGATCCTTTTCTGGTTGGCTGCTAATGACTAGTGGTGTTCCACAAGGGTGGGTGTTGGACCACTTCTTTTTATGCTGTATATAATTGATTTAGATGATGGAATAGATGGCTTTGTTGCTGAATTTTGCAGATGATACAAAAATTTGTGGTGCGGCAGGTAGCGTGGAGGGAACAGGAAGGCTGCAGAAGGACTTAGACAGTTTAGGAGAATGGGCAAAAAAGTGGTAAATGAAATACAATGTTGGAGAATGCATGGTCATGCACTTTGGTAAATGAAATAATTGTGCAGACTATTTTCTAAATAGGGAGAAAACCCTAAAATCTGAGATACAAAGAGTTTTGGGAGTCCTTGTCCAGATCACCCTGAAGGTTAACTTGCAGGCTGAGTCGGCGATGAAGAAGGCGAATGCAATGTTGGCATTCATTTCAAGAGGTCTGGAATATAAGAGCAGGGGCGTGATGCTGCAGCTTTATAAAGTACTGTGAACTGTAAGGCCTTGTGAACAGTTTTGGGTTCCTTATCTAGGAAAAGATATGCTGGCATTGGAAAGGGTTCAGAGGAGGTTCATAAGGATGATTCTGGAAATGAAAGAGTTCTCATATGAGAAACATTTGATAGCTCTGGGTCTGTACTTGCTGGAATTTAGAAGGATGAGGGGAAACCTTTCAAATGTTGAAAGGCCTGGACAGAGTAGATCTGGAAAGGATGTTTCCCTTGGTGTGGGAGTCTGGGACAAAAGGGAACAGACTCAGCTTAGAGGAGCATCCATTTAAAACAGAGATGAAGAGACATTTCTTTAGCCAGAGGGTGGTAAATTTGTGGAATTTGTTATCACAGGCAGCTGTAGAGACCAGGTCATTGGGTGTATTTAAGGCAGAGATTGACAGGTTCTTGATTGGCCATGGAATCAAAGGTTATGGGGAGAAGACTGGGGAGTGGGGTTGAGGAGGAGAAGAAAAAGAATCAACCATGAATGAATGGCACAGAAGACTCGATGGGCCAAATGGCCTAATCCTGCTCATGTGTCTTATGGCTTTATGGTCTTATGGAAGACTGGAGAAAAGCTTCATTAATGTTCTTAATGCCTCTTTGAGAAATCATAATGGCCCAGAGATGGGTATCACTGACCTGTGACCAAAATGGGAGAAGACTACCCAGATACACAGAAAAAGTTTTGAATCTCTTCATCAGAAGCACTTGAAAGCCCAGAAAAAAATGCCAGAAAGTGTGCACTAGTTTTCATGTTGTCCTCGCACCCCCCTGATTCAGCACCTCTGGTCTCACTTGTGGCATGTTTGTGGATCTCACCTCCCTAGCCTCATCAATCACTGGGTGGAAGCAAGACTGCCTCAACCCAAAGGGTGGCCCAAGAAGAAACAGAAAATGCTCCTGAGGAAGAGGAATGTGTGATAGAATCTTGGTGGCAATGAGAATGGTTTGATGTGTTCACAGTTAAGGTGCAAAGGGGAAGGCTGGTTAGAAGAGCACAGGAATATTCAAATCTACAGATAACAAAGTCAAACAAATTATATAAACTGTTAAGGGTAAAGTGAACAGTTAAGCTGAGGTGATGAGAAGACAGAGGTAGTCTTAGTAGTGGAGTGGATGATGGGTTACAAGTGTAGTTGAGGATCAAATCTAAAAAATTGGAGAGGTCCTTCTCCATCTTCCCAGGTTCACCCAGAAGAAGTGGCTGAAACTAAGATGTAATTGCAAGGAATATATAAATAACATTATTTATGCAAATATTATGCATAACATTAGAATTGCTCAGGATGAATGTGTCTGAACAACTGGAATGCTTAACATAATACTATGTGTCAATGGTCATGAAAACCAGAAGATGAGCATTCTAGTGCTAAACAAGCACAATTTCTTCTGAAAGTTGCCCCCATTATTTGGAGCAGAGGGTAAACATGTGCCAGTCTGCAACATAGTTTGATGTCCAGTGTCTGAATCCAGGACAACACTCCAATGGTCAGGATGCTGATGAGAAGTTTATGGGTTAGTTATTTATATTGCTAGATGCAAGCCATTTGATAAATTTGAATCTGGACAAAATTTATTACTGTTTTACAATAAATTTACACTGAGCTTGCACACTGAATCATTTAATCCCTAACCAAATTGTGAATGATCAGAATTCTTTACAGTAATCTGATCTGACAATGTGTACCAGCTCCCAATCCAGACTTCTGGAAAGGAGGACAGTGACCACAGTGATCATGGAGTTACACACAGCACACAGCACTAGGGAACATTCCCCTAAGCTTCCAATAAAATGGTAGTTCTCACAGGTTGTTCAATCTATTGGATACCTTCAGTTTACTGAAAGTGTCTGAGCTCCTCTCAGTTGGGACTATACCGAGGAGTCTCATTTTAACAGTGGACCAAATTGAACCAATTGCCCAACTTTGAGATATCTACGTTTGTTCACTTCTGTTGAAGACAAGCTTCAAATCTGAGTTGCAGACCTCAGAGGAGTAAATACCAGTGGTGGAAAGGAAAACACTGATTCTCTTGGGACATTCACACACACACAAAAAAACAATGCATTGAATAAACAGCATATAGTAAATGTTTGCTGTGGTTTCCTCTATAAATAAAACCAAGAACCAATTTGCACTATTACTGTGAATGACAAGTTTATGGTCATTATGGTTGCTAGGAGCTTGAAACATGGTCTGACATCAATTATTTATGTTATATAAAGAGAGAGATTAACATTACATTATAAAGTCACTGATATCATGTTGCATGATGGTGGTACCTTCAATTGACACCATCTGCACCAAAGTATTATAAATGTATGAGCAAATTTTCAGAAGATCCTCTAATTACTGAAACAGAGGTGAACTTTCCCCTCTTTTGCTGATTTCCTTTGCTTGCCTGTCGGTGGTAGTTGTAGTGTAGGAGAAAGCTTATCAAACATGCAGGCCTGCTTCCTGAACAAAGAAACATTACTCGGCTGATTTCTCCACTTTCTAATTGATGTACAAGTACTGATATTCTGCAGTTTTTGAGTAGGAACAAATGCTCTGTTAATGAACATCCATTCTGATTTTAGGTGCCTACAATGAAAATAACGTAATTGATCCGAAGGCACATCTTCAACGTGGTTTGTAATTTTAGGTTACTATATAATGTTCACTGCTGACTGTATGCAACAATGATATTAGGCATCCGTTAGTCTCGAGAGACCATGGATTTGCGCCTTGGAAAGTTTCCAGGGAGCAGGCCTGGGTGGGATTGTATGGGAGACCGGCAGTTGCCCATGCTGCAAGTCTCCTCTCTCCACGCCACTGATGTTGTCCAAGGGAAGGGCAAGGGCTGATACAGCTTGGCACCGGTGTCGTCGCAGAGCAAAGATCAATTTTAAGTGCTGGTAATGAACAGGAGGGAAAGCAGGAAACATGACGAGTTTATCACAGGCATACTTAAAGTTATGAAGCAGGCAACTAAAGCAGTCATTGGGCAACACTGGTATGCCCACAGTCCTCTGTGTGTCAGTACAAGGACAAGGAATGGAAGTGCAGACTTTGTGCAACCACTTAATTTCAATGTCATTTCACTCTTCATTAAACTTCGATCACATAGCAATCTGATTTCTATGCCATCATATTTTTTTCAGATTTATTTGTATTTCTTGAAGCGTCACTGAAAGGGTGGAGGATGAAAGCTCAGAGATCTTCCATTTAATTTTTAAATCGCCAAACTTTATTTTAATTGGCTATTTAACCATGTTTAATTTTACTCTATGGATATTGAGAATGCTGAGATGCAGTTGTGACGTAAGGGTTTAAGTCAGTTCATTAATAACACACACGTGCGCATACAGTAGCCCTGACTTAAACAGGATCTGGTTAGCCACGAACAGCAGCATGTTAGGGAGCTGTAGAAGAATCCAGTTCTGGCAAGCAGCTAGTGGAAGTGGTCAACCATCCATGTTGATAGGCAGCAGTACCCATGACAAAGATTCCATTTACACTAATGTGTCAATGTTACTTAATTTATTACTCCATGTCAAATAGTTTATTTTTTGTTATTGCTAAAATCCTCCTTTTTAACTTTAGTTAAATATAGGGTGATAGAAACTGTACTGCACTTAAAATGGCACATTAACATGGTGCAATACAGCGAGCAGTTGGTGTCAAGTGTTACTAGGAAACTTGTGCTAATAACAAAGTGAAGTCAAAGAGCCATCAAGTCCACTGAAGCTTGGCTGAGATTCTTTAGATGAATGACAGCAGTAGCAACATTTGAAGTTTCCATTTTGTGTATAGGTCACATTGATGGGTATGCATCCAATGCTAATCACAGCCATCTGGAACAAATACCACAGCAACCTGTTGTATACAACTCACTGACCACAAACACCTGCTGTTTAAATCTCACAAACCAAACCCACCTGCTACATGTGAGGCATTAATTAAAACTGATCTCTTGTGTACATTTCATTTACCACACCGACCAGGTATTCAAGTCCTATGAACTACATCCACTCTTGTGTACAGATCGAATTGACAACATTCACCTGATCTGTACCTCTCTATGGCCTGGTATTGCGTATGTCTCAATTGAATACAGTCACAGGGAGTATATATTTCATTGATCATGGTATATCCCACTGATCAGACCTAGAATGTACAATGCCTTAGTGACCACACCAACCTGGTGTGGGTGACTCGTTGACCACACACAACTGGAGTGCATGTCTCACTCACTATACACACTGTACATAATGTTTATGTTTCATTGATAACACCCATCTGATATATACTGTATACCTCAATGTTCACACCCACGTGTTGAAATATATACATTAAACATTATATGCATCATATTAACCACACCCACCTGATACCTTTGCCTTGTGACCCAACTTATGGTGGTTTTAATCCTTGATATCCATGAGCTTGTTTATACTAACATTTTTATTTTTTTTCAAGTTCTGAATAATTTCAACACTGTGCTACCCATTAGATTTCTAATATGTTCTTTGAGACAGAGAGAAAAAAAGTATCATCTTAAAGTTCTCAAACAATTTTCTGTCCATCCTGTTTGAAGATCCTGGTAAGTATTGAGTATCTTCTCCAAATACTGGTAGCCTTCAGAGCAGACAACACGGACACTGGACTGTTTCTATGGTTGGTGCAGTTGGAACCTGGTATTCAAGATGCTGGAGCTGGGGGCAACAACAAAATGCTGGAGGGGGTGGGGGCCCTGCTTTGGGTATATGGTTCAATAAGTCTAGATCCAAACTGTGACCATTCTCCGGTGTGTGATATCATGAAAAGAGTAATTAATGTGAAACTTAAAAAATTGAATGTGATCGCCCAAATATGATAAGCTACTAAGAGACTTGGAGTAGATAATTGCCTTGACAGTATGCTTTTACCATGTTGCACCAACATCAACAGCAGGCTGGAATAATCAATGTGCAAAATACAGTTGGACCAATTGAGAGATGAAGTCCCTGCACCATTGGTCATGGGCTTCCAATCAGAAATCATTGTAATCTCTTGTTATCAAGCCCACCTAGTATCCTTTTATCAAGCTCTCTTTAGATCTAAATTGCCAATCTAACCATCTGGACCAGCAAAAAATTCACGACAATGACATAAAGTTGGCCATGGGCACAGATGACCAAAAGATTGATTAAGGATGAGCACGTTGAAAGATATGAAAGAGGTAAACAGCCAGGAAGGTATAAGAGCAGACTACCTGCCAAGCTGCAGCTAAGACCTCCTGTGATGGAACATGTAGGGATAAATTGTTCAACTGGCAGGCTGCAAAGTGTCTTGAAAAGTGAGCTAGAAATTTTGGAATTTTGTAATTCTGCATTTCTTACAGTTGCTAATTGCTATAGCTATTGTTTTTCTGTTTCTTAAATTGGTCCGTTTTTCTTGGTTTTCTCACAAAACAGTCCAAACATGCTTTTGATATTTGCCCTGCTTGAGTAAGGAGAATGGTATATTCCACAGAGCTCTCCAAATAAAAGCTTTCTTAATTGCTTCATAGTCAACCTGCTAAGAAATAAATATTAGCATAAACTGTTGAACCATTTGCAAAACAATATTTATTAATTCATGCCATGTATTGAAGCAGTAAAGTTACACATAATTGAGAATATTGACCTGTTCTTCACTTTCAGAGGAAGTAGTCTGCCTCAAGAGTTTGCATGACAGCATGTAAAATTTATAGTCCCCATGGTACCCAAACCATACATGCTCCTGTAGTCGCTGGGAATAAACATCTGCATTTCCCAGAGAACTAGCTGAGGTGGATGTTGCTGTGGAGCCGTGAGAACTTCTGAAATGGATTCAACAGTGGCTGGATGGGAGATGTCAGAGAGTAGTGGTGGATAACTGTTTGTCAGGTTGGAGGCCCGTGACTAGTGGTGTGCCTCAGGGATCTGTACTGGGTCCAATGTTGTTTGTCACATACATTAATGATCTGGATGATGGGGTGGTAAATTGGATTAGTAAGTATGCAGATGATACGAAGATAAGTGGCGTTGTGGATAATGAAGTAGGTTTTCAAAGCTTGCAGAGAAATTTAGGCCAGTTAGAAGAGTGGTGCATAGTTCCCTGAAGGTGGAATCTCATGTGGATAGGGTGGTGAAGAAAGCTTTTGGTATGCTGGCCTTTATAAATCTGAGCATTGAGTATGGGATTAATGTTAAAATTGTACAAGGCATTGGTTAGGCTGAATTTGGAGTATTGTTGTATTGTTGGAGTACAGTTCTGGTCACCGAATTATAGGAAAGATGTCAACAAAATAGAGAGAGTACAGAGAAGATTTATGAGAACGTTCCCTGGGTTTCAGCATCTAAATTACAGGGAAAGGTTGACGAGTTAGGTCTTTATTCTTTGGAGTATAGAAGGTTGAGGGAGGACTTGATAGAGGTATTTAAAATTATGAGGGGGATAGATAGAGTTGACGTGGATAGGCTTTTTCCACTGAGAGTAGGGGAGATTCAAACAAGAGGACATGAGTTGAGAGTTAGGGGGCAAAAGTTTAAGGGTAACACGAGGGGAAATTTCTTTACTCAGAGAGTGGTAGCTGTGTGGAATGAGCTTCCAGTAGAAGTGGTAGAGGCAGGTTTGGTGTTGTCATTTAAAGTAAAATTGGATAGGTATATGGACTGGAAAGGAATGGAGGGTTATGGGCTGAGTGCGGGCCAGTGGGACTAGGTGAGAGTAAGCGTTCAGCATGGACTAGAAGGGCCGAGATGGCCTGTTTTCATGCTGTAATTGTTAAATAGTTATATATGGTTATATATAGGAGCAGAATTAGGCCTTTTGGCCTATCGAGTCTGCTCTGCCATTTCATCATGGTTGATCCATTTACCCTCTCAGCCCCATTCTCCTGCCTTCCCCCCCACCCCCCACCCATATCCCTTCATGCCCTGACCAATCAAGAATCTATTAATCTCCGCCTTAAATATACGTAAAGACTTGGCCTCCACAGCTACAGGTGGAAATGAATTCCACACATTCACCCATCTCTGGCTAAAAAAATGCCTCCTCATCCCCATTCTAAAATGACCTTCCTCTATTCTGAGGATATATCCTCTAGTATTGCATTCTCCCACCAGAGGAAACATCCTCTCCACATTCACGCTATCGAGGCTTTTCACTATTTAATAGGTTTCAATTAGGTCATCCCTCATTCTTACACAGGTGTAGAGCCATCAAACTTTCTTCATAAGACAAGCTATTCAAACCTGGAATCATTGTTGTGAACCTCCTTTGAACCCTCTCCAGTTTCAGCACATCCTTTTTAAAATAAGGGGCCCAAAACTGCTCACAATACTCCAAGTGAGGCCTCACCAGTGCTCAACATTACATCTTTGCTTTTATATTCTTGGTCTCTTGAAATGGAAGTTAATATCGCATTGCCTTCCTCACCACAGACTCAACATGTCAATTAACCTTTAGGGAATCCTGCACAAGGATTCCAAAGTCCCTTTACAACCTTTTTGTATTTTCTCTCCATCTGGAAAATAGCCAGCTCTTTCATTTCTTCTACAAAAGTACATGACCATACACTTCCCAGTACTGTATTCCATCTGACACTTCTTTGCCCATTCTCCTAATCTGTTTAAGTCCTTCTGTAGCCTCTCTACTTCCTCAAAACTACCTGCCCCTCCACCTGTCTTTGCTTTGTCTACAAACTTTGTAACAAAGCCATCAATTCCATCGTCCAAATCATTGACATATAGTGTAAAAAGAATTGGTCCCAACACAGACCCCTGTGGAACACCACTTGTCGCTGACAACGAGGCAGCAAAGGCTCCAATTACTCCCACTCTTTTCTTCCAGCCAATTGGCCACTGCTTTAACCTTGCTATAGTCTTTCCTGTAATACCACAGGCTCGTAGCTTGTTAAGCAGCCTCATGTGTGCTACCTTGTCAAAGGATTTTTGAAAATCCCAGTACACATCAACTGATTCTCATTTGTTTATTCTGCTTGTTATTTCTTCAAAGAATTCCAGTCAAGATTTTCCCTTGAGGAAACTACACTGACTACAGCTTATTTTATCATGTGCCTCCAAGTACACTGAGACCTCATCCTTAATAATCAATTCCAACATCTTTCCAGCCACTGAGTTCATACTAACTGGCCTATTGTTTGTTTTCTTCTGCCTCTGGCCCTTCTTGAAAAGTGGAGAGACAATTGCAATTTTCCAGTCTTCCTGAACCATTCCAGAACATAGTGATTCTTGAAAGATCATTACTAATGCCTCCACAATCTCTTCAACCACCACTTTCAGAACCCCAGGGTGTAGTTCATCTGATCCATGTGACTGGTCTCCCTTCAGACCTTTCAGTTTCCCAAGAACCTTCTTCCTATTAATGGTAAATTCACACACTTCATGATCCCTGACACCTGGAACTTCCACCATGCTGTCAGTGTCTTCAACATTGAAGACTGATTCAGTTTTTCTGCCATTTCCTTATGCCCCATTACTATCCCTCCATCAATGTTTTCCAGTGGCCCAATATCAACTCTTGCCCCTCTTTTACAATTACATATTTGAAGAAACATTTGGTACCCTCTTTAATATTATTGGCTAGTTTAATTTTGTATTTCATCTTTACCTTCTTAATGACTTTTTCAGTTGCCTTCTGTTGGTTTCTAAAAGCTTCTAATCCTCTAACTTCCAACTAATTTTTGCTCTATTGTATGCCATCTCTTTGGCTTTTATGTTAGCTTTGACTTCTCTTGTTAGCTATGGTTGTTTCATCTTTCCTGTAGAATACTGCTTCCTCTTTGGGATGTATATATCCTGTGTCTTCCAAATTGCTTCCAGAAATTCCAGCCATTGCTGCTCTGCCGTCATCCCTGCCAGTGTTCTTTTCCAATCAATTCAGGCCAACTCCTCGCTCATACCTCTGTAATTCCCTTTACTCCACTGTAATACTAATACATCTGACTTTATGTTCTCCTTCTCAAAATTCAGGGTAAATTTGATCATATTATGATCACTTTCCCTCAGGGTTCTTTTACCTTAAGCTCTCTAATGAATTCCAGTTCATTGCATAAGACCCAATCAAGAATAGCAGATGCCCTAGTGGGCTCAGCCACAAGCTGCTTTAAAAAGCCAACTTGTAGGCATTCTAGAAATTCCCCTTCTTGAAATCCAACACTAACCTAATTTTCCCTATCTATCTGCACATTGAAATCCCCTATGACTATTGTAACACAGACTACTGTGGGAGGTGAGGGAGGAGATTGTGATGATCTTTGCATCATCAATGGGGACGGGAGAGGTTCTGGAGGATTGGAGGGTTGCAGATGTTGTTCCATTATTCAAGAAAGAGAGTACAGATAGCCCAGGAAATTATAGACCAGTGAGTCTTACTTCGATAGTTGTTAAGTTGATGGAGAAGATCATGAAAGGCAGAATTTATGAACATTTGGAGAGGCATAATATGATTAGGAATAGTCAGCATGGCTTTGTGAAAGGCAGGTTGTGCCTTACGAGCCTGATTGAATTTTTTGAGGATGTGACTAAACACATTGATGAAGGAAGAGCAGTAGATGTAGTGTATATGGATTTCAGCAAGGCATTTGACAAGGTACCGCATGCAAGGCTTATTGAGAAAGTAAGGAGGCATGGGATCCAAGGGGACATTGCTTTGTGGATCCAGAACTGGCTTGCCGACAGAAGGCAAAGAGTGGTTGTAGACATGTTATATTCTGCACGGAGGTCAGTTACCAGCGGTGTGCCTCAGAGATCTGTCCTGGAACCCCTACTCTTTTTGATTTTTATAAATGACCTGGATGAAGAAGTGGAAGGATAGGTTAGTAAATTTGCTGATGACACCAAGGTTGGGGACGTTGTGGATAGTGTGGAGGGCTGTCAGAGGTTACAGTGGGACAATGATAGGATGCAAAACTGGGCTGAGAAGTGGCATATGGGGTTCTACCCAGATAAGTGTGAGGTGGTTCATTTTGGTAGGTCAACTATGATGGCAGAATATAGTATTAATGGTAAGATTCTTGGCAATGTGGAGGATCAGAGGGATCATGGGGTCCGAGTCCGAAGGAAACTCATAGCTGCTGTGCAGGTTGACTCTGTGGTTAAGAAGGCATATGGTGCATTGGCTTTCATCATGAGTTTACGAGTCGCGAGGTAATGTTGCAACTATATAGGACCCTGTTCAGACCCTAAATGGAGCACTGTGCTCAGTTCTGGTCACCTCACTATAGGAAGGATGTGGAAACCATAGTAAGTGTGCAGAGGAGATTTACAAGGATATTGTCTGGATTGGGGAGCATGCCTTATGAGAATAGGTTGAGTGAACACAACCTTTTTTCCTTAGAGCGATAGAGAATGAAAGGTGACCTGACAGAGGTGTATAAGATGATTAGAAGAATTGATCGTGTGGATAGTCAGAGGCTTTTTCCCAGGGCTGGAATGGATAGCACAAGAGGGCATAGTTTTAAGGTGCTTGGAAGTAGGTACAGAGGAGATGTCAGGGGTAGATTTTTCTCATGCAGAGGGTGGTGAGTACGTGGAATGGGCTGCCGGTGATGGTGGTGAAGGCAGATACAATAGGGTCTTTTAAGAGACTCCTGGATAAGTACATGGAGCTCAGAAAAATAGGGGGCTTTGGGTAACCATAGATAATTTCTAAGGTAAGAGCATCTTTGGCACAGCTTTGTGAGCCGAAGGATCTGTATTACGTTGTAGGTTTTCTATGTTTCTATGTCTATGTTTATATTATCCTTTTGGCATGCATTTTCTATCTCCCGTTGTAATTTGTAGACCATATTCTTACTACTATTTGGAGGTCTGTATATAACCATCAGGGTCTTTTTACTCTTGCAGTTCCTTAGTTCTATCCACAATGATTCAATGCCTTCTGACCCCATGATTTCTTTTCTGATAGTTATCTGCTGAAATTTCGCTGAGTTAGACCATTTGTTTCAATGGACAGTAGTGGCCCCAAGAGAAAGAGAATAATCTAATGTTTTTGATTGTTACCTTATTTTAGTTTTTAAGTAGCCTAACTTTTAAAAAGTAATATGATGATTAAAGTTTTATAGGTTTTGGTTATCTGTATCTATCAGAGACAATTGATTCCAATTGGCAGCTTTAACAGGTGTAGCAAGACAAGGAAAACATATTAACTGGGAGTTACTACAGATTGTAATTTGGTAAATTGGTTTATTATCATCATATGTACTGAGATACAGTGCAAAACTTTGTTTTACATGTTATCAATACAGATCATTTAATCACATCAATGCATTGAGGTAGTACAAGGAAAAACAATAGCAAAATGTAGATGAAGACTTGAACTTTGCAGTACATTTCCACAGATACATAAAGGCAACAGATAGGTTTGTTAGCTAAATAAAAAGGGAACTTGCTTTTCTTCATGAGCCAAGACACATAACAAGCAAAAGTGGGATCTGCCTACAATTAGATATAATGTATTTTGGCCACATTTGTGTAAAGTTTTGGTTACTACATTACAGGAAAAATGTCATTACATTGCAAAGGAAGTTTATGTGCATGTTGTCAAGACTGGAAGTTTGGTTGTTTTCTTTGGAAAAGAGGCCAAGGTGATATATAGTCAGGGAGATACTAATTTATGGGAGACATATATGATGTTGACTGACTTACTTTCCTTAACAGAGATGTCAAAGACCTGGCAGCATAGTATTAAAATAATTGAAAGATGTAAAAGAGGAGAGTTGAGGGATAGATTTTCCACCTAAAGTGTGGTAGGGCTTTAAATGATGGAAATGGAGTAAACCTTATCATATTTATGAATTATTGGATATATCAATCCTCCTCAGTTTACAGCTTCCTGATTTATCTATAGCACATTTATGAATGAACATTTGGGAGGCTGGCAGGATGAATTTGCTGGATGCTTTTGGGTTTCAGGCACCTTCTGCTTTGTGGGAACTTGGTTTGTGGTTGCACTTCTGACTAGCAAACTGTTTAGGTTGTGAGCAGTTCCCAGGAATGGAACCTTACTCTAACCTGAGGAGGACCTTCAAAGGGGTGAATCTACAAAAGGCATCTGGTCCAGATGGCTACCTGACTGAGTACTGAAGGTCTGCTCAGGCCAGCTGGCTGGTGTGTTTATGGACATTTTCAACCTCTCGCTTCTGTGGTCTGAGGTTCCCACTTGCTTCAAAAAGGCAACTATTGTACTGGTGTCCAAGAAGAGTGTGATGACTTACCTCAATGACGACCATCTAGTAGCTCTTAGATCATCTGTAAAAAAGTGCTTTGAGAGGTTGGTTATGGGACAAATCAACTCCTGCCTTAGAGATGAACTGGATTCATTCCAATTTGCCTACCGCCACAACAGGTCAATAAAAATTCAATTTCTTTGGCTGACCACTCTCTTCTGGACTATCTGGACAACAAGAACACAGATGTCAGCCTTCTGTTCATAACTCGGCATGCAACACAATCATCCCATCTATTCTCATCAGCAAGCTTCAATACCCTGGGCCTCTGTACCTCCATCTGCAACTGGATGCTCAGCTTCCTCTTTGACTGTTCTCAATCAGTGAGGATTGGAGCGACCATTCCTTTGTGCCGATCATGAATATACAGTAGGTGTATCTCAAAGCTCTGTGCATACATCACTTCTCTACTGTCTATACACACATGACCACTCGAAGACACAACAACTATCTTTTGCTTGGCATCAGCACAACTAAGAGGTGAGTTTTGACTTCTGGAAGGGGAATGAGGGCAACCCTAATCATTACAGTTTAATAATACGGAGATCACATGATTACCTTGTACTAAAATGGATCTGTTTGTTCTAATTGTGATTTTTTTTTTGGTAAAAATTGTGTATAATTTATGCTTAGTTTGTATTTTTTTTGTGAATGAAGCTGCTGCAAGTAAGTTTTTCATTCACCTATTCATTTATTATGTACTTGTGCCTACGACAATAAACTCAGCTTTGAGTTGTGCACTGGAAAAGCTGTCACCCGTAGGACAATGGAGCTAATGCGTGAAGCTGTGATCAGGCGGGGTAGCTCTCTTCTCAATGGCACAGACATAATGGACCTCATGGCTTTTCCTATGTCATAAATTATCTTTATGATGGGGGCTTGGTTTCACCAATTGTGGAAGGGTTTCTGTGAACGCGCCCTGTCACTTCCTGTACATTCAAAAGGCTCTGCCCTGCACAGATTTTGCCAGTAAGGTCTTTGCCAGTTTCAAGAAGCAAGTTGTCTCTTGGGGATCTGCTCCAGTTAAGTGACGCCTCAGCAAGAAGGGGAGCAGTAAGCTCGGATGTCTCACTGCCCCCAAGAAACTCTTGTCCAATAAGAATGGGAATACCAAGTCTGGGAAGACCAAATTATAAATGTTGTGTATGCAGAAAGAAACCCATGTGACTGTTACTGACATATAAGAACTTGGTGCATCTTACTGAGCAGAGCTTTATGTAGTCAAGTGATTCAGGAAAGAATCTGGAAGGTATTTGGACTTCAGAGATTCCAACCATATTCAAAACTACTTCTGCTAACCATTAATCACATTTCCTATTTCACTATTTTTAACTTAATACCTGCTCAATTTTTACATGCTTAATTCCAAATGTAAAGCATCAGTAAGTAGAATTAGAAGGTTGTGCAGGGTCCAAGAGCATTTGTAATTTTCCTATTGCGCTAATGTGCTCTCTCTTCAGCTGACAATGCATCAACCCTTGGACATTATGGGTTAGAATATTTGGGACCTATTACTTGTTTATGGTTCTCCTTGCAATAGTGAATGGGGTATGAGAGGTCATAACACCACAATGTTAGAACCAATTATATTACTCCTCTCATTCACTGAGGTTGATAGAAATAGCAGGTGTATTCCAATAATTCAATGCAGGCAAACATTGGTCAGCTCCCAGGATTCCTGTACTTTCTCCTTACCAACTATCTACTCTCCCAGCTTCTCTCCAAATTTAGGTGGAAATTGGTCAAATACTTTGAAAGGAAAGTGCTGTATGTATGGTATTCTGTGTCAAATCGATATTTCATCCTTTAAGCCTATCACTTCAAGTACGCTGATCATAAGACCATAAACAATAGTCTAACATAGATACCTTTACTGTCTTGAAGATTGTCGAGCCAGGGAGATGTGTCTGCCAAAGACCTGTTTTGGTGGTAAGTGAATTTCAGTGAGTTGAGGGTGTCACTGAGCAATAGTCATTAAGGTACATTATCTCGTTTTTCTTAGGTATAGGGATGATAGTGCTCTTCTTAAAGCAGTTGGGAACCACAGACAGAAGCAGAGAGAGAGATTAAAAATATCTGCAAACATACCCACCAAGATTGTGGCCAGGGACTTCATTCGGGCCAGATGCTCTCCGTGGTTTCCTTCTTTGGAAGACTGATCTTACATCTGCGATGGTGACTGCAGATTCAGGTGCATTGGAATCTGTCATCACAGCTCATCTTTTTCACCATTGGGTGCTCAGGAGCTCTTTCCAACAGTCATATAGAACCTAAGATATCCACTGCAGAACTAAGTGAATGGTATGTTTTACAACGACTCAAACTATCACCGTGTTATTTGAGACAGAACATTTTTATCCTTTATTATGGTGCAATAGCTCAAGAAACATCACCAAGCTCAAGCGAAGTAAAATCCTCTCATATTCTATCCTATTGTGCAATTGCATAAGCCCTCACCAAGTAACACAACTCCTGCCTCCAATGGCCATTTTCAAATTGAAGTTTATTGTCCTATGCACAAGTTCATGTATGCACAGTTGCAATGAAAAACTTAGTTGCAGTAATATCACAGGCACACAACAGCAGATAAGCAGCATTCACAAGGAAAATAATAAAGGTTTAGAGGGCTCTGGGTTAAGCATAGCCAGATGGAACTAACTTGCTGGGCAACACAGTCAGTGTGAATGATTTTGGCTATAACGAGGAAATCCGCAGATGCTGGAAATTCAAACAACATACACAAAATGCTGGTGGAACACAGCAGACCAGGCAGCATCTATAAGGAGAAGCACTGTCGACGTTTCGGGCCAAGACCCTTTGTCAGGACTAACTGAAAGGAAAGATAGTAAGAGATTTGAAAGTAGTGGGGGAGGGGGAAATGCGAAATGATAGGAGAAGACCGGAGGGGGTGGGATGAAGCTAAGAGCTGGAAAGGTGATTGGCGAAAGTGATACAGAGCTGGAGAAGGGAAAGGATTATGGGTTTTTTCCCTCCCCACTCCTTCTGCTTTCCACAGGGATCGCTCCCTACCAAACTCCCTTGTCCACTCGTCCCCCCATCCCTTCCCACCGATCTCCCTCCTGGCACTTATCCTTGTAAACAGAACAAGTGCTACACCTGCCCTTACACTTCCTCCCTCACTACCATTCAGGACCCAAAAAGTCCTTCCAGGTGAGGTGTCACTTCACCTGTGAGTCAGCTGGTGTGGTATATTGCGTCCGGTACTCCTGGTGTGGCCTTTTATATATTGATGAGACCCGACGCAGACTGGGAGACTGTTTCGCTGAACACCTACGCTTGGTCTGCCAGAGAAAGCAGGATCTCCCAGTGGCCACACATTTTAATTCGACGTCCCATTCCCATTCTGATATGTCTATCCATGGCCTCCTCTACTGTCAAAATGAATCCAAACTCAGGTTGGAGAAACAACACCTTTTATACGGGCTGGGTAGCCTCCAACCTGATGGCATGAACATTGACTTCTCTACCTTCCGTTAATGCCCCTCCTCCCCTTCTTACCCCATTCCTGTCATACTTAGTTGTTTGTTTCTTTTTCTCTCTCTCTGTCCATCACTCTGCCTGTTCTCCATCTCCTTCTGGTGTTTCCCCCTCCCCCTTCCTTTCTCCTGAGGCCTCCCGTCCCATGATACTTTCCCTTCTCCAGCTCTGTATCACTTTCGCCAATCACCTTTCCAGCTCTTAGCTTCATCCCACCCCCTCCGGTCTTCTCCTATCATTTCACATTTCCCCCTCCCCCATTACTTTCAAATCTTTAAGTATCTCTCCTTTGTTAGTCCTGACGAAGGGTCTTGGCCTGAAACATCGACAGTGCTTCTCCTATAGCTGCTGCCTGGCCTGCTGTGTTCCACCAGCATTTTGTGTGTTGCTTTAGGCCATAAGACTGTATGGCTTTATAACAAAAATATATAATCTGAATATTTTTGTGTATTTGAACCTTTCCTGTCATTGATAGATGATAAATTTAGTAACACAACTGCAGTTATTTGAACTCAGAGATAATTACAACTCAAAGTTCAAAGTAAGTTTATTATCAAAGTACATATATGTCACCATATTCAATCCTGAGATTCATTTTTTATGGGCAGCCTTAATAACTCCTTAATGGAATCATAATAGAATCAATGAAGGAACACACCAACCTGAATGTTCAACCAGTATGTAACAGACAGCAAACTGTGCAAATACAAAAATAAAGAAATAAAATAATAAATATATAAATAAGCAATAAGTATTGAGAACATGAGATAAAGAGTCCTTAAAAGTAAGTATATAAGTTGTGGGAATGTTGGGGCAACTGAAATTGAGTGAGGCCATCCCCTGTGGATTTTGAACCATGGCTAAGGGGTAATAACTGTTCCTGAACCTGGTGATATGAGTCCCAAGGCTCCTGAATCATTGTTCTGATGGTAGTTGTGAGAAGAAAGCGTTGCCTGGGTGGTGGGGGTTGCTGATGATGGATGCTGCTTTCTGTGACAAAGCTTCATGTGGATGTGCTCAATAACGATGAGGGCTTTACCCGTGACGGATTGGGTCATCTCATGAGTGAAGTGGCAATTCTGGACAAACTTAAGTCAATGAAGTATGCTTGACAATTGTGGCAGGGCTTGAAAACTATCACCTCTTATAAAGTAAAATCAAGTGACATGGGAGACAGCAGGGCTTCGGTTCCAGGTGAGCTCAATGCCTTCTAAGCTCACTTTGATTGTCAAAACATGGAGGAACCATCATGAACTCCTGCAGCCCCTGATGATCTTGTGATTTCAGTCTCTGAGGCTGACATGCAAGCAGGTGAACCCACAAAAAGCATCTGGCCCAGACAGTGTTCCCGGCCAAGTACTAAAGACGTGCTAATCAACTGGTTGGAGTGTTCATTGAGATCTTTAACCTCTTGCTTTGGCAGTCTGAGGTACCCGTCTGTTTCAAGCAGACTTTACTTATACTGGTACCTAAGAAGAAGGCAGTAACCTTCCTCAATGACCATTGTTTAGTAGCATTTAGATCCTCAGTGATGAAGTATTTTGAGAGGTTGGTGATGAAGCATATCAACTCGTACCCGAGAAGTAACTTGTATCCACTCCAATTTACCTACTTGAGCAACAGGTCCACATCAGGTGCCATCTCAATAGCTCTTCATTTTACCTCGGAGAACCTGGACAGCAAAGGTGCATACATCAGGATGCTCTTTATCGATTACACCTTAGCATTCAATACCATCATCCCCTCAAAACTAATCAATAGACTTCAAGACCTTTGCCTCAAAATCTCCTTGTGCAATTGAATCCTTGATTTCCTCACTTGCAGCCCTCAGTCAAAGACCTAGCCAATTGGCATATAATGTGGGAAAATAAAGAAAGAATGGTAAGAAAATGCAGAACTTGGAGATACAGAGTTGTTATGGTTCATAATCTGCAAGAGACAGTAAGTTGGGAAAATAAACTAAATTTATTATTCATAAATTCTATTTTGTATCCCTTATACAAACATAGAGATATTATATTTCAATTATAAAGGGCATTGGTGAGATACATATCGAGGATTTGAATTCTTATTTCAGGAATTTTGTTAAAGCACTGGAAGCAGTTCAGAAAAGGTTTGCTAGGTTATTGCCTGGAATGGGCAGGTTGTTTAATGAAGAAAGGATGGACAGGCTATGTTCATATCTACTGGAGTTCAGAAGAATAAGAAGCGATTTGATTGAAATTTATAAGATCCCAAGGAATTTTGAGAGTGTGGATGTGGAGATATTTCCTTTTGTGGGAAAATCTATAACAAAGGGCCATTGTTAAAAATAAGGGTGCCTATTTAAGAGAAATGAGGCAACATCTTTCTCTTTCAGAAGAATGTGTGTCTTTGGAAATATCTTCCTTAAAAGGCAGTGAAAAACAAAGACACTGAATATTTTAAGGTAAAGGTAGGGAGCATCTTTTTGAACAAAGGGGTGTAAGATTACCAGAAGTTAGTAGGAATGTAGAGTTGAAATTACAATCAGATCAACCATGGTCTTATTAAATGGTGGAGCAGGATTTATCAGCTGAGTAGCTTACACCTGCTCCCATTTCATAAATTTTATTGTATGTAAAATAGGGAAATACCTGCGTCACCCTGAAGAACTAATGCCATTGCTGCCATTATCAGGAAGGAGGTACAAGGTTGAACAAGTTAGGTCTTTATTCTTTGGAGCATAGAAGGTTGAGGGGGGACTTGATGGAGGTATTTAAAATTGTGAGGGGGATAGATAGGGTTGACATGGATAGGCTTTTTTCATTGAGAGTAAAGGAGATTCAAACAAGAGGACATGAGTTGAGAGTTAAAGGGCAAAAGTTTAGGGGTAACACGAGAGGGAACTTCTTTACTCAGAGAGTGGTAGCTGTGTGGAACGAGCTTCCAGTAGAAGTGGTGGATGCAGGTTCGATATTGTCATATAAAAAAATATTTGGATAGGTATATGGACTGGAAAGGAATGGAGGGTTATGGGCTGAGTGCAGGTTGGTGGGACTAGGTGAGAGTAAGCATTCGGCATGGACTAGAAGGGCTGTGATGGTCTGTTTCCATGCTGTAATTGTTATATGGTTACATAGGAGCCTTAGGTCCCACACCACCAATTTCAAGAACAGTTATTACCCTTCAACTAACAGGCTCCTGAAGCAGTGTAGATACTTTCACTCACCTTGACACTGAACTGATTCCACAACCTATGGACTCACTTTCAAGGACTCTACAACTAATTTCTTCAGTATTATTTATTTGCTGCTATTATTATTATTATTATTTTGTATTTGCACCGTTCATCTTTTTCACATTAATTGTTTATCTTTGATTTTGTGTTGGTTTTCAACAATTGTACTGCATTTCTTTGTTCTACTATGAATGCCTGCAGGAAAATGCATCTCAGGGTTGTATATGGTGGCATGTATGTACTTTGATAATAAATTTACTCTGTACTTAAAAGCGACCATTAAGGAAACCAAAACTCAATGCAAGCTAATTTTACACAAAAATGAAACGCTGGAAGTAAAGACTGAGGCAGTGTAGCTCAGAAAAACAGTTAATGTAGCCAAGAAAAAAAAGTTTGAACCTTTCCATGAACTACTCACCATTGTAGAGGTTGGAAAGGTTCATTTACAGGAGCTCTAGGACTGGGATTGAAGCTGGTAGGAATTTAACTGGAGGAAATGATCTTCCTGAAGATACTGGTGAATAAGTGGTCCTGTTTGGTGGCTCACTTACCTCAGGCAATAAATTAATTGATTACATAACTCTTAAAATGCCCTTTCCTTCTGGCACCACACCATTCACTGTGCTTTCAGAACAATGTCATCTACTATATAACAGATAACAGTTGCTCACATTTTAAGGATATGTAATTAAAAGCACACTGCCACTCGGAAGAGCCATATTCAGTAGAGGGTTAGCTATGCAGTAGAAGGTTGCAAGAAATCACTCACAAGACAGGAATAACATTAGCAAGTAACAATACAAACTTACATCATACTCTAACTCTGATGTGAAAAAATTGGTTGCAGTATTAGATCTGACAAGTATTGCAGGTTTCATTTATCACAGTTTCTAAATCTATCTAAAGAAAATTTCACACAACTTAAATCTGTTTCCTCTCTAGGTATTCAGCATGCAATAAAACAAGATGGCTTTCAGGACTTTGAACCAGAGCATATACTGAAAGGATTCCTTGTTTACACAGCCTTTTACTTGGAAAAGTTACAATACTAATAGCAGACTGAAATTTCATTAAAATATGCTTTGAGGTTGGAAAATACCATTTGGAATTTGGAATCCCCATATTTAATAAATGTTTCCTTTGTAAAGGATGCCTGTAATTGGTGAGCATTCCACTGACTCAGCAGAAATCTGTCTACATTTATATTTTGAAAACCACCCATGGATGTTTAAGTGTTTCAACACGTTATTTAATGTAACTCTGAGGACTGTGAGTTCAGATTTTTATATACAAAAGCTGTGTATGCTTAGCTTTGTTTATACCTCGCAGACTGAGATCCGGTAAGATAATTAGATGCTACAAAACATGTGGCACTCATAGTTCTTATCGGGACAACCTACAAAGAATTTCAGGTCCTCAGCACCCGGGGCAACAGACACTAATGGCAGTGTGGAATCCCTGATATTAGAAATCCACATCTTTTAGAACACTCATATGATATTTTGGCTGGAAAATGTCACTGTTTACTTGCTTGGTTTCATTTTGCTCCTGATAAGGAACTTTTGTTGTTGATCTTAAATGGCAAAGAAAGAGACTGGTTGGTTGTTAGCTACAACTTGACAAATTCCAAAACCTTCACTTGTAATCTCAGCAAAACTTCAGCTTCCTCTGCAGACCTCTTCCTCTACTTGTATGAACTAAAACTTGACGTAATGCTCAAAATATCTGAGATCGCATTGTCACAGAGCAAAACAATCAACTTTACTGTTGTGAGGTGTACCAGAAACACTACACCCGAGTGCTTTGGCTTTTTGCCTTTCTACTACTTCAACCTAACTTCTCTAAATGAGATTGCTCTTGCTTGTGACAACCAATCTTAACGGTGTTGCAAACTCTAATTCACGTAAATCAGGGATTGGCTTAAATGTGACCCTTTTCTGCTTGGATGTGTTTGGTTAAAATTGGTCAGAATCTCCTCATCTGCAAAGCAGAATATAAAAAAATACTAATTTGTGTTTATTTTTTAAAAAAAGCATACTTCATAGAAACAAGGATCAAATGAAGAGATTAGCAACACAATCCCTTTAACACCACAGAGTTTTACACCATCTGTTCTGATATGTTGCAGGGATACTTTTATGAAACCCTATTCCTGCCAGGAATCCTTGACCATGAGAGAGTATATCTGTGACTAGGGCACACAGTCCATTAATTAAACATTCTGCCGCATGTTCGCCATATTATCCAATGGGGACTCCCACAGGAAGAAACTGCATCAGGAGCAGAATTGCTATAAAAATAATGCTGAAAAAAATTACTTTTTAGTAATTTTTGGACATGAAATGTCTTGTATGAGAAATAGAACTCTTGATGCCCATGTATGGTGAAAAGGGAACCGCAAAGCATAAGACATTTGCTGATTCATGCTGTTCCTTATGATTATTTAAATGGGTGTCATTGGAAGAAATTAATTAATCAAAAACAATCCTTCTTTAAAATATTTCCTGCATTGACAGATTAGAGACAGCAGGAATTCACAGGAACAATTACCTTCAGTAAGCATTTCCTCATTTGACTGACTGGGATTCCAGGCTTCTGCTTCAATAATCTCTGCTATGTAATTAGTTTCACAATTGTTTACTGGAGTTTCAAGCCAGACAATGCACTTGTTTGTCTGCTTTCCAACTAAAACACCTGCTAACCCAAGTGGCAATTGAAACAATTTATTGTTTTTGTGATACTGGGCATCCTTGAAAACTCATACCAAAGAGACAGAGATCCAGAATGAATTGGATTTGACAGGTGGCAAGCATGTGAATGGTGGGCTGGCAGTGTTCCAGAAGATCTCAGAAGCTCAGGAGATTCAGGTTGGTCGAGTACTTGGATAGGAAGCAACTTTGATACAACGTTGTCTCGAGGGATGGCAATGGCATCACATAATTCTGCCTGAAATTCATTTATATTGCATCTGAAGTGCCTGAACAGTGAGAGTGGCCTGGGGACTGAGTTTACTTTTGAAAACTGGGGCT
The DNA here is from genome assembly GCF_030144855.1 of Hypanus sabinus. Classification (NCBI taxonomy): domain Eukaryota; kingdom Metazoa; phylum Chordata; class Chondrichthyes; order Myliobatiformes; family Dasyatidae; genus Hypanus; species Hypanus sabinus. The sequence goes on from NC_082717.1 coordinate 76,880,218, forward strand.
AAAATCATATTTAAGTGAGGGAGCCGGCATTAAAAACTGACACGTGTAGTTCAAGTTCAGGTTTAATAGTCACTTAGCCATACATGAATATCCATGAATACAGCCAAACGAAACAGCGCCACTTCGAGGTCAAGAGGCCAAGCTCAGTACCAACAGTCATACACAACACAAGGCACACATTGCACCTATAAGAGAGAAGTAAAATGCTGTCACACAAAAAATATATAGTCCAAGTCCCTGAATGCGTGGGCGTTGCAGCAGTCTGCAGTCAAACACAATACATCTTGTCTTCTGTCATGCAAGCACCAGAGGGCAGCACTGACTCCAACATGTATGCCACACCCCACTGCCTCTGGCACTCCAGTGGAGGACACTGACTCCAATGCCTTCCCCCGGGGTGGCCGCAAACAGGCAGCACCACAACTTGGGAGGCTGAGGCTACACAGCTCCCGCACCGTCCACCAATGAATCGTGAACCTGATTGCAGCATTCCACATTAACAATGTCCAGCAGGGTTTTGCGATTACAAGAAAAGCACCCAAGACAAACCCTCACTGTTAGAGTCACACCTCCTTCCCTCACTGACTCCGACTCTCCGATACAGGCAGCAGCACAATCCGCACCAAGTCCAGTCCCTTCAGTTTCTCCTCTTGCAGTGCTTTAATTTCCTAATGTGTAGGAATTGTGTCTCACAGAGGGTAGTGAATGTCTGGAATAATCTGCCTTGAAATGTTGTGGGGGCTAGATATTTGGGAATAATTACGGAGGAGATAGTTACATTTTGAGACATCAGGAAGAGGCGCAAAAGAGGAATTAAGGTCTGGGATTAATCAGGTAACGTCATAAGGTAGGCTTGTGGCCTACTCCTGCTCCAACTCTGATGACACAACTATTGTTGACAGAATTTCAAATGGTGCTGCGGAGGTGTACAGAGCAAGATAGATTAGCTTTTTGAGCAGTATCGCAGCAACAATCTTGCTCTTGTTATCAGTACTACCAAGGAATTGATTGTAGGCTTCAGGAATTGCAAGTCAAGGGAACACACATCAGTCCTCATTAAAGTTTCAGAAGTGGAAGGGGTGAGCAGTTTCAAGTTGCTGGGTGTCAACATTTCACAGGATCTATCCTGGGCCCAACATATTGATGCAATTGCAATGAAAGCACAAGAGTGGCTATATTTTATTAGGAGTTTGAGGAGAATCGGTATGTCACCAAATGCACTCACAAGTTTCTACAGATACACCATAGACAGCATTCTAACTGGTTAGCTCACCATCTTGGATGGATGGGCCACAGCAGAGTATTAGAAAAAGCTGCAGAAAGCGGCAAATTCAGCCAGCTCCATCGTGGGCACCAGCCTCCCAAGCATTCAGGACCCTTCAAAAGGTAATGCCTCAGAAAGGAGGCATCTATCATTAAGGACACCCATCACTCAGGATATGCCCTGCTCTCATTAGTACCATTCAGGAGGAGGTACAGGAAGCTGACCACACACACTCAACATTTCAGGATCAGCATTTTCCTGCAGAGGGGGGGCTGCTATGGACAATGAACTGATGAACTCCACCTCAGTATTTTTCCCCCTCTTCTTGCACTACTTACTTAATTTTCTTTTTTATATATACTTTTTATTGTAATTTATTGTTTTTATTATGACATTTTGCAATGTACTGCTGCCACAATACAACAGATTACATGACATATGGCAGTGATATTAAAGCTGACTCTGATTTTGAAATTAGCGTTGGACATCTGGCTTTTCTTTCTGTTCATTTGTGGATTTGAGATGGTAAGATTGGGGATGATCAGCCACCTGCTCCCAGGTGCCAGGTTGGCATTTTAAATACATTCCTGAGGCTGCAGTCCACTCATGAATGTTACTCGATGGGTTTTGCTTTTGGTAGCCAGAATCTGGAAATCAGGAATGGACATTTTCCATTATGTTGCACATCTTCAGAGCACCTTGTGTTTTGGAAGAAGTAGGAGCATTTATCTCTTATCTCCTCATTTAATCTCCTTTCCCACTCCCACCAACTGATCAGCCTCTCTTTATAAATCCACAGCATATCAGACAATGCTCCTCATCCTCACTAGTCAGGTGAAATGGCCACTTGAATTCTTGCTACTTCAGTACCTACAGCTAAACCAATAATCCACTGGGACTTCTTCTTACAAACAAGAGAGAATCTGCAGATGCTGGAAATCCAAGCAACACACACAAAATGCTGGAGGAACTCCGCAGACCAGGCAGCATCTGTGGAAAAGAGTACAGTCGATGTTTTGGGCCGAGGCCCTTCATCAGGACCTGCCCTCTGTCGACTGACTGTACTTTTCTCCACAGATGCTGCTGGGCTGAGTTCCTCCAGCATTTTGTCTGTCTTGTTTGGAACCTGTTCTTTGCAGCCTAATGCAAGTTACCCTCTAACAGTCAAACAGACCTTTCTTTGGATCACCTCCCCACTACTTAAATTTCTCAGGATTAATCTCCTGACTCTCTTAACCTTTCTGTAGCATAATTTTCCTCATCCTCGTGTGAATCTCATTTGTTTATACTACATTACCTTTACATCTTTCCGTAAGTCACTCATAACCTATAAAAGAATGCAAATAAAAGCATTTGTTATTACTTAGGGGAGGTTTCTGTCAGACATGGAAGCTCATCATTGGGAAAGCACACCAAGGATAGGTGGAAACAAGGAATGGTTTTTGGGATATGTTGGTGCATATAATAGATATGTGGATTAGAATGGCAGAGCAGAAAGAATGTAAAGTACCCGTGTTTGGGAGAGTACTTCAAAGAACTGCTGCAAACAATCTGTTTTTACAGACCTACATTTTTAGGTTTCATTCTGCAGCAGGTGGTTGTAACACTAAAGCAAGTTCTTAAATCCTCCAAATATGGGCAATTCAGTGGTTCCAGAAATAAACTGTCGGCCTGTTACCCAGATGGCAAATCTTGCATGCTTGGCCAAGCTTATTTTTGTGAAGCAATTTATGACTTCTAATTTGTGGGACAGAATGGCCAGGATTTCGATAAACAACTTTAAGTCCAGCCAGTGAAAATGCTGGGTTTGTAAAGTCGTTTGCAGTCAGAAGAAGGGAATATGATTAGAACCATATAACTTGCTGGCATCCTATTTGATTATAACTGAGCTGAGAGTTCCCATCCATTCAGCTTATCAATTTAGTTCAAGTGAATCCTGCAGTATTTGCAAATGCATAACAGTCTTCATATCTTCATTGCAGCCCCTTCTGTTATATCCACCATCTGTGCTGACGTTAAATACATCTGTTCTGATTTTCCTGTCACATAGTGTAGGCTGGGGTCAGACAGCACTAGCATGTTAACCCTAAATTGTTCCAGCTTCAGGACTTTAGAGCAAAAGCAAATCTTATTTACTGACCTTACCAATTCAGAACTGCGTTAATAATCCTGTACGGAGACGTAAACATGGACAAATTATATGTAGTGTAGGATGTTGACTGACAGTGCCTGGTGTGTGAGTGCTGTTTAGGTACTAAAATCAAACTTGTAGTGCTTGCATACACTATAATGCTATTTGCATTAGATATGCTTGAGAACACTCTAGACCAGTTTTGAACTGTAGAACGTGACATCAAACAACGCAGACTTGAAGGCAAGGGTTCCATCTGTGGGCGCTCAGAGCTCCAGGTGATTGTTCTTCTGAAGACTCAGGGCTGAGTACATACTCTGCAGGAGGAGGAAGAACTTCATGCTGGCCGCATTACTCCCTGATGTGGTTAAGTTTGTGGGTATCCTCCTTGAAATTCACAATGCCCAGCAAAATGAGAAGAGCAGCAGGGCCAGGAGGACAGGGCCAGCAGAACAGCACGTATCTGCTGAAGCTGTCAGGAAGTGATAGCCTCTCTGCACCCATTTGAGGGGCAATACACAGAGAAGCTGTGCATCCCGTCTGAGACCAGCCACTCGCTACAGCTCCAGCTGCAACCTCAGAATAGTGCAAGGACTCAATTACCAATGGTCATTATCCAGCTGGCTATGGCAATGAAGCTTAACATGTCTGGCTTGTCCTAGCCAGACAGATAGTTGCAGCATCTTACTGTTTAATGTCTACTGTTGGGCAGTATGCTCACTGAAGATCTTTATTTGCAGTTGACTACATTTCAATCACTCTTGCCAGAGACCAGTAGGTGGAGAGAGCACGCTGCTTTGCTGGTATTGTAGACTTCCCCATGGTTCAGGATGTCATTTAGTGCATAGGCATTACGCAGTGGCATTGCATGTCAATTCTGCCCTCTACCAAAGAGGAATTTCTCTTCCTTAGCTTTTAGTTACTGCGTGATCAAAGGCAGCACATTATTGGGGCCTCTGCCCAGTAACCTGGCAGCTACCTCCCTAGAAATCTGCACTGTTGCTTGTATTTGAACCATTTCAGTGATTAAGAAGGGCTACTGGGCAATCGGATTGCCTATGACACCCTTGCATTTGCACAGCATATGTACAGTGAGAGCCACAAAGCCATGAGGAGCAAGGGACTGCAAAATGGGAGCGTAGCGGTTAGTGTGACGCCATTACAGCTCGGGGCATTCTGGAGATTGGAGTTCAATTCTGACGCCATCTGGAAGGAGTTTGTACGTTTTCCTTCGGGTGCTCCGGTTTCCTCCCAAAGTCCAAAGACGTACCTGTTAGCAGGTTAATTGGTCATTGTAATTTGGCCTGTGACTAGGCTGGTGTTAAATAGGTGGGTTGCTGAGCAGCGCAACTCAATGGGCTGAAGGGTCTGTACGGTATATGGTGGAACATGTATCACAGTTCATGAAGATATGGTCTTTGCCACAAGCTATACAGGGAGCAGCTGAGGAACCGCAGAATTGTAAGAAGGAAAAAGTGTAGGAAAAGGACAAAAATGGTTCACCGTTCAGCATGTCTCACACCTAGCCTCTCTGTCACATTATCTAATGATTTCAGTCACTGTACACCTCTCCTGTAAAGTTAGCTTAAATCAACTATACTCAGTGTTGACTACTTGCCAACAACCCTAATAAACAGCCAATAAACAAGATGGATAGCACAGGCAGCTATAATTTATTCATGTTTTTATAAATTCACATTTTAGTTTGATTCTTGTAGGTAGGCTGCATGCTGCCAAAAGATACAATGTAATATGCTAGTGAGCGACGCAGTGCAAAGCGTGTACTTGCATCCATAACAGAAAATGGGGCAGAAATGGCTGAATAATTAAATTCCCAATTCTTGGAGTAACAATGCACAGAAATGAGTTCAAATCCCATCATGACAACCATTGAATTCAAAATTCAATTCATATCTGTACTATAAATAAAAAAACTTTGCTGTAAAAAGAACACAAATGGTTCACTGATGTCTGTCAGGAAAGAAAACCTTTCACATGGTCTGGCTTATTCAACATGATTGCCACTTAACATCCTATGATTTGGCCAAGCAAGTCACTTAGTTCAAGGTTAGGTTGAGTAGATGAGCAATAAAACACTCATATACTGAAAGATCAATGTAAAATAGTTGTTCCATTGATACCTTAACTTTATGTTTTCTTTATTTTATTTCTGTTTCCTTAAGAACTAAAACTTGGATGATCTCCAATGACCTAAATTAAATTATTATTCTCCGTACTTCTTAATGAGTGATATTATTTAGGTTGTGGGATGTTGTATAATCATTTCATGGTTATCCCTCTTTCCAGCTATCTGGTTATTTTGTTATACCTGTTACTTTTGTTGTTGTGCAAGTTACCCTTGTTTTCCGGTGTGGTTCCTAATGTTATTTATCTCGGTGAAGCATCTCTGCTTGAAACATCAACTGTTTATTCCTTTCCATAAATGTTGCTTAACTTGCTGAGTCGCCCCAGCATTTTGTGTGTGTTACTCTGGCATCTGTTGTGTTTATAATGTTGTCGGTGTTGCTGCTGCTGATATTGGCTATTTTATTATAGGCTGTTTCTTCGCTTCTGCTTGTCTGCCTTAGTTTCAAAGGTATATGATCTTCTATTATCAGCTTGTATAACCAGCTGGCTTCTAGGTGTCTATATCTGGATCCTGGGCATACACTACTTGTTCTCCCAACAACTTAAGTAATGGTTTAGCAAGGTTATTGTACTTATTAACTTCTTTTACGTGAATGAGACACTCTCCCTCTCCTCTTTATATTGGCCATCTACCTTCCAACTCTCAGTCTTGATGTTAGGTTTCAACCCAAAAAGATGACTGTTCCTATCTCCTTACAAATGCTGCTCGATCCACTGATTTCCTCCTGCAGATTGCTTGTTGATTCACACACAGTTTCATCTACAGTTTCTTGTGCCTTCATTTTACTTGGTGACGTTACCTTGCATTTTCTTCTAAAAGGTAGCTTGATTAGCAATTTCATCTCAAATTTAAGAGGTGTGGCTTTGGGTTTGTTTTTTCTTTGTCTTGATGTTTAGACATGCCCCTCATGACACCATATCTTCTCAAATAGTGTAGGAATGAATTCACCATTCTGAACTCTGCAAAGTCTCTAACTGGCTTAAAGATCACTTGTGTTCTATTGTCACACACCAGTTTCTCTCTGCAAAGTTCAAAGTAAATTTATTATCAAAATACACATATGTCACCATATTCAGCTCTGAGATCCATTTTGTTGCGGGCATACACAATAAATCCATAGACTATAACCGTAATAGAACTAACGAAAAACTGCAACAACTTGGGCGTACAACCCATGAGAACATGTAATGAAGAGTCATTGAAAGAGAGTCCTTAGGTTGTGGGAACGTTTCAATGACAGGGCAAGTTAAGTTATCTCCCTTGGTTCAAGTGCCTGATAGTTGAGGGATAATAACCATTCCAGAACCTGGTGGTGTGAGTCCTGAGGCTCCTGTACTTAAGCTGCTGTCCTAATTGTTGAGCTTCCCAAGTCTTTCATCCTTTAGATAATTTGAACTAAGTAAGCTACAACTGTGAGTTTTTAGTCCTTATTATGTGTGAGATCAGTTCCCAAGTTCTGGTTTAATTTAAAGCTAAAAGGTGGATGATGGAACCAGGCTTATTCAAATTGTGTTTTAAATGATGCCATAAGTGAAGATTCTCCGTCATGCAACTCATTTCAGTATCTGCAGTATTTTCCAGTAATGGACTTACTTGTAAACTTCAGCCTCTGTCCAGACAGACATATTTCCCCGGCAGGAGTTAGATCTTTGGTTATCCATGTCAAGCCTTTTGAATCCAATCATACCTTTGCTCATTTATTCAGCTTCTCTCTCACCAGAATGGCATTTAGCCATATTAGAGCCTTAAAATTATAGATGTCTACAGCATGGAAACAGGCTTTTTGGCCCATCTGGTCCTGGCGAACTACTATTCTGCTTAATACCATTGACCCACATTTGGACCATAGCCATACAAACATCTTCCATCCATGTACTTTTCCAAGCCTCTCTTAAATGTTGTAATCAAACCCATATCCACCACTTCTGCTGGCAGCTTGTTCCACATTCACACCACGCTCAGAGTGAAGAAGTTCTCTCTCAGGCTCCCAGTTAAATAGTTCACCTTTCACCCTTAAACTGTGACTTCTAGTTCTAGTCTCTCCTAACTTCAGTGGAAAAACTGGTTTGATTTTGCCCTATTTATATACCTCTATCAAAACCTCCCTCATTTTCTTATGTTCCAAGAAATGTAATCCAAATCTAGTCAACCTTTTCTTATAATTCAATTCTTCAAGTCCGGACAACGTTTTTGTAAATTTTCTCTCATTCTCATGTTCTCATATAATGTAGACGTATCCTATTTGACCTATTGAGTCAATGCTGGCTCATGGAGTAATGCTGTTGGTTCCAATTAATGCCGTCATCCTCTCAAAACTAACCACTAAGCCCTAGCCCTAGGCCTCAATACCTCGCAGTGCAACTAGATCCACAATTTCCTCACTTGCAGACCCAGGTCAGTATGGATTGGCAACAACATCTCCTCCATAATCATCATCAGCATGGGTGCACAACGAGGCTGTGCACTTAGCCCCCTGCTCTACTCACTTAATACCTCTGAATATGTGTACCAAGTAGAACTTCAATGCCACATTTAAATTTGCTTGTGTCACTACTGTTGTTGGTCGAATCAAAGGCCGAGACAAATGGGGGGTGGGGGGTGATAGAAAATCTGGTTGAATGGTGCACAACAACAACCTCTCACTCAACATCAGCAAAACCAAAGAGCTGATTATTGAGTACAGGAGAAGGAAACCAGAGATCCATGAGCTAGTTTTCTCTTGGGAGTTGGAGGTAGAGAGGGCCAATAGCTTTAAATTTCTTGGCATTACCATATCAGAATATCTATCCTGGGACCAGCACGTAAGTACTATTTCAAAGAAGGATTTGCAGCGCTTCTACTTTCTTAGAAGTTTGCAGAGATTTGGCATGATATCTGAAACTTTGACAAACTGTTATAAATGCAGAGTGGAGAGTATCCTGACTGATTGCATCATACCCTGGTATGGAAACAAAAATGCCCAGGAATGGAAATGTCTACAAAAGTGATGGATAACCCCAGTCCATCACGGGCAAAGCATTCCACATAATTGAGCACATTTACAAAGAGAGCTGCCACAAGAAATCAGCACCCATCATCAAGGACCACCCTCGTCCATGCCATGGTCTGTTGTCCATATTACCATTGGGAAAGAGGTACAGGAGCCTTAGGTCTGACACCACCAGGTGCAGGAACAGTTATTATTCTACAACCTTCTGGCTCCAGGAAAAGCATGGATAACTTCGCTCACTTGAATGGAAAACTGACTCCAAAACCTATAACTCATTTTCAAGGACTTGAGAACTCATGTTCTCAATATTATTTATTCTCTTTGTTTATTATTTGCATGATTTGTCTTCTCTTGCACATTGGTTGCTTGTCAGATTTTATTTATAGTTTTTCATAAATTCTGTTGTAATTCCTTATTGTTCCTGTAAATACCTGCAAGAAAAGGAATCCCAAGGTAGTATATGGTGCTATATATTTTGTTAATCAATTTACTTTGATTTTGACATTTCATCACTATTTCCCTGTAAGCAATTCTCTCACACATGTCCATCACCACTTTCCAGAATCTCTTACAATCTCCCTACACTAGGGGATACTTACGTTGGTCAGCTAGCTTACCAGCCAACCGTTTAGAGACTTTGGCTGTTATCAACTTCTCCTCCATCCTTTAGCATTCCAGCTTCTATCGCAGCTCATTTGGTGCCTTACATGGGGTTAGATGAGCTCTTGAATTGTTAAGGCATAGTAGCATCTGGACCAAGAGCTGGCAAATGGGATTAGTAAGGGTGGGTTCCTGATCATCATCATGAATATTGTGGGTCAACCGGCCTGTTGATATGTAACTTGGACATGTGCCTTTGTATTCTTGCCTGATCTAGCAAATCAAACTTGCGTAATGAAAAGTAGAAGTTATTTCAGAGTTTGATGGATATTTGTTTGAAATTAGTGGGATGTGCTTATGTGGATCAAATGATCCCACTTGGAGGTGAATCAATGGCTGAACAATTCAATCAGCACAAGTTTAAGGAGGTTGAGAACCAAGCCCAAGCAAATCTGACAAACCAGAGAAGCTTTCTTTGTGTTCAGATCTGGAAATAAGTATTCCAAAAGTGAAGGCAACATCAAAACCTAAAAGAAAATCAGGAAAGCTCTGAGAATTGCTTCCTGCTGTTGATTTTACTGTTTTCCATTTAAAGAAGAAAAGCAGGTATAGTTATATTAAATGTGTATACTCAGAATATAAATGTACTTTACCATTGAAAGTGGACGAGTGGGACCGTGCTGTATCTCTAAATAAATAAATAACCATAAATACATTTTTTTGAAAAATTGAGGCAGTGTGGTGTACCTCTATGCATAATCATACTGTTCTCTGATGGGTAGGAAGGACCTGTGATGAGCTTGGTCTGCAAGGGCTACTGACTTGGACACAGAGAATCTGTATCAGGAGCTTGAAAGCTCACTGTGTGTACATTATGAGTGTTCTGTCCCTCAAAAAAGCCATTATCTCATTCAATGTATATATCAAGTGTCTTACCGTTTTTGCAAAGTCACTAACAGCTGCCAATACATTGTGTGGTGAACTACATATACCTGTCTGGACACGCCCCCTGCTGACTGCTCCTGTGGCTCCTCCCACAGACCCCTGTATAAAGGCGATTAAGGCCTGAGCCCGGCCTCTCAGTCTCCAGGATGTAGAATGGTGGTCACTCACTGCTTGTTCCTTCTTCCAGTCAATAATAGCCGATATCTCACCTTCACGTCTCAGAGTGAGTTATTGATGGTGCATCACATTATTAGACAGAAATCACTAAAGGGCACAAAAGAGTATTAGTTCTTAAAGACACAGAAATGAAATTGAAATTCAGACACCAGCAAAAGGCACACACACCATGACTGTAGTGTGGAGAGAGAAGTTGCAAAGAACAAGGACAGATCTCCCAAATGTACTGGAAGACCTGGTTCAAGAATTTCATGCCAGGAAGGGGTTCTTCTTGCATACAGAGGCAGGAGATCTTCAATAGCTGTCAGATAATAGGACAAAGCTGGGCTTTTATACTGTGGAGCACGCAGTATATATACACACACCCCCCCCCCCCCCCCATATTCAGCCTACCACTTGGCATTCTGCTTTTTCCTTGCAGGTGGAGGTCTTGTCCCCAAACTTTGGATACTCCATATCCTCAATCCTCTTCATTTAAGCTAAGATAGCACCGAAGGAGTTCACTCTCACAGAATGGAAACTTTGGTGAACTCACAGTCTCCAGAGGCTAAAGTGACTATATGTCTGCTTATGGGCAGATTTGCCACAGAGGCCTAAACAATCTGACCTGCACAGGTTGTTAAGGAACCTGCCAAGCATGCTTACTGACAATCTTTCATTTGAACCATTACATCCCTTTGATTTGACCTACAGTAGATAATTTCATTGTCATCTGTGCTGCTCTGTCTCTTTAAGGCACTCTGGCCATGGCTTACTGGTGCAACTATCTTCTGCTTAATGTTTGAAAAGTATCAGAACAGGCTCCTTCCTTTCCAGAACTTGAGAAATCTGACCAGGAAGAGCAGGAGGGAGAAGAGGAACAGTGTGATCATTATAGCTGATACATTGAAGAATGGATGCACAGATTAGGTTAGTGAGATATTTGTCATAGCAGGCATCAACAAGTTGCATTGAGAATCTATCACAGGGTCTGCTCTTTGTTCTCAGCAACACCTTCCTGCATCTCCTATCATTTGGTACCCTGAATATCTAAAAAAACTATTGATTTGACTTGAATGCATTCAGTGACAGAGAGACAGCTGACCTGCTGGGCAGCTGCTAAGATTCAGCACTCTCAAAGTGATGAACTTTCTTCGATCCTGAATGACTGTCCCTTTATTTTAAGATGCTGAGCTATATCTCTAAGCACTGCAGCCAGAGGAAAGTATCCTGCATCTTAGATCTATGGAGTTTTCAGACATCATGGTGCAGAGTTCAGCTCATTGCAGCAAACTGCATTTAGTAAATCCATTTTAACATGGGTTGGTAAGCCTATACCGAGGTTTTTTTGTGAAACGGAATTAGTTTACTGCTGTCTCCATGGAACAATCTACTATTTCTACAAGGTATTAGTTGGGGCTAAGTAGAAGCACGTTGCCTCTGAGTTTAGGTTGTGGATTCTAGATTGGCATTCTAATGCAGGACAGAGGGGTTGCTGCACTGTCAGAAATGGTCGCCTAGAAATTCTATTGGACAGAGCAATTCTTCTGCGCGTTATGTAATGAACAGTGGTCCCTTTCTAGACTTCGGTTTGGTTTCTCTGTAAGTGTGATGTGAATATGGATGCGGGCATGCAGTGCACTTCCAGCAGTGCTGCGAACACAATTTGCTCAAGTTTGCTCTGTGCAGAGAAGGCATGTGAATCCTGCACGGCTTGCAGGCTGGGACAGTCTTTAACTGAAGGTTGAGGCCTGTATTGGCATTAATTAGAGAGTGGACAGAGCTGACCTTGTCTCCTGCCTGTGATGCTTTTTCATCTACTTGGGTTCCAACCTATTTTTCTTTATAGTGTATGTTAGGACTTAACAGCAATATCAAATTATCAGTTTATTTGACAAACACCCTCTCTTTCACACAGACAAACTCACGTTTTAGTACATACACTACCATTCATTCTCGTGCACACACATAAATTATGTTCTCACAAACTCTCACCATGCATTCACCCACTCCACATTCTCCCTCAAACATCCAGCACAGCCCACCTCAATGGATGTATTTAGTCTGGTATTGTTCTCCTCCTCAGAGGTGACTCAAGTCACTTCATTCAAATCAGGTTCAATATCACTGACACATGCTGTGAAATTTGTTGTCTTGTGGTAGCAGTAAAGTGCAATAATTTAAAAAAAACTATAAATTACAATAAATTAAATAAGCAGTGCAAAAGGAGAGCAAAAATAGTGAGGTATTGTTCATGGGTTGGTTCATTTCTCTCCAGAAATCTGACATCAGAAGGGAAGAAACTGTTCTGGAACCATTGAGCGCGTGTTCTCAGGCTCCTGTACCTTCTTCCTGATGGTAGTAATAAGAAGAGAGCACGTGATTCGAGAAGTTAACACTCAGGCAGTTCAGGTCACCTTGTGTTTGGGACTTAATCTCTGGGAGTTGCTGAAGCAAGATGGAATTGCCTCCACCATTTTTCTTCAACTGCAGGAGCTCAAGGAGTGCTCAAGGAGTACTTTAGACTAAACATTCAAACTGTGTTCATGTGGAACCCTGCAAGTCTGAGGAGAATCTTTTCTGGCTGTTCATATTCATGCACAGTATATAAAAGGTACTTCGTAGAATGATCTTACATCCAATACAGAATGCCCACATGTAGCAGTACTCCAGACCAGGGGTTCCCAACCCAGGGTCCCTTAATGGCATTGGTCCATGGCATAAAGAAGTTGGAAATGCCTACTCTAGCATGTCGCTGCTCTCTTTTCACATACTGAATGCTCATAGAAGGAAATACATTACTTGTTAGAGAATGGTCCCAACAGTCTAGTAATTAATAATTTTTATGTTCTTCACCAGGCTATAAAGGCCACTAAGGATCCCAGCAACCCTGCTCATGGACAGTTTATCCCACTCCCATCAGGGAGGTGGCTACATAGCATCCACACCAGGACTATCAGACTCAAAAACAGTTACTTTTCCCAAGCAGTATTGCTGACCAACACCTCCACCCACTAACCCACCACTCAACACTCCCAACCATCGCTATAATTTTTTGTCAGTCATCTTATGTACAGACAGTGCCTAGCGTTACTGTATGGACATACCATCAATCTACTGTACTGTACAAAAGTCTTAGGCACATGGAAAAATTCAGTAAAGCGAAGATGCTTTCAAAATTAATGAATTAAAAAGTTTCTAAATATAAAAAAATTATTATGAAGAGCAGTTAATAGTTAAACAAAACTAAATCAAATCACCCTTTGTCTTTATATTCATTGACCATTTATAGATGAGAGGTTCAAATGAGGGATCTCAGACCTGAAATTTTGTCTCTTTCCACGGATACGACCTGATCTGTTGAGTGTTTCCAGCTCTTGATGCAATCACCTCTCAACCTAATTCAGTTCCCTCGCCCTCCCCTCCTTTGCTATCTCTATCCCTCCATCCCTCCATATTTCTGTTTTGTCCCTCCTGGTTCTTTCTGCCCTCTTTCTACTCTTTCTTTGCTCTTTCCCTTCATCCCACTCCTTTTCTCTGCCCACCCCCACTTCCTCATTATGAGTAACTAAGTGGCCTATGAATTGACAAAGATACTGTCAATTCTACATCCCTCCACCACATTCCCTGAAATTGCTGAACTGTGCATTAATGCATAACAACCACATTCGGAGGCATCGGCTGCTTCTACGTGCCACTGATGCTGGTTATCTAGTTGTCACAACAGCTGATAAAAAACCTTAAATCAAAAGTTCAATGGTTAATTTATTATCAAAGCATGTATCCATATTCAACTCTGAAATTTATATTCACCAGATAGCCAAGAAAGAAAAAAAACATGCAAGTTTTTCAGAGAGAAACATCAAACGCACGTCCCCCATACAAAAAAGAATGGTATCCCAATCATCAATCCCCTTACCCCATCACAAAACGGAACAGGAACATTGACCCCCCCCCTTAAAAAAACAACCCCTCCCCACAGAAAAAACTAACAGAACATTAACAGAATATCGATCCCCAAACACACACACCTTGCACAACAAAACGAAAAAGGAATGTGTGATAAAAAAACAGAATATAAGAACTATAAATCTGAAAAAGTTCATAGTCCATAACCGTAATAGTCCAATCCATACACACAGAACCACGATACCATCCCCTGACATTACCAACATTCAACGAAAAAGAGGGACACCACACGAGGAGAAGAGGCCCACCTGCCTGCCACAGGGAGCCACACAGCGATAGGCCACTCACAGACTCCTTCTCCGTCACCGATCAAAAGGCAGGGAGTTGGCAGTGAAACTCTTGCTTGCCTTCTGCATTCGCCTCGATGTCTCAGTCTTCCTTAATGCTTTAATTGATGCTTTAAACAGCAAAATGGAGTCAAACATATGTTTGTGACCCATCTTGAAGTTTCTTTGCATCATTTATGGAACCTTCTTGGAGACAGTAAAGTGCTGAATCGTTCAAACAATCTCCAATCTGTAAATCGTTGGTTCTAATAGCCCCAGAAATGCAATTAAGGTGAAAAACAGGTGTTAAAGAAGTAAAAAAGATATTTTTGTTTGCCATCTGAAAGATGTCACAAGGGAGAGTTTTATGCTGGCTCCATCTTAACTGGAATCATTTGCTAAATTTGTTGAGTAACCTGGTGATCAGATCAGAATCAGGTTTATTATCACTGGCATGTGATGTGAAATTTGTTAACTTAGTAGCAGCGGTTCAATGTAATACATAATATAGAAGAAAAAAATAATAATAAATAAACAAGTAAATCTTAATCAGTATACTTTATACAGTATATATATATATATTGAAATGATTAAAAATCGTGCGAAAAAAACCCAGAAATGCTATATATTTTAAAAAAGTGAGGGAGTGTCCAAGGATTCAATGTTCATTTCGGAATTGGATGGCAGAGGGGAAGAAGCTGTTCCTGAATTGCTGTGTGTGTGCCTTCAGGCTTCCTGAGGTCCTTAATAATGGACGCTGCATTTCTGAGATACCGCTCCTTGAAGATGTCCTAGGTACTTTGTAGGCTAGTACCCAGGATGGAGCTGACTAAATTTACAACCCTCTGCAGCTTCTTTTGGTCCTGTGCAGTAGCCCTCCCATACCAGATAGTGATGCAGCCTGTATAGAAGTTTGTGAGTGTATTTATTGACACACCAAATCTCCAAATTCTTAATTAAGTGTAGCCACTGTCTTGCCTTTATAACCGCATCAATATGTTGGGACCAGGTTAGATCCTCAAAGATCTTGACACCCAGGAACTTGAAACTGCTCACTCTCTCCACCTCTGATCCCTCAATGAGGATTGGTATGCGTGCTTTCATCTTACCATTCCTGAAGTCCACAATCAGCTCTTTCATCTTACTGATGTTGAGAGCCAGGTTGTTGCTACGACACCATTCCACTAGTTGACATATCTCACTCCTGTACATCCTTTCGTCACCACTTGTTGGTGAGGAATGAGATTCAGTCCTTTGCAAGGGGGGACATAGGGTCAGGAGAAGTAGAGTCTGTGTGGATAGATCTGAGGAACAGTAATGGCAAAAGGACCCAAATGGGTGTTATCTACAGGCCACCAAACAATAGCATGGATATTGGGTTCAAGTTGAATAGGGAGTTAACATTAGCATGTGGCAAAGGTAATGTCACAGTAGTTATGGGGGATTTCAACATGCAGGTGAACTGGGAGAATCAGGTTGGTGCTGGACCACAGGATAGGGAGTTTGTAGAGTGCCTATGGGATGCATTCTTGGAACAGCTTGTACGAGAGCTGACCAGGGTCAAGACTACTCTGGATTTAGTGTTATGTAATGAACAGGATTTGATAAGTGATCTCACAGTAAAGGAGCCATTAGGAGGTAGTGATCACAATATGATAAGCTTCTATCTGCAATTTGAGAAGGATAAGGGCAGCTCGGAGGTGTCAGTGTTGCAGATGAATGGGGAAACTATGGAGCCATGAGGGAGGAGCTGGCCAAAGTTGACTGGACGGATAGCCCAGCAGAAAAGACAGTGGAACAGCAATGGCAGGTATTCTTGGGAATAATGCACAAGGTGCAAAATCAGTTCATCCCCCAGAGAAGGAAGGATTCAAAGGAGGGAAAGGGGCCTCAGTGGTTGACAAAGGAAGTCAGAGACTGCATAGCATTAAAAAAAAGGAAATATGACAGAACTAAGGTGAGTGGGAGGACAGATGATTGGGAAGTTTTTAAGGAACAACAGAACTTAACTAACCATATAACAATCACAGCACGGAAACAGGCCATCTCGGCCCTCCTTGTCCATGCTGAACTCTTAATCTCACCTAGTCCCACCTACCCGCACTCAGCCCATAACCCTCCACTCCTTTCCTGTCCATATACCTACCCAATTTTACCTTAAATGACACAACTGAATTGGCCTCTACTACTTCTACAGGAAGCTCATTCCACACAGCTATCACTCTCTGAGTAAAGAAATACCCCCTCGTGTTTCCCTTAAACTTTTGCCCCCTAACTCTCAATTACTCTCAAAAAGACAATATGGGGAGAAAAAATGAGGTACGAACGCAAGCTGGCCAGGAATATAAAGGAAGATAGCAAAAGCTTTTTTAGGTATGTGAAGAGAAAGAAGATAGTTAAGAATAATGTTGGGCCCTTGAAGAATGAATTGGGTGAAATTGTTATGGGAAATAGAGAAATGGCAGAAGAATTTAATGAGTACTTTAGATCTGTTTTCACTAAGGAAGACACAAGGAATCTCCCAGATGTATGGATGGGCCAAGGACATTGGGTAACAGAGGAAATGAAACAGACTGACATTCGGAAGGAAACGGTGATGAGAAGACTGATGGGACTGAAGGATGACAAATCCCCAGGTCCAGATGGTCTGCACCCTAGGGTACTAAAGGAGGTGGCCCTGGAAATTGCAGATGCATTGATAATCATTTTCCAATGTTCCTTAGATTCAGGATCAGTTCCTGAGGATTGGAGAATGGCTAATGTTGTTCCACTTTTTAAGAAAGGAGGGAGGGAGAAAACAGAGAACTATCGACCTGTCAGCCTGACATCGGAGGTGGGAAAGATGCTAGAGTCCATTATTAAGGATGAAATAGTGGCATATCTAGATAGCAGTGATAGGATTGGGCCGAGCCAGCATGGATTTACCAAGGGTAAATCATGCTTGACTAATCTGTTGGAGTTTTTCGAGGAAGTTAGATGGGGGAGATCCAGTGGATGTAGTGTACCTCGATTTTCAGAAGGCATTTGATAAGGTCCTACATAGAAGATTGGTGGGTAAAATCAAAGCTCAGGGCATCGGGGGGAAGGCATTGACATGGATAGAAAACTGGTTGGCAGATAGAAAGCAAGGGGTAGCGGTGAATGGGTGTTTCTCGGAATGGCAGGTGGTGACTAATGGGGTGCCACAGGGCTTGGTATTGGGACCACAGCTGTTTACAACTTACGTTAATGATTTGGATGAAGGCATAGAAAATAACATCAGCAAATTTGCTGATGATACTAAGCTGGGTGGCAGTGTGACATGTGATGAGGATGTTAGGAGAATTCAGGGTGACTTGGATAGGCTGGGTGAGTGGGCAGATACTTGGCAGATGGTGTTTAATGTGAATAAGTGTGAGGTTATCCACTTTGGGAGTAAGAACAGGAAGGCAAATTATTATCTGAATGGTGTAGAGTTAGGTAAGGGAGAAATACAAAGAGATCTAGGAGTCCTTGTTCATCAGTCACTGAAGGTGAATGAGCAAGTGCAGCAGGCAGTGAAGAAGGCTAATGGAATGTTGGCCTTTATTACAAAGGGAATTGAGTACAAGAGCAAGGAAATCCTCTTGTATTTGTACAGAGCCCTGGTGAGACCACACCTGGAGTATTGCGTACAGTTTTGGTCGCCAGGTTTAAGGAAGGACATCCTGGCTGTAGAGGAAGTGCAGTGTAGATTCACGAGGTTAATTCCTGGGATGTCTGGACTGTCTTACGTAGAGAGGTTAGAGAGACTGGGCTTGTACACGCTGGAATTAAGGAGATTGAGAGGGGATCTGACTGAAACATATAAGATTATTATGGGATTCGACAAAATAGAGGCAGGAAATATGTTCCAGATGCTGGGAGAGTCCAGTACCAGAGGGCATGGTTTGAGAATAAGGGGTAGGTCATTTAGGACAGAGTTAAGGAAAAACTTCTTCTCCCAGAGAGTTGTGGGTGTCTGGAATGCACTGCCTCGGAAGGTAGTGGAGGCCAATTCTCTGGATGCTTTCAAGAAGGAGCTAGATAGGTATCTTATGGATAGGGGAATCAAGGGATATGGGAACAAGGCAGGAACCGGGTATTGATAGGAATTGATCAGCCATGATCTCAGAATGGCGGTGCAGGCTCGAAGGGCCGAATGGTCTACTACTGCACCTATTGTCTATTGTCTATTGTCACTTGAGATTCAATCAACGATGGTTGTATTGTCAGCAAATTTATAGATGATATTAGAGCTATGCCTAGCCACACAGTCATATGCATATAGCGAGTAGAGTAGTGGGCTAAGCACACACCCCTGAGGTGCACCAGTGTTGATAGTCAGCGAGGAGGAGATGCTATCACTAATCCACACAAACTGTGGTCTTCCAAATCCAATTGTAGAGGGAGGTACAGAGGCCAGGTTCTGCAACTTCTCAATCAGGATTGTGGGAATGATGGTATTAAATGCTGAGCTATAGTCAATGAACAGTATCCTGACATAGGTATTTGTGTTGTCCAGGTGTTCTAAAGCTGTGTGGAGAGCCATTAAGATTGCATCTGCCGTTGACCTATTGTGGCAATAGGCAAATTGCAGTGGGTCCAGGTCCTTGCTGAGGCAAGAGTTCAGTCTAGTCATGACCAACCTCTCAAAGAATTTCATCACTGTAGAAGTGAGTGCTTCTGGGGAATAATCATTAAGGCAACTCACTTTATTCTTCTTAGGCACTGGTAGCACTGAGAGGTTGAAGCAGCAGTACTGTCTATCCATTTTGTCAAATCAAAGAATTTTATGTTTCTGCAGGTGGCATGCACTTTGGGAGGGAGTGGAACTATTAGTGACAAGTAGCAAGTAAAAACTAGAAGGATGTCCCTTTAGAACAGAGATGAGGATGAATTTCTTTAGTCAGAGGGTGGTGATTCTCTAGAATTCATTGCTGCAGATAGCTGTGGAGGCCAAATCATTGGGTACTTTTAAAGTGAAGGTTGATAGGTACTTCATTAGGAAGGACCTCCAAGGCTCCGTGGAGAAGATAAGACAAGGGGTTGGGGGGGGGGGGGGTAGAATAAATCAGCCATGGTTGAATAGCAGAGTAGACTCAGCGGGCTGAATCGCCTAATTCTGCTCCTATTTTTTTTTTGGTAATTTACTTTTTATTAAAATTCATCATCAAACAAACATTTCCATAAGATGTATTTCAGATATTGTACATATATATCATATAGTCATATATGCCACAAATCTCCACATCGTATTTATCTGAGGTATACACTTATAGAAAAGAGGAAAGAAAGAACAAAACAAAAAGGAGAAAACTATGTACAAGTAGGGAGTGATCTTTTTTTTTACAACATATACATTGATTTGAGAGAATAAAATCAGGCCAATGGGGTGTTATGTAGTTAAACCATTTTTCCCAGTATGAATCAGATTGCTCCAACTTATGATTAACAGATGCTGCTATCTTCTCCATTTTGTAAATGTCCATTGTAATTTCCATCCATGCATTTAAGGTTGGGCTCTCCTGTGATAACCATTTCCTAGTAAGAGTCTCTTTACCAACAACCAGCAGTATATTCATTAAATATTTATCTCTTTTCAACCATTCTTGAGGTATATACCTAAAATATATTGCCTTACTTTCTAAAGGTATTTCACATTTAAAGATGTCTTGTAGGGCATTGTGTATCCCACTCCAATAGTCTTTGATAACAGAACATTCCCAGAAAATATGATCAACACACACAAAATGCTGGTGGAACGCAGCAGGCCAGGCATCATCTATAGGGATAAGCAATGTCAACGTTTTGGGCCGAGACTCTTTGTCAGGACTAACTGAAAGGAAAGATAGTAAGACTCTCTTACTACCTTTCCTTTCAGTTAGTCCTGATGAAGGGTCTTGGCCCAAAACGTCGACAGCGCTTCTTCCTATAGATGCTGCCTGGCCTGCTGCATTCCACCAGTATTTTGTGTGTGTTGCTTGAATTTCCAGCATCTGCAGATTCCTCATGTTTGCCAGAAAATATAATAGTTTGCATTTTGATTTCCACAATTTCTTCAGCAAACAGGGAGGTTACTATCATAATGGGATTTCTGAGAGGGTGTAATAAAATATCTTATCAAGTTTTTCCATCCAAACTCCCTCCATTTCTGTGAACTGGTACACTTTCATTGATACCTCCAAATTGTTGTCCTTTCTTCCTCAGATATAATTATCCTTCCTTCCTTCTCCCATTTTGTTCTAATGTATGGAGTCGAATGTGTTTTAAGATTTCTGATGGTCCTTTTCTGTTCTTAATTTCAGTTTCTGGCTGTAGTTTTTTTTTGTGATTTTTATTTCACATCTCGTACCTGCATGGACACAGCCACAGTCCTACTGTGTGTTCATACGTCCTGCTGTTTTGTAGGGAGAGTTCTTCTTGCCAAGAGAAACTTTGTTGCTTTATCATTTCCTGTCAGTCACTGATGTTCAGACAGCTCACGTCACTTTATGTATGAACGTACAATCACCCTATGTATATAAGCTAGTTTTATGTGTATTTAGCCACTCTCAACAATTACTTGTACGTTGTGTTTTGTAAAGGTTGCTTTTATGGTTATACTTATTGTGTTCCTTATGCTTATGGTGTGTGTGTTTTTGTGCTGCATCAGATCCAGAGTAATAATTATTTTGTTTTCATTTACACTCATATACTGAAGAGTGACAATGAGTAATCTTGAATCTTGAATTTAGAACCATAGAACATTACAGCACAGAAACAGGCCTTTTTGCCCTTCTTGGCTGTGCTGAACCATTTTTCTGCCTAGTCCCACTGACCTGCACCTGGGCCATATCCCTCCAAACCCCTCTCATCCATGTACCTGTCCAAGTTTTTCTTAAATGTCAAAAGTGAACCCGCATTTACCACTTCATCCGGCAGCTCATTCCACACTCCCACCACTCTCTGCGTGAAGAAGCCCCCCCCCCCAAAGTTCCCTTTAAACTTTTCCCCCTTCACCGTTAACCCATGACCTCTGGGTTTTTTCTCCCCTAGCATCAGTATAAAAAGCCTGCTTGCATTCACTCTATCTATACCCATCATTATTTTAAACACCTCTATCAAATCTCCCCTCATTCTTCTACGCGCCAGGGAATGAAGTCCTAACCTATTCAAGCTTTCTCTGTAACTCAGTTTCTCAAGTCCCGGAACATCATTGTAAACATTCTCTGCACTCTTTCAACCTTATTAATATCCTTCCTGTAATTAGGTGACCAAAACTGCACACAAATTTAAAGACAATAGGTCTTCACCTTCTGCAGATGAGTCACTGACCTCAATTCTCAGTTTCTGGTTTGGTCTTGCAGCCGGTCTGGAACACGACAGGTGAACAGCGACAATCACAAGGGAGTTAGTAAAGGTTTCGGCAGTGTTACTGTGTTAGTTGAGTAGTCAGTGAATAGTGTCTTCACAGAATCTACCTTTCTGAAAGTTGTTAGGTATCGCCTGCCTACAGACCTTATACCAACAAATCCCCCATCCGAGTTTGTAACCAGTACTTATATGTTGGGCATCAGGTGAACATTGATTTGAGTCCAGTTATAGTACTTCTTTTGTGGCATAGTCTTCGGCCATCTGTTGTCATGACTGAAGAATGAGTTCATTAGATCCTTGATATCCCCAGCAAGGAGTAAATATTCAAAATATTTGAAAGCAAATGAATTAGTTAAAATATGTAACCTGTGAAATGTTGTTGTCATGTAATAGCGTGCAAATGTCTTCCATTGAAAAAGTGACATTCAAATGATGCCTTTCTGATTTACATATTAGTATCACATAGTGTAATTTTCAAACCAAAGAGAGCAGGAGAGCTGGTAAACTTTTCATACAAAGACCATTCATTTCAGCCATTAATCCATTACCAAAGTTACAGTGGATGGATGGTTCTAGCAGATTATAAACCAAATCTACTTGTCCTTCTAGATGTCTTTTTAATCAGTCTGGCAAAATTCTCCTCTAAGACGCTGACACAAGTCACTCAGCTGATGTATTCAGCAACCAGGCAGATGTGAGGATAAAATCTTTTGACCTTTTGATTGCGATTCAAACAGCTGCAGTTGCGAAAATAAAATGGAATTGCCTCTGTCGTTTTTCTTCAACAGCAACTACTTAGGGGGCTCATACGTATGCAATCAAGTGTACATCGGTATGGCATCAGCAGTGTAAAGTGGGTAAGAGGTTGGAGGGTGTGGGGGGGGGGTTGTATGTTAATTTGATTTATATTGATCTGAAATGCTTTCCAAGTCCCATTCAGTTGGAACAGCATAATGCATTGAGTTCCTTAATGTACTTACATATGAAGGGCCTGCAGCTAAATCATAGTCACAGCATAGGAGATGAAAGTTAAAATGTGGTTTTAGATATACTTGCCTGGTGGGTAACACCTTCATCTGAGTAATCCTAGTGAAAATTAAAGGGGTTAACCATTGCTGCAAAGAAGCCAACAGGAAGCAGCTGCAATCCATCTTGTTTATGCAGACCTGCTTCCTGACGTGCATACCTGCAGCTTGGCTGTTTTCTCACTTGTGAAATTCTTTAAAACCCAAATGAATGATAAACCCTTTCAGACAAGT
Organism: Hypanus sabinus; assembly: GCF_030144855.1. Taxonomy (NCBI): domain Eukaryota; kingdom Metazoa; phylum Chordata; class Chondrichthyes; order Myliobatiformes; family Dasyatidae; genus Hypanus; species Hypanus sabinus. Next base: position 76,903,299 of record NC_082717.1, read on the forward strand.
GGATGCAACACTGCACAATGGGCTTTTGATTATTACTGATGTTTAGTTTCTGCTGTTGTGTTTTATAACTCCAAAACCTAAAGCTAATTAGAAGAAAAACATGGAGCCATGAATAACATGTCTACTTCATTTTCACTTTTAGTGAGGAATGCACTTATGATGTGGTGGTGTAATGGCGTATGCCATTCACATACTTTTACATATAACCCATAATGAATTACGTAAGCATCAAGGAATGCTGAATCAAATAATATACTTACAATATTACTCAAATATTACTGAAATATTAAATACACGCAACTGCCCCCATTTAGCTATAAAGTCCAACTGAATATAGAATGCGTCAGAACATACATACTGTATATATAAATACATCCATATGGTAGGGTGGCTAAGACTTTTTCACAGCACTGTAGTGATTTTATTTATTGCACTGTACTGCCGCTGCAAGAAAACAAATTTTCTGATATATGTAACTGATGACAAATCTGAGTCTGATATGGGTCTATGTTGTGGACTGAGAGTGGGAAAATTGCTGTGAGAGGGGAATCATGGTTGTGAAAATAGGAAGGGAGAGAGGAGGGAACGGGAAGCACCAGAGAGACATTCTGTAATGATTGATAAACTAATTGTTTGGAATCAAATGGCCTTGTCTAGCATTTTAGGGCTGGGTCTATCTGCACCCATGTCACACCCCTTGCTCTGGCACTCTCTTCTGCCACCTGTCTCACACCCCTCCCACAACATTCCACCCTCACCATTCCCAACGTGCTTTGCTCCCGCCAGACTTACAAACTTGCTCTCCGCACCAAGTTGACAAATCCATGATGCAAAGGTTATGGGGCGTACACTTCCATCACTCATAACAAGTGACATGACTGCACCTATACCATAAGGTGAGACATCACAGGATAGCTTCACTGGAGGATGTGGATCAAAATGTGTGACACCAGTTTCTTTGCCTTTTGGAAAGCCACCTCTCACTGGGCTTCGTCCATTGCCATTTCTTCCTGATCTGTAGTAATGAGTTCAAGGGGTGGAACATGGTATACAGGTTTGGGAAAAACCTGTTATAGTAATTGACGGATCCTAAATAAGACCATGATTGTGACACATCCTTTGGCCTTGGGGCATTCACCACTGCTTGAATTTTCTCAGCACACTTGTGTAATCCTTGTAGATCAATAGTACATCTACAGTAAATAATGCTGGGATTACAGAATTCACACATGTTGCTTTGTGCTCTGATCTTTTTAACACTGTCTTGAGATTTGTGGAGATGTTCCTTGTCATCTTATTGCTAAAAATGATGTCATCCAGGTAACACTGAGTGCCTGGGCAGCCTTGCAGCACCTGTGCATACCTTTCTGCCAGAATGGAGGTGCAGATTCTACTCCAAAGACAAGCCCATTATAGCCACTTTGTGAGTGTTTGTAGTCAGAAACACTTTGGACTCTTTTTCCAGCTCCAGCTATAGGTAGGCCTCAGTTAAGTTCACTTTGCTGAAGTTTATTTTGTCCCCAGAGAGGTTTGCAAATATATCATCCATCCTGGGCAAAGAATATTTTTCTGCTTTCTGTACTGGATCGATGGTGAACTTAAAATCACCTCAGATCCTAATGGACAGAAGTTTCTTGGCTGCTGGGACCACTGACATTGCCCATGGGCTCCATTCCACCTTGGAAAGAATTCCTCCAGTTTCCATGCAATCCAGCTCACCGCCTACTTTATCACAGATGGTATAAGAAACTAGAAGGGCTTTGTAAAACTTTGGTGCGGCATTTTCTTTTAACATTATTTTACTCTTGATATGGTTGAGTTTCCCAATACCATTGTTGAACACTACTGCGGCATTATACAGTTCCTTTCTTAATTGGCTTTCAATTGACTCTATTGCAGGGGAAGTGCATTGAAACAGTGGGTGGATCTCCAGTCAAGTTGTAGTTGTCTTAGTCATTCACATCCTCATGATGCTGGCCCTCCTGTTTTTACCACATACAAGCCCAATGTTACAAATGTCATTCCCACAGGAGTAAAAGTTTTTTCCAGTATAGGTTCTTAGTTGGATATTTGCAGTGTACCTTTGAAATGGAGATCAAATTCATGTTGTGGAATGACTGAAACAGCTGGGCCAGTGTCCAATTCCATTTTAATTAATGTATCATGGTCTTTAGTTGTAAGTCATATTCTTTGTTCTGTGTTAGTTTTCACATTGTAAATCTCAAGGTTCCCTAGTCCCATGTCACTCTTATCAGCATCAGATTTTTCATCAACAGCATGTAGATTAGTGTTCTTTGAAACTGAAACATGACTTTTTATCTTTTTCTCTTCCCCGTGCAGTCTGTTTATTTCAGTCTGCCTGATGTGCTCTTCGTTTGTGTCTTACTTCATTGAATTTTCTGCAAGTTTCGCCTTTAAACCTGCATTGGTCTGTTTTATTTCAGCCCCTGCAACAATACTAACACAATTTGTTTGGCCAGGCTGGTTTAGATGTTGCAATATTGTTCACGCTCACTTTCATTCCTGACTACAACTCAATTCTCTCTCTGTCTGTTATTTCCATTGATACATTGATTTCAACTGCTCTTTAAAATGTGAATAGTGCTTCAGTTAGAAGCTGTTTTTGATTGCTTTCTTGCAAGATTCAACAAAATGAATGATCTTCCAGGGTACCTTTGAGCTGGCAATTCTCAGGCAATTTCTTTAATTCAGCTATATCCACTGAAATGGACTGCCCTTCCTTTTGATTCCAATTTTGAAACCTAAAGCATTGTGCAATCAACAATGATTTTAATTCCAAATGTTCCTACATTACTTTCACAATATCAGCAAAGCTCATTTTGGCTGGCTTGGTTGAACATTTGAACTTCTAAGCAAACTATATGCCTTTCCAGACAATGCACTCAGCAAAACTGACAGTCACTTTTCATCAGCTATTTCATTTGCTTCAAAATACTGCTCGGTTTGCTCAGTACAGATTCCCAGTTACCTCTTGTGCAATCAAATACAGCTATCTGTCTGATGTAGCCAGCCTTTTGTGCTTTTCTAATTTATTATCACCCTGCACTCACTGTTTCTGAATCTGTGAAGTTCATCTATTTTCTGCCTTTTTTTTTAAACTCAAACACCTATATCTCTCCTTTCTAAAGAAAAAAAAGGCTGTGCTTTTTTAACTCAAACGTTTCACTGTGCTTCTTTTAAATTCGAACATCTTTTTTCTCTTTTGAAGAATAAATGCGCTGCACTTCAACAAGTGAGATAATCATCTTGGATTCATTTTAAATCTTATTCCTTGCCACTGTTATGCTTTATAACCTCAAAGCATAAAACTAATTGAAAAATACAGAGTCAGAAATAACATGTGTACTTCATTTTCACTTTTAGTGAGGCACACACTTATGATGTTCATGTGCTATGACATATTGTATACTATTCATGTACTTTTACATATAACCCATAATGAATTATGTAAACAACAAAGAATGCTTAATCAAACAATATATTTACAATTAAGCTCAACTATTACTGAAATATTAAATACACAATACTAACATGCTGTGCTCAAACTCTTGGACCTTTTTATTTTGTGATAAAACCTTCAACTCACAGAAAAATCTTGGCAATCAAATCTTTCCGTTGACTGGTAGGTGACCAGCATTTCTGGTGATCTTTGTGGTATTAAAATAAAAGTGAAGCAGACAACAAACTTCTGTGAAGATCAACACAAAATGAACCATTTAAGGCAGTATGTTAAATTCAGATTTGTAATGCTTTTAATACACACCATAATAAAAGGATGAAGGTCTTCTTGCTCTTCTGGCTAGAAGAGCCTCATGTGAACTGAACCTGTGCGGTCTTAATCCTACTCTAGCAAGCACCGATCAACTCCACATGAATGTTCACAGTTGGACAGTAGATTTACTTTCAGGTAGTGCATGGCAGCCTTTTTCTGTTAGGATTTAAGATACATTGATTGCTTCCTGTGGCTGTTGTAAAGCTATTTCTGCTTTGAGACACAAGGTCATCGCTTCCATTATCTCCCCAAGGCTGGACATAGTCTAATGTTAACACAAGGAAAGCTGCAGATGCTGGAAATTCAAGCAACACACACAAAATGCTAGTGGAATGCAGCAGACCAGGCAGCATCTATAAGAAGAAGTACAGTTGACGATTTGGGCTGAGGCTCTTTGTCAGAACTAACTGAAAGAAGAGATAGTAAGAGATTTGAAAGTGGGACTATCTCTTCTTTCAGTTAGTCCTGATGAAGGGTCTCGACCGGAAACGTTGATTGCACTTCTCCCTATAGATGCTGCCTGGTCTGCTGCGTTCCACCAGCATTTTGTGTGTGTTGCATAGTCTAATGTTATTGGAGACACTGTCTTTTAGATGCTCTTCAGGTATACGCAATAAACCCAGTGAGATACTTTTAAAGAAGATTAGGGGAATTTGCCATGATAGCCCAGCAAATATTTATTCCTGGGCAACATTACTAAAGCTAATAATCCAATTAATGTCACTGTAACTCATTGGAGCTTGTTATGTGCAAACATTATTACAACGATACTACAGAAAATTTAAAAAAGTGGTTTTAAGTGTAACATGTAACATGGGCTGTACTATATTGGGCTCTAGAATGCTTGAAATGAGTGACAAATCCAGATAAAATGTGCCACTCATTGGTCTGAGCATCTTTCACCTTTTAACCTTCCAATATTGCTTCAATAAAATTTAAGGTTTCAACAAATTTTGGAAAATTATTTGGCTAGATGCAAAAAAAAATAGATTTTCTAGGTGGCATACTGAACCTTAGCAGAGTGATCTTCGATCAATGTGATTCAACTCTTAGTTATCAACTGTAGCAAAGGAAGATCAGGAGCACTGGGGTGTTATTGCCATAATTGTCATTATTTGCTCAGTTTGGAAATGCTTGTTTTCCTGTTACCGCTGAACCTTACCAGACCATTACACTATCTGGGGTTCTCCTCCAAACCTCAAGAACGTGCACTTTGTAGAAAAAGGTATTCCAGCCAAAGAAGTAAGCACAGGGACACCAGCCAGTATGAACAAGGGCATGGTTGCTTTGACTGTTAGTTTGTTGGCAATGGTGGAATATGCAGTTGAGCATTGGCTGGAGGAACTCAGCAGGTCAAGCAGCATCGCTGGAGGGAAACTATGCATCAGAATTAAGATCGGGGTTTGATTCCCACTGCTGTCTTTAAGGAGATTGTACCTTCTTCCAGTGACCGTATGGGTTTCTTCTGGGTACTCTGGTTTCCTCCCACATCCTAAAGATGTATGGTTAGGGTTAGTGAGTTGGGGGCATTCTTTTTTTTTTTGGTGCTGGAAGCTTGGTGACACTTGTGGGATGCCCAGCACAACCTTTGCTGATTTGATTTGAATCAAATGACATATGTTTCGATGTGAACATGATAAATAAAGCTGATCTTATAATTGTATGATAAGGGACAGAGTAGCTAGCCAGTATAAAGATGAGGGTGTGTGTAGGTGAGGAGATGGAGGTTAGAGGTGATTGCTGGACTGAAATAGGAGCAAAGGATGATGGGAACCAGCTGGGGGAAGGGGAAAGGGTGGAGCTGGGAACAGATGATCAAGATTGGGCAATACCAAGGTGAAAGCATAGCTACCTTGTAGGCTGTGGGAGAACCAGATTCCAGCAGCAACTGAACTGGATTTATGGACAAAGAAGTAATTGTGTTGGGGTGGAGGTGGAGGAGGGGAAATAATGGGTGGGTTTATTTTATAGGGATCTTGATTTTTTGTAATTCCAGTATTTCCTCTGTTAGACTGCATTTAAAACTATGCAATAGTTACACAGTTAATACCTTATAGACATAGAATTCTCATGCTGAATGTCTTGTATCAGAATCTCCAGAGAGGAATGGTTGTGTCCAATGTCAAAGACCAAGTGGTCTTTACAGCACCTATTTACCTTGGCACTTCTGCAGAGGTTCTGGTGATCCTTATCTCCTCCTTCACCACAACAGAGCAGGGCAAGACCAGGGGGAAAGCCATCATCTCTCGAAGTCTGAGCTGCAACTAAAACAAAGGGAAAGTTCTAAAAACCTTTAAACCTCTTTAATAAACTTTAGTAATATATAAGCATGAAGCACCAGCTCCCACATATAACAAAGTGATAACGATAAGGGTATTGATTGAGAGAGAATTATTGGCTAAGTACTGGAGAGATCATGTTCCCCTTTCTCAAAGTAGTGCAATGGGATCTATTATGACCAAGTGACAAAGTGGACAGAGTCTTGACTCTTTCGTTCAAGTCACAATTTGTCAAAGTGTATCATCCCCAGCATTCTGCAATCATGTGTCAGCCTAGGTTTTTGCCCTCAAGCCTCCACAACAGGACATGATGTTCTGAGACATTAAGATGCACTTCTTATAATATGTTCCATTTCATTAAGTTGTTACTAAATGGAGTCGTAGCTTAATAAGAAAGAACATATTAGAGTGGATGACATTTCATATAGGTGCTGCGTTTCTCATCAAACAACAGATGGGAGATTCTGAACAAATTTATTCAAACAAATGTGGCTGTATTGAAAATCAAACTACTATATAGATAGTGATATTGCAAATGATAAATCAATTATCTTATGAATGCTGATTTCCTGATTTATTCTCATATCACTATTGAAGTTACTTGCCCCAGAGGCTGTTTAGAATGAGGATGTTGTGGGACCGCAGTTACCATGCCAACCGAATTTTAACATGGTTGCATGGCAATTAGTGTAATGCTATAACAACTTCTCCATGGATTGTCACCTTGTCGTGGTGGAGAAGCTTGTGTGGTCCTGAGATCCCAAGAGCGATGCTGTCTGGAGCTACGCTCCTGGTAGGGTCACCCATAGCTGTAAGGTCGAGGGTGAGGTCCCTGACAAAGAACAATCCAACCAAGACCTCAACAGTGGAACAGGCGGATTAAGTTATTTCGAACTCAACAACTGTGAAGGCGGTTGAAGGCTGCAGCAAATCCATCAGCTCCAATCGTAGAGGTTTCCATGCCATTTGAATCAGTTGGTTGATTTGTGAAGTATCGTGTGCTTCTTGGAGTGCAACATCAAGTACACGTTAAACAAATATGCGCACAGGTGTCTTCGCTCTGTGGAAACGGAATGAAAACCATCATCCTCAAACTCGAGGGATAGCCACAACGATAACAGCGGCAGCAACATGGGTTCAATTCTGTCAGGTAAGGAGTTCATACATTCTTCCTGTGACTGTGTGGGATTTGTTCGAGTGCATCATATTTCCTCCCACATTTCAAAGACATACAGGTGAGTTGATTAATTGGTCAATTAGGCGTAATTGAGCAGCATGGGCTCACTAGGCCAGAAAGGCCTGTTACCATTTCGTATCTCTAAAGAAAAATAAAGAGCAAATTGAGCAGCAGCATCACCAATAACAATTCTCAAGTAGGTCACTGAGAAGATGATTGGGTCGGGAGAAGATCATGAGGGAAGGTGCAATTGGGAGAAGGATAATAATAATTTCAAAGAAGGAATAGTCCAGTGAGGGTAGAGATCAGAAAAGAAGGGAGAAATCGAGTGGATGGAAATGAGGTAAAATTGGACCATTAGGAGGTAATGAATATGAATCAGGAGAAAAGAGCAGGGTACTTAGGTAGAAAGGAAGGGAATGAGCAGAAGGAGGCAATGAGAAAATGGAGTGAAAGGCATAGCTTGGAAGCAATGGAGCTGGGAATGTGCTCCTTTACACTCGGTGAACCACCTGAATCATTATTAGTTGTGGCTTCCTTTTAGAACTAGCGAGCTAAGAGCATGATTTGGAGCAGATTCCTGATGTGACAGGGAGTGGAATTTTGTATCAGTTGGTCACTGGAGTGGGACTCCTCCACGATAGCATGCTTGCCACAGTCATGGTCAGCAATAGTAACTGTGAGCCTTTTCAAGTTAGATCAGGAGTAAAACAGGGATGCATGATTGCCCCAACTTTGTTCACCATCTTTTTTGTGACAATCATCCACATTATCAAGGATGACCTACCCCACAGGAATCAAAATTGTCTACAGAACAGATGGCAGACTTTTCAATCTTGCCCGTCTCAAGTCCAAAAACAAAACATCCACGAGTTCCCTCATCAAGTTCTAATACGCAGATGACAACTACGTTGCAGCGCTCTCCGAAAACCACCTACAACAGATTCTGACTGCCTTCAACCGTGCATACATGAAACTTGGACTTACCATCAATTCCAAGAAGACTCAGATCATCAACAACCGTCACCAACTGAGACAAATTGGATAGAGCAATCAATTCAACTTGGTGAAATAACCCTGGAAAATATGAACCACTTTCCGTATCTTGGAAGTCACGTCTCCTCCAATGTCGACCTTAATGATGAGATCCAACATTGCCTTAAATGCACTGGAACAGCTTCTGGACGTCTCCAAACAAGAGTCTTTCATGATCATGACATCCAAACAGACACCAAAATGTTAGTGTACAAAGCATTGGTAATTCCAGTGCTCCTGTATGCATCAGAAACCTGGACAACATACCGATGACATCTGAAGGCACTTGAAAAGTTCCATCAACGCTGTCTTCAAAACATCTTAAATATCAGCTGGGAAGATAGAAGAACCAACGTCAACAACAAACATTGAATCCTATGTCATCAAGAACCATCTAAGATGGAGCGGTCATGTTGTTTGGATGGAAGATGAATGTCTGCTGAAACAAATCATCTACTCCCAGCTTAAAGGAGGCAAACGTAAAGGAGGTGTACAACAGAAGAGATTCAAAGATGTCTTAATAGCCAACATGTAGAAATGTAACATCGACATCAACAACTGGGAAACCAATGCCAAGGACAGGAAACTCTGGCAAGCCATCATCCGAGAAGGAACAGCAACTTTTGAAGCCAACAGATGTGCAGAATTAGAAGAAAAGAGAAGAAAATTGAAAGAGAGGCAGCAACAACCAAAGCCTGATCTGCCACCTGGAATTACCTGTGTTGAATGTGGAAGAACTTTTAAAGCCAAGATTGGAGTCATAAGCCACTTGACAGCCCATAAATAGATCAACAGAACAAAGACCATCATCCTCGACCTCAAGGGATAGTCACAATAACGATGACGATGGAGTGGGATGGTGCCCAGAAAGTTGCCAGAGCAGGAAAGGAGGGCAAGCAGTAGCTTCAAATGAAAGATTTCCTCTTTCTGTCCCCAAAGCGTACTCAGCAATGCCTTTGGATTGACATCATTTGCGAGTTTGCCATCACGTTTCTCTCTTCATTCACTCACACTGAGTGTTACCTGTCATTTTCAAAATATTTTAGCTCTTCATTGCAAGGCATATTGAATTAAGGAACTGATATCATGTAGCCCATTGTCTTTAATTAAAATCTAATTTTCTTGGTAGGAAAATTGGACTTGGGAATTTTCAAAAATTAAATTGTGTTCCATGCAAAAACTAACATAGTTACTGAATCCCTTACCAAAAATGTTGCTGTCACAATAAAAATGCATTAAATTTTTGGATGAAAATATGTTTAAGATACATAAAACATTTGACAATTGCTTCTTTGATGCTGGTATCATGCATGTTATTAACTCATAACCCACAGAGAATGTATTTCATCTGCTACACATAGCTGTCTATTAGGGGAACTCTGATAGTTTTAGATTTATTTTGTGGGAACAAGAAAAGCACATAAATTTGTGAAAGAAATTTCAAGATGATAATGTCAAGTGTCTCCTTCCCCTTTCTGTGATATGGTTGCAGTTCATCATCACTACCCGGGATACCACACAAAAATGATAGTTCAATGGTACATGTGGTGGGTTGATGCGGTTATCAATAACATGCAATGTCTTGTGATTGTGACTTTGTGCAATGTGATTGTTATTATGCTGGGACAACATAAAGATTGAAGTTCAGCTCAGTTCCACTGATTTCAGATCAGTCCATGGATCTGGACTATATTCAGTAGCTTTCCTCGGAATAAAAGCGATAGCCCTCATACACTGAGGGACCAAGTTTCAGCAAGTCTTCACTGCTGCTTTTTAGGCTTTGCTCTATTTTCTAGCCTTTGCTACAATGGAAAACTGTGGGGACCCTGTTCCTCCTGTTAACAATGAAATACAGCATGTTTCCAATAGACACTGAATTACTTCGGGTGAACATGCGCAGAAAGTGTATGTATGTGTGTGTGTATGTCCGTCTGTATGTGGAGTGTTACCAAGTGGCATTAATGCACCTCAACGTATCAGTGTTTACATCAGTGTTTATTCCAGGCACTTCTGAATGGACGGATTCATTTGCTTAAATGTGCTTTAGCCTAATTGAAACCCCCTACAACCTGATAGGCAGCTTCACCTATATACTCAGGCATATGGGTGCCATATTAGCCTACCTGTTGTGGTTTTATAAGAACAGTCCTTGGCTTCAAGTTCCACTTCCACAGACCCAAAATGAAAAGGCAATGCCTGAATTAACCCAATTTGCCAGATAATACCTGTGGGAACACCTTCTGCTGGTGTTGGGGGAAAACTGCAGACAGGCATGCTTTTGTGAAGCAAGAGAAGGTGGGTGTAATAGAATAAGTGTGAGAACAAACATATATCATCTAAGAATTCTCTCCATACTTTTAATATAATAAATCATCCTTTGAAAATGATTACTAATTTATGAAGCCTCTACATAATCACTAAATGCAGACAGCACAATTGCTCAATAAATCCTTTCCAACTAAAAGGATTGGGGCGTGGAGTTCAGTGCAATCTTAAATGTGTGTCAGTTCTGTGTGTTTTAAAATAAGCCTTTCTTTTGTTTACTGTAGTAAACAGCAAAGAAATACAGGACATTGCTGGGGTGTCAGCTGTGACTCAGGGAGCAGAGTTCTGGACCTTCGAGGTAGAAGGATGTGTTTCAGATCCCAGTTCAGAGACATTTTAAATAAAATCTATGGCAGCACTAATGGAGTGCCACATTGTTGCAGTTACTAGGTTTTGGATAAGATGCTAAATTCAGGCCGTGCCCGCTTTTTAAGGAGGGTGGAAAAGATGCTACGACCTGATATCTGAAGAACAGCATTGGAGATATTCCAGGTGTTACTTACTTATCATATTCATTTGCAAAAGCTTACTATGTAGAAATTGATTGCTATTTCCTACCTTACAACAATAAGTACACTTTAATAAGCATGCCTTTAGCTGTAAAACACCTTGGATATCCTCTGGTTATGATGGGCACTACATAAGATTTTCTTCCAGGGCATAAGAGCATAGTTGAGAAACTGCTTTCTTGAGGGGCAACTGGGCCAAATAAATCACACAAATGCCTCATCCTTGATACTTAATCTATGGAAAGTTAATTATAATTTCAGACAGCAGTAAGCAGCTCACTGTTTGCAACATTGGAAAGGAAATAACCCCTTGGACCTGTTTCACTATTCAGTTCAGTGAAGGCTGATCAGCACCTTCACTCCAGTTTTATGCTTACTGAATAGAAATCTAAAAGCCATTTAAAAAAAATTCTCCAGCAACTTTTGCATCATGACAATACACACAGGCAACACCAGTTTCTGTATTGTACATAGATATTTCTCATAGCTGCACGTTCCTGTCCTCATGAGCTTTCAGTGTAGCAGTTTCTACTGTTTCATTAAGCCATTCCGCATTAAATGAACTAGCAGTTCTTTTGTCCTTCATGACCTTTGCTTCTTTGGAATCTGACATAATGCGTAAATAATTTCTTCAATAAATACAGCATAAATAAGCCAATTCTAAAATCTGCAAAAATATCATCACAAAATCCACGTTGTCAACACTGACTGCATCAGAAATTGGAAAAGGAAATGTGACTGTGTATGATTGTGAAATATACTTAACGTGCCAATGAGGTAGAGGGTGACAACTTTTTGTGCACAGTTTGAATTCTTTTGAACGCTAGTAGCAAAAGATGTGTGCCCACACACATACGCACACCTTAGAAGGACTTTTGCTTTTGAAGGTCCAAGTAAAGAACATCCACTGACTCTCATTTGTCTGAATTTCAACAAGTTTGCCAAGTAAGGTTCCTCCTGAAAGAATCTATGCTGACATTGGCCTATTTTATCACGTGCTTCCAAGAGCCTCAAAACCTCATCCTTAATAACTGGCTAAAATCTTACTGATCATTGTAGTCAGGCTAAACTGTCTATAATTTCCTATCTTTTGCCTCCCTCACTTCCTAAAGAGGGGAGTGGCATTTGATTTTCCAGTCTTCTGAAACCATTACTGACTCTAGCAATGTTTGAAAGATCATTATTAATGCCTCCACAATCATTGCGACTACCTCTTTCAGAAATTGGTGCGTTGTTCATCTGGTCCAGATGGCTTACGCGCTTTGAGAGCTTTCTGCTTCCTCAGAAATAATGAATACACTCAGTTCTGCCTCCTGACTCTCTTGATTTTTTTTTTTGTTATGTTGTTGGGATCTTCTTTAGTGAAGACTAATGAAAAATACTTATTCAGTTTGTCCACCACTTCCTTATTTCCTTTATTGCTTCTCCACATCATTTTCCAGTAGTCCAATGTTCACTCTTGCCTCTTTTAAATTTCAAAGTTCAAAATTCAAATTTATTATCAAAGTATGTATATCATGTTCAACCTTGAGATTCATTTTCTGCATGCATCTACAAAACAAATAAACACAACAGTATCTCCACGCACAACAAAGACTGCCAAACATACAATGTGCAAAAGAGGACAAATTACGCGAGTAGTTTAAAAAAAGAAAACAAGCAACACATGGAGCATGAGCTGCAGAGGCCCCGAAAGTGAGTCCACGGCTGCAGAGTGAGGTTGCAGGAAGTGGAGCCGGTCCGGCAGCCTGATAGCCGCAGGGCTACAACTGCTCCTGAACCTGGTGGTATGGGATCAAGACTCCTGCCCATCGGTAGTAGTGAGACAGGTCAAACACGGGCATATAGTGCTAAATCCCTTTTTACTTTCCACTTTTGGCCTTGATGGTTTCAATCTGGCCAGGTGCTTTAATTGACACAGAGTAATGGAACTGAGCGTGGGTTCATTTTCCACTCTTGGGCCTTGATTCGGTGTCCACCTCAGTGACAGCTACCCTGACAGTATTTGCACTCTCGTGAATCAACTTCATCAAATCCTTCATGAGATCGTAAAATTGCTAATTCCCTTAGACCAGTGTTTTTCAACCTTTTCTTAGCTCACTTTCATGCTTGCCAATGCCCCTCTGAGGCACAATATACTTTCCGGTGCCCCCATAGTGTAAAAACATGTCTACCATAACCTAACATGAGAAAAATGATTGTGCTTTAAATTTTTATTTGTCTTTAAATCTAGCTTACGCAGTATCTGTGTACTTCGATAGCAACGTCATCCTTGAACATGATGGTTTTTAGCAACAGCTGGAATATCTGGTTCAAATGTGACAGAAAAAGCCTTAAGTCCCCACATACAACATGTTTCTGTTTTTTTTTGTGAGTATGTGGTTCACTGCACTGAAGCCTCTTTCAACAAGGTAGGAGGATAGAAATGCAATGAAGAGCAGTTTGGCTCTTCTTCAAAGACTGGGAAAATTTGTACAACAGTGTAGCCACATACCACAAAAGCCATCAATTATGAAAAGCACTTCTGCTTCTTCATCATTCTGAATTTCGATAATTTCTTCTTGCAAGCTCTCTTGTGATTCTTCAACCTTGCAAAGAAATGGGTTAATTACCCAGAAGGAAATCTCCAGATCATTCAAATTCTTGTATTGATTCTGAAAATCCTTCTTCAGTGACCGCAAGTGTAAGCAGTACTCTTGCAAATCATTGTGAAAGAGAGCGCCATACTTTCCATGCAGGGAAACTGAAAAAATTTTTGTCCCACTGTTTTGCTTATATATTTTCAATTTTCTGATAAAAGAGAACATTACACTTATTGCCTGGATTAACTTGAAATTCTCACCCTGCAGTTTCATATTTAGAATGTTCATGTTTGTCACACAGATCGGCTGGGTATGCCACATCTTCACATAGAAGTTTAATCTTGTTTTCCAAGCTGTTGTGGACTTTGAACAAAAAAATCAATCACAGTATCAAAAAGATCAAAGAAGCATTTTAAGCAGCAGGCTTCTGACAGTCAACACATTTCAATGTGAAGAAGTAAGCGTTCAAACTCTTCTTTATTATCTTGGCATAACTGGTGAAATATTCTGCTATTTAATGGATGAGCTTTAATTTTGTTGACAGCAGATATTACAAGAGTCATGCTTGAAAAAAGTCACTGGCTGAGGTTTTTGGCTGCGAGATGTTGACGATAAATTATACAATGGATTGCAAACAGACTTGGAATTTATTTTTTCGTAAATGCCACTAAACCAGCATTGTGACCTGTTATATACAGTGCTCTATCTGTTGCACAAGAAATCAAGTCAAGTCAATTCACTTTTTATTGTCATTTCGACCATAACTGCTGGTACGGTACATGGTAAAAACGAGACAATGTTTTTCAGGACCATGGTGTTACATGACACAGTACAAAAACTGGACTGAACTACGTAAAGAACAACACAGAAAAAACAACTGTACTAGACTACAGACCTACCCAGGACTGCATAAAGTGCACAAAACAGTGCAGGCATTACAATAAATAATAAACAAGACAATAGGGCAGTAAGCTGTCAGTCCAGGCTCTGGGTATTGAGGAGTCTGATAGCTTGGGGGAAGAAACTGTTACATAGTCTGGTCGTGAGAGCCCGAATGCTTTGGTGCCTTTTCCCAGACGGCAGGAGGAAGAAGAGTTTGCATGCGGGGTGCATGGGTTCCTTCATAATGCTGTTTGCTTTGTGGATGCAGCATGTAGTGTAAATGGTGGGAAGAGAGACCCCAATGATCTTCTCAGCTGACCTCACTTTCCGCTGCAGGGTCTTGCGATCCGAGATGGTGCAATTTCCGAACCAGGCAGTGATGCAGCTGCTCAGGATACTCTCAATACTACCCCTTTAGAATGTGGTGAGGATGGGGGGTGGGAGATGGACTTTTTTCAGCCTCCGCAGAAAGTAGAGATGCTGCTGGGCTTTCTTTGCTATGGAGCTGATGTTGAGGGACCAGGTGAGATTTTCCGCCAGATGAACCCCAAGAAATCTGGTGCTCTTAACAATCTTAACCGAGGAGCTGTCGAAATCATGTTTCTAATCGGAATACTTTTATCCTTGATATATACTTTGAGCTCACTGTAGATTGATTCTCTGTTAATATTTGTTTTTGATGTTTTATAAATGAGAATCTTTTCATGAACTTACATTTTTGATAAACGATACATATACTATTAGCAATGTCTCGATGTATCGCAAAGTTAGCTCATCCAGCTGTATCCCAAATTCTGTTTTCAGTAGCTCTGTGCATAGTTCATACTCAATCTCTCCACTCGTTTTGTCAATACGATGAGCTCCTCAGAGGAATTGATTTTAAAATACTGTATTCATTTTGAGAGCAGTGGTGAGCACTTTTGATACAGCAGGCATTATTAATCTTTCACAAGTTGTATGAGATTTTCCACACTTTGCTGTCATTTTGGAAACATTATAATAAGCAATGAGACCACTATGAAGGTCATCTTTAGCTTTCTTGGCAAATAACTTGAGTGTGAAATGCTTTTCCAATGCTTGGTTCATCTTCTGGATCTGAGTAATACCATAAGTAGAATTTTCAGGGTGTCATTTACAGAAATTGTGGCTCCCGCACCCTCCAAGAATCTTGAACAACCCCCAACAACTTCTATTTCCCTTAACGCATCCTTAGGACTTGTGGACCTGTACCCCACCCCCATCCCCGGGGGGGGGGGGGCAGCAACACCCTTCTTGGAATCATGGACTTAGACTGTTTGGAAGTACACTTCTTAAAGGGAAATTATCATGGCAGTGATCATAGTTCAGAAGAAGTATATCCAGGAGATTATCTAGTAGTTTTGTGGCTGCCATGGTATCAAAACGGTTGGCACAACACTATTATAGCTCTGTAATAGTTCAGAGTTCAATTTTGACATCACCTCTAAGCAATCTGTACATCCTCACAGTGGTACGCATGGGTTTTCTCCAGGTCCTCTGGTCTCCTCCCACAGTCCAAAGATGTACCAGTTAAATTCTCATCCTCTTTCTAAACTTTCTCTCTTTTTTTTAATCTGGAGGCTTCAGTGATCTTTCATGATCTTTCTTTACCTTTTACGCCATCCATACATCTCCAATCTGCTGAAACCACCCCTCTACTAGTTAGTTTAAATTCCTATCCGTAGCCCTAGTTATGCAATTTTCCAGGACCCTGGTCCTATAGTTCAGGTGGAGCCTATCCCATCACTCCTTCCCCTATACTGGTGCTAATTTTTCACAAATTCAGCTTCTCCCACATCAAACTTTGAGCCATGCAGTTAGTTCTCTGATCATATTAACCCTGTGCCAATTTGCATGTGGCTCAGGTAACAATCCAGAGATTATTACCTATCTGGTTCTGCTTTTTAATTTAGTCCCTGGCTGCTTATATTCGTTCAGCGGAACTTCTTACCTTGTTATACCTACATTATTGGTATCCAGATGGACTACAACAGTGTTGTAGTCCTACTCCAGATTCCTCAGAAAGTCAGATGAGATGACCTGAACCTGAGAACCAGGCAGGCAACACAGCCTTCAGAATTCTCAGAGAATTGTGTCTATTCCCCTGACTTTACTATACCTAATTACAATTACACTTCTCCTTCCCCCCTCCCCTCTTGAATGACTCCCTGAACCATTGTTAGGTCGCTTATCATTCCTACAGCCCCCACTTTTGTCTGCACAGGGAGCAAGAATCTTAGAGCAACACACACAAAGTGCTGGAGGTACTCAGCTGGTCAGGCTGTATAAAGTTAGATATGGCCTTTGTGGCTAAAGGGATCGGGGGTATAGAGAGAAAGCAGGTACAGGGTTCTGATTTGGATGATCAGCCATGATCATACTGAATGGTGGTGCAAGCTCGAAGGGCTGAATGGCCTACTCCTGCACCTATTTTCTATGTTTCTATATATGGAAGAAAATAAACAGTTGACATTTTGGGCTGAGACAAATCATCTGGACTTGTCTAGATCTTGGTTTGAGATGTCAGCTGTTTATTCCCCTCCATAGATGCTGCATGGCCTGCTGATTTTCTCCAGATTTTTGTCAGTTTCTCTGGACTTCCAACATCTGCAGAATCTCTTGTGTTTTAGGAATCTCTGACCTGCTGGACAAGCTCAATGGCCAAGAGCCTCCAACATTAACTCTTGGATCTTCCTAAATGTATCACCCATAGTCACATCCTCATGTCCCACAGACTGAATCTGAAGCAGTTAATCTTACAGAAACACAGTGTCGAGGAGACACTCCTCCTCCTTGATGCATCACAGTATTTGAAGTTCCAATTCCAGGTCATCAACTTTGAGCCCGAGTTCCTCCAGCAACCAACACTTGTAGATGTGGTCACCAGGAAACCACATTGAGTTCTACCAGCTCCCATATCATGCAGTTACAGCACATCACCTGATGCTCATCCCTATTTTATTTAATTAGTTGTAATTTTGTGTTATTCCATTTAATCACTATATTGTCAGTAACCTCATTCAAGTCTCAACCACAAGCCCACAAAGCAATTAGCCCATCTGAGTGAGTACCTGGTTTGCCCCACAGCCTCATGAGCTAAACCTTCAAAGTCCTGCCCTTACCCTAGGCCCCTTCTATAACAGCTGCTCTACAAAGGCCATCCATTTACCATCCTTTCTTTGGAAGCTATTGCCTAATTAGCCAGTAAACCAACAAGACTGAACTGAACTGAAATACGCTTTTTGATTTTATGTTTTATATTCTGTGTTTTTGCTCATTTGTTTTGTTGCTGCCTGCACGATTTTGTGTGTGTGTGTGTGTGTGTCTGCAGAGGTGGGGTGAATGGAGGTTTGATGTTTGAAATTTTTCATTGACTGGGCTGGTTTCATGGTTCTTTGGTTCTTGAATCTGTGAGGAAGTAGGAATTCAAGGTTGCATGCTGCGCGCGTACTTTGAAAATAAATGTACTTTGAATCTTTAACGACTTGCCGTTTTAACTCTTTCCTACTCTCACTCCTGTAGAGTGAAACCCACCAGCTGCAAGGCTTACTGTTTTAACTCCTCTCACCGTTAATGCTCGCTGAAGAATGCAAGTGTGTGGATCTTCCCCAGGAACAGAATTAGGTTTGTTTTTCTGGCTTCCTTTGAAAGCCTGTGGAGCTTGGTCATAAGGATGACCTCGGAGGAAGGCAGCAGACACATGCGGTGCTGCAACCCAGAATTGACAGCATGCTCTGGAAAAGAGCAAAGCGAACAGGGGAAAATAGGAAATGATTATTCCATGTCCCATTTAAATAGTCCACTGCTTGAATAGCACCTCCTGTGTCAGTACGTGTGCAGAAATCACAAAATTATTTTAAAGGAGAATTTCCAAATGTACAGAGATAATTTAATTTGTGTATAGGATTGTTTTTACATCCCATCTAGTTTTAGTTTACATTGGATTCAACCAAGAGTAAAATCGGGCAAGCTAAAAAACCACTGCTGCACTTCAAATCTATCAGATCATTGAAAAGTTTGGTTAAAACTGCCTCCTCTAAATACTTCAAGGAGTTTATTTTGACTTTCATAGCTGAGCTTGCCAGGAAAAAGGATTTAAAGTTTGGGCATTCCTTCCATTCACAGAACAAATTATCAGCTGTGAGAGGAGCCGATTGCCTTTTAACTGAGTTATGTTATTCCTGTTGTGAACATCCCCTGTCGGTCATGCTAAACGCATTATATAGTAATGTCAGCACATTATACTCTGCCTCTGAAATTCAGTTCCATTGGCTTCAAGGGCACTGAACAGCGCAAGCAATGTATAACACATTGACACCATTATACAGTGCATTTAGCACCCCTGAATGAGGATACATTTCTTGGTTAACATCTTCATGATTGATTTTCAAAAATACACTCTGCTTACTAACTGTTAGGAGGAAAACACACCCTGTTGCCTCTGCCAAACTCTTTTGTGCCTGTATAGTAGGAATGAGGACCCTTCATCCATGACTTTTTTAAAACAGAATCCCTTGTAGTTACCTCAGATGCAGCATTTGCAGTGAAGTGACTGAAGAGCAAATAGGAAGAGCTTTAAAAGATAGTTGAAATGCAGAAAGCCAGCTGTTATATTGCTGCAATATATCATCTGGTATTTTGACAGAACGTCTGCTGACTGATTGCACTTTAAATTATTCTAACAATGGATAAATATGAAACTCTTTAAGTGTGAGGAAGCTGAAATGAAAACACCAAGTGCTGGTAATTAAATCAATATTCAATATGTTTTTAATCATGAAACATAAATTTATAGAAATGTTGAGTTATAAATCCATATTGCTGCTTCCAAATCGCTCCCACCACAACCCTTTAATGTAACACCTGCATTTCCTGTCTATGAAAAATGATACTTTTCCAAATGCCTCGGCCTGGTGCTCTGAGAGTAGGCAGACACAGGAGGATTCAGATGAATTTCTTTCCAAGAGTGTTGCAAGTGCTTAGCCTTGTTCTGCAGACATTCCAGTCACCAGCTTTACTTCCTGTTCACGAGTCTAGACTCGCAGAAAGGAGGAGACTATTTTGAACAGGTTAGCTTTCAAGATGATACTGGGACAATACAATATCCATGCAGAATTCATACCAGCATGGGAGTTCGAAGAGTTTCCTTTGGTGTAAATTTGAAGGAGTGGAAAGGAAGCAGCACAAATTGTAATCTGTGAATGCTTTGTCCGAAAGAAAGAAGATGGCAAGAAGCTTCAAGGATGATACTTTTCTAAAGTTCAAGAGAAACAGTTGGCCTGCTAGTATCATTAAAGGATTTCAGGGAGTGCTGCTTAATTCATCCATTATTGAATGGAAATATACGTGGATGTGATGCAGAAAGCAGACATTTCTAGGGGCGTAGTGCTCGTAGAAAAAAGCATTCCTGGCGTTTTTTTCCACAGATTTCTAATAGATCTGCAGGTTGTTTGCTTTTAGTCAGGTGAAGGTGCCTCACCCCAGCTCTAAAACACAGCTGAAATTGGGAATAATATGTCAACTATAGTAAAATAAGGGTCATGCAGAGTTTAAACACATGTTACATTATCTAACCTTTAATCACTCTTGCAGTAAACTTTTTAAATCGGGGTATTATTTGCACCACATGTGTGGAAGTAAAATGACAACGTACAATACCAGCTGGGTAACATGAGTTTGTAAAGCTCATTGCTTTTCTCAGCAGCTTCCCATTTCAAAGTTCTGAAAGCCGTGTTAACAGCCAAACCTGCTATCTGCCAGGAGAAGAAGTTTCGGGTCCATTCTACCTGATGAATATGTTGACTTATATTCTGCAACAATCAGACTTCACCACTTTATATGCAGAAAATTATTCTGAGATTTTCTGAATGGCTTCACTGAATCGACCAAAAAAAAAGCATCTAAACCAATTTTTACACTTCATCAAGCCGTTTGTGGTATTGACTAAATAAAAACAACACAAAAAAGCAATGTTTGTTCAGGAGAATATTTCAGAAGCTAATGTCATTTGCTATAAATCAATTTTTTTTTGACAAAAATTATTCCCTCACTCAGCTGAATAACATTAACCACAGTAGGGATGCAGAGTATTTAATATGAATTATTATAATTCATTGACTTTGAAATTGGATCCATTCAATTTGTTTTGTCCCGCAGAGGCAGCATCACACTGAGCACGGGGGCTCCCCAGGGCTGTGTGCTCAGTCCACTGCTGTTCACTCTGCTGACCCATGACTGTGCTGCAACACACAGCTTGAACCACATCATCAAGTTCACCGATGACACCACCGTGGTGGGTTTCAACAGCAAGAACGACGAGTTAGCCTACAGAGAGGAGGAGCAGCGGCTAATGGACTGGTGCAGAGCCAACAACCTGTCTCTGAATGTGAACAAAACAAAAAAGATGGTTGTTGACTTCAGGAGAGCACAGAGCAACTGCTCCCCACTAAACATTGATGGATCCTTGGTAGAGATCGTTATGAGCACCAAATTTCTTGGTGTTCACCTGACGGAGAATCTCACCTGATCCCTCAATACCAGCTCCATAGCGAAGAAAGCACAGCAGCGTCTCTACTTTCTGCGAAGGCTGAGGAAAGTCCATCTCCCACTCCCTATCCTCATCACATTCTACAAGGGTTGTATTGAGAGCATCCTGAGCAGCTGCATCACTGCCTGATTTGGAAATTGCACCATCTTGGATCGCAAGACCCTGCAGTGGATAGTGAGGTCAGCTGAGAAGATCATGGGGGTCTTTCTTCCCGCCATTACGGACAATTACACTACACACTGTATCCGCAAAGCAAACAGCATTATGAAGGACCCCACACACCCCTCATACAAACTCTTCTCCCTCCTGCCATCTGGGAAAAGGTACCGAAGCATTCAGGCTCTCATGACCAGACTGTGTAACAGTTTCTTCCCCCAAGCCATCAGACTCCTCAATATCCAGAGCCTGGACTGACACCAACTTACTGCTCTCAACTGTGCCTATTGTCTCATTTATTATGTATTGTAATGCCTGCACTGTTTTGTGCACTTTATGCAGTCCTGGGTAGGGTCTGTTGTCTAGTGTAGTTATTTTTTCTGTGTTGTTTTTACGCAATTCAGTGTAGTTTTTGTACTGTTTCATGTAGTACCATGGTCCTGAAAAACATTGTCCCGTTTTTACTGTGTACTGTACCAGCAGTTATCGTTGAAATGACAATAAAAAGTGAATTGACTTGACTTGAAGTAGCAAAATGATGCTTTCTGGCATCTTCCCCCTTCCTTAGAAGCTTATGAGATCTTATGCAAGTAAGTTACTGTAGGTAAGAGGAGCAGATGGCATGAGCATGGTGAGTTAAAGAGTTTGTTTCTGTACTAGGTCAAATCTTCCTCTGGTCACCTGACCAATAGTTCACAGCCTCTGCCCAAGACTGGTAGTCCTAAAACCCTGATCACAACTATTCATTCCAACTCACTATTCTCTTCTATGTCCCAGCTCACAAACACCAGACCTGATACACCTATTCTCGTAACTCTTCTGGGCATGCAGTCAACAACAACGAGTACTCCATTTCACAATTCCCAACAGCCATCTTGAATCCAGAGCACCTGGGCCCACACTGATCTGCAAATAACAGAGAGCTCAATACTGTACTAAATTGCAATAAAAAAGATAAATTATGACGAAACATTTATGTAATTGGCAATGCAGGTAATTATAGAGATAGGTATGCCAGTCCATTCTTACCTTAACTGCCATTCATTCAAAGTGAAATCACATTCTATAACATGATTTTAATCCATGAGAAGATGTACTTATGCTACAATCTAGCCTATTTTAGTAATAAAGCTTTGCCAACACTTACCTATCTGATCTGATCTGTTAAAGCATTGTTGTCTAAGCCTGAATAAGCCGGCACGGACTGGAAGCATCCCAGTCAGTGAAGTGCATTGCCAGCTTTTGGCCAGAAGCCTTGGTTTCTATGAGCAGGAGTTACATCTGAAATATAAAAACAAGCTTCACTGTGGAACCAGTGCTTTTGCAACGTGTCCTCATTTTCCATGGTGGTTTGGCAAATTCTGGTTGTTTTCCATGACAGCTTAACAGTCTGATACCCTCCTTGTAGAATCAGAGCAATGGACTCTGGACGACCCCAAAGCTCTAAGCTGAGTTCAGAATTCAAGAATATCTTTGTTTGCCCTGTCTAATTGGTGTGTGGTGAGAAGTTAGTAGAGGCTTGAAAGTGTTTGGGATAGATTTGCTTTTTATGCACTATGTTCATTGACTAGAGTTTTAGATGTGGTTGAACGCACCTGGCATGAAATAAAATTCCTTCTAATACCTGCATTTTCTTTTGAATACCTTGGTTGACTGGATGTTAAAGGATTTGATTGCGTTTGAGAGGTAATGCACAAAATTCAGGTTGATATTTCAAAACAGTGCTCAGGAAGCATTACATTCCCGGGAGGGGGTGGGGGTGGTGTAAGCATTTTTACTGGATCTCAAAGTGAAGGTTAAATGGACATAAAGATCTTCTGTCACTGTCTCAAAGAAAAGCAAACAGTTATCCTGGTGTTCTGGCCAACTAGTTATATTTCAATCAACATTATTAGAACAGATTATTGAGCCATTTTTGCATCACTGTTTTTGTAACCATTTAGATCGTACTAACTTCAGTTGAAATCAAATGGAACAATGGAGGAAAAGTTACACATGAGCAATACCCATTGTTTTGGGTAACCATGATTTCACAGCTACTTTACATGGAAACTCATGGTCCATGTTTTGCAGGTGCTTTTATGACTTTCTTTTAAACTAAAGAAACTAAGTAAGGTTCCAATGTCCAGAGCACAGGACCAGAGAATCAGAAACAGATTTATTAATGCTGACGTATGACATGAAATTTGTTGTTTTGCAGCAGCAGTGCAGTGCACTATGTTTTGTAACTTCACCGGAGCCCAACGAATGTGGGTGTAACTTCGAGTTTACTTTAAGCGAGGCGCACATGTGTCACGTGGTACTGTAAAGATACATGCAATTAATGTATTTTTACATACAACCTGTAATTAATTATTTATACGAGCAGGAATGCTTAATCAAACAGTATATATGGGATTACTTAAATATTATTGAAATATTACATACACAAGTACAAAGACATGAAATATTATAAATCATAAAAATAAATAGTGTAAAATAAATGAAAAATGAAGTTGAGGGATTATTAGACTATTCAGAAATCTGACGGCAGATGGGAAGAAGCTGTTCCTAAATTATTGAGTGTGGGTAATAAAACTCTAACGTATTTTATTTTCTCCATATTCCCATCAACTAGCATCTTTGAAATGTGGGGGAAACACATGCAGTCACAAAAACAGTGGGCAGACTCTGCACCGACAGCACCGGAGCGGGTGGCTTGAACTCGGGTCACTAGATCTGTAAGACAGTGACTCTGACATCTGCATCTCTGCGCTGCCTCATTCCTCTCAGCTCCTGTTGCAAAAAGATGCAACATCATTTCCAAAACACTGTCCACTATAACATGTCTTCCCCAAATTTTGTCAAGACCTTTGCTTTTTAGGCTTATAAATCTAAAAGTTAGAGGAAATAATAATTTTGTTATTTATTCTAGTCAAATGGGCCACTAAGTGCTTACGAAAAATGTGAATGGAATGTTATTATAGAGTAATGCTCTCCAGGATCATTTTAGTATCGTCAGTAAGAGCTGTGGAAATGGCACTAAGGTAGGATTAAAAATAATGGAACTGAATTTTCATACCAGACCAGACCCCAGATCTAGTCTCTTGACTGTGGGTTTAAGGTGATGAAGAAGGATCAGGGAGGAAATAGCAATATTAAACATTAAATGATCTTGGATGTAGGGATCACAGACCATGAGGATTTTTTTTCTGGAACCAATGGTTTTAATCTTGTCCCTAATGCGTACCTGTAACTTAGTCATTCTTATTCCCATGTGAACTGTATATGTGCAATGATGCCATTACCTCAAAACTAGTTTGGCAAATTTACACAGACAGTCTCCATTCTAAGTGATGAAACAGGAATTCATGATGTAATCAATTGCCAGAAAGTTTATGAAATTATGAAGTTCTAAAATATTCCATTGGTAGCTACGTATCCAGTGACAAGAAGTTGTAGGAATTTTAATTGGTTCAATTACACTTCCCTTTCATTTCACTTTATTTGAATATTATTTTTGAATTTGCCATGTGCAAAGCTTGGGAAATCACCCAATATGTGAAAATGTGAGTCTTTTGGTTATGTGTACTTCAGTTTTGAACTGAGGATGCAGGAACTAAAATTAAACTGGAAATCAGTGATTTAGCTCCATGTTGGTTACTTCTTCTGAATGGTGATAACTTCCTTTGTACTCATCCTGCAAAAAACAATTGCAATATATTTAATAGACTACAGACTGAAGCTGCTATCGCATCATTCATTTAATGACTCGCCAAGCACGACTTCTGAATTGCAGTCAACAGAACAAGTTGCACCTTAAAAAGTGGACAAAATTGAAATGGGTGAATATGGGACTGAAGGTGTTATATTTGAATCCATATGCACTATGGAGAATAAGGTAGATTAACTTGTAGCACAAGGAATTTCAATATGCAAATAGATTGAAAAAATCAGGTTGGTGCTGGATTCCAATAGGAGGAATTTATAGAGTGCCTACAACATGGTTTTTTAGAACATCTTGTAAGTGGAGTCCACTATGGAATCAGCTATTCTGGATTAGGTGTTGTGTAATGATTAGAGAGCTTATGGTAAATGAACCCAGAGGAATAAGTGATCATAATACGATCAAATTCACCCTGAAATTTGAGAAGGAGAAGCTAAAGTCAGTATTACAGTGGAGTAAAGGGAATTACAGAGAGAGGAGTTGGCTAGAAATAAGAACATAAACATAAGAAATAGGAGCAGGAGTAGGCCATCTGGCCCATTGAGCCTGCCCTGCCATTCAATAAGATCATGGCTGATCTGTCTGTAACTCAGCTCCATCTACCTGCCTTTTCCCCATAGCCCTTAATTCCCCAACTATGTAAAAATCTATCTAACTGAATTTTAAATATATTTAGTGAGGAAGCCTCAACTGCTTCCCAAGGCAGAGAATTCCACAGATTCACCACTCTCTGGGAAAAACAGTTTCTCCTCATCTCTGTCCTAAATCTTCTCCCCTTAGAGGCAATGTCCCTTGGTTCTAGTCTCACCTATCAATGGAAACAACTTTCCTACTTCTATCTTATCTATCTCTTTCAGAATTTTGCATGTTTCTATAAGATCCCCTCTCATTCTTCTGAATTCCAGAGAGTATAGTCCCAGAGGACTCAACCTCTCCTCATAAGTTAACCCCTTCATCTCTGAAATCAACCTGATGAACCTCCTCGGCACTGCCTCCAAAGCCGATATATCCTTCCTCAAGTATGGAGACCAGAACAGCATGCAGTACTCCAGATGCAGCCTCACCAATACCCTGTAAAATTGCAGCATGACCCCCCTGCTCTTGAATTCAATCCCACTAGCAATGAAGGCCAACATTCTGTTTGCCTTCTTAATAACTGTTGCATCTGCTGTAAAATAACACTGGCAGGAATATTGGCAGAGAAGTGATGACTAGAATTTCTGGAAGCAATTCAGAAGGCACAGGATAATATACATCACAAAGGAAAGCTGACACAATCATGGCTAATGAGAAATCAAAGCCAACATAAAAGCCAAAGAGAAGGCATATAATAGAGCAAAAATTAATGGTAAGTTGGAGGATTAAGAAGCTTTTAAAAAAAACACAAGAAAGCAACTAAAAAGATAAAGATGGAATACAAATGTAAGCTAGCCAATAAGATTAAAGTGGGTACCAAAAGTTTCTTCAGGTGCATAAAATGTAAAGGAGAGGATGGATATCGGAACCCTGGAAAATTATGCTGGAGATGCAGTAATGGGGGACAAAGAAATTGTGGACAAACTGAATATTTTGCATCAGTCTTCACTGTGGAAGACACTAGCAGTATGCTGGAAGTTCCAGGTGTCAGGGGTCATGAAGTGTGTGAAGTCATCATTACTAGGGAGAAGGTTCTTAAGAAACTGAAAGGTCTGAAGGTAGATAAGTCACCTGGATCAGATAGGGTACACCCAGAGTTCTGAAAGAGATGGCTGAAGAGATTGTGGAGGTATTAGTAGTAATCTTTCAAGAATCACTAGATTCTGGAATGGTTCCAGAAGACCGGTAAGTTGCAAATTTCACTCCACTCTTCAAGAAGGGAGAGAGGCAGAAGAAAGGAAACTACAGGGCAGTTAGTCTGACCCCAGTGATTGGGAAGGTGTTGGAGTCGATTGTTAAGGATGTGCTTTCGGGTACTTGGAGGCACATGATAAAATAGGCCGTAGTCAGCAGAGCTTCTTCAAGGGAAAATCTTGCCTGACAAATCTGTTGGAATTCTTTGAAGAATTAACAAGCAGGATAGACAAAGTAGAATCAGTTGATGTTGTACACTTGGGTTTTCAGAAGGCCTTTGACAAGGTGCCGCACATGAGGCTGCTTAACAAACAATGAGCCCTTTGAACTACAGGAAAGATTCTAGCATGGTTAAGGCAGTGGCTGATTGGCTGGAGATAAAGAGTGGGAATAAAGGGAACCGTTTCTGGTTGGCTGCTGGTGACTAGGACTAGTGGTGTTCCACAGGGGTCTGTGTTGGAACTGATTCTCTTTATGTTATATGTGAATGATTTGGATGATGGAATTGATGACTTTGTTGTAAACTTTGCAGTTGATACAATGACAGGTGGAATTTTGAGGAAGTAGAGAGGCTACAGCAGGACGTAGACAGATAGGAGAATGGGCAAAGAAGTGGCAGATGGAATATAGTGTCGGGAAGTATATGCACATGCACTGTGATAGAAGAAATGAAAGGATTTTCTAAATGGAGAGACAATACAAAAATCTGAGGTGCAAAGGAATTTGGGATTCCTTGTGCAAGATTCCCTAAAGGTTAAATTGTATGTTGAGTCAGTTGAGGAAGGCAAATGCAACGTCAGCATTCATTTCAAGAGGACTAGAATATAAAAGCAAGGATGTAATGTTCAGAATTTCTAAAGCACTGGTGAGACCTCACTTGGATTATTGTGAACAGTGTGGGCCCCTTATCTTAGAAACACACTGGAGATGGTTTAAAGGAGGTTCACGAAAATGATTCTAGGATCGCATGGCTTGTCATATGAAGAGCGTTTAACAGCTCTGATCCTGTATTCACTTGAATTCAGAAGTATGAGGGGTGACCTAATTGAAAACTTTTGAATGGTGAAAGGCCTTGATAGAGTGAATGTGAAGAGGAGGTTTCCTACGGTGAGAGAGTCTAAGACTAGAGGACACAACGTCAGAATAGAGCAGAGTCTTTTTAGAATGGAGTTGAGAAGGACTATCTTTAGCTAGAGAGTGGTGAATCTGTGATGTAGCTTTCCACAAATAAAGTGAAGTGAGGCATGCTAAAAGCCTTTTATGTAATAACGTCATCATGTCAGATCAGCCTCTTGAAGTGAAACTCCAAATCAATGTCAGTGGTTGACAGACTCTTGATTGGTCAAAGCATGAAGGCGTATGGGGGGAAGGCACGAGACTGGGGCTGAGAGGGAAAATGGATCAGCCTTGAGGAAATGGTGGAGCAGACTTGATGGGACAAATGGTCTAATTCTGAACCTATATCCTATGGACTTTCTACTGCAATTTGCTTTTCTGCATTAATCTAATGACTAACTAAATTGGCAAGTAATTAAAAACACAGAAAATAAGTCAGGATTATAAGTCTTAAACATAATTAAGGTTTTCCTATTTTTAAAACAAGACACATTTTGATTCTTGGAAGTGAACCAAAGAGGTAATAAAAACCAATTAATTCAGAATAATGCCACTGGCTAAGTATTTAATAACTTGACTATATAAGAAATTGAAGCAGAAGCAGGTCATGTGGCTTCATTTCAAGAATCTTCAGATTTATGGATATGTCAAATATCTGTGTGTAATGATCATCAATAATTAGAATTTGATTTTAATCAAAGACTTAAGCAAATTCTTTATATTTTAACAGCAAATAGAAATTTGCATCAAGTTTCCTTGGTTTAGAATAGTGGTTATCTTTAGTTAGCCTCAAGCCTCCAATAAAAAAAAATTTCTTGCTGAATTAAACATGTTTGAAAAATCAGACCAGGTTATTAGCATTTCAGCTGTTTAGAAAACAATCTTATCCCTTGATTCCTCAATGCGAGAGCATTAATTTAAAACAAAAGTTGTGTTTTAACAGAAATGGACTGTAGTGCAACAGTCTGTCAGAAATCAATAGTATTGAAATGTTTTCATGGGGCAACGGTCTTTCTAATTTCAATAATGGCCTCAGAAAGTGAAATTTGGCAGAACAGCTGAATCCTATGGAGGAAAACTATGGAAGAATGTTTATAGATGTTCTGCAGAATGTGAAGGAGACCAATGGATTTCCCTACCTCCCTGTTACATTACTAAACCCAGTAAGTATTTGTGATTGTAATGGAGACTTTCTAATATTTCCAATCCTCTGACTCAACAAATACATCCTTGTATCAGTCTTAAATGAGAAAATATTTATCCTGAGACTACAGCACCTAATTATAGATACTTCCGGCTGAGAAATTGACTTATCAAGATATATCCTGTCAAGTTTCCCAAGAATTTTATATGTTAACAATGAAATCATCTCTTATTCTTCTCAATTCCAGAAAATTTAGGCTTGTTCTACTCAACATCTCCTCATAGGAAACCCCTCTCTCAGAGGAACCAAACTGTTCTTTGTTTCATTCTCTCTAAGGCAAGGATACGCTTTCTTAATTATGGAGACAAAAGAAAAATGGTCTTACCAAAGCCCTTCTTAATTCCCGTTTATTCCTCTGTGCCAATCTGCTTGAAATAAAATCTATTGCATGAAGTCGAATGTGTTTTAAGATTTGACAAACATGCTTGAAATGATTCTACTACTGTTATCTGAAGTTATATGCTTTTCTAAATCGCTCTATAAAACATATTCTTGCCTTGATTACATTTTTAACCATCCTATTAACATATTGTCGCATCTGTAAATACCAATAAAAGTCTTGTTTTTCTAATAAGTGTTTCTCTTCAAGCATTTCAAAACTGAACAGTGTTCCTTCTTTCATTATATTGCAAAGAACTGTTATTCTTTTAGCTGTCCAGGCCTTAAATCTAGCATCCAGTTTATTCGGCATAAAATCTGAGTCATATGCACACCATTTAAAAATTGCAATATCTCCCTCTAGTTTATATTCTTTTATAATAGTTTTCCATATTTTAAGAGTCCATTTTACCCATGGGTTATCAGTAGTATTTATGTACCTTTGCAGGTTGTTATCAGCCAAAATTGCTTGTATGGGGATGGGAAGTACCTGCTCCTCAATGTTTTTCCATTGAGCGTCATATGATGGGTTGCACCAACATATCACAGCTCTCAACTGTGCTGCAAAATAATAATCTCAAAGAGAAGGTAGGCCCCATCCCCCATTTTCCTTGGCTAATTGCATAGTTTTGAGATGAACTCTAGGCCTTTTACCTTGCAAAATATATCTTGATAACATCTTGTTCCATTCATTGAATTGATTTTGATTCATCTCTATTGGTAGGGTTTGAAAGAAGTATAATAGTCTGGGCAGTATATTCATTTTAATAGATTCAATCCTTGAACTGAAAATAAAAAAAGGAATTAGGTTCCATCTTGTTATGTCTTCCTTAATTTATTTATATATAGGCTGATAATTACATTCTGATCATTTTGTCAAATCTTTTGGCATAATGATGCCCAAATATTTGAAAGACTCTGTTTGCCATGCCCATCTGAGGAAGAATGAACAATAATGTGGAGATATCAGTGGAAGTGTACCAGTTCACAGAAATGGAAGGAGTTTGGATGGAAAAATTTGATAAATATTTTATTACACCCTCTCAGAAATCTCATTATGATAGTAACCTCCCTGTTTGCTGGAGAAATTGTGGAAATCAAAATGCAAATCATTATCATATTTTTTGGGACCGCCCTGTTATCAAAAACTATTGGAGGGGGATACACAATGCCCTACAAGACATCTTTAAATGTGAAATACCCTTGGAGAGTAAGACCATATATTTTGGATGCATACCTCAAGAATGGTTGAAAAGAGATAAGTATTTAATGAATATACTGCTGGTGGCTGGTAAAAAGACTTACTAGGAAATGGTTATCACAGGAGAGCCCAACCTTAAATGCATGGATGGAAATTACAATGGACATTTACAAAATGGAGAAGATAACAGAAGATAACAACTTAATCATAAGTTGGAACAATTTGATTCATACTGGGAAAAATGGTTTAACTACATAACACCCCATTGGCCTGATTTTATTCTCACAAATCAATGAATATGTTGTAAAAAAAAAAGATCACTCCCTACTTGTACATAGTTTTCTCCTTTCGTTGTTCTTTCTTTCCACTCTTTTCTCTAAGTGTATACCTCAGATAAATATTATGTGGAGATTTGTGGCATATATGACTAATGATATATATGTACAATATCTGAAATACATCTTATGGAAATGTTTGTTTGATGATGAACTTCAATAAAAAATAAATTACAAAAAAAAGAAATAAAATCTACCACATACATGATAAGCCATTTGTATTTCAAACTACCTTGTCCAAAGTAATAGAGGTTAACTATGATGAATAGAATCATTTCTATATGAACAGAAGTATTACTTTTTCAGCACATGAAATTAAACTGATGCCTGTCTAAATGTCAAACAAATGGCAAGAAAGATTTACATTTATATGTTGCCTGCCACAGCCCCACTGCCTAAAGCCAGTGAAGTATTTTGAGATATAACCTCCATTGAAATGTAAGAACCATAGTGATCTGTTGAATCAGTGACTATTGATAGCTGCATTTGTAGACTGCAGTCAAAATTTCTTCATGGTGATACAGGAGCAGACGTGGTAATGAGGGTGTCCTCTACAGATCAAATCCAAGGGGATGTGGTAATCAGAACAAAGCATTATTAGTGAAAACTCCTGGAAGATTCTGGATAGCCTGTGCTTGAAAAGTGGTTTCCACTCTGGGGGTTAATGTGCACAGGAGGAGGAGAGCGATCTCCAGCCTGGAGAGGTGCTTCATGCGCCCGGATTCCTTCAGTTGTTGGTGGTGTGTCCCCCGCCCCCCCCCCCCCGCCATTTATTAATATGTTAGCCTAAGTGCCCTCCGAAGACATAGAGTGACTTTTTCCATTGTTCAGTCTTTTAGAGGTTTGACCTCTGTGTGGGGAATGGAGCAGGTTGAGGTTCATTTGTAACGTGACGTTGGATGTGATGTATGAAAGGATAGCATACATGGGGGGTGTGGATAGAATAACTCTTTAGATGTTTAATGGATTGATTGCATTTGTGTATCTGAATAAGTTGTGTGGCTGCACAGTATTGTGTCAGCAGTGACACTGAACAGGTGTGGCCTCAAACTAAGGCTTCATTTTGGGAGGCAAAAACCCTGAAACTTTTTCAAATTTGTTTTTTTTTGACTTTTTGAGGAAATCTTGGAATCGGTGTCAATAAAATTATGCTTTAATGGAAAGAAAAGGGATAAAATCTAATTCCAGGCATTTTTGATGATGGCAGTTGATGACAGCCACTGGGTAGGATGACTCTCCCCACCTCTTCCTCCAGTGAGTATCGTTGGGAGATAGTTACTTCCAACTGAGAAAGCTG